>NC_091286.1:335541820-336181436 GCF_032444005.1 Ranitomeya imitator
TGCGCAGTGCATATCATCGCCTCTCACTCACCTCCTTCCTGCTTCTTCAGACTGTGCGGCGTCACGGCCGTGGCATGCTATTAGGGATCAACTGACGCCGCCTAGTCTGAAAAAGCGTGAAGAAGGGGAGTGAGAGGCTAGTATATGCACTGCGCATGGCCATGGATACCAGGCCCACTGTGGGATCACATTAGACGACACTGCGAGGTGGGATTTCAGGCAGCGTTGGCGCACAGGCGCAGCCAGGACGACAACAAATGATGTCAGAGGACGGGCAGCGCAAACTGTGCATGGCCAAGGGATAACATAACAGCGCAGGGTCCAGGACGGAATCAAACAACGCTAAGGAGGCAGCGCACGGTGCCAAGGGGGTAGCAATGACGGCTGTGCTGCGTCACATTACAAAGGAAAGTCCCACCTCCGGGACGGTTGGACGGTGTGATGGGACACATTACATGAGTGTGTAGTTCAGCGTTTGCAAGGAGCATAATTTCAAGAGCGACCTTTCCCTTGTGCAGTATTAGTGCTGCACATGGTGGCTCTTTCAGTAACAAACGCCTAGGGGGGGGGGACAGGTCCCCTTACATTTTAGTTGTGCCAGCGTGGCGGTCGCATGACACGTTGCCGGATACACAGCTGGGGATCAGCTGACGTTACTGAACCCCAATAACAGAAAAGCGACTGTTGACTGTGCAGACAGCACTTCCAGGCACCAACTGGCGGTGTTAGAGCCCAGGGACAGCAGGAGGAGCAGATTGGAGGTATTGCCGCACACACAGCTGGGGATCAGCTGACGTTACTGAACCCCAATAACAGAGGAGCGACTGTTGACTGTGCAGACAGCACTTCCAGGCACCAACTGGCGGTGTTAGAGCCCAGGGACAGCAGGAGGAGCAGATTGGAGGTATTGCCGCACACACAGCTGGGGATCAGCTGACGTTACTGAACCCCAATAACAGAGGAGCAACTGTTGACTGTGCAGACAGCACTTCCAGGCACCAACTGGCGGTGTTAGAGCCCAGGGACAGCAGGAGGAGCAGATTGGAGGTATTGCCGCACACACAGCTGGGGATCAGCTGACGTTACTGAACCCCAATAACAGAGGAGCGACTGTTGACTGTGCAGACAGCACTTCCAGGCACCAACTGGCGGTATTAGAGCCCAGGGACAGCAGGAGGAGCAGAGGAACAGAGTGTAGGCCGAAGCCTGATTGGAGCAAGTTGAAAGGGAACCTTTAACCCCCCCCAAGACATTTGTAGCTGAAAGAGCCATCTTGTGCAGCACTAAGGATGCAAAAGGAAAAGGTTGCTCTTTTAATTATGCTCCTTGCAAACACAGAAGTAAACACTAAAAATGTGTCCCCTTATACCGTAAAACCGTCACGGAGGTGCGAATTTCCTTCGTAATGGGACACAGCACAGCTGTCATTCCTATCCCCTTGGTGCCGTGCGCTGCCTCCTCAGCGTTGTTTTAAGCTGTCACGGAGCCTGCGCTGTTCTGTTATCCCTTGGCCATGCCCAATTAGCGCTGCCTGTCTTCTGACATAATTTGGTGTCAGGCTGTCAGTGCCTGTGCGTCCACGCTGCTCCAGATCCCACCTCGCAGTGTCGTCTAACGTAATCCCACTGCGGGCCTTGGATCCATGGGCATGCACAGTGCATATCCTCGACTCTCACTCCCCTCCTTCCCTCTTCTTCAGACTGTGCGGTGTCACGGCCGTGGCATGCTATTAGGGATCAGCTGACGGCGCACAGTCTAAAGAAGGCGGAGGGAGATGAGCGAGAGCCCGAGGGGAAGATATGCATTGCGCATGCCCATGGATCCAAGGCCCGCAGTGTGATTCAATCAGAAGACACTGCGAGGCGGGATCTTGGGCAGCGCGGCCGCACAGGCGCAGCCAGCCTGACACCAAATTATGTCAGAAGACAGGCAGCGCAAATAGGGCATGGCCAAGGGATAACAGAACAGCGCAGGCTCCGTGACAGCTTAAAACAACGTTGAGGAGGCAGCGCATGGCACCAAGGGGGTAGGAATGACGGCTGTGCTGCGTCACATTACGAAGGAAAGTCCCAGCTCCGGGACGGTATAACGGTATCAGTGAACACATTTTATAAGTGTTAAGTTCTGCGTGTGCAAGGAGCTAAAATAAAAGAGCTACCTTTTCCTTGTGCAGCATTACTGCTGCACAAGATGGCTCTTTCAGTAACAAACGCCGGGGGGGGGGGACAGGTTCCCTTACATTTAGGTTGTTGTGCCAGCGTGGCGGTCGCAGGACACATTGCCGGCTACACAGCTGGGGATCAGCAGACGTTACTGAAACCCAATAACACTGGGTCGTATGTTTTTACTGTGCAGCCTGCACTTCTGAGCCGCAACTGGCGGTGTTGGAGCCCAGGAATAGCAGTTCAGGTGGTAGAAAGATGAACACATCAGGAGACCTGGATGACACCCAATTATTTAATCAGGCAGAGGAGTGGCAAATTCCTGCGAGATCCAGGCTTGGTTCATTTTCAGGAAAGTAAGCCGGTCAACGTTATCGGAGGATAGTCGCATGCGACGGTCTGTTAGTACACCACCTGCGGCACTAAAGACACGTTCCGATAAAACACTAGCCAGCACCTCCAATGCATACTGGCTTAGCTCTGGCCATGTATCCAGCTTAGAGACCCAAAACTTGAATGGGGAAGAGCCGTCTGGGAGTACAGTAAGAGGGCAAGCCATGTAGTCTGTCACCATCTGACGGAACCGTTGCCTCCTGCTGACTGGAGCCGCCGGTGATGGTGTAGACATTTGGGGCGGGCACACAAAAGTGTGCCAGAGTTGTGCCATACTGGGCTTGCCTTGGGCAGAGGCACTGCTTCTGCTCCCTCTTTGGGCAGAGCCTCCCCCACTGCCTCGACGCACTGAGCTGCTTTGTAAAGCACTAGCAGCACTCCTCTCAGTTGGACTGGAGAAGATGATGGAATTCACCAGTGTGTCGTGGTACTCCTGCAATTTACGCTCCTGGGTCAACGCTGGGATGAGGTTTTGGACGTTGTCCCGGTAGCGAGGATCGAGGAGGGTGAACACCCAATAATCAGGCATGTTGAGAATGTGGTCGATGCGGCGGTCGTTTCTCAGGCACTGCAGCATGAAATCCACCATGTGCTGCAGACTGCCAACTGGCCCAGAAACGCTGTCCCCTGCTTGAGACATGATCTCTGCCCGCTCGTCATCACCCCACCCTCGCTGTACACACTGACCACTGGACAATTGTGTCGCTCCCTCCTCTGGACGGAGCTCTTCCTCCTCCATTGACTCCTCCTCATCCTCCTCACAAAGTGGCCCCTGCGTACCCCTTTGTGAGGAACCACGTGGCGCTGACTCTCCAGAAGCTGATGGAAAAGGTGACTCCTCATCCTCCACCTCTTTCACAACATCATCCCTTAACCCTTGCAAAGTTTGCTGAAGCAGGCAGATAAGGGGGACAGTCATGCTGACTAGTGCATCATCTGCACTTGCCATCCGCGTGGAATAATCAAAAGGACGCAAAACCTGGCAGACGTCCTTCATAGTGGCCCACTCTGTGGTTGTGAAGTCTGATCGGCGCTGACTGCGACTTCTTTGCGCCTGATGCAGCTGGTACTCCTTAACTGCTTGCTGCTGCTCACACAACCGCTCCAACATATGTAACGTGGAATTCCACCGGGTAGGTAGGTCACATATGATGCGGTGTTCCGGAAGGCGGAATCGGCGCTGCAGAGCAACAATGCGGGATCTTGCCAAGCTGGAACGCCGCAAGTGAGCACACTCTAGGCGGACCTTGTGCAGCAGGGCATCAAGATCCGGATAGTCCCTCAGAAAACTCTGCACAACCAAATTGAGCACATGTGCCAGACATGGGATGTGAGTGAGGTTGCCAAGGGCCAAAGCTGCCACCAGATTTCGGCCATTGTCACACACTACCATGCCTGGCTGGAGATTCGCTGTCAGTAACCACACATCGCTCTCCTGCTTGATGGCATTCCAGAGCTCCTGCGCTGTGTGGCTTCGATTCCCCAATGAAACTAGTTTCAAGACGGCCTGCTGACGTTTGGCCACGGCTGTGCTCATGTCGGTCATAGGTAAACGTTCACGGGTCCATGTGGAGGTGGACTGTGACGGATCCTGCAGAGATGATTCTGAGGAACTTGTGTAAGAGGAGGAGTCAATGCGTACAGACTGGATTCCTGCAATCCTTGGAGTGGGCAGGACACGTCCTGCGCCACTCGCACGATCTGTACCTGGCTCAACAACATTAACCCAATGGGCAGTGAGGGAAACGTATTGCCCCTGTCCATGCTGACTGGTCCACGCATCGGTGGTGAGGTGGACCTTGCTACTGACGGAGTTCAGTAGCGCATGTTTTATGTTTCCCTCAACATGCCTGTGCAGGGCAGGGACAGCTTGCCTGCTGAAGTAAAAGCGGCTGGGCACCTTGTACTGTGGGACTGCCAATGCCATCAAGTCACGGAAGCTGTCAGTCTCCACCAGCCTGAATGAGAGCATTTCCAGGGACAACAGTTTGGCAATGCCTGCATTCAGAGCCTGTGCTCAGGGGTGGTTGGCCGAGAATGCCCGCCTTTTCTCCCATGCCTGTACTACCGATGGCTGTAGAGTAGACTGGGAGTGTGAGGATGACTGGGAAGGTGGTGCTGTGGGTGGAATTACACAAGGTCTCTGGACAACAGTGCCAGAGGTTCTTCCATGGCGATCCTGGGAGGAAGCCAAACCAGCTGTGCGTGAGCTGGAGGAAGAGGCAACACGAGCTGAAGAGGTGGTAGCTGCCGCTGTTGGTTGGCCTACATCTTCAGTGTGTTTCTGTAACTCCACCGCGTGCCTGGTCCGCACATGTTTCCACATATTTGTGGTATTGAGGTTGCTGACATTTTTCCCTCTTTTACTTTCTGATGACACAGCTTGCATTTGACAAAACAAATGTCATCTGCAACTGTGTCAAAAAAGGACCAGGCACTGCAAGTCTTGGGAGCGCCCTTTTTGGCTTTGGAAAGAGACAGGCTCCTAACGGGTGCCAAAGTGGAGGCTACAGGCTCCGCAGTCTTCCCCCTCCCTCTCCCTCTTTGGCCCGTAAGGGGAATCTCTTCCTCAGAGCTGCTCCCACCACCTTCCTGTTCCTCACGCCACGATGGGTCAACGACCTCATCATCTCCACTACCCTCTGCCACCAACTGCTCCTCCTGGGTAGTCTCGGCAGCACAGTACGCACCAGAAAGCGGCACCTGAGTTTCATCATCAGATGCGTACTGCGCTGTGGTCACCGGAGGCACTGGCCCACCCGCCTCTTCAGAGTCAGAGAGACAAAGCTGTTGGGCATCACTGCACACTGCCTCTTCTTCCATTTCTCCAATGCTGCTTGGCTGGCCCCCTGTTTCCAAGCCAAGAGATTCAGAGAACAGAAGTAGAGACGGCTCCTGTCCTGGGCTCTCTGACTGCCTGGCCAATTTGGCAGGTGGTGAAGAGACAGATGGCTGCTCTCCAGTGCTCTGTGCCTGAGAGGATGTGGCACTAACTGAAGTCGATGCCGAGGCGTTAGCTGCCATCCACCCGACAACAGCTTCAATTTGGTCTTCACGCAGCAGCGGTGCACGGCGCTCTCCGACAAAGCTGCGCTTGAAGGACTGTTCCCTGCTGAAACTGAGTGACGACGAGTCACCGGTGCCCGCAGCAGGCAAAGAATCACCACGTCCTCTCCCTGCTCCTCTCCCTGCTCCGCGCCCACGCCCACGTGCCTTACTCCCTGCCCTCTTCATCTTGGTTGACAGATAAAGATAAGCAGAAAAGTACTAAGGCCTTAGTGTGCTTATTCCTGAAATGCTCCTCCTAACAGGTGTAAGAAACACTAATGTTGTAAAGTGTGGACTAAACTTTATTATTTTTCAAATGTGGCCTACACAAGTGTTAAGTTGTGTTTGGTGAACTTTCCTTTTTGTTTTCTTCTGCAGATCGGACTACAGAGCAAGTTTAACTCACACGGGGACCGTGCAGACAGCCGTAAACGGCGCTGCAAGGCCCAAAAACCCTCCTCTAGGTTATCCTATGTAGTGTTTTTCCACTATTTAGCTGGAGACGGGTGGAAAGACACTAATAGGAATTTTTTTAAAAAATTTTTAAACAGGCTGCACTATTTGAAAAAAAGGAAAATTTTTTTCAAGGTATGAGGCAGTAACGCACCCTGAGCTGAATCCAACCGGCTATGGCTGCACACAGACTACAGGGCGAGCTGCGCTCACACAGAGACCGTGCAGACAGCCGTAAACGGCGCTGCAAGGCCCAAAAAAAACCCTCTAGGTTATCCTATGTAGTGTTTTTCCACAATTTAGCTGGAGACGGGTGGAAAAACACTAATAGGAATTTTTTTTAAAACATTTTTTAAACAGGCTGCACTATTTGAAAAAAAGGAAATTTTTTTTCAAGGTATGAGGCAGTAACGCACCCTGAGCTGAATCCAACCGGCTATGGCTGCACACAGACTACAGGGCGAGCTGCGCTCACACAGAGACCGTGCAGAAAGCCGTAAACGGCGCTGCAAGGCCCAAAAAAAACCCTCTAGGTTATCCTATGTAGTGTTTTTCCACAATTTAGCTGTAGACGGGTGGAAAAACACTAATAGGAAATTTTTTTTTTAAATTTTAAACAGGCTGCACTATTTGAAAAAAAGGGAAATTTTTTTCAAGGTATGAGGCAGTAACGAACCCTGAGCTGAATCCAAACGGCTATGGCTGCATACAGACTACAGGGCAAGCTGGGCTCACACGGAGACCGTGCAGACAGCTGTAAACGGCGCTGCAAGGCCCAAAAACCCCCCTCTAGGTTATCCTATGTAGTGTTTTTCCACAATTTAGCTGGAGACGGGTGGAAAGACACTAATAGGAAATTTGAGAAAAAATGTGCAGCAGGCTGCACTCTGAGCAAAAAAGGACAACTGTGTGAGGCAGTGTGAACCCCCCCTGAGCTGAATACAACCGGGTATATGGCTGCACACAGACTACAGAGTGAGCTGCACACACACACACACACACAGAGACCTTGCAGAACGCTGTTAAAACAGCGCTGCAAGGCAAGAGCAAGGTGAACAGTGAAGAACACACAGCGTTTTGCTAAATTAGCCTTGGGAAAGGAAAATAAAGCAATTAGCTATCTCAACTGGCCCTCAGTTAGAACACAGCGTCCTGTCCCTAACTGAAATCACAGCAGAGTGAGCGCAAAATGGCGGCAGCATTTTTTATAGTGCAGAGTGACATCATTTCAGCAGCCAATCACAGCCTTGCCAGTACTTACATGCCCACCATGCTAAACAGGATGTGCCCACACTTCCATTCATTCCTCATTGGCTGCTGCGTTCAGTTTGAATTCTGGGAGCTTCCGATTCCGGTATCCGATACGCGGGAAGTATCGGAATTCGGTATCGGAATTCCGATACCGCAAATATCGGCCGATACCCGATACTTGCGGTATCGGAATGCTCAACACTAGTAGCTACTTTATAAGTAATTTACTCAACATGGAAGAGCTGCTGATGCTGTGAAAAGCAAAATCAGATGAAAATAGCTCACAATTGGAGATGCTTGATAAGGTTGGAGATGTTTGATCGATTGTATGCCTGAAACATAAAATTATATAAAGCATTTACAATATTGTGTTACTTATAGAACAAAGGTGTATAAGTATAAACACACATCCGAAGAAACAAACACACATATACACTGCTCCAAAAACAATGGTAACACTTAAACAACACAATGTAAGGCTAGTTTCCCATTGCGTTAATGGGACCGCGCTAACGGACAGCGTTGCACGGCGAAATTAACGCCGTGCAACGCGTCCGTTAGCGCACCCATTAACAGCAATGGGGATGCGCATCACTAGCGCGTGCCATTTTCGGCACGCGCTAGCGATGTGCCGGTGTTTTGTGGCGCGCCGCAAACGCTGCTTGCAGCGTCCGAGGCGCGCCCGCGGACCATTCCCTGCTCTCGCAGATCTCAGATCGCAGGGACGTTTAACGCGACCCCTTTACAACACATTGCGTTAGTGCAATCCGCTAGCGCTAGGCGCTAAACGGATTGCACTAACGCAATCTGAACCTAGCCTAACTCCAAGTCAATCCCAGGTCTGTGAAATGAAACTGTCCAGTTATGAAGCAACACTGATTGTGAATCAATTTCTCCTACTGTTGTGCAAATGCAACAGACAACATGTAGAAATGAAAAGCAATTAGCAAGACAACCCCTATAAAGGAGTGGTTCTGCAGGGGGTGACCACAGACCTTTTGTCTTTTCTCATCCTTTTTGGCTGTTATTTTGGTCACTTTTGCATTTTGTCACTGCTCTTACCCCTAGAGGTTCGGTACTGTAGCATGAGGTGGTGTCTACAACCCACAGAAGTTGTTCAGGTATTGCAGCTCATCCAGGATGGCACATCAATGCGAGCTGCGGCAAGAAGGGTACCTCTGTCTGTCAGCACAGTACTCTCCATACACAGTATGGTGACCCCAACACAGTATGATCCCCCAAATGTGATGCCCACACAGCCCTCCATGTAGTATAATAGTTGCACTCTTCTCCACACTGTATATTGCCCCCGCACAGTATGATGGACCTTGCACACTTTCACACTGTATAATAGTTTGCATACAGTTTAAGGACTCGCACGTAAACCTTCAAATATTTTAATAGCCCAACATAGTCCTCCATACAGCATAATGCACCCCTTGTCCCATATAGTAAAATACACCCCATGTCCCATACAGTATAATGCATCCCCCCATGGTCCATACAGTATAATACATCCCCCATGGTCCATAGAGTATAATGAGTCCCCCCGTCCTCACAGCATAATGCATCCCCACATAGTCCATACAGCATAATGCATCCCCCCGATCCTTACACGACAATAAAGTTAGAAGTAGCGTAGCCCTGGGTGGACCCCCTCAGAGCCGTACTGTCTGCCCCCCCCCCCCCGCTGTGCTCTGCTTTACAGCCGGCGCTTACACAGTGCAGGGAAGCTAACGCCGGGGACGCGACAGACACCGGAATGTAAGTATGTAGTGTTTTTTTTTTACATTTACAATGGTAACCAGGGTAAACATCGGGTCACTAAGCGCGGCCCTGCACTTAGTAACCCGATGTTTACCCTGGTTACAAGTGAAGACATCGCTGGATCGGCGTCACACACGCCGATTCAGCGATGTCAGCGGGTGATCCAGCGACGAAATAAAGTTCTGGCCTCCTAGCTCCGACCAGCGATGTCACAACAGGATCCTGATCGCTGCTGCGTGTCAAACACAACGATATCGCTATCCAGGACGCTGCAACGTCACGGATCGCTATCGTTATCGTTCTAAAGTTGTTCAGTGTGAAGGTACCTTAAAGGACAGACTGGAGAGATGCGATGGGGGATAATGAAGTTCTAGACCCCACATGGAGTCAAAGCCATCTGAGTGACGTGGGCAGTTTGGAGGATGAGGTGGTGATCACGTTTTCTCAGCTGCACAGCAAAAGAGGGAGCACGGTACAAAACAGAGGGGGCCCCTAGCGAGTACAGCAAAGCCAGCTTTAAGCTTCTGCTGCTTGACAAGACATGGCTTGTTTGCCCACTGAGCATTCAGAGACTGAAGCGAGACATAAACTTGAGCACCACCAGCATTACGAGGCATCTGAATGCAAGCTGCAGTGGAAATACACCTGTAAAAAACAGGAAAGATCTGAGTCTCCTGCTTCTCCCTCTTCTGCTGCAGTTTCATCCTCTTCCTCTCTTTCCTGAGCAACAGGGCCATCTGGCTTCCCGCAAATAGAGGATGTGACAGCACCAGCAGTGTGACCGAACATCTCCACAGCATCCCATTGAAGGATTCAGCTATACATCCCCCAAACAATGGATCCTATATTCTGTATGTGGCCTCAGAAGTGATTTCTAAAGGGATAACAACACATTTGGGCCACGGGAACCACAGTACAATGTTCCCAGGAGCCACTATTTTTACTGTGGGCTATCACTGCCTTGCACAAACATGCATACAAAATCAGGTGTGCACTGTGCAACGCCAAGTGTAAAGATACATATAACCACCAATGCATTGAAAGTAATCAGGGGCAGGGACATTATATCTAACTGCCCACTGGGTAAATGTTTTGGTGGCTGGTCTTAAGGCAGAAAGTGTTTTGGTGCATGTTCTATGAACGCAGAGGATTGTTGTATGTTTTTGGTATTTTTTGCTGTCCATAATGCTTCCTCCCCCTACTCCGCTTCCTCCAACATCTCCTCATCTGGTCAGCATAACACCTGCACCATCAACTTCAGCACAGCCAGGGGTAAACTACATTAGGCAGTCCTCCCACTGAGGACAGCTTGTCATTGCCTCTGGGTAGCCTGTCGCACATGAGCTAATACATGCTGCTGTGCCTATGCAATGATGGCCAAATGATGGCCAAATTGCTCGGATTGTTAAAAGGGCTGATTACTGTGTGGCCACTCTGCTGGATCACCATTACAAGCACAATGTGCAATCCTTACTGCCTTTCACTGGCGCATGATCAGAAAATGTGGGAAAACAAGTGCATGCTGAAAGATGCTCTACTGATGGCATCCTCACCTGAAAGTGGGGGCTCAGTGGAAGCACAAGATCAATGTGAAAGAAGTCGCTAATGGTGCTGGGACACTGGGAGGGTTAGCATGGAATAGATGTGGAACCCTTACTCGGAACATCGCAACATCCAGCACCACCATCTAATACACTCCCTGACAGCAGTTATGTTGCTTATCCATGTTATGTAAATAAAAGCTTATAACCTGACGTTAAATTTATCCATTGGTTGTACAAATTCTTCTTTTGAAAGCTGAAACCCTCAAAAATGTGGTTTCGGTTAAGAAAATAAATTGGTATTAATGCAGAAATATTGATCAGTTAATGTATACAAAATGGTCACATTTTGGCAAGACAAAAGTTTTGTCGCCTGGTCATATAATGCACCCAATCCTAGTTTACTTCCTCACCTGTGCTCAGTAAATGATCAGTTAATTAGTGTGTGTATAAAAAGAAACCCAGCACCCCGGACCTTCACTTGAACTGCAACTTGAGTTCTGACAACATGCCAAAAATCCACCCTGCAACCAAAGCCTAGATTATCAAGAGGCTGAAGACCAGATCCACTGCAGATGTGGCTGGCACCTTAAATGTGTCTCAGCGTCAAGTACAAAGAATTAAAAAAAGATTTGAAGAGACTGGAGATGTGTTTGACAAGCCCAGGTCTGGCAGACCCCGCAAGACAACTGCTCAGGAGGAACGTTTGTTGGTTAGAAAATCCAAAGCAAACCCCTCTTCCACTGCAGCAGAGCTCCAACAGGCCCTGTGTAAAATAGAACAGTTTGTAGGATTCTGTCTTGAAATGGCCTCCTTGGTCGAATCAGTGCCCAGAAGCCAGCACTAATCAAAAGGCAAATAAAAAAACCATGTGGCATTTCCAAAAGTCCCACATCCTGCTTAACAGATGGCCCTTTTAAAAGTGGCAGAAGGTAGATTTCTCTGATGAATCTTCAGTAGAATTACACCACAGCTGCAGCAAATAGTGCAGGAGACCTACTGGAGCCCATATGGGTCAAAATACACTCAGAAAATAGTTAAATTTGGTGGTGGAAAGATCATGGTCTGGGGTTACATTCAGTATGGGGGTGTGCGAAACATTTGCAAGGTGGAAGGCAATATCAATAGCCTAAAATATCAAGAAGTATTAGCTACCTCTTATATTCCAAATCATAAAAGGTGTCAAATTCTGCAGCAGGATGGTGCTCCATCTCATACATCCATCTCTACAACAAAGTTCATCCAGGCAAAAAGATCAAGGTGCTCAAGAACTGGCCAGCCCAGTTCTCAGACATGAACATCATTGAGCATGTTTGGGGTAGGATGAAAGAGGAAGCTTGGAAGACAAAACCAAAGAATCTAGATGAACTCTGGGAGGCATGTAAGACTGCATTATTTGCTATTCCTGATGACTTAATTAATAAATGGTATGAATCATTGTTGAACCACATGGAAGCAGTCCTTCAAGCTCATGGAAGTCACACAAAATATTAAATATGACTCTAATAGCACCACAACTTCATTCACCAATGTTATGCAACATTTATTTGTATTTTAAGTTAATTATTTGTTTGAATATCACATTACTTTCTTTGGCCGACAAAACTGTTGTCTTGCCAAAATCTGACCATTCTGTGTCCATTAACTGATCAATATTTCTGCATTGATGCCAATTTATTTTCTTAACCTAAACCACATTTCGGAGGGTTTCAGCTACCAAAAGAATAATTTATACAACCAATGGATGAATTTAAAGTCAGGTTATGAGCTTTTATTTACATAACATGGATAAGCGACATAACTTCTGTAAGGGAGTGTATATACAGGGGAGCCATCCACAAGTTGGATCAGAGCTTCCCCTTCTGGCCTGGAGTGTGAACATATTGTATGCTTGTGTGTACCTGATAGAGAAGATCCTCCCTCGCTACCAAGAGTGACATAACCCTCCGCATGAGGAAAGCAATGTCACTGAAACAATCAGGAACCTGGGGTGTTACAAGTACACACAGTGGTTTTGAACACAATACTCCCGGAGACAGGTTTGATGAGTGCACACAGTGGCTTTTAGCACAGTACTAGCACAGTACTACCATAGAAATGGGTTTTAGACTACACACAGAGTTTTTTTGAAGAGCGTGTTGTCAGAATATGTACCTCACTCCAGCTGTATCCTATTTTTAAGCTAACGAGAGCAGAATAGCGGCGGCACTGACGATCTGGCTTTTTTAAGCCAGTCAAAGACAGTTAAGACAGTTAAGACAGTCAAAAAGCATATTGATTGGCTGTGCCTAAGCCTTTCAACAGGCTTTATTAGACTGGTGAACTGCAACAAGAAACTGCACATACAGTAAAATGTCTGTGTTCGGGGTTTGGTACCAGATATTAGGTTTCCGGTATGGATCCTGAACTTACCTGTTTGTGTTTACTAATCCCTACCTATTGTGTGTGGGAGGACAAAGACTTCTGGTTTTGGCAGTCTCAACCGGTGGCTGAGAGGGAGAGGTCTGTAATCTGTTCAAGTGAGCTCCCACTGACAATTGTGGATGACATTTCTGTTTCTGTTTCTGGAATAGCTGAAATATGCATGCAGGGACACAGAGGTAGGCAATTTACATGAGTTAAAAGGCTGCGGTAGTGTATAGTGGAGCAGAAATATGGGCTACCTCTGTGTCCCTGCATGCATATTTCAGCTATTCCAGAAGTAACAATCCATTTTAGTAGTACCATTCTATATAGCTACCCTCTCTAGTCATTTTAGTTGCTTACTCCACTGACAGTATTCCCATTATCCATTACAGTTTCGGTTAACCTAAATCTAAGGGTCCTACATCTTGTTCTTTCTACTTTGGCATCTCCTACTAAGGTAATACTGGCCTGTCATATATGTATATCTACCATTTCATATTGTATCCTATTCTGGTTCAATGCTACTAATGTTGGTAGCCCAGTCTCTCTTTGATGCTATTCTACTATTGTTGGTTATCATACTTATGCTACTATGCTAAAATCCTATTGCCGATTATTCCTTTGTACATATTGTATATAATGTATATATTGTTCAGTGTCTTATACTTTGTCTTTTTGTCTTCACTAGTAACCCCATGATTAAGACCCAGGAGGGTCGAAACGTTGGGTTGTTGTACCTTACTTCACTTCTACACTGCTTGTGGTTATATTTTCTGTCTGATACAAAAAGATTTTTTTTGGAATAAAAGTGTTAATACACGTCTGCAAACCAGCATTTGAGAGTGTGCGGTGAATTTCTACTATTTAGCTTTGGGGCCATCTAGGTCCATTACGCCAGCACCTCGTAAACTTGACCTGAGTGCACACCATTTTTCCTCTATTATTGAACTATGTCGGCATCTGCCGGTACAGTTCAAAGCAATGATGGAGGAAAGAACGTCAGCTGACGCTCCCTCTCGCATCATTCCCCGCTCTGCCTCTGACACTGCAGGTGCGCGATGATATCACTGTGTGCCAGGCAGTGCAGGTGGTAGGTGGTGGTGGAGGAGGTAGGGAGAACAATTTTTATCTTGCAAACATTAATATTTTCCATTTATTCTAGGTTTCACAACGGGCCCATGATGACCCACTGGACGTAGACCTCATGGTGGCATCCGTACAGGAACGAGGCCCGTTGTGGGACAGCTGTGACCCCCGGCACGCGGACCAGCGCGTGTTGCGCTGTTTGTGGATTGAGGTGGCAAAATCGCTGTTGGATGGCTTCGACAGCGCTTCCCCCGCGGGCAAAGATAAATTTCGTAAGTATTTCCGAAATGCTGCTATGACCCATCATGCCAGGATACACAACCGTCTGTGATGTCTTCTATTGGAATTGCACATGGTTGCGTTATCAATTTCAATATTTTCTCTCAAACTAATTTTTTTTTTTTAATTTATACACAGTTAAACAATTGAAGACCAGATGGCGCTCCATGAAGGACCGTTTCAAGAGGGGCCTGAAAAAGGAGGGACAGATCCGTAGTGGTGCTGCAGCTTCAAGGACCTCAATCTACAAATATAATCGTATTTTGCAGTTCCTGCGACCGGTCCTTGAAAGAAGAGAGTAAGTATAGTACCTATGCACACACAACTAGTTTTGAAAACATGCATACTCACGTACTATATTCCAGCCATGTAGTTTATTGCCCAGCCATTTATTTTGGCAAGTACGAAGTATAGAAATGAAGAAAAAAATTCAAGCTCACCGAGGCGTGAAAAGTAAAAACTAAATACTTTTATTCACTTCAATCAGAAGCAGAGGATGAAACATCAGCACAATACAATAAAAACACTATCTACGCGTTTCAGGTGACAGAGAACACTTAATCAGACATCATGATTAAGGGTGCCCTATCACCTGAAACGCGTAGATAGTGTTTTTATTGTATTGTGCTGATGTTTCATCCTCTACTTCTGATTGAAGTGAATAAAAGTATTTAGTTTTTGCTTTTCACGCCTCGTAGAGCTGGAATTTTTTCTTCATTTCTGGTCTTCTCACGCTTGACACAGCGTCTCCGTGCTCCGAGCCTTCTGGGATTACTACTATGGTGAGCTGGACTTCCTCTTTTTTTTCCTGAAGTACGAAGTATACAGAACACAGAAAGATAGTAGATTGGCCATGCCCGGGCAATATTTCATAGTGGAGTAGTATATTGCCCATCCAGGTGTATCCCAGATTTTTTTTAAAAAAGTAAAAATATAATAGACACGGCATACCTTCTACTCCAAGGCAGGTTATGTTCCCATGGTTGCTCAGCTCGCAGGACCTGTGATGACGTCTCGGTCACATGACCGTGACATCATGGCAGTTCCGACGATAAGCGTAATTGTCGGGCGTTACAAACGGCAAACATGGGTGACTATTTTGAAATAAATAAATGTATTCTATTTTTAATATTGATGCGGCATATGCAGTGTCACTATTAAAAATTGGTTAACATTAACGGCGGCAATGGATACAGCCGGTAAAGTTAATTAATGACAGGGGAGTATGCGGGCGACGGGCCTTCACTGCGGGGAGTAAGGAGCGGGCATTTTAATCAGGCCTGTCACCCGCGCTGATTGGTCGCATCAGCCATGTCAGGCAGCTGGCCGGTTCAATCAGCAAACCGTTACGACTGACTGAACAAACCCTTAACAGTAATAGTGTGTGATGCAATGTTTAGTTTTACACAGGTGGTGACGAATGTGAAATGTTATATTGTGTATACTAATGGTTTCCTTATGTTTTCACAGAACACACAGCAGCACCCGCGAGTCTGTCCGACCCTCTGGAGCGGTCCTTCGTGAAGCGCCATCTGAACCGTCACAGCCATCCCACAGCGAGAGCAGGTCTGCACCACCACAATCTGGCGAACCGGCAGCCGGTCCATCAGATGTTCCCCTGGCCGAGGCCTCTGTCGCTCCTTCCTTCGGGTCTTCCCGACAGCGTCAGCGGGCCTCGGACAGGGCGGTCCTGCCCGAATTTTTACATTTGAGCACCGTATTCCAGAATTGCTTCAAGTCGCTGGGTGATAGAATGGACACATCTCTGGCCAATATCGACCGGCGTCTTGAATCAATGGAATCGGAGCTCTCGAGGCCGGCCAAACATTTTTTTAGTGCCATTGAGAAGGGCATGGCGGAACATCTTACGCCGGAACTCCACATTTCGGTGATGCAGGCCTGCAACAACGCATACGTCACTGCTCTGCAGCAGGCTCGGGTCATGCAGTCAGCGACTACAATGCCCGCAGTACCATCGCTGGCTACCATGGCTCCGACTCCTGCTGCAGAGCACCAACACAGAGCTCCACGTGCTGAGGGCCACCGCCGCAGCCACCGCCACCACAGAACAGAGCCCCAAACTTCTGCTCCTGCCAGGCCTTCAAGGGCACACAGACGGGAAGCCGACCCACACCCAGAGGGAGAGAGGAGGAAAAAAAAGAAGAAGACCAGCACTACAACCTCGGCTATGGCTGCTCCCAAAACAAGCACACAAAGTACCCAGCCTGGGTCTACCCGGAGCACACCCAGTACCCAGCCTGGGTCTACACGGAGCACACCCAGTACCCAGCCTGGGTCTACACGGAGCACACCCAGTACTCAGCCTGGGTCTACCCGGAGCAGGAGTAGCCAGCCTAGGACACTGGTCGTCCCTCCTCCTCCCTCACCTCCTGCGTTGGCAGTATCGCCACCATCTACTGGCTGGATTGACGTCGACATCCCGTCTAGTGTATTAGAGTATGCTGGTTCCTCCCCCTCGTCCTCCTCCTCGGTCTCCTCAACACACACCCAAAGTGGAGGATATAAATCCCCCTTAATCACAGACATTGATACCCCATAACATTTACCCATTTTTTATTTTTGTGTCCCAAATAAATTTGTTAATTTGTTCAAAAATACTGAGTTTTTCTTTGTCTAAAATAAAGTTTGCACCAAATCACACCGTGCGCCGTATAAACAAATCTTGTGTTTGTAACACCTGATGTGCAATGTCTGACACTATTTTATCAATATTTTTTAACATTTTTTTATAGGGCTGTCGCTCATTGTACTATGAGATGTTACAAACACAAAGAGCATTGCTCAATATATAAATTTTAAAAGGTACCATCACACAGCGATTTCATTAACGATATAGTTGGTTTTTGTCAGTTACCAACGTTATCTTTTCTAAAATCTTCCAATGATCAGGCCCCTGCTGGGAGATTGTAGGTCTCAGCGAATGATTAGGAACTTTTTTGGGTAACTGATCACACGCTGTCATTGTTGGATCGGCGTGTTTGACACCGATCCAGCGATGTCTTTGCTGTAAACAAGGGAATATTGGGTTACTAGCGCAGTGTTTTAAACAATCAAAAAAGTGAACAATACCCAAAAAAAAACATTACGGTGTCAACCACGTCCCACGCCGTCATCTTCCCGCAGTGACTGACACTGTCATTCCCGGCCGTAAAGCAGAGCACACCGTTGACTTAATAATAAACGCTGTGCTGTGCTTTAGGGCTGGCACAGTACGGAAAGCTGACGGCGATGGACGTGTCACACACCGGAATGTAAGGGTATTTTTTTTTTTTTTTTACATTTACAATGGTAAACAGGGAAAACATCGTGAGTGCGGCCATGCGCTTCATAACACAATGTTTACCCAGATTACACGGGGACTTGCTATATTTTGGTCGCTGGAGAGCTGTCTGTGTGATAGCTCTCCAGCAACCACGCGACGACTAACAATGATCACGGTCCGGTCGTATCACTGGTCGGGATCGTTGGCTAATCGTTTTATTACGGTACCTTAAGAATATTGGTCAGGTGAGGTGGTAGCAATGTTCACAGTGTCGCCACTATTTGACTCTGGACGTATTCTAGCATCCTGAGTCCAATAGTGTTAACTCTGTAGAGTTTTGCAAACATGATCGTCTCCCTCCTTGTCAAGCCAGGTTCCATATGCAAATAGTCTGCAAGATTAAAAATGGTTGACAAGGTGGGAGCCGATCATGTTATATGTCAAAACTATGGAACACACGGCTGAACAATTTTTTTGTTTTGTCACAGTCAATTTGGGTACTGGTGCTCACATAAATTTTGTGGGACACACATTAGTTTCTAGAACATTGGATTTTAAATTTTGTTTACTTTGGAAAAACATATGGGAGATTTGTTTTGTTAAAACGGAAAGGCACAAGAACTTTATTTCAAAACACAACGCATTAGAAATTCAAGGGACATTAACAACATTTAAATAACATTACATAGGCTGGTAAAATGTCATGGACTCCACAGTGTTTACATGACAGTGTTTTTATTGTATCATAATACCAAGATGAATTAAACCATTTGATCTTGCCATGAAACACGCCCAACATCTGAAACAAAGTATGCAGCAAATCGGTCCCTCATATGAGCAATGTCCACAGTTGTCCACAGAGGATGATCTTGATAATCAGGCAATGGATTTGGTATGGGTTCATCGAGTTCCACGTTGACTCTCTCTTTATCAATAATATAATTGTGGAGAACCACACAAGCCTTCATCACCTCATCCACTGTCTCAATTTTCAAATTTATAGCGGATCCTAAGATACGCCATTTGGAAACAAGGATTCCAAAGGCGCACTCCACAGTTCTTCTGGCCCTGGACAGTCTATAATTAAAATTACTTTTTGTGCGGTCCAACCCCCGACTGGAGTACGGTTTCAGTAGGTTGCCACTCATTTGAAAAGCCTCATCCCCAACCACAACAAATGGCATGGCCGGGCCTTCGGTGTTGGGAAGAGGTTGTGGCTGGGGGAAATTAAAATTGTTCTCGTATAATCTTCGGCCCATGTCAGACTCCTTAAATGTCTATGAATCATTTGCACGGCCAAACGCTCCAATGTCCACGGCGAGAAACCTGCAGTCCGTACCTGCAATTGCCATGAGCACGGTGGAAAAGTATTTTTTATAATTAAAAAACAGAGATCCACTTCTTGCAGGCTATGTAATCCTAATGTGCTTCCCATCCACTGCTCCAATACAGTTAGGGAAAGAACACAGTTGTTCAAATTTTTGGGCGTTGGCCTGCCATAATTCAGTTGTCGGGATGGGTAAAAATTCCTCCCGGAGGTTGTCCCACAATGCGCGGCATGTGTCGGCAATAATACCAGAAAGTGTGGAGACTCCAATCCGAAACTGGAAATGCAGTGATCTCAAGGTCTCTCCGGTAGCCAGGAAACTGACAAGAAGAAAAATAAATAAATTTAATTAATTACATTGTTATGAAATAAATTTTCATTTTTAATTCCAATCCCCCACCCCACAAAACCAAAACACGTTACTTTAAAAAATGTCAAGAACATATAAATCCTTCACATTGCATTACGTACCGTAGAGTCACCAGCAGACGTTCCTCGGGGGAAATTGATTTACGGAGCTGCGTGTCCTGCCTGGAAATGGCTCCTTCCACCAGACGCAGCAGATATCGGAAGCTGTTTTGAGACATCCTGGTGTACTCAAAGTATTTCTCCTGGTTGTCATTTAACTCGCCAAACAGACAATGGTAGGCTCCACGACTCTCTCGGACTTCCACTATAGGGTGTAGCCAAAAACGCTGACGACTCCTTCTCCGTAGTTTTTCTCTTTTCCTCTGTTCATGACAGGCAATAGCGTAAGCAATAGCAATGGCAAAATCCAGCTCCATATTGAGGTAGATACTCTCCATGGGACGCTCCATCTTGATGCTGTATGGTTGGAATTTATCTAGGCCGGGGTATATATACCACAATTCCATTATACCCACCCTCATCTACCCATTGGTGGCATTATCTAGTGTCTAGACACTAGACCCACCCTCTTCTATTCATTGGTGGTATTATCTAGTGTCTAGACACTAAATTGTGTTGCAAAATGACATCATTGTTTGACAACGCATGCATTGTAAAACGCTGTGTTTTTTTGAAAAACGCAACAAAAACGCACAAAAAACGCTGCGTTTTACGATGCATCCGTTCGACGCATGCGTCAAAAATGGTGCGTTTTTGCGTGCGTTTCCGATGCGTCGTGCGTTGCGTCAGCGACGCTGCGTCGCATGACGCTAATGTGAACGTAGCCTTATATACTACGTGGCTGTGCTATATACTACATGGCTATGTTAAATACTACGTGGGCTGTGTTATATACTATGTGGCTGTGTTATATACTATGTGGCTGTGCTATATACTGCATGGCTGTGCTACATACTACGTGGGCTGTGTTATATACTATGTGGCTGTGCTATATACTACATGGCTGTGCTATATACTATGTGGGCTGTGCTATATACCACGTGGGCTGTGCTATATACTACGAGGGCTGTGTTATATACTATGTGACTGTGTTATATGCTAGGTGGGCTGTGTTATATACTACATGGCTGTGCTATATACTGCGTGGGCTGTGTTATATACTATGTGGCTGTGTTATATACTACGTCGCTGTGCATATACTACATGGCTGTGTTATATACTATGTGGACTGTGTTATATACTACATGGCTGTGCTTTATACTACGTGGCTGTGCTATATACTACATGGTTGTGCTATATACTACATGGGCTGTGTTATATACAAAGTGGCTGTGCTATATACTACGTGGGCTGTGCTATATACTACATAGGCTGTGTTATATGCTACGTGGGCTGTGTTATATGCTATGTGGCTGTTATATACTATAAGGTAGTGTTAAACTACATGGGCTGTATAATATACTATGTAGCTGTGCTATGTACTATGTGGCATTGCTATATAGTAAATGCCTGTGATATATGCTACCCATTTTGAACTTTTACAAATGTTCTATGTTAATACTTTCTAATGTTTACTTTAAAAAGTTTTCCATTAAAAATTGTCCTATTCAATGTATACAGTTTTTTCTTTGCGGCAAGTTGAGTTAACAATAAAATGCCTACTGATAACTGAGGAAGAGGGAGTAGGTCACAAAAATTGGCATATAAGGGGTTGACTTATATAAAGCCACTCTGCTGTATGGTATTGTAGAATTTACAATAGCTATCACTCATGTAAGAAGTCAAATCTGGCATTGTACTATACCTATTATTTTTCTGGTGTATCTGTGCATCATGAATCGTGGTATGGGGGCCCACTGAGACTTTTTCACCCGGAGCCCTCAAAAACCTGGATCATATTCTCTGAAAAAAGGCAAAGAAAGCAAAAATTCTGCCAGGATGTGTAAACTTTTGAGCACAACTGTATGTGATATCACAAAATAAATGTATTTCTCTAAATAACATAAAAAATTCCTACAAAAATAGAAAGGAGAGGTAAGCATGGCACTGTTGCAAAAGTATTACATGCATACACTTTTTAACCTGCTACTGCAATTGCTTTTAATTTACAACATAGTATGTTTGGCTTAAATCTCAGACATATCTTTCCAGTATTGCCAATTTTGTATACATCATTCTCTATGGTTCTGCAAAGTAGTGATTTCCAATTCATACTGGAACTATACCAAAACATTAGATTCGACATCTGTCCAATTTAGACCCAGTGTAGATTTCCATTCTATCACTGTACACCATCTGTCTGCAATAAAGACATGTAATACAGGAAATCTAGGATTTATATCTGCAACCAGGTTAAACAATGCTAGTTCAAGATATGGAAATCACATTCATACATGATATTCTGGAGATACACTGAAACACTTTTTAGCAAAAAAAGAATATGTCCATTTGGATGAAAGAGGGTACCTTATATCTCATATCCCGAACTGTCTCCAACCTAGAAAAGAAGACTTTCGGGTGCATTTAATTATTTTAAGAAGTAATATGCTCATTTATAATATCCAAATGATCCACAAATCTTAATAAACAAATTACAATGTATTACATTTGCACAATGTGTTAATTAAAAAGACCTTTCCTAGCTCTTTTTTTTCCCAACCTACCATATATGCTGACATCTTTGCTACAGACGAATCAATAAGTGGTTTATATGCAGCCAAGTGTCCCCTAATGGAAATTTTTTATAATTGAAGATGCTGTTAATACATAGTTATAATCAAAGATGGAATGTCTAGACATCAAAGACTTAAGTTGTAGTCATTTAAAAAAAAATCATTGGATGGGATTTAATATTTATAGATCCAGTATTCACATGTTTTAATTATGTTCGAATCCAATAGGTCAGCAAAAATGTCTAAATCCAAATCGGGCCATAATGAAATATTCATATCATATATTCATGGTCCCACATATTTATATAACACCATGTTATTGGACATTAAAAAATAATTTCTAAATGACCTTACATCTAAAATTTGCTCTGCTGAAGGAACATACAGGTGCTTCTCACAAAATTAGAATATCATCAAAAAGTTATTTATTTCAGTTCTTCAATACAAAAAGTGAAACTCATATTATATAGAGTAATTACAAACAATGTGATCTATTTCAACTGTTTATTTCTGTTAATGTTGATAATTATACTTTACAGTAAATGAAAACCCAAAAGCCATTTTCTCAGAAAATTTGAATAATTAACAAAAAACATCTATAACGGCTTCCTCAGCATGTAAAAAGGTCCCTTAGTCTATTTCAGTAGGCTCCACAATCATGGGGAAGACTGCTGACTCGACAGATGTCCAGATGGCAGTCATTGATACACTCGCTTCTGCAGGCAGGTGCCAGCCATGTTACCTGCACTGCAGCATAATCACATGTGTAGTGTCCAATTAATTAAGTATTTTTGATGTTATTGAGCAAGTGTAAAAAAATAATAATTTGAAAATGGCGCCTGCGCAGTAGCAGCTATCAGTGTGTCTAGAGATCCGATAGTTTACTATTGCGCTGGTGCCGGCGGCGCCATCTTGTTGGAGAAGTAAAAAAAAATTTCCTCCTCCAAGATGATGCACAGTTGCAGCTCTCGGCAATCTCAGACAGTCAATAAAAAATCCCTTGCTATGACCCAGCATAGATCTCTGTAGAGTTTGATAAAGTAATAGGACAAAAATTACGTAATATTAAAGGCAATGATAACGTAATAATAATAATAATCACGTAATATTCAAGGTAATAATAGCACGGCTCATGTTTATCCTACCTGTTGAAAATATTCCTACAATATCTAAGTTTTTTTTATGCTAAAAGCTAAGTGTAAAAAATTAACTATGACTACTTAATCAGGATTCACTGTTAGAATAGCTTACAGATATATCATATAGGTAGCAGACAGAAAAATCTAGTAATTTTACTGTAATCCATATCATGACACAAATCTATCTATATCAAGACTAACCTTCTACTGCGACACTTCTCTAAATTTCTTCAAGGGAATGAATCATCAGAGCTTGCGTTTAAAAAGCAACCATTATTTTAATTTTTATTGCAAAAATCAAAAGTACATGTGAAAACCATCTTTAAAATGTATCTTATCAGAGAAACTTATTTCTTTCTCTTTATAGATCGATAATTCACTATCCATTTATGAGCAAAATCTTCAAAATCTGTTTTCATTGAAGACAGAGTTTTCTATTACTGAAATGACAGTTGGTGCTTTTAAAATTCTATGGAAGGAGGATCATGAGGGAGACATAGACATTCTGCTGCATGTTCTCCTGAAACAACAGTTCCTATTCCCCACATAACTTTATGGGTACCAATCGTCATCTCCTATCTCAAATGTGAAAGTCTGTAGTCGCTGAAGACCAATTTTTCTAATGAATTGAGAATATTGAGCATTAATAAACAGTTCAGGAGGAAAAAGTAGCATAAAATAAAATGACAGTTACACTTTAAATACAGTTTTTATGCTGTACATGTTTAAAATTGATCAATATATGCATTTATAAGCAAGAAAATCTTCACTCTAGCCACTAAACTGGCCACTAAGCTTAATATCAAGCTCACAAATCCTCATACAGATTTCCTTGAAAAATACCATTGTACTGGTCAAAACTTTGGAATTCATCTGTTTTCACTAATGCCGGTTCCTAATAAATATAGTAATCTTTGAAAAGGCATCAAGTCTTCAACTTTTTCTGTACTGAAGTTACCCCTTGTGCATGCTGTTACAGGCATGGGAGACTAATATGCCCATAGAAAAAGAGAGAAGGAAGCCAATTGTGATTGAAAGGGTGGGTGAAAAAGCCAAAGGTCTCTACCTATGAGGAGTGTAAGAGGAGTGTTCTGTGTCACTAGACTAATGTTCTGCTTCACGGTTTGTTCAAGCGAGGAAAGAAAACCTCAGAATAAGCAAAGTGTGAGACATACTAGACTGAGTAAAAAGAGAAAAAGTTCTATGACTGTGGACTTTGTCAGTAAAGGATTAAATGTGAATAAAGGAGATGAGCTTATCGATACATGGAGGATCAAACGAATTTCCTGAAATTTGCAGTTTCCCACAAAATTGGGACACTTTGAGATTTGATTCGCAGTTCACAAAAAAACTTGACCTGCACAATTTCCAATATTGCTGAAGCATCAGAAATTGGGCTAATGTCAATTTACACTGCCTTGCAGTCCTCCCCATAATGCCCTGCAACTATGACATCTTAGGGATTATCATACCTTATACAGTGGAAGTCAGTAACTGAGCCATCACAAATCAGCAGTTCCAAGCAGAACATAGTTTGTATGGCAGAGTTGTTTTCCATCTCCAGAGTCACTGCATAAGTCTCTCTATCCTATAGAGTGTAAGCTATTATGATTATCAGGTTCCTATGCCCCTCTTGATTGTAGAGTGTAAACTCTTATGGTTATCAGGATCCTCTATCTCTCGACTGTAAAGTGTAAGTTCTTAAGGTTAGCAGAGTCCTCTCTCTCTATCTCTCTTCTAGAGTGTAACCTCTTATGGTTGGCAGGTTTCTCTCTCTCTCTCCTCTCCTCCACTTGTGTTTTTGATACATTTTCAAGCTTTCCAGCTTTGAGATTTGTGCTAATTAAATTTTTGTCGGCAATTTCAAATTTTAAAAGATTTGCTGAGCTCTAGTGAATAATGCTAACCAGAAAAGGGGGCAGCACTCCCATGGTAGTCTCATGCTCTCACAAAACTAATTATTTTAGAACCTCTTAGATAAAAAAAAAATCTATGCTCCCCTCCAATGTTGGAGTACCTATTCCAAGTGGGTCACGTAACATCTTTGTCTCATGTGATCACTGCAGCCAATCAGCCTGGCCAGTAGTGGTCAATAGGGTTGAGCGAAACGGGTCGAAAATTTTCAAAAGTCGCCGACTTTTGGCAAGGTCGGGTTTCATGAAACCCGACCCGACCCCTGTGTGGGGTCGGCCATGAAGTCGGCGATCTTTTGAATCTAGAATCGGAATTCCTATACCGATTCCCGATATGTTTAAGATATCGGGAATTGGTATCGGAATTCAGATTTAAGTGTAAAATAAAGAATTAAAATAAAAAATATCGCAATACTTACCCTCTGACGTGCCCTGGTACTAACCGGGAACCTTCCTTCCTTAGAATCAGCCTTCCAGGACCTTGCGGTGACGTCGCGGTGACGTCGTGGCTTGTGATTGGCCGCGCGGCCGCCCATGTGACCGCTCGCGCGACCAATCACAAGCCGCGACGTCACCGCGACGTCACCGAAGGTCCTGGAAGGGCTGATTCTTAGGAAGGAAGGCTGCCGGAAAGAAGCAGGGTGCGTCCGAGGGTGAGTATATACCTAATAAGAATATACTCACCCTCGGACGCCCTGCTTCTTTCCGGCAGCCTTCCTTCCTAAGAATCAGCCCTTCCAGGACCTTCAGTGATGTCGCGGCTTGTGATTGGTCGCGCGAGCGGTCACATGGGCGGCCGCGTGGCCAATCACAAGCCGCGACGTCACCGCGACGTCACCGCAAGGTACTGGAAGGCTGATTCTAAGGAAGGAAGGTTCCCGGTTAGTACCAGGGCGCGTCAGAGGGTAAGTATTGCGATATTTTTTATTTTAATTCTTTATTTTACACTAAAATATGGATCGCAGGGCCTGAAGGAGAGTTTCCGCTCCTTCAGACCCTGGGAACCATGGAAACCCAATACACTGCATTGGGTTTCAGGTTTCGGCCGACCCCGACCCCGACTTTTTTATAGGATCGGCCGATTTCACTCGACCCGACTTTTGAAAAAGTCGGGTTTCGTGAAACCCGACCCGATCCTATAAAAGTAAAGGTCGCTTAACCCTAGTGGTCAACTCATTTAACAACTGAAACAGCTAGATGGAATCTAAGTATAAAAACAGCTCCTTGGTTCAACATACAAGATCACAAGGACATTACATAGTGTATTTACAGAATATTTAAATATCATAATGTAAATGCCACTGTTGCTTTACTTTGTTTGCAGTAAAACCTCAAAAACACCTGTTGATATTAAAATATGTAGATACTATGTGCAACACATAGTCATAATGTACTTACTGTGCTTTTTTCAGATGATAAACCTTTAAATGGCTTAGTAAATTGTTACTCATAATTAGCGATGAGATAACACATTCGGCACTATTCGTTACTCACATGAATAGTGCTCTATTTGGGTTATTCGTTACTCAGTGAGTAATTTGGTACTCACCTTGATATATTTGAGTGAACCAGCAAGCATGTTTGGCACTTTATTTGTAGCTAATGAACATGGTATTACTGTGATTGGCTGGCTTACAACATCACAGAAGATATGTAATCCCTGCCGGCGCCATCTTGACAAATTGCAGCCGGAAACAGCGTAGGGAGAGCGTAGGGGGAGCATAGTGTGAGTGTTGGGAGAGTGAAAGGAGCATATAGGAAGAGGTTGTGATTCCAAAAAGCTCTTTTAAGAGCTCATCAGGTTGAAGATTAGTTCATTGTTAGATGGAGATAGCGTAGGGAGAGATTTAATATGAGCAAGAGTGAAAGACAGGCACGTTTGTGTTATCACATCATCATTACAAATACATGCTGCAGATCTCGGTTAGTTTGCATTGTGTTGTATACTTTAGGATTTAGAACAGACTGTGGGATTAGGGAGAGACACGCTACCATAATATGCAAAGCAGCTTTTTTTTTAGAGCCAAATGATATTAGTTAGTACCAGCATTTACAGTACAGACCAAAAGTTTGGACACACCTTCTCATTTAAAGATTTTTCTGTGTTTTCATGACTATGAAAATTGTACATTCACACTGAAGGCATCAAAACTATGAACACATGTGAAATTATATACTTAACAAAAATGTGAAACAATTGAAATTATGTCTTATATTCTAGGTTCTTCAAAGTAGCCACATTTTGCTTTGATGACTGCTTTGCACACTCTTGGCATTCTCTTGATGAGCTTCAAGAGGTAGTCACCGTGAATGGTTTTCAATTCACAGGTGTGCCCTGTCAGGTTTAATAAGTGGGATTTCTTGCCTTACAAATGGGGTTGGGACCATCAGTTGTGTTGTGCAGAAATCTGGTGGATACACAGCTGATAGTCCTACTGAATAGACTGTTAGAATTTGTATTATGGCAAGAGAAAAGCAGCTAAGTAAAGAAAAAAGAAATGAAGGTCAGTCAGTCTGAAAAATTGGGCAAACTTTGAAAGTGTCCTCAAGTGCAGTGGCAAAAACCATCAAGCGCTACAAAGAAACTGGCTCACACGAGGACCTCCACAGGAAAGGAAGACCAAGAGTCACCTCTGCTTCTGAGGATGTTTATCTGAGTCACCAGCCTCAGAAATCGCAAGATAACGGCAGCTCAGATTAGAGACCACGTCAATGCCACACAGAGTTCTAGCAGCAGACACATCTCTACAACAACTGTTAAGAGGAGACTTTGTGCAGCAGGCCTTTATGGTAAAATATTAAAACCTACGAGAGAAAAAAGTAAACGAAAACCCTGATGTAACTAAGTAAAAAAGCAAAGGTGCATTTAAATAACACAGAGTTTTTAGAAATACTGTTTTTTGATCAAAAAATAGCACAAAAGCCATCCCACCTCGTCACGGTAACTCTGATCGTAGGTTTTAATGTTTTGTGGCCAATGTGAACATGCGTTTAACCTCTGCATGTGTACCAACTTAAGTTAAGCTCAATTTTGTGTTTTTTTTCTCTGTATTGTTGCATTCTGTGCAACCCGGGGTGTGGCCTCCCTGTTTCTGAGCTAGAGACTATATAAGGCTTCCCAAGTCTAGTGTTTCACTGGTTGGGCCCAGTCCTTTTGTCTGCCCTTATTCACACTGAGGTCAACATTGACACATGGTAAGGTTTTAATATTAGACAGTTTAGGACTGTCCCGATCAGAGTTACCGTGACGAGGTGGGATGGCTTTTGTGCTATTTTTTTATCAAAAAACAGTACTACTAAAAACTGTGTTATTTAAATGCACTTTTGCTTTTTTACTTAGTTACATCAGAGTTTTCGTTTACTTTTTTTCTCTCATAGGTTTTAATGTTTTGTGGCCAATGTGAACATGCGTTTAACCTCTGCATGTGTACCAACTTAAGTTAAGCTCAATTTTGTGTTTTTTTCTCTGTATTGTTGCATTCTGTGCAACCCGGGGTGTGGCCTCGCTGTTTCTGAGCTAGAGACTATATAAGGCTTCCCCAGTCTAGTGTTTCACTGGTTGGGCCCAGTCCTTTTGTCTGCCCTTATTCACACTGAGGTCAACATTGACACATAGTAAGGTTTTAATATTAGACAGTGTAGGACTGTCCCGATCAGAGTTACCGTGACAAGGTGGGATGGCTTTTGTGCTATTTTTTTTATCAAAAAACAGTACTACTAAAAACTGTGTTATTTAAATGCACTTTTGCTTTTTTACTTAGTTACATCAGAGTTTTCGTTTACTTTTTTTCTCTCATAGGTTTTAATGTTTTGTGGCCAATGTGAACATGTGTTTAACCTCTGCATGTGTACCAACTTAAGTTAAGCTCAATTTTGTGTTTTTTTCTTTATGGTAAAATAGCTGCTAGGAACCCACTGCTAAGGGCAGGCAACAAGCAGAAGAGAGTTGTTTGGGCTAAAGAACACAAGGAATGGACATTAGACCAGTGGAAATCTGTGCTTTGGTCTGATGAGTCCAAATTTGAGATCTTTGGTTCCAAACACCGTGTCTTTATGCGACGCAGAAAAGGTGAATGGATGGACTATACATGCCTTGTTCCCAACGTGAAGCAAGGTGGAGGAGGTGTGATGGTGTGGGGGTGCTTTGCTGGTGACAGTGTTGGGATTTATTTATTTATATGGATTTATTCAAAATTGAAGGCATACTGAACCAGCATGGCTACCACAGCATCTTGCAGTGACATGCTTTTCCATCCAGTTTGCGTTTAGTTGGACCATCATTTATTTTTTAACAGGACAAGGACCCCAAACACACATCCAGGCTTTGTAAGGGCTATTTTACCAAGAAGGAGAGTGATGGGGTGCTACGCCAGATGACCTGACCTCCACAGTCATCAGACCTGAACCCAATCGAGATAGTTTGGGGTGAGCTGGATCGCAGAGTGAAGGCAAAAGGGAAAAAGTGAAAAATAAAGCCAGTAAATTTTTTTTTCTTAAACCTTTAATATGAGAAAGGGTTATTTTAAGGGATGTGGATGTGGTGGTGCAGGCCAACATCGTGTGACAGATCAGAAGGTGACTGTATCTCGTTCTAGCTTCCTGTTAAAATTTGGTCAGTACTTTACACCACTGTGGAACCCAGGCAAGTACAAGGACATTGTGAGTTGACAAGCAACACCACAAAGTCTTCCACAAAGTCCAATCTCAGTAGCCAAGAGGCTGGGACTCTGAATCCTCAACCTGGTCCTCCTTCCTCTTCCATCATGAATCCCAGGAGACATATGACTCTGAGGAACTATTAAAAATTGTAATTATTCAGGCTGTTCAACATGCACCATTGAAGAGGGTCATGATGGGGTGGAGTGCAGTAATGCCCAATCATTTGAGCACCCACGGCCATGAGAAAGCCACATTGGGGAAGGTCAATTCATGTCAGAAGAAGTGGAGGATAATCATGATGCACAGTTGCCATCAGGTAAGCATAAAATTGAAAATCAGAAGGAGGATCAGATTGATGAATTGGAAGATGACGTGTTCAATGATGAGGCCACTGATCAAACCTGGTAAGGTGGCATGCCTAGCGAACACAGCAGTGCAGTGAGGGTTGGATCTGTAGCATGAAAATAGGCCGAGTGTGCATTGTTCTCCTATATGGCAGTTTTTTCTGAAAGTCCTTCAGACAAAACAACTGTAAATTGCAGCATCTGTCAAAGCAAGCTAAGAAGAGGCAAGAACACTACAAACCTAATCACCACCAGCATGCAAAAACACATGGCAGCCATGCACCCCAGTAGGTGGGCAGAACACCTGGTTCAAAATCTGTGTCTGACGGTGAAACCACTACCCTTTCACCTGTGCACCTTCCCAATCTGCTGTCTAGGAAGCAGGTGCTGATGCCTTCTGCCCACAACCAGCAGTTGCACAGACACAACAGTTAGCAGCCACATCCATTTAATTGTCCCAGTACAACGTTCAGTTGTCCCTGCCCCAGACATTTCACAGGAAGCAGAAATATACACCCACCCACAGGCCCAAATGCTAAACACCCACATTGCAAGATTGCTAGCCCTAGAAATGTTGCAGTCTCAGCTTGTGGGAACTGAATCTTTCTGGAACCTCTTAGTGGTGGCAGCCCCTGGTATTTGATTCCCAGCCACCACTATTTTCCCAGTGTACCAGCACTTCGTTACATAGGCAGGTGTTGATCAATATCAGCCATGCTCTGGCCAGTGCAGTCACAGGGAAGGTCCACCTAAGCACAGACACGTGCACAAGTTCTTGTGAACAGGGACACTACATTTCCCTGATGGCACACTGGGTGAACCGGGTGAGGTCTGGGACAGAGTTAGAAGATGGCACATCACACATCTTATCCACACCAACAATAGTGGGCCCAACTTACATCAGGGTTTCAGTCTCCTTGTATTCCAGTTCTTCTCTCTCCTCCTCCTCTTCATCCTCAGCAGAACTAGGCTAACCATCACTCCTCAGCTGGGAGATCTGCAGCATTGCCTTGGTGTAGCAGCAGCATGCTCTGCTGAAGCTCATCTATTTAGGTGATAAAGCTCACAATGCAGCAGAGCTGTTGAAAAGGATAAAAGCCCCGACCGATCAGTGGCTCTCCCCACTGAACCTCCAACCAGGTCTGGTTGTGTGCAATAATAGGTGTAACCTGGTGGTGGACTTAAAGCTTGGCAAGCTGGCACACTTTCCATGCATGGCTCACGTGTTGAACTTGGTTGTACAGTGTTTTTAAAAAACATATCCTGACTTGAAAGATCTACATACAAAAGCACGAAGTGTCATTGCACATTTCCAAAAGTCATCTCAGGCTTTCGCTGGTCTTGCTTCGCTGCAGTAGTGCTTTAATTTGCCTAGTCACCGACTGATTTGTGACTTGCCCACAGGCTAGAATTTGATCTTTCATATTTTGGCATGGCTTAGTGATCAGCAGAGTGCAGTGTCTGAATTCCAGCTTCTCAATGCCCATCACAGTAACATTCAGCCCTCACACATAACAACTGCTGAGTGGGTGTGGATCGCTAACATATGTGAGGTTCTTCAAAACTTTGAGTACTGCACCAAGATGGAGAGTGCTGATGACTCTACTATCAGTGTAAATATCCCACTGCTCTGTCTATTAAAATATTTGATGCAGAATATCAAAGAGGAAGTTTTGAATGCCGAGCAGGTGGTCGTGGGCAAGATTTTGCTGTGGCTGATACCACACAGCCCAGCCTTAAACAATATACTCAGGCTACATTGGGCGATGACGAGGAACAGGAGGAGGAGGAGGAACAGGAGTTTTTCGTCTGCACTACAGAGGGTATTCTCAATAGCAGTGTCATGCCTGTCCAGCTTGGATGGCCTGAAGACAAAGAGGAGGAGGTGATGGTTGGTGATGATGTTTAGTGGTTATCCTGGTGAGGACACTGAATGTTCTACTGTTTGTAGTCTTCCACTCATGGCACAGTTCATGTCCCGATGCCTTTCCCAAGACCCTCAAGTGAAACACATTTTGTCCAACATGAAATACTGGCTGTGCACCTTTCTTGAACCATGGTACAAGGAGAAATTTATTTCTCTCATATCGGAGGCAAACGTGCAAATGTGCAAAAATGCCAGAGGGCCATTGTGGAAGACTTTCTGAAAATATTACCCTCAGACAATGCTGCTGGCAGAGGTACCAGCTCCTGTCAGCCACAAGGATTACAGGGGAGAGCCACAAACACAAAGGGCAACTCAAGGCGGATGTCCACCAACTGGGCCATTTCATGAAACTGTCACATCAGCAAGGGCAATCTGTGGGTGCAATTATGACGAGGATAGAGAAGTTGACCAAGATGGTGAAGGACTACTTAAGTGGCCATACCAACGTCCTTTCTTATTCTTTTGTGCCATTTAACTATTGGTTTTACAAGCTGCACACATGGCCCGACCTCTCCTTGTACGCCTTGGAGGTGCAGCCATGCCCTGCCACAAGTGTGCTGTCTTATAGGTTTTTAATTCAGCTTGTGCAATCATAATAAATAGGCGGACATGGCTGTCAATGGAAAATGCAGACGGGCTGACTGCAATTACTGGATTTCCTTTGTAAGACCAAAGGATGACAACAACGTAACGCAAATGCAGCCCAAATAATTTTTTGGGGGAAGTTGTCCTAACATCTATGCCTTACCATCCAAACCCATTTTGTTTAGAAAATCACCTCCCCCTCCTCCTGCTCGTGCAACACATACTTAGTGGTCATCTATGCATACCCCACATGGGTTATGTTTTTTACTCTTTTAAAACTTTGGACAATGCAATGGTGAAACTTGTACTTGCTATCTCTAGCAATAATAATAACTGCAAAATATACTGTGAGGTACCCATCACCGTCTCTTTCAGCTTGTGTGCAGCGCCCCAGAGATCTGGTCGTTGCAGTATGACACTCTGCTACTAAGGGGAGTGATGGTACGTCTGATGGCACTGAAGGAGTTCTCCTGACCAGGTATCATCAGAACACTTTACACTTCACACTCCGGCCACTCGGGGGAGCAAAAGGCTTTATTTATTGGGCCACTCCTCACACTGGTAAAACTAGGGGTTGGGGAGGAAGTTAGTCAGAAGCTGACTGGGTTGGATTCAGGCAACATCCCGTGGCAGGGGGTGTTGCAGGGAGAAGACACAGGGGGGTCCCTGTCAGGCGTGGGAACCTGGCAGGTGCCTAGCGAACAGAACGTTACGGAACCGCGCCTGCACTACCTTGCGGTGGTATCCTAAGAAAAAGACACGAAGGGAAGGATATTGTGGAACAGTGTAAACGAGATCAAGCACAAAGGAGCACCAGTAGGAGTCGTGCCATGAGACCGAGGCAACATCTTACTGAGGCGCGTAGCCGGTGGCCGGAACACCGCGGGAGTAACTGACTCTAGGCCTTACTTCGAACTCCGCAGGACAGTTAATTATAGGTTGGCTGTCTACCTTAAATTTCCTAAGAAGACATAGGGGGCAACAGTGGGAGAGGGGCGTCTCTAGGGTCCCAGAAGACCTCCAGGCCTTCCTGTCATACGGGTGCGTCCTAGCCAAAACATACTGGGGGACGAGAAACTAGCAACATATGGAACTAAAGAGAGAGAGAGCTGTAGAGAACGACGAATGAGAACAGCAGTTGTCAGGACTATTCCGAATGCTCAGCAGGGTAGGACTACAACACACAGGCGCTAGTGGTAGGCAACGATTTCCATCTGCGAGGGAAACTCTGGAAGGGTCCATCGGACCGGCCAGTCTCAGATAGCCCTGTTAAACGTACTCTGGATTGAGGATCCTGAAGTCTACAGTAAAGAGGTAAAGAGACTGCAACCTTGTGTCCTCATTATTGACTGCACCTCACACCATCACCATCTACCTTACTGGGAAGCCCTGGGGACATACTTCACCTGTGGGAAGGTATACCATCCAGCTGCCATTCCATCACCCCAGCGGACCCCACAGCAGCGTCGGTCACCCTGACCGAACACCACAGGTGGCGTCATGAACCCCTGACAAACTGCACCACCTTTATTGGACTCCCCTTAGCAGGGTCGCGGACCAAGTCTAGCCACTGTGACAGCCTCAGAACCGAACTAGAGGGGCCCGGTACCGAGAACTCGTGGCCCTGTGTCTGGGGGCGATCCAACTTGGCGTCATGAACAGGATCGTACTTAAGCCTGAGAAGCAGGTCATGTGTGCCTTGGAACTGTGACTGAAACGTGTTGGACTGTGATTTATTGCAAAGACTGTGTATTGCTAAGTGCCGCATGATTCCCGCCAAAACCGCCACCATTGCCGCGCCACGAGGAGTGCAGGAGAAGAAGGAGGGCGTGTCATGGGAGGAGATCGAGAAAATGGCGCGAACAGTAGCCTCCGCCCTCTCCGACTACGGCTGCAGGATGACGAGCTCAGGAATGGAGGAGCTCAAACCCCAGAAAATGGCGGAGCCTTGTGTGTGTGCCGCTGCAGACCAAGGAGCAGAGCTGATGACCAGCGGGTACCTGAATGACGATGAAGTGACCCGGGATCACCACAGCCCAGTGGAGCCAGACCAGGGCTTGCCGACACAGGGAACCTGGATCCCCTGGAATTGCCGGAGGAGGCATCGGACCACCCGACTCCAGATGGGGGGTCGGCGACGGCGAGTAGATGGAAGTCGGAGCTGTGCTGGAAGGCCGCCTGGGGGGAGCCGTGGTCAGGGCCGCAGCAGACTCCAGCGTCCTCGTCAGCGGAGCCGACCGACATCGGTGGAACCACATCAGATGCAGGTACCAACAGCGACCCTGCCCCACCGACCGCTCCGGCTCCGGTGACCGCTCCCCAGCCCATTGATGACTGGTCTCCATCTACTGAGATTGTGGTGGCGGCCCTTTAAGCCATGAAGGGGATCCTGCCCCCGCTGCCGACACCTCTGGGTACACCGATAGACATGAGCCCCAGGGGGGTGGTCTTTGAGTGGAATGCTCCCCGGTTCCAACCAGATGGGTCCCGACAGGAGGGCTCCTACGTCATCAGGCTCACCTGGGATCGGTATAGACGAAGTTTGATTTTACAATGGGAAGACCGGGAACAAATGGAACAGACTGTCCGACCAGAGGAATGGGTGCCCCTCGTCAATTGCTGCCCTGAGAGTTTGATAAAACAGGGGATTGCGTTGGCCTTCCACCAGGGGAGGGGTTGTGGCTTCATATTAGAGCCGGGGCTGCTGACCGAGGTCTATGTGACTAGCTGCAACGTGGAACCCCAGTCCTGCAGTGTACCTCCACTCCGAAACTTGTACAGAGGGGAACATGTGACCTACACCCGCCACTGGAGTGAGCGAGGGTGGTATGCTAAGAGAGTCAAACGCTGTGCGCTAGTGGTCGCGCCATCTATGATCATGACCGAAACTGGTGGCGGGACTCCACTGACCCCTGACCCCACAGGACCCAGCACTACCACCCCGGCGTGTGGTGCCCTGCTTGCGGAGTCTGCCACCCGCATCACCGCTCGTACCCAGACTGCTGCTGATCCGATGAAGACGGTGCTGGACGGTGACACAGGGCTAGACCTTCCCCGGCTGGGATGTGGCCACCACCGGCTGATGTCGTATCCCCTATTACAGCACTAAACCTCGAAACCCCGAAAATTTAAATAGTTAACTGTTTCTTGCTGCTGCTCAAACCCGTCCAGGGTTAACTCCTAGGGATCCCTTTGTTTACCCAGGATCCCTATTGTTTATAGTTCTTTTTCTACTTTTGCTCAGAGTTATTATTGTTCCAAAGACTGCCGGATCATGGACGGTGAATTATTCAAAACTGTTTTTGTATATAGCTTGCACCTTCTTAAAGGTGCTCCCTACTGGTTTTACAAGTGAAAGAAGACTTTGCGAAGATAATGCTTCTGGACATGACGCAGAAGGTCTTGCTTTCAGTGGACTTGCATACAGAGAGAGAATCTGCACTACCTCCTAGAGACTTGGGTCCCTCTTAAAGGGAATGTTTACATGATTGCTTTAATAAAAGTTGAAACGTTAATAATGCTGAAATTTAGAAATTTTGATAATGTTGATAGAGACTGAGGACAGGAAAGCTTGAAAGTGAACTCGTAGGGGTTAGGCCGGCGTCACACACAGCGTAAAACAATACGGTCCGTATATTACGGCCGTAATACGCTGAAAAGTCCCGAAAAAAGTGGTCCGTAGCTCCTCCGTAGGCAGGGTGTGTCAGCGTTTTTTGCGCATGGCATCCTCCGTATGTAATCCGTATGGCATCCGTACTGCGTGGTTTTCTCGCAGGCTAGCAAAACCAACATACCGCTATAGAAGTGATCCATGTGTCCCAAAAAGAAAAGAAAATATATATATACTGTCTATATATATATATATATATATATATATATATGTCAGTAGACACATATATTAGAGAGAAAAGCCGGTAATTCAGTGCGGTGTACAGTAAAATCACACTGACAGCTTACAGTAGAATAGGTAGAATAAATGTGTACACATAGAATAGGTATATATATATATATATATATGTCAGTGAGACACATATATGTATATATATTAATATTTATTCCAGCGCTATACAGCTTGAAAGCCGGTAATTCAATTACCGGCTTTTTCTTTCTCCTTCCTAAAACCCGACATGATTTGAGACATGGTTTACATACAGTAAACCATGTCTTCTCTCCATTTTTTTTGCAGATTCCACACTACTAATGTCAGTAGTGTGTATCTGCAAAATTTGACCGTTCTAGCTCTTAAAATAAAGGGTTAAATGGCGGAAAAAATTGGCGTGGGCTCCCGCGCAATTTTCTCCGCCAGAGTAGTAAAGCCAGTGACTGAGGGCAGATATTAATAGCCTGGAGAGGGTCCACGGTTATTGACCCCCCCCTGGCTAAAAATATCTGCCCCCAGCCACCCCAGAAAAGGCACATCTGGAAGATGCGCCTATTCTGGCACTTGGCCACTCTCTTCCCATTCCCGTGTAGCGGTGGGATATGGGGTAATGAAGGGTTAATGCCACCTTGCTATTGTAAGGTGACATTAAGCCTAATTAATAATGGAGAGGCGTCAATTATGACACCTATCCATTATTAATCCAATTGTAGTGAAGGGTTAACTAAAACACAAACACATTATTTAAAATTATTTTAATGAAATAAAAACAATGGTTGTTGCAGTATTTTATTCAACGCCCAATCCAGTCACTGAAGACCCTCGTTCTGTGAGTAAAAAAACATAATAAACCAACAATATACTTACCCTCCGCAGATCTGTAACGTCCAAAGATGTAAATCCTTCTGAAGGGGTTAAAACATTTTGCAGCAAGGAGCTGTGCTAATGCAGGCTGCTCCTCGCTGCAAAACCCCAGGGAATGAGGCTAAAAATAGATCAATGATCTATATTTAGCTTCATTTGCGGTGAGGCGCCCTCTGCTGGCTGTTCATAGATCGTGGGAAATTACCTAGAAAGCCTGGGAGCTCACAGAACGAGGGTCTTCAGTGACTGGATTGGGCGTTGAATAAAATACTGCAACAACCATTGTTTTAATTTCATTAAAATAATTTTAAATAATGTGTTTGTGTTTTATTTAACCCTTCACTACAATTGGATTAATAATGGATAGGTGTCATAATTGACGCCTCTCCATTATTAATTAGGCTTAATGTCACCTTACAATAGCAAGGTGGCATTAACCCTTCATTACCCCATATCCCACCGCTACACGGGAATGGGAAGAGAGTGGCCAAGTGCCAGAATAGGCGCATCTTCCAGATGTGCCTTTTCTGGGGTGGCTGGGGGCAGATATTTTTAGCCAGGGGGGGGCCAATAACCGTGGACACTCTCCAGGCTATTAATATCTGCCCTCAGTCACTGGCTTTACTACTCTGGCGGAGAAAATTGTGCGGGAGCCCACGCCAATTTTTTCCGCCATTTAACCCTTTATTTTAAGAGCTAGAACGGCCAAATTTTGCAGATACACACTACTGACATTAGTAGTGTGGAATCTGCAAAAAAAATGGAGAGAAGACATGGTTTACTGTATGTAAACCATGTCTCAAATCATGTCGGGTTTTAGGAAGGAGAAAGAAAAAGCCGGTAATTGAATTACCGGCTTTCAAGCTGTATAGCGCTGGAATAAATATTAATATATATACATATATGTGTCTCACTGACATATATATATATATATATATATATATACCTATTCTATGTGTACACATTTATTCTACCTATTCTACTGTAAGCTGTCAGTGTGATTTTACTGTACACCGCACTGAATTACCGGCTTTTCTCTCTAACAGCGCTGCGTATTTCTCGCAAGTCACACTGCTTGTCCGTGTGTAATCCGTATTTTTCACGCTTCCATAGACTTTCATTGGCGTATTTCTTGCGCAGTACGGTGACAAACGCAGCATGCTGCGATTTTGTACGGCCGTAGAAAGCCGTATAATACTGATCAGTAAAATACGGCAAATAGGAGCAGGGGCATAGAGAATAATTGTGCCGTATTTTTTGCGAGTTTTACGGACGTAGATTCTGCGCTCTTACGTCCGTAAAACTCGCATGTGTGATGGCGGCCTTAGAGAGAGAGTCCTCCTGAGAACTGTAGAAAGATGGTTGGCACAATGACAGTAGGCCCAGCCAAGGAGCTAGGTGGTCCTGCATTGAGGAAGTTAGAACGGAAAGAAAAATTGAGTTATTTATATAGTATTTTATAGTAGGCCTTTAGTGGGTTCAGCTTATACACCCTTAAAGGAAAAAGTTAAATTATTGTTCAAAGTTTGCACTTGGTAGAATACCTGGCTGGGTGCTGAGAGTTATTTATAGTCAACATGTTATTCAAAAATATTTAATTTTGTTTGTAACGTTCAAGTGTCGTCACCTCCCATAAAGGGAAGCATTGTTCTATTTACTTGTTTTAGCATTTCAAAAATTTTGTATGTCTTTTGCTGCTATGTATTGTTGTTCTTCTTCCCAGTCCAGGAGTACTGGATTTAACCGGGGGGGAGTGCAGTGCCCCAGAGATCTGGTCGTTGCAGTATGACACTCTGCTACTAAGGGGAGTGATGGTACGTCTGATGGCACTGAAGGAGATCTCCTGACCAGGTATCACCAGAACACTTTACACTTCATACTCCAGCCACTAGGGGGAGCAAAAGGCTTTATTTATTAGGCCACTCCTTACACTGGTAAAACTAGGGGTTGGGGAGGAAGTTAGTCAGAAGCTGATTGGGTTGGATTCAGGCAACATCCCGTGGCAGGGGGTGTTGCAGGGAGAAGACACAGGGGGGTCCCTGTCAGCCGTGGGAACCTGGCAGGTGCCTAGCGAACAGAACAGAACGTTACGGAACCGCGCCTGCACTACCTTGCGGCGGTATCCTAAGAAAGAGACACGAAGGGAAGGATATTGTGGAACAGTGTAAACGAGATCAAGCACAAAGGAGTACCAGTAGGAGTCGTGCCGTGAGACCGAGGCAACATCCTACTGAGGCGCGTAGCCGGTGGCCGGAACACCGCGGGAGTAACTGACTCTAGGCCTTACTTCGAACTCCGCAGGACAGTTAATTATAGGTTGGCTGTCTACCTTAAATTTCCTAAGAAGACATAGGTGGCAACAGTGGGAGAGGGGCGGCTCTAGGGTCCCGGATGACCTCCAGGCCTTCCCGTCATATGGGTGCGTCCTAGCCAAAACATACTGGGGGATGAGAAACTAGCAACATCTGGAACTAAAGAGAGAGAGAGCTGTAGAGAATGACGAACGAGAACAGCAGTTGTCAGGACTATTCCGAATGCTCAGCAAGGTAGGACTACAACACACAGGCGCTAGTGGTAGGCAACGATTTCCATCTGCGAGGGAAACTCTGGAAGTGCCCATCGGACCGGCCGGTCTCAGATAGCCCTGTTAAACGTACTCTGGATTGAGGATCCTGAAGTCTACAGTAAAGAGGTAAAGAGACTGCAACCTTGTGTCCTCATTATTGACTGCACCTCACACCATCACCATCCACCTTACTGGGAAGCCCTGGGGACATACTTCACCTGTGGGAAGGTATACCATCCAGCTGCCATTCCATCACCCCAGCAGACCCCACAGCAGCGTCGGTCACCCTGACCGAACACCACAGGTGGCGTCACGAACCCCTGACAAACTGCACCACCTTTATTGGACGCCCCGGGTCTAGCCACCGTGACAGCTTCAGAACCGAACTAGAGAGGCCCGGTACCGAGAACTTGTGGCCCTGTGTCTGGGGGCGATCCATGTATCATACAGACCCCTTGATTATTTTTTTTAAATCTTTGCACATTGTGCAATAGAGAAACTTGTACTCCCTATCTCTGCCTATGTTAAATGCTGCAAAATTTATTGTGAGGTCTCCATTACAATCTCTTTCAGTGTGTGCAATACAGACCACTTGGGTAATTTTGTGAACACCTTTGCACATTGTACAATGGTGAAACTTATACTCCCTATCTCTATCAATGATAATAACTGAAAAGTGTATTGTGAGATTCTCATCACGGAGTCTTTCAGTTTCAATAATACAGACCCCTTGGATATTTTTTTGAAAACATTGCACATTGTACAATGGTGTAACTTGTTCTCCTTATCTCTAGCAATGATGATAACTGCAAAATGTATTTTGAGGTTCCCATCAGGGCCTCATTCAGCATATATGATACAGACCCCTTGGGTAATTTTTGGAAACCTTTACACATTGTGCAATGGTCAAACTTGTACTCCCTATCTCTAGCAATGATAATAGCTGCAAAATGTATTGTGAGGTCCCCATCACTGCCTCTTTCAGCTTGTATAATGCAGACCCCTTGTGTGGTTTTTTGAAAACTTTGCACATTGTGCAATGGTGAAACTTACACTCCATATCTCTAGCAATGATAACAAGTGCAAAATGTATTGTGAGGCCCTCATCACAGCCTCTTTAGCATGTACGATACTGACCTCTTGGGTAATTTTTGAAAACCTATACACATTGTACAATGGTGAAACTTGTACTCCCTATCTCTAGCAATGATAATAACTGCAACATGTATTGTGAGGTCCCCATAACAGTCTCTTTCAACGTGTATGATACAGACCCCTTGTGGTAATTTTTGGAAACCTTTGTACATTGTGCATTGGTTAAATTTTTGCTCTCAATCTCTGTATATTCTATTATAATTTTTTTTAATTGTGTTGCCCTTCTCATGGTCTCTTTAAGCATGTATCTTGTTGAACATTTTGGAACATCAATGATTTAATATGATCCACACACTTCTTCACGTTTCAGCCTTACACAGAATAATATGAGTAATGAATCGTGCTCTATATATATGCTTCTAGCTCGAAAATCTTACCTACATATCTATAATATAATGCTGGGAGCGTCACTCTGTCCGAAGCCTTTATAGACTGCGCAGGCGCAAGCGCCGGCGCAGTCTGGCCCCCACAGAGTGACGCTCCCAGGAGATCGCGGTATGCGTAAGCACTGAACGCATACCGCGATCTCCACCGGAGAGTCAGGGATCGCCAGGAGGGTAAGTATATTCACCTTTCCCCGTTCCAGCGCTGCGTGCGGCTCCGTCTCCCGGCTCCTCTGCTGTGACAGTTCAGAGGGCGCGATGACGCGCTTAATGCGCGCCGGCACCGCCCTCTGACTTACCAGTCACAGGCAGAGGAGCCGGAGTGTGTCTTCAAGAAAATGGCGCCGGAAAGCGCGGACTGCGCAGGCGCCGATTCCTGCTGCCGGAATCGGCGCCTGCGCAGTCCGCGCTTTCCGGCGCCATTTTCTTGAAGACACACTCCGGCTCCACTGCAGGTGTGTCTTCTAGAAAATGGCGCCGGAAAGCGCGGACTGCGCAGGCGCCGATTCCGGCAGCAGGAATCGGCGCCTGCGCAGTCCGCGCTTTCCGGCGCCATTTTCTTGAAGACACACTCGGGCTCCACTGCAGGTGTGTCTTCAAGAAAATGGCGCCGGAAAGCGCGGACTGCGCAGGCGCCGATTCCGGCAGCAGGAGGACGAAGAAAATGGGCGGAAAGGAATGGCGTAAGTAACAAATTGCTGTGGCATGAAGCTGTGACACTTCATGCCACAGCAATTTGTTATTTACGCCACCTGATTCCTTTCCGCCGCCATTTTCTTGGTCCTGCTGCCGGAATCAGCGCCTGCGCAGTCCGCGCTTTCCGGTGCCATTTTCTTGAAGACACACTGCCGGCGCCAATTTCTTGAAGACACACTGCAGGTGTGTCTTCAAGAAAATGGCGCTGGAAAGTGCGGACTGCGCAGGCACCGATTCCGGCAGCAGGAGGACGAAGAAAATGGGCGGAAAGGAATGGCGTAAGTAACAAATTGCTGTGGCATGAAGCTGTGGCACTTCATGCCACAGCAATTTGTTATTTACGCCACCTGATTCCTTTCCGCCGCCATTTTCTTGGTCCTGCTGCCGGAATCGGCGCCTACGCAGTCCGCGCTTTCCGGTGCCATTTTCTTGAAGACACACTGCCGGCGCCATTTTCTTGAAGACACACTGCAGGTGTGTCTTCAAGAAAATGGCGCCGGAAAGCGCGGACTGTGCAGGCGCCGATTCTGCCAGCAGGAGGACCAAGAAAATGGCGGCGGAAAGGAATCAGGTGGCGCAAGTAACAAATTGCTGTTGCATGAGGCTGTGGCACTTCATGCCACAGCTATTTGTTACTTACACCACCTGATACGGGGCATATACTATGGAGCATCTTATGGAGCAGCGTATGGGGCATATGGATGGGAACCGAAAATTAAAGAACGGTGCCGCAGGATGGGAGCAGCACATGACAGAACGGGGGCGCAGGATGGGAGCAGCACATGACAGAACGGGGGCGCAGGATGGGAGCAGCACATGACAGGATGGGAGCAGCAAATGACAGAACGGGGGCGCAGGATGGGAGCAGCACATGACAGAACGGGGGCGCAGGATGGGAGCAGCACATGACAGAACGGGGGCGCAGGATGGGAGCAGCACATGACAGAATGGGGGCGCAGGATGGGAGCAGCACATGACAGAACGGGGGCGCAGGATGGGAGCAGCACATGACAGAACGGGGGCGCAGGATGGGAGCAGCACATGACAGAATGGGGGCGCAGGATGGGAGCAGCACATGACAGAACGGGGGAGCAGGATGGGAGCAGCACATGACAGGATGGGAGCAGCAAATGACAGAATGGAGGCGCAGGATGGGAGCAGCACATGACAGAACGGGGGCGCAGGATGGGAGCAGCACATGACAGAACGGGGGCGCAGGATGGGAGCAGCACATGACAGAACGGGGGCGCAGGATGGGAGCAGCACATGACAGGATGGGAGCAGCAAATGACAGAATGGAGGCGCAGGATGGGAGCAGCACATGACAGAACGGGGGCGTAGGATGGGAGCAGCACACGACAGAACGGGGGCGCAGGATGGGAGCAGCACATGACAGAATGGGGGCGCAGGATGGGAGCAGCACATGACAAGATGGGGATGCAGGATGGAGCAGCACATGACAGCATGGGGGCGCAGGATGGAGTAGCACATGACAGGATGGGGACACAGGATGGAGCAGCACATGACAGGATGGGGACGCAGGATGGAGCAGCACATACCAGGATGGAGACCATATACCAATATAAATGCTCGCCACCCGGGCGTAGAACGGGTTCAATAGCTAGTCCCTTTATAAAGGGAAAGTCAACATAATAACTCTGTTAGCATACATTATTTACTGCTCATATCCGCAGTATCCCAGTAGGTGGGCGGAATGCCTTGGTACAAAATCTGTGTCTGAGGGTGAAACGACTGTCCCTTCCCCTGTGTTACTGCCTTCCCAACATGCTGTCAAGGAAGCAGGCGCTCATGCCTCCTGCCCACAACCTGCAGTTGCATAGACACAGAAGTCAGCAACCAAGACCAGTTTGCTGCCACAGCGCAGCGTTCAGTTGTCTCTAGTCAGCATATATGTCTGTTAACAAATCATTAGTTAGATAGGGCATACATATTCGTTGCCACTTTACATTGTCCGGAGCTGGACGAAGACAATTGCTGGCTTTTCCAGGTTCCTAAATGAGACTTGTATATCTTTATTAAACTGTTGTTTCTCTTAAATTTTCTACATTTTGGTCCAAAACAAAAATGGTGGTAGGGTATTGCCCAGTTTATGCGCATTTTAACCCCTAAACCCCCGGAGGCATTTTAGTTTTTCCGTTTTCGTTTTTTGCTCCCCTTCTTACCAGAGCCATAACTTTTGGCTCTGGTAAGAAAGGGAGCAAAGAACTTATGGTAAGTGATGAGTGAACACTAAAATGCTCGGGTGCTCGTTGCTCGGGTCGAACAGATTGGTATACTCGGGTACTCGGCCAGAACAACGAACCCATTGTAAGTCTATGGCACACTCGAGTATTTTTACCGTGATTCCCCCCCGGAGGTCTTTTTAAGGTTTAAAAACGTCTGAAAATGATGGAAACACTGCTCAAATGACACAGGGACATCATTGGGATCGCCCCTGGAAGCATTCCTGACTCCTAGTTCACAGCTTTAAACTTTTTTTACGAGATTCATGCACTTTTTCCCGGTGCCACAAAAAGCACTAAAAAAAAACCAAAACGGATTTTGCTGCGAAATATGTTAAGGCACATCCTTTGCAGGTTAATGACTTGTATGTAAGGCCAAATATTTAACCCCAGACATAAAATTTCCTCCCCCACTTAGGCTTAGTTCAGATGCAGCGTTTTTGAAGCTTTTTTCAAATTTAACATTACTTTCAACTACTACAAATGCATTCACTGGGTAGTGTCATTGTAACATTTAACAACCCTAGCTGGCCATGTGGTGTGTGACACATAAGCAGACCCATCTTGTTTCATTAATAAAGGAGGAACTCTTACATTCACAAAGCCTATTTTTACTGGTGCATGAGATGGCATTAATCTTCTTAAATGGCCATTATTAAACAGTGGGTCTCCTAAGCCAGAGGTGTCAAACTGCATTTTTCGACGGCCGCAAACAGGTCATGTTTTCAGGATTTCCTTGCATTGCACAGGTGATAATTTAATCACCTGCAGAGAATGATTCCAGCACCTTGTGCAATGCTAAGGAAATCTTGAAAACACGCATGCTTTGTGGCCCTCGAGGAATGCAGTTTGACACCCCTGTCCTAAGCTGTTGTAGCCTATGCTGTGAGTGGATGGGCTGCCAAGAATTACAATGCACCACAATACCCCTTTCAGAAGATGTCCAGGGGGGACTCCTGGAAAAGTGTTGCGTTGAATTCAAGGCCTGCCCTGCTACCAATTCATATGCACCCCAATAATTCTTTGAACCCACTTACTGGATGGGCCCATGAAAATCCACTTCACAATATGCATTTTGTACTCGGTACTCCTTTGTTTTACACATTGGCAGCATGGTCAGCCCTGCTGCATAGTTAGTCATATGCACCCCATTAGGCCTTGGAACCCACATACTGGATGGGCCCATGAATATCCACTTCACAATATGCATTTTGTACTCCCGTACTCCTTTGTTTTACACATTGGCAGCATGGTCAACCTTGCTGCATAGTCAGTCATATGCACCCCATTAGGCCTTGGAACCCACATACTGGATGGGCCCATGAAAATCCACTTCACAATATGCATTTTGTACTCCCGTACTCCTTTGTTTTACACATTGGCAGCAAGGCCAGACCTGCTGCATAGTCAGTCATGTGCACCCCATTAGGCCTTGGAACCACATACTGGATGGGCCCATGAAAATCCACTCGTATTTTTTAATGGTATGATGGTTCGCTCTTTGCCGAATTATTCACAGGAGAATTTGGCAATTTTATTTGCTATGTTTCTACCACTAAGTTTCAGATACGGCTTTAAATAAGGCTAATACTTGCAATACATTGAAATTTTATTGCAAACTACAACGTTAATAGTATGATTGAATAGTGTGAGTGCGTACACTTTTGTATATGTTAGCATACAATGGTTAATAAGTACATATAAGGATTAAATATGTATAGTGATTACGTATATTTGAAGATTAGCTACATAGAGTATACTTACATCATCCACAAGAGGCTTTTAAACATCATCCATCTGGAATATCAGAGAAGCAACACCAAGACAGAGAACACCTGGGAGATTACCTACACTGCATGGGCATCCCCAATTATGCAGGTATCAGCAAACTCTACATGTACAGGTACCCCAGTTTTGGCATCTGTCTTAGTCATGTTTCTCTGGTCTTATACAGTGATTTATACTATGTAGTAACTCTAGTTTCACCCAGACCTTCAAGTGGCCAGCTTTCAAGATTGTATGAAACTGAGATATCATGGAGTCCTCAGACGAGGGGCCATAAACCCCTAGAATATAAAAACCACACGAATTTAGATCAAACCACCACAGGCAGAGTTTCTGTAAACCTTAATATTTTACAATGACAAACAGCAAAAATATAGAGGTTTAGAACTGTTTGTGAATAAATAAACAAATATTTCTCAAGATTGTGTCACTATGAGCATTGTCTATCACATCTGTAAATGTTTTTTACAAGAAATACAGCTATGTGATTGTCTAAATGCATTTGGTGTACAGTATTTTAATCTGGATTTCAAATCGCCATTTGTATATTCGCCATTTGTACATTTGAGGCAGCCAAAGTTATGGCTTTCAAGGAGAGAAACTAATATAGTGGACAAAGAAATATTTGTAATGAACTACTGAGCCAACCTAACAGCATTGCTTTATCAAATTTATATAAAGCGTATTGTGTCCAATGTGAGCAACCAGGCAACACAGAAAGGAGCTTTTCAGCTGAGCTCTTTAAGGTATACAAATGTTATCAAGTCTTTGCCAACAAGGATGTGGTTTCACCAATGGGGGTACCTTTTTAAAAATATATTATTGCCATCACAGCCCCCTTGCTCAAAATTCTGAGTCCTATAAAAGTAAAGAACACGTTCACCCAGGTCATGTCGGCGGAGATAAGGAAGAGACATTGCAGGAAACAGAGTTAAGAAGTAGGCCCAATGTAGGGGTGTGGGTCTCTGAGACTTGTAATGGAAGGCATGAGCTGACAAAGAATTCCAAAATGTTGGTTCTTTTCTTTACTAAATAAAATAGTGCCATCACAGCCCCTTGCCCAAAATGCACCGTACAGAGCACGTTCACCCTGGTGATCTAGTGGTAGCTAAAGGACACATTGCAGGAGACAGAGCTAAGAAGTAGGCCCAATGTAATGTCATGCCCAATTTCCCAATGTGGGATCCTTTTTTTACTAAATAAAATAGTGCCATCACAACCCTCTTGCCCAAAATTCACTGTACAGAGCACATTCACCCTGGTGATCTAGTGGCAGTTAAAGGACACATTGCAGGAGACAGAGTTAGGAAGTAGTCCCAATTTAATGTAATGCCCAATTCCCCAATGTAGGGTCCTTTCTTTACTAAATAAAATAGTGCCATCACAGCCCCCTTCCCCAAAATGCAACGGCTTATAACAGTACAGAGCACGTTCACCCTGGTCATCTAGTGTTTCTGGATGATGAGGATGAGGATAAGGAGGAGGATAACAACAAACAGACCAAATCTGGAAGCGTATACCCATGTGTGGTTGTGAAGAGGTGCATGAGAATACACCTCCCCAAAAGAGAGAATGTATTTGAGGTTATGTTTCGCTGTTTTCAATTGGTGGTGTACAGAAGTCTTTCCCCATCCAGCCCTTGCTCATTTTTATAAGAGTCAGCCTGTCAGCATTTTCAGCTGACAGGCGGATGCGCTTGTCTGTTATAATTCCACCAGCGTCACTAAAAACTCACTCAGACAGAATGCTAGCAGCAGGGCAGACCAGGACCTCCAAGGCGTAGAGAGCCAGTTCATGCCACGTGTCCAGCTTCAATACCCAATAATTAAAAGGCACAGAGGAATCACGGAGGACGTTTGTACCATCTGCAAGGTACTCCCTCACCATCTTCCCAAACATTGCACTTCTTGTGACAGCACCCCTTGCCTCTGTGCTGTCACGATGGGAGGGTCTGAGAAAACTGTCCCAGAACTTTGCTATTGTTCCCCTGCCTGACCTGGATTGTACTTCTGTCTCTCCCGCTTGGACTCCTTGGTTGTTCAACAAACTCTGACATCTGCTGCCAGCATTCTCAGATGGGAATTTTCTAAGTAATTCTGCTACATGGGACCTATGGTACTGCAACATTTTAGTACTCCTCTCTGCCTCTGGTAGAAGAGATTGAAAATTCTCCTTGTAGCGTGGGTCTAGAAGTGTCACCAACCAGTAATGAGTGTCACCCAAAATTTTTATAATGCGAGGGTCACGTGAAACGCAGCAGAACATAAAGTCAGCCATGCATGCCAGACTGCTAACAGGCAAGACTTCCGTGTCCTCACCAACAGGACGACTGACCATGCTGTCCTCCTCCTCATCATCTTTCTCCTCCTTGTCCTCAGGCCATCCCCGCTGAACAGACGGTATGACAGCTGTGTTTGTAGTACCCTCTATAGCTCATGAAAGTTGCTCCTGTTCTTCCTCCTGCTCATTGCTTACCAATCCACATTGAGAAGACATGAGGCTGGGCTGAGTGTAATCCCACTTGTATGGTTCTTTGCTCCATATCCTCATGCTCTGCCTGCAATGCATCTTCTTTAATTGTGAGCAGAGAGGTTTTCAGAATGCTGAGAAGCGGGTTGGTGATGCTAATTATGGCATCATCGCCGCTCACCATCTTGTTGCAGTCCTCAAAGTTTTGGAGGATGGTACATATGTCTGACATCCATGTCCACTTCTGAAGTCTTATGTGTGGAGTCTGAACTGAATATCGACGGCCTTGTTGATGTTGGTAGTCAATAACTGCACTCTTCTGCTCACAAATCCTTTCCAACATATGCAGCATAGAGTTCCAGCACGTGGGGACATCACACACTAGCCGGTGAGCTGGAAGCTGCAAACGTTGCTGAAGCACGGCAAGGGCGGCTAAAGCTGTAGCTGACTTTCTAAAATGGGCAGACAAATGGCGTACTTTCACTAGCACTAGCATTGGCAGGGCCACAACAGGTGCAGGGCTAGAGGCATCTTCGCATGCACGGTGTACTGGGGATTGGCTTCTACGCAAAACAGTGGAAGAAGCAGTGGTGTGACCTGCAGACAGTGGTCCTGGAGCCTGGGGTTCGGCCCACAAAGTTGGGTGCTTCCATGTGCCTGATCATGCTGCTGGTGGTCAGGCTGGTTGTTTTGCTACCCCTGCTGATGCAGGCATGGCAGGTGCTGCAAAAGGCCTGTTTGGAGTCTTTAAAAAATAACCAGACTCGGGAAGATCTAACAGTTGGAATGGCAACGTCCGTCATGTTGGTGTTAAGGGAAACTGATGCACACCTTCTGTCTGCTGCCACCACACTGCTTCTCCTGCCTGTTGGGATTATGTGCCTCCTTCCCCATTTGTGCTGCTGTCCTCGCTAAGCATGTCCCCCTGCCAGGTTAGGTCAGTCACTATTTCATCCACCACCTCGTCTTCCACATCCGCACCCTGCTCCTCCTTCTGACTACCTGGCAATTGTGTCTCATCATCTTCCACCTCTTCTGACACTTTCCCACCATTGCCTTCATGTGACTGAGGCTGGTCAAAGCTTTGGGCATCTCTACATGCGATCTCATCTGTCCCCACTTCAAGTTGACCGAGAGTTCTGAATCTTGAAATGGAAAACTGAACAGCTATTCAGAGTGTCCAAGTGTGGGATCAGTTGTCTCAGGGAACTTGCCATGGTGGGACGAAGGAGGATCAGGGTGAGGAATATCCTGGTCACACTGACGGCTACTGAGACTTGACCGTGTGAAAGACATGGTGGTGGTGGTGGCTAAGTGACTGGAAGCATTATCTGCTATCCAACCAACAACCCCGTTTCAAACTGCTCTGGCTTCAATAGTGGTGTGCTGCAGTCCCCTATAAACTGGGACAGGAAGGTCGAGCGAGAAAATGTTGGTCTTTGTTGTTGCCCACTTTCACCTAGGCTACGGTCTCGTCCTGCTTGCACCATCATCATCATGTCCACTTTCCCATCCCTTGCCCTTTGCCTTGCCCATTTTAAATTGTCTACTGAACTATTTCAAATGCTCAACACAAATATATTTATTAGTAGCGAAATTATATCTGATCAGTATGCCTGCAAATCTACGATTTTTCAAACACAAACACCAGGCAGGCCTCAGGGGTACGCTGGTACGAGACCACAGAGAGGGTATTTATACTTGCTCTTGGTATCTCCATTTTGTATTGACATCAGTTTATTTGACTACCTTGAGTTAGGCTGGAGTCACACTAGCGAGTTTTACGGACGTATGAGTGCAGAAAATACGTCCGTAAAACTCGCCTAACAAACGTCCCAATTATTCTCTATGCCCCTGCTCCTATCTGCCGTATTTTACTGATCTGTATTATACGGCTTTCTACGGCCGTAGAAAATCGCAGCATGCGAGAGAGGACAACCAGCCGAGGGCGCCTCTTAAGAACTCGAGCCTGGGAGCTTTCTAGGGAAGTTCCCACGATCTAGGGATAACCAGCAGAGGGCGCCTCACCGCAAATGAAGGTAAATATAGGTCATTGACCTACTTTACCTACATTCTCCGGGGTTTTGCAGCAGGGAGCAGCGCTGCATTAGCAGAGCTCCTTGCTGCAAAATATTTTAACCCCTTCAGATGGATTTACATCGTGTGACTTTACAGATCTTTGGAAGGTATGTATATTGTTGTTTTTTTTTTTTTTTTTGTTACAGATTGAGGGTCTTCAGTGATTGGATTGAGCGTAGAATAAAATATTACAACAACCTTTGTGATTTTTTCATTAAAATACTTTTTAATAATGTGTTTGTGTATTTTTTAACCCTTTACTAGTATTGGATTAATAATGGATAGGTGTCATAATTGACGCCTCCCCATTATTAATTTGGCTTAATGTCACCTTACAATAGCAAGGTGGCATTAACCCTTCATTACCCCATATCCCACCGCTACACGGGAATGGGAAGAGAGTGGCCAAGTGCCAGAATGGGCGCATCTTACAGATGTGCCTTTTCTGGGGTGGCTGGGGGCAGATGTTTTTAGACAGGGGGGGCCAATAACCATGGACCCTCTCCAGGCTATTAATATCTGCCCTCAGTCACTGGCTTTACTACTCTTGCGGAGAAAATTGCGCAGGAGCCCACGCCAATTTTTTCCGCCATTTAACCCTTTAATTTAATAGCTAGAATGGCCAAATTTTGCATATACACACTACTAACATTAGTAGTGTGGAATATGCAAAACAATGGGGATATGAGATGGTTTACTGTATGTAAACCATGTCTCATATCATGTCGGGTTTAGGAAGGAGATAGTGTTAGGTCTCGAGTTCCCACTTCTGCACAGGTGGAATATCAAGCCATCTCCGCTGCGGTCTCCCATTCTTATCCAGCCGCTGTGGAGCCTGCTCAGCAGGGACGGCGGTCCCAGCGTCTTGCTCAGTCTCACTCTGTACAGAGAGTTACTGCTGCTTCTTCAGCTTCTGCCATTAAAGCCAGTGCTGGTCAGCAGCGAGCGGACTTCTCTGGGTCTAAGTCCTTGTCTGCACACACTGAGCATGCCCAGGGCAAGATCTCCCGTTGGAGATCGAGGGTCATGTGCTCAGGCTCTGCAGCACATTCCATTGGTCCTCTTGGCAGGTCTTGGAAGGGCAAAGTTTCTGTGGCCACTTCCTGTGCTGCAGCTATATAAACTGCGCATGACCGCACGGCCATGTGCTAGTGTACAATTGCTAATGTGTGTATGTTGTGAGTGCAAGTCGTCCTTGGATACCCCTACCCTATTGAATGTCTGTTCGCGGAAGGTGTATGGCTGCTATCTAGCGCCCGACTTATCCTACTGCACGAATCACACATTACAGCGTCCAGTTGCTGTGACCGCCAGTACGGCGCCGTGCACTTCCTCTGTGCTTTCCTTACCCAAGCCTGGGTGGTTAGTGGCGTTTGTCAGTGCGGCACTCTTGTGCCTTAATATTGTTATATGGTTTCCTTACACACCCAGTTGCGGTGTTGTGCCAGCAAGGGTCTAATCGGACTTCAATCCTAGTTGGGGTTGAGTTCGCTGACTACTTGCTCGCGCTCTATGTGCGGTACCGCGGTCCTGTGACGCAACAGGATCGCTTCCTTCATGCTGGGTGAAGTTTAACCCACGTGTGTATACCTATGAGTACCGCCATATAGTCCGTCATTACTTGGCAGCAGGTTCCATCTCTGCACGGTGGACCCCGGGCTGCGAACGCACCATACTCTATCTGTCTTATTATTTGGTGCGTTCCGCTAGCCCTGACATTACACTAGCGCCAGGGTCTGGCTAGTAATGACGGACAAACAGCAATCCTTGCGCTATATCCAGCAGCTGGAGGGTAGGCTGGCGGCTCTTGAGATCGCAACCTCAGCTGTGGATGTTACCGCAGTTGCTGTACAGGCTGCTAGCGTGGCTGCAGCAACCCTGTCCATTGCCACCCCTGCTCCGACATTTTCTCGCCTCCCGCTGCCAGAAAAATTTTCTGGTGAAAGCAAATTTTGTAGGGGATTTGTGAGTCAGTGCTCTATTCACCTCGAGCTCCTGGCTGCACGTTTTCCCACAGAGCGGGCTAAGGTGGGATTTATAGTGTCTCTCTTGTCGGACAGGGCGTTGGAATGGGCTACGCCGCTGTGGGAGCGTGGCGATCATGTGGTGCAGAGTGCTCCGCTGTTTCTGAGCACTCTGAAACAGGTCTTTTTAGGACCTCGAGTCACCCATGATACTGCGCTCCAACTGCTGGCATTAACTCAGGGTGAGTCCTTGGTCAGTCATTTTGCCGTCCAATTCCGCACTTTAGCTTCTGAGCTGGATTGGTCGGATAAAGCTCTTATCCCCATATTTTGGAGGGGTCTGGCTGACCACGTTAAGGATGCTCTGGCCACTAGGGAGGTTCCTGCCACACTGGAGGAGTTAATAACTGTCTCCACTCGAATTGACCTCCGTTTTAACGAGCGGAGGTTAGAGCGAGCCCAGTGTAGGCAGAGGTTTCGGCTGGCTCCTACCTTCGCCAAACCTCTGGAATCTCCGGTCCTGGTTCCTGAGTCACATGAGGCCAGGGAAGTGTCACAAGCGGGATCTAAGTCCCGGACCGCTTGTGCACTCAAGGTCTGTCATGTTTGCCAGCAGTCAGGACATCTAGCCACCAGATGTCCTCAGCGGTCGAGGAAACGTCAGCGTCTAGTGGTAGTAGGTGGAGGTACACTAGACACGGCGACGTTTGCCTCTAAATTGTCCTTTAAGGGGACAATTACTATAGGCTCATTCACCCACTCGGTAGAGCTCTGCGTGGATTCTGGGGCGGAGGGCAATTTTATGTCTTCTGCCTTCGCCCAACGTCACGCAATACCCCTGGTTATGCTAGCTCAACCAGTAATGGTACGAGTGGTGAATGGGTCGACACTGCCCTCACAGATAACACACCAGACCATCCCTTTTACTCTGTCCATGTCGCCATCTCATCAGGAGATTATATCTCTGCTTGTCATTCCTGAGGGAATTGATGAGGTCCTGTTGGGAATACCTTGGCTATGGTACCACTCTCCTCATATCGAGTGGTCCTCTGGCAGAATCCTGGGATGGGGCAAATCTTGTGGGGGTAGGTGTCAGAGGGAGTGCGTTCAGGTTGCTACTACTGAGGTACCCACAGATCTTTCCTCTCTCCCCAAGCAGTATTGGTCTTATGCAGACGTGTTCTCCAAAAAGGCGGCGGAGATCCTTCCGCCCCATCGCCCCTATGACAATGATCTCTTGCCTGGTGCTGAGCCTCCCCGGGGCCGAGTCTATCCGCTATCTCTCCCGGAGACGGAGGCAATGTCACAGTACATCCAGGAAAATCTGGCAAGAGGATTCATTAGGAAGTCAGTGTCACCTGCTGGGGCAGGGTTCTTCTTCGTGCAGAAGAAGAATGGGGAATTGCGTCCATGCATAGACTACAGGGGTCTGAATGCCATCACCGTTAAAAATAAGTATCCTTTGCCATTGATATCTGAGCTCTTCGATAGGCTTCGGGGAGCAAGGGTATTTACTGAACTAGATCTGCGGGGTGCTTACAACTTGATTCGCATCCGTGAGGGGGACGAATGGAAGACGGCTTTTAACACCAGGGATGGGCACTATGAATATCTGGTGATGCCCTTTGGGCTCTGTAATGCCCCAGCCGTTTTCCAAGACTTTGTGAACGATATCTTCCGGGATATGCTTTCCACCTCGGTCGTAGTCTATCTGGATGATATTCTCATCTACTCTCCAGATATTGACTCCCACCGGAGAGATGTTTGCAAAGTCTTCGACCTCCTACGGGCAAACTCCCTCTATGCCAAGTTGGAGAAGTGTATGTTTGAGCAGGAGTACTTACCTTTCCTAGGCTACATCATCTCTGCCCAGGGATTGGCTATGGATCCTGCCAAACTACAGGCTGTGATGGACTGGCAGGAACCCCATTCTCTTAAAGCGGTGCAGCGCTTTATGGGGTTCATTAATTATTATCGCCAGTTCATTCCACACTTCTCAACTTTGGTAGCTCCCTTGGTTGCCCTCACCAAGAAGGGGGCAAATCCCAAATTGTGGTCTGAGGAGGTCTCCAAGGCATTTAACTCTATAAAGTCACACTTCGCTAGCGCTCCCATCCTACATCGCCCCGATGTTGATAAGCCATTTATCATGGAGGTGGATGCCTCTCTGTTGGTGCTGGAGCAGTCCTCTTCCAAAAGGATGCTCAAGGTCGGAAGCATCCCTGCTTCTTTTTCTCCAAGACCTTCTCACCAGCAGAGAGGAATTATTCCATCAGGGACAGGGAGTTGCTAGCCATGAAGTTGGCTTTCTCGGAGTGGAGACATCTCTTGGAGGGGGCACGTTTTCCCTTCCAAGTCTTCACAGACCATAAAAATTTGGTGTATCTGCAGACAGCTCTGCGGTTGAATTCTCGCCAGGCCAGATGGTCCTTATTCTTCTCCCGGTTTCATTTCACCCTCCATTTTCTTTCTCGGGAGAAGAACATTCGGGCCGACGCTCTCTCTCGCTCCGTTGTGTCATCTGCGGAGGAGGAGGAGGAGCCTCGGCTTATTGTCCCCACCGAGAGCTTGAGAACTGTGGCCCCGGTTTCGCTAGAGTCTGTGCCCCCGGGCAAGACTTTTGTTCCATCCAGTTTGCGACCGGAGGTTCTCTCTTGGGCACACTCGTCCAGGGTGGGTTGACATTTTGGTACCAAAAGGACATCTGAGTTACTGGCGAGGACATACTGTTGGCCGCATATGGCTCGTGATGTCGCAGAGTATGTTCGGGCATGTGTCTCTTGCGCCAAGAACAAGACTCCTCGGCAACGGCCAGCTGGTTTGCTTTATCCTCTGCCGGTGGCAGACAGGCCCTGGGAGATGGTCGGGATGGACTTTGTGGTGGGCTTTCCCAAGTCTCGTAATTGCACCATTATCTGGGTGATCACCGACCATTATTCCAAAATGGTGCACTTGGTGCCTCTTCCACGGCTACCTTCTGCACGGGCGTTGGCTGTCTTGTTCGTTAAGCATATCTTTTGCCTACACGGTATGCCAGACAAAATTGTTAGTGACCGGGGTCCCCAGTTTGCCTCTCGATTCTGGAGAGAGCTTTGTCGTCTACTCAGTATTGAGTTGAATCTCTCTTCGGCATATCATCCCGAGACGAATGGGTTGGTAGAGAGGGCCAACCAGACCTTGGTCACATATTTACGACATTTTGTTTCTGCCAGGCTGGATGACTGGGCATCCTTGCTACCGTGGGCAGAGTTTGCACTTAACAATGCCGTAGCTGACTCCACCGGTCAGACTCCATTCCTCCTAAATTACGGCCAGCATCCGCGTGTTCCTGTGCCCATGCCTGTGTCTTCTGCTGACTCCAGGGTGGCAGACTGGGCTGTGGAGGCACGGGACATTTGGGACCGCACGCACGATGCCATTCGGGCCTCCAAGGAGAGAATGAGGTCCTCCGCCAATGTTCATCGGCGCCCCGCTCCGACCTTAGCTCCTGGCGACTTGGTGTGGCTCTCCGCCTGTAACATCAGGCTGCGAGTTGAGTCCACTAAGTTTGCTCCTCGCTACTTGGGTCCCTTCAAGGTTCTCGAACGGGTTAATCCTGTGGTCTACCGTTTGGCTCTTCCTCCACGCTTGGGTATCACCGACACCTTTCATGTGTCCCTCTTGAAACCCGTGTACATGTCCCGGTTTTCCGAGTCATCTGCCGGGACATCGGGTTCGTCTACGGACGATTACGAGGTGAACGCTATTTTGGGGTGCAAGGTGGTACGCGGCAAAACGTTCTATCTGGTGGATTGGAAGGGTTATGACCCAGAGGACAGGTCATGGGAGCCTGCTGAAAACATTCGGTCCCCACAGCTCATTGCTGCCTTCGAGCGTAGCAAGGCCCAAGGAGGGGGGGGCCCTAGGAGGGGGGGTAATGTTAGGTCTCGAGTTCCCGCTTCTGCACAGGGGGAATCTCGAGCCATCTCCGCTGCGGTCTCCCATTCTTATCCAGCCGCAGTGGAGCCTGCTCAGCAGGGACGTCGGTCCCAGCGTCTTGCTCAGTCTCACTCTGTACAGAGAGTTACTGCTGCTTCTTCAGCTTCTGCCATTAAAGCCAGTGCTGGTCAGCAGCGAGCGGACTTCTCTGGGTCTAAGTCCTTGTCTGCACACACTGAGCATGCCCAGGGCAAGATCTCCCGTTGGAGATCGAGGGTCATGTGCTCAGGCTCTGCAGCACATTCCATTGGTCCTCTTGGCAGGTCTTGGAAGGGCAAAGTTTCTGTGGCCACTTCCTGTGCTGCAGCTATATAAACTGCGCATGACCGCATGGCCATGCGCTAGTGTACAATTGTTAATGTGTGTATGTTGTGAGTGCAAGTCGTCCTTGGATACCCCTACCCTATTGAATGTCTGTTCGCGGAAGGTGTATGGCTGCTATCTAGCGCCCGACTTATCCTACTGTACGAATCACACATTACAGCGTCCAGTTGCTGTGACCGCCAGTACGGCGCCGTGCACTTCCTCTGTGCTTTCCTTACCCAAGCCTGGGTGGTTAGTGGCGTTCGTCAGTGCGGCACCGCATGCACTCTTGTGCCTTAATATTGTTATATGGTTTCCTTACACAACCAGTTGCGGTGTTGTGCCAGCAAGGGTCTAATCGGACTTCAATCCTAGTTGGGGTTGAGTTCGCTGACTACTTGCTCGCGCTCTATGTGCGGTACCGCGGTCCTGTGACGCAACAGGATCGCTTCCTTCATGCTGGGTAAAGTTTAACCCACGTGTGTATACCTATGAGTACCGCCATATAGTCCATCATTACTTGGCAGCAGGTTCCATCTCTGCACGGTGGACCCCGGGCTGCGAACGCACTATACTCTATCTGTCGTATTATTTGGTGCGTTCCGCTAGCCCTGACAGATAGCAAAGCCGGTAATTGAATTACCGGCTTTAAAGCTATCTAGCGCTGTATGAAGTAATAATATATATACATACAGTGGGGCAAAAAAGTATTTAGTCAGTCAGCAATAGTTCAAGTTCCACCACTTAAAACGATGAGAGGCGTCTGTAATTTACATCATAGGTAGACCTCAACTATGGGAGACAAACTGAGAAAAAAAAAATCCAGAAAATCACATTGTCTGTTTTTTTAACATTTTATTTGCATATTATGGTGGGAAATAAGTATTTGGTCAGAAACAAAATTTCATCTCAATACTTTGTAATATATCCTTTGTTGGCAATGACAGAGGTCAAACATTTTCTGTAAGTCTTCACAAGGTTGCCACACACTGTTGTTGGTCCATTCCTCCTTGCAGATCTCCTCTAGAACAGTGATGTTTTTGGCTTTTCGCTTGGCAACACGGACTTTCAACTCCCTCCAAAGGTTTTCAATAGGGTTGAGATCTGGAGACTGGCTAGGCCACTCCAGGACCTTGAAATGCTTCTTACGAAGCCACTCCTTCGTTGCCCTGGCGGTGTGCTTTGGATCATTGTCATGTTGAAAGACCCAGCCACGTTTCATCTTCAATGCCCTTGCTGATGGAAGGAGGTTTGCACTCAAAATCTCATGATACATGGCCCCATTCATTCTTTCATGTACCCGGATCAGTCGTCCTGGCCCCTTTGCAGAGAAACAGCCTCAAAGCATGATGTTTCCACCAACATGCTTTACAGTAGGTATGGTGTTTGATGGATGCAACTCAGTATTCTTTTTCCTCCAAACACGACAAGTTGTGTTTCTACCAAACAGTTCCAGTTTGGTTTCATCAGACCATAGGACATTCTCCCAAAACTCCTCTGGATCATCCAAATGCTCTCTAGCAAACTTCAGACGGGTCCGGACATGTACTGGCTTAAGCAGTGGGACACGTCTGGCACTGCAGGATCTGAGTCCATGGTGGCGTAGTGTGTTACTTATGGTAGGCCTTGTTACATTGGTCCCAGCTCTCTGCAGTTCATTCAGCTCTTTGGTCTTCACCATAGTGGAGTTTGGAGTCAGACTGTTTGAGGGTGTGCACAGGTGTCTTTTTATACTGATAACAAGTTTAAACAGGTGCCATTACTACAGGTAATGAGTGGAGGAAAGAGGAGACTCTTAAAGAAGAAGTTACAGGTCTGTGAGAGCCAGAAATCTTGATTGTTTGTTTCTGACCAAATACTTATTTTCCACCATAATATGCAAAAAAAATGATAAAAAAACAGACAATGTGATTTTCTGGATTTTTTTTTCTCAGTTTGTCTCCCATAGTTGAGGTCTACCTATGATGTAAATTAGACGCCTCTCATCTTTTTAAGTGGTGGAATTTGCACTATTGCTGACTGACTAAATACTTTTTTGCCCCACTGTACAGGTCCTTCTCAAAAAATTAGCATATAGTGTTAAATTTCATTATTTACCATAATGTAATGATTACAATTAAACTTTCATATATTATAGATTCATTATCCACCAACTGAAATTTGTCAGGTCTTTTATTGTTTTAATACTGATGATTTTGGCATACAACTCCTGATAACCCAAAAAACCTGTCTCAATAAATTAGCATATTTCACCCATCCAATCAAATAAAAGTGTTTTTTAATAACAAACAAAAAAACCAACAAATAATAATGTTCAGTTATGCACTCAATACTTGGTCGGGAATCCTTTGGCAGAAATGACTGCTTCAATGCAGCGTGGCATGGAGGCAATCAGCCTGTGACACTGCTGAGATGTTATGGAGGCCCAGGATGCTTCAATAGCGGCCTTAAGCTCATCCAGAGTGTTGGGTCTTGCGTCTCTCAACTTTCTCTTCACAATATCCCACAGATTCTCTATGGGGTTCAGGTCAGGAGAGTTGGCAGGCCAATTGAGCACAGTAATACCATGGTCAGTAAACCATTTACCAGTGGTTTTGGCACTGTGAGCAGGTGCCAGGTCGTGCTGAAAAATGAAATCTTCATCTCCATAAAGCATTTCAGCCGATGGAAGCATGAAGTGCTCCAAAATCTCCTGATAGCTAGCTGCATTGACCCTGCCCTTGATGAAACACAGTGGACCAACACCAGCAGCTGACATGGCACCCCACACCATCACTGACTGTGGGTACTTGACACTGGACTTCAGGCATTTTGGCATTTCCTTCTCCCCAGTCTTCCTCCAGACTCTGGCACCTTGATTTCCGAATGACATGCAAAATTTGCTTTCATCAGAAAAAAGTACTTGGGACCACTTAGCAACAGTCCAGTGCTGCTTCTCTGTAGCTCAAAAGTGGCTTTACCTGGGGAATGCGGCACCTGTAGCCCATTTCCTGCACACGCCTGTGCACGGTGGCTCTGGATGTTTCCACACCAGACTCAGTCCACTGCTTCCTCAGGTTCCCCAAGGTCTGGAATCGGTCCTTCTCCACAATCTTCCTCAGGGTCCGGTCTCCTCTTCTCGTTGTACAGCGTTTTCTGCCACATTGTTTCCTTCCAACAGACTTACCATTGAGGTGCCTTGATACAGCACTCTGGGAACAGCCTATTTGTTGAGAAATTTCTTTCTGGGTCTTACCCTCTTGCTTGAGGGTGTCAATGATGGCCTTCTTGACATCTGTCAGGTCGCTAGTCTTACCCATGATGGGGGTTTTGAGTAATGAACCAGGCAGGGAGTTTATAAAAGCCTCAGGTATCTTTTGCATGTGTTTAGAGTTAATTAGTTGATTCAGAAGATTAGGGTAATAGGTCGTTTAGAGAACCTTTTCTTGATATGCTAATTTATTGAGACAGGTTTTTTGGGTTATCAGGAGTTGTATGCCAAAATCATCAGTATTAAAACAATAAAAGACCTGACAAATTTCAGTTGGTGGATAATGAATCTATAATATATGAAAGTTTAATTGTAATCATTACATTATGGTAAATAATGAAATTTAACACTATATGCTAATTTTTTGAGAAGGACCTGTATATGTGTCTACTGACATATATATATATATATATATATATATAGACAGTATATATGTTTGTTTTTTTTAACACATGGATCCTGTTATGATACGGTGGTCTAGGAGCAACATGGAACGAGCTCTGAAGGACGTGGTAACTGTACTGACCACAGTCCCTAAGCTCAACACAACACTAGAAGTAGCCGTGGAATGCTCCTAACTCTCCCTAGGCATCTCGTCACAGCCTAAGAGATAACTACCCCTAAAGAAAGAAGCAGGAAAACTATCTTGCCTCAGAGAAAATCCCCAAAGGATAGATTAGCCTCCCACAAATAATGACTGTGAGTGGAGAGGGAAAAGACATACACAGAATGAAACCAGGATGAGCACAGGAGGCCAGTCTAGCTAAATAGATAGGACAGGATGGAATACTGTGCGGCCAGTATAAAACACTACAAAAAATCCACGCAGAGTTTACAAAAAAAAAACTCCACACCTGACTAAAGGTGTGGAGGGCAAATCTACCTCCCAGAGCTTCCAGCAAGACAGAATAAATTCACACTGATAAGCTGGACAAACATAGAAAGCACAGAATGGATAAGTCCACAATCTATGGACAGAAAAGAGCAAGCAAAAACTTAGCTTAGCTGAACTGGTCAGGATAACAGGGAACTCCAAAGAGATGTGAATCCAACCAGAAACCATTTACAAGTGGCACTGGCTGAAGACAGAGCCAGACCTAAATAGCCGAGCAGAAGAGAAGATAAGTGGTGGCAGCTGATAACAGCTAACTCCAAGGAGCAGCCATACCACTAGAAACCACAAGAGGGAGCCCAAGAGCAGAACTCACAAAAGTGCCACTTACAACCACCGGAGGGAGCCCAAGAGCGGAAATCTGAACAGTACCCCCCCTTGAGGAGGGGTCACCGAACCCTCACCAGAGCTCCCAGGCCGATCAGGACGAGCCAAGTGAAAAGCACGAACCAAATCGGTGGCATGGACATCGGAGGCAACAACCCAAGAATTATCCTCCTGGCCATAACCCTTCCACTTGACAAGATACTGAAGCCTCCGCCTCGAAAAATGAGAATCCAAAATCTTCTCAACCTCATATTCCAACTCTCCCTCAACCAACACCGGGGCAGGAGTGTTGTGAATTCCGCTCTTGGGCTCCCTCCGGTGGTTGTAAGTGGCACTTTTGTGAGTTCTGCTCTTGGGCTCCCTCTTGTGGTTTCTAGTGGTATGGCTGCTCCTTGGAGTTAGCTGTCATCAGCTGCATCCACTTATTGTCCGCTATTTAAGTCTGGCTCTTTCTTCAGCCTGTGCCACTTGTCAATGTTCCTGGCTGGATTCACATCTCTGCTTGGATTCTCCTGGTTTCCTGACCAGTTCTGCAAAGATAAGTTCTGGCTTTGCTCATTTCAGTCCACATGTTGTGGACTTATTGTTCTGTGCATTCTATATTTGTCCAGCTTGTCAGTATGGATTTTTTCTGTTAGCTGGAAGCTCTGGGAAGCAGATTTACCCTCCACACCTTTAGTCAGGTGTGGAGATTTTGTAAACTCTGTGTGGATTGTTTTGTAGTTTTTATAGTGACCGCACAGTATCCTTTCCTGTCCTATCTATCAAGCTAGACTGGCCTCCTATGCTAAAATCTGATTTCATTTCTGCGTATGTTATTTTCCCCTCCTCTCACCGTCAATATTTGTGGGGGGCTATCTTTCCTTTGGGGATTTTCTCTGAGGCAAGATAGGTTTCCTGTTTCCATCTTTAGGGGAAGTTAGATCTTAGGCTGTGCTGAGGGGTCTAGGGAGCGTCAGGTACCCCCCACGGCTATTTTTATTTGCGCTGCTAGGTTCAGGGTTTACGGTCAGTACAGATACCACCTCCTTCAGAGCTTGTCTCATGTTGTTCCTAAACCACCAGATCATAACAGTACAAGTGGCCAAAAATGAATTAAATGTATCTCAAAAGAAGGAAAAGAAATTCTGAACCATTTTTTTTTCTGTGCTTTGGTTTGTCTTTTTATTTTTCCTCTTGATATCTGGGTGGTTCAGGATATATGTTTTGGCATGGATGTTCAGGGTTTGATTTCTCGTGTGGATCAACTTGCTGCAAGAGTACAGAATATCCAAGACTATGTTGTCCAGACTCCGGCTTTAGAGCCCAGAATTCCTACTCCTGATTTGTTTTTTGGGGACAAATCCAAGTTTTTGAACTTTAAAAATAACTGCAAATTGTTTTTTGCTTTGAAACCCCGTTCTTCTGGTGATCCCATTCAGCAGGTGAAAATCATCATATCCTTGCTGCGTGGTGATCCTCAAGACTGGGCTTTTTCTCTTGAAACAGGGGATCCGACATTATTGAATGTAGATGCATTTTTTCAAGCGCTCGGATTATTGCATGACGAACCTAATTCTGTGGATCATGCAGGAAAGACCCTGTTGGCCTTGTGTGAAGGTCAGGAAGCGGCAGAGTTATACTGCCAGAAATTTAGAAAATGGTCTGTGCTCACTAAATGGAATGAAGAGGCTCTGGCTGCTATTTTCAGAAAAGGTGTTTCTGAAACCCTTAAAGATGTTATGGTGGGCTTTCCTACGCCTGCCGGTTTGAGCGAATCTATGTCTCTAGCCATTCAGATTCATCGGCGTCTGCACGAGCGCAAAGCTGTGCACCATATGGCAGTGTCCTCTGAGCAAAATCCTGAACCTATGCAATGTGATAGGATTTTGACTAGAACAGAACGGCAGGAATTCAGACGTCAGAATAGGCTGTGTTTTTACTGTGGTGATTCGGCTCATGTTATCTCTGATTGCCCTAAGCGTACTAAGAGAGTCGCTAGGTCTGTTACCATTAGTACTATACAGCCTAAATTTCTCTTATCTGTGACCCTGATTTGCTCATTGTCGTCCTTTTCTGTCATGGCATTTGTGGATTCAGGCGCTGCCCTGAACTTAATGGACTTAGAATTCGCCAGGCGCTGTGGTTTTTCCTTGCAGCCTTTGTAGAGCCCTATTCCTTTGAGGGGCATTGATGCTACACCCTTGGCCAAGGATAAACCTCAGTACTGGACACAGATGACTATGTACATGGCTCCTGCACATCAGGAAGATTGCCGTTTTCTGGTGTTGCATAACCTGCATGATGTTGTTGTGCTGGGATTTCCATGGTTACAGGAACATAATCCGGTGCTGGATTGGAAAACTATGTCGGTGACTAGGGTTGAGCGAAACGGGTCGAACATTTTCAAAAGTCGCCGACTTTTGGCAAAGTCGGGTTTCATGAAACCCGATCCAACCCCTGTGCGGGGTCGGCCATGCGGTACGCGACTTTCGCGCCAAAGTCGCGTTTCAATGACACGAAAAGCGCCATTTCTCAGCCAATGAAGGTAAACGCAGAGTGTGGGCAGCGTGATGACATAGGTCCTGGTCCCCACCATCTTAGAGAAGGGCATTGCAGTGATTGGCTTGCTGTCTGCGGCGTCACAGGGGCTATAAAGGGGCGTTCCCGCCGACCGCCATGTTACTGCTGCTGATCTGAGCTTAGGGAGAGGTTGCTGCCGCTTCGTCAGAAGCAGGGATAGCGTTAGGCAGGGTCCATTAACCACCAAACCGCTTGTGCTGTAGCGATTTCCACTGCCCAACACCACCTTCGGTGTGCAGGGACAGTGGAAGCTACATTTTTTTTTTTTCCCCTCAGCGCTGTAGCTCATTGGGCTGCCCTAGAAGGCTCCCTGATAGCTGCATTGCTGTGTGTACGCCGCTGTGCAAACCAACTGCTTTTTTCAAAGCACAAATCCTCTTGTTCCTTCCTTTCTGCACAGCTATCTTTTTTGTTTGTCCACACTTTTTGTTTAATTTGTGCATCTGACCACTCCTTATTGCTGCCTGCCATACCTGGCTGAGATTACTGCAGGGAGATAGTAATTGTTGGACATTCCCTGTTTTTTTTTTTTTTTTTTTTGTGGGAGATTAAGATTGACATTTCTGCTAGAGTGCCATCCCTGTGTGTGCCATCTCTCACTCAGTGGGCCATAGAAAGCCTATTTATTTTTTTGCTTGATTTGGGTTATAAAATCTACCTGAAAAAATCACTACATCAATCAGTGGGAGAAAAATATTGGCCTCAGGGATTGTGTGCCACTCTTGACTCCTGTGTGTGCCATCTCTCAGTCAGTGGGCCATAGAAAGCCTATTTATTTTTTTGCTTGATTTGGGTTCTAAAATCTACCTGAAAAAATCACTACATCAATCAGTGGGAGAAAAATATTGGCCTCAGGGCTTGTGTGCCACTCCTGACTCCTGTGTGCATCATCACTCACTCAGTGGGCCATAGAAAGCCCTTTTTTTTTTTTTTTGCTTTATTTGGGTTCTAAATTCAACCTGAAAAAATCAATAAATCAATCAGTGGGAGATTAATATTGGCCTTTGGGCTTGTGTGCCAGTCCTAAGCGTGCCATCTCTCTCTCTCAGATAGTGGGCCATAGAAAGCTTATTTATTATTTTTTTTATTGGGTTTATAAATTTTCCCTGGAACAAAAAAAAAAAAAGTGGGAGATTAATATTGGCCTCTGGGCTTGTGTGCCAGTCCTGAGCGTGCCATCTCTCTCACAAATAGTGGGCCATAGAAAGCCTATTTATTTTTTTGCTTGATTTGGGTTCTAAAATCTACCTGAAAAAATCACTACATCAATCAGTGGGAGAAAAATATTGGCCTCAGGGCTTGTGTGCCACTCCTGACTCCTGTGTGCATCATCACTCACTCAGTGGGCCATAGAAAGCCCTTTTTTTTTTTTTGCTTTATTTGGGTTCTAAATTCAACCTGAAAAAATCAATAAATCAATCAGTGGGAGATTAATATTGGCCTTTGGGCTTGTGTGCCAGTCCTAAGCGTGCCATCTCTCTCTCTCAGATAGTGGGCCATAGAAAGCCTATTTATTATTTTTTTATTGGGTTTATAAATTTTCCCTGGAACAAAAAAAAAAAAAGTGGGAGATTAATATTGGCCTCTGGGCTTGTGTGCCAGTCCTGAGCGTGCCATCTCTCTCACAAATAGTGGGCCATAGAAAGCATATTTATTTTTTTGCTTGATTTGGGTTCTAAAATCTACCTGAAAAAATCACTACATCAATCAGTGGGAGAAAAATATTGGCCTCAGGGCTTGTGTGCCACTCCTGACTCCTGTGTGCATCATCACTCACTCAGTGGGCCATAGAAAGCCCATTTTTTTTTTTTGCTTTATTTGGGTTCTAAATTGTACCTGAAAAAATCAATAAATCAATCAGTGGGAGATTAATATTGGCCTTTGGGCTTGTGTGCCAGTCCTAAGCGTGCCATCTCTCTCTCTCAGATAGTGGGCCATAGAAAGCCTATTTATTATTTTTTTTATTGGGTTTATAAATTTTCCCTGGAACAAAAAAAAAAAAAGTGGGAGATTAATATTGGCCTCTGGGCTTGTGTGCCAGTCCTGAGCGTGCCATCTCTCTCACAAATAGTGGGCCATAGAAAGCCTATTTATTTTTTTTTTTTTGGTTTTATAAATTCTCCCTGAAAAAAAAAGGGAGATTAATATTTGCCTTTGGGCTTGTGTGCCAGTCCTAAGCGTGCCATCTCTCTCTCTCAGATAGTGGGCCATAGAAAGCCTATTTATTTATTTTTTTATTGGGTTTATAAATTTTCCCTGGAACAAAAAAAAAAAAGTGGGAGATTAATATTGGCCTCTGGGCTTGTGTGCCAGTCCTGAGCGTGCCATCTCTCTCACAAATAGTGGGCCATAGAAAGCCTATTTATTTATTTTTTTTTGGTTTTATAAATTCTCCCTGAAAAAAAAAGGGAGATTAATATTGGCCTTTGGGCTTGTGTGCCAGTCCTAAGCGTGCCATCTCTCTCTCTCAGATAGTGGGCCATAGAAAGCCTATTTATTTATTTTTTTATTGGGTTTATAAATTTTCCCTGAAAAAAAATAAAAAGTGGGAGATTAATATTGGCCTCTGGGCTTGTGTGCCAGTCTTGAGCGTGCCATCTCTCTCACAAATAGTGGGCCATAGAAAGCCTATTTATGTTTTTGGTTGATTTGGGTTCTAAATTCTACCTGAAAAAATCAATAAATCAATCAGTGGGAGATAAATATTGGCCTCTGGGCTTGTGTGCCACTCCTGACTCCTGTGTGCGTCATCTCTCACTCAGTGGGCCATAGAAAGCCTTTTTTTGTTTTATTTGTTTTCTAAATTCTCCTTGAAAAAATCATTTTATTTTATTTGGTTTCTAAATTCTTCCTGAAAAAATCATTTTATTCTATTATTTTTTTTTCCTAAAGTCTCCCTGAAAAAAAAAAAAAAAAGAAATCAGTGGGAGATTAATATTGCCCTTTCTGCTTGGGTGCCAGTCTTGACTCCTGGGTGTGCCATCTCTCTCTCTCTCTCCAATTGTGGGCCATAGAAAGCCTATTATTTTTTTAGCTTCATTTGGGTTCCAAAATCTACCTGAAAAAATCACTACATCAATCAGTGGGAGATAAATATTGGCCTCTGGGCTTGTGTGCCACTCCTGACTCCTGTGTGCGTCATCTCTCACTCAGTGGGCCATAGAAAGCCTTTTTTTGTTTTATTTGTTTTCTAAATTCTCCTTGAAAAAATCATTTTATTTTATTTGGTTTCTAAATTCTACCTGAAAAAATCATTTTATTCTATTATTTTTTTTTCCTAAAGTCTCCCTGAAAAAAAAAAAAAAACAAATCAGTGGGAGATTAATATTGCTCTTTCTGCTTGTGTGCCAGTCTTGACTCCTGGGTGTGCCATCTCTCTCTCTCTCTCCAATTGTGGGCCATAGAAAGCCTATTATTTTTTTAGCTTGATTTGGGTTCCAAAATCTACCTGAAAAAATCACTACATCAATCAGTGGGAGATAAATATTGGCCTCTGGGCTTGTGTGCCACTCCTGACTCCTGTGTGCGTCATCTCTCACTCAGTGGGCCATAGAAAGCCTTTTTTGTTTTATTTGTTTTCTAAATTCTCCCTGAAAAAATCATTTTATTTTATTTGGTTTCTAAATTCTTCCTGAAAAAATCATTTTATTCTATTATTTTTTTTTCCTAAAGTCTCCCTGAAAAAAAAAAAAAAAATCAAATCAGTGGGAGATTAATATTTACATTTGTGCTTCAGTGACAGTCCTGCGTGTGTGGCATCTCTCTCATTTGTTGCCACCAACAACAGAGTGTGTAACATTGTGCCTGATTTTCGTTGTGGTCTCACTCACCTGTAAAGGGGTAGCTAAATCATACTGAAGTTATAGCTCACCATGTAAGTTGTGTGACAGCAACAAATACCGTTAGTTTGTTTACGTTTTTAAAACAAGGAGGAAGTCTGGTGGAAGAGGTCGTGGCCGGGGGCGTTCATTGTCAGCTGGTAATGAGGGTAGTGGTAGTGGTGGAGCATCAGCTGGTCGTGGGAAAAAAAATATTGCACCTAAGTCTGGAGCTGTGGAGCCAGGTTCGTCGTCTGGCTACACAAAGCCTCGAACGCTCCCTTTTCTGGGAGTAGGAAAACCGCTTTTAAAGCCGGAGCAGCAAGAGCAAGTTTTGGCTTATCTTGCTGACTCAGCCTCTAGCTCTTTTGCCTCCTCTCGTGAAACTGGTAAATGTCAAAGCAGCGCGTCGTTAGTGGATGTTCACGGTCAGGGACAAGTCGCTTCCTTGTCCTCTTCAGCAAAAACAACAACAGAGAAGAATGCAGCAGGCGACACAACGGGTTACTCCATGGAGCTCTTTACACATACCGTCCCTGGCTTAGAAAGTGAAGCAGTTAACAGTCCATGCCCATTACAAGTTGAATCTGACATGGAGTGCACTGATGCACAGCCACAGACAGACTACTATGCTGGTCCTTTGACTCAGACCACAACATTGCCCTCGCAGGGTAATGATCAAGAATCAGACCCTGATGAGACTATGTTGCCCCATCACGAACGCTATACCACCGACCGACACGGTGACACAGACGAAGTTGCACACGAGCTACAAGAAGAGGTAATAGATGACCCAGTTCTTGACCCCAATTGGCAGCCATTGGGGGAACAGGGTGCAGGTGGCAGCAGTTCTGAAGCGGAGAAGGAGGGGCCGCAGCAGGCATCAACATCGCAACAGGTTCCATCTGCCGGGCCCGTATCTTGCCCAAAACGCGTGGCAAAGCCAAAACCTGTTGGAGGACAGCGTGGCCATCCGGTTAAAGCTCAGTCTGCAATGCCTGAAAAGGTATCCGATGCTAGAAAGAGTGCAGTCTGGCATTTTTTTAAACAACATCCAATTGATCAGCGCAAAGTCATCTGTCAAAAATGTTCAACTACCTTAAGCAGAGGACAGAATCTGAAAAGTCTCAATACAAGTTGCATGCATAGACATTTAACCACCATGCATTTGCAAGCCTGGACTAACTACCAAACGTCCCTTAAGGTTGTAGCACCCTCGGCCAATGAAGCTAGTCAGCAACGCAACATCCCTTCCGGCAGTGTAGGGCCACCATTTTCCGCACCACTTGCAGTATCTGTGCAGGTTTCTTTGCCAGGCCAAAGCAGTCAGGGTCAGGGAATCACCAGTTTCGTAGTAGGAAGCACTGCATCTAGGGCACCGGCGGCAACAATACCATCTCCCACCGTCTCTCAGTCTGCCATGTCCACCGGCACCCCCGCTAGTTCCACGATCTCCAGCTCTCCAGTCCAGCTCACCCTACATGAGACTATGGTTAGAAAAAGGAAGTACTTAGCCTCGCATCCGCGTACACAGGGTTTGAACGCCCACATAGCTAGACTAATCTCATTAGAGATGATGCCCTACCGGTTAGTTGAAAGCGAAGCTTTCAAAGCCCTGATGGACTACGCTGTACCACGCTACGAGCTACCCAGTCGACACTTTTTTCCAGAAAAGCCATCCCAGCCCTCCACCAGCATGTTAAAGAGCGCATCGTCCATGCACTCAGGCAATCTGTGAGCACAAAGGTGCACCTGACAACAGATGCATGGACCAGTAGGCATGGCCAGGGACGTTACGTGTCCATCACGGCACACTGGGTGAATGTTGTGGATGCAGGGTCCACAGGGGACAGCAAGTTTGGGACAGTTCTGCCTAGCCCACGGTCTAGGAAACAGTTGGCTGTAGCCGTTCGCACCCCCTCCTCCTCCTCTTCGTCCTCCTGCAGAAGCGAGAGCTCGTCCACAGACCGCAGTCGCACAACCACTCCATCCGCAGCTGCCACTGTTGCACACCAGGTCTCCCATTATGGGGCAGCTACTGGCAAACGTCAGCAGGCTGTATTGGCTATGAAGTGTTTGAGCGACAACAGACACACCGCGGAAGTTCTGTCCGAGTTCTTGCAGAAAGAAACGCAGTCGTGGCTGGGCACTGTAGATCTTGAGGCAGGCAAGGTAGTGAGTGATAACGGAAGGAATTTCATGGCTGCCATCTCCCTTTCCCAACTGAAACACATTCCTTGCCTGGCTCACACCTTAAACCTGGTGGTGCAGTGCTTCCTGAAAAGTTATCCGGGGTTATCCGACCTTCTCCTCAAAGTGCGTGGACTTTGCTCACATATCCGCCGTTCGCCCGTACACTCCAGCCGTATGCAGACCTATCAGCGTTGTTTGAACCTTCCCCAGCATCGCCTAATCATAGACGTTGCAACAAGGTGGAACTCAACACTGCACATGCTTCAGAGACTGTGCGAACAGAGGCGGGCTGTTATGTTTTTGTGGGAGGATACACATACACGGGCAGGCAGTAGGATGGCAGACATGGAGTTGTCAGGTGTGCAGTGGTCGAAGATTCAAGACATGTGTCAAGTCCTTCAGTGTTTTGAGGAATGCACATGGCTGGTTAGTGCAGACAATGCCATAATAAGCATGAGCATCCCCCTAATGCGTCTGCTGATGCAAAGTTTGACGCACATAAAGGATCAGGCGTCTGCAGCTGAGGAAGAGGAAAGCCTTGATAACAGTCAGCCATTGTCTGGCCAGGGCAGTGTACAGGACGAGTTAGCGGGCGAAGAGGAGGAGGAGGACGAGGAGGATGATGGGGATGATTATATTTTTAATGAGGAAGCTTTTCCGGGGCCACTGGAAATTGGTGGCGCGGCAAGGCCGGGTTCTGGTTTTTGGAGGGACACAAGTGATGTGGATTTGCCTGAAACTGCCCCTCAACCAAGCACAACCGCAGATTTGAGAACTGGAACTTTGGCCCACATGGCGGATTATGCCTTACGTATCCTCAAAAGGGACACACGCATAACTAAAATGATGAACGATGACGATTACTGGTTGGCCTGCCTCCTTGATCCTCGCTATAAAGGCAAATTGCAAAATATAATGCCACATGAGAACTTGGAACTAATATTAGCAACCAAACAATCAACTCTTGTTGACCGTTTGCTTCTGGCATTCCCTGCACACAGCGCCCGTGATCGTTCTCACACGAGCTGCAGGGGCCAGCAGACCAGAGGAGTTAGAGGGGCAGAAATCAGAAGTGGCGTTGGCCAGAGGGGTTTTCTGACCAGGTTGTGGAGTGATTTTGCTATGACCGCAGACAGGACAGGTACTGCAGCATCAATTCAAAGTGACAGGAGACAACATTTGTCCAGTATGGTTACAAACTATTTTTCATCCCTTATCGATGTTCTCCCTCAACCGTCATTCCCATTTGATTACTGGGCATCAAAATTAGACACCTGGCCAGAATTGGCAGAATATGCATTGCAGGAGCTTGCTTGCCCGGCAGCTAGTGTCCTATCAGAAAGAGTATTCAGTGCTGCAGGTTCAATACTAACAGAAAAAAGGACTCGTCTGGCTACCCAAAATGTAGATGATCTAACCTTCATTAAAATGAACCACAACTGGATTTCGAAATCTTTTGCCCCACCTTGCCCGGCTGACACCTAGCTTTCCTATGAAAAGGTCTTGCCTGTGGACTATTCTGAATGCCTTTTCCAATCTCGTAATTTTCTGCACCTGATTGTCCAGCATACGACATGTTTACACCTCACTAAATGGCCAAACTCCCCACACGGGGCCGTGGTATCGACACTTGGCAACAGCACCCGTGAAAGTGCTGTTTGTCTGAAGAGGTGGGTGTGCCCGCTTTTGGTCGACGGCACTGCCACTGGGTCCCTCCTAGTACAATAAACTGTCTCTGGCGGTGGTGGTGCGCACCCAACGTCAGACACACCGTTGTAATATGAGGGGCCCTGGGCCTGTACCGCCGGCCACAAGACAGTTCACCCCCCCCAGCTCAAACAGTGCTCTACCACTTGCAAAATTATCTCACAGCTCCACCATGCGCTGACATCCTTCAATGCCTGCCACTGACAATACCATTGTATTGACATTTTTGTTATGTTAGGCCTTCGAAGCCTGTCTGCGGTCACTCCTTCCACTATGCCTCCACTGACCACACCACTGCTGCCCGTGTACCCCTGGAACCAATTTAAAATTGCCTACAGCCAGCCCAATTTTTTTACTTTAGGCCTTCGATGCCTGTCTGCGGTCACTCCTTCCACTAGGCCTCCACTGACCACACCACTGCTGCCCGTGTACCCCTGGAACCAATTTAAAATTGCCTACAGCCAGCCCAATTTTTTTACTTTAGGCCTTCGATGCCTGTCTGCGGTCACTCCTTCCACTAGGCCTCCACTGACCACACCACTGCTGCCCGTGTACCCCTGGAACCAATTTAAAATTGCCTACAGCCATGTGTTATTATTTTAGGCCTTCGATGCCTGTCTGCGGTCACTCCTTCCACTAGGCCTCCACTGACCACACCACTGCTGCCCGTGTACCCCTGGAACCAATTTAAAATTGCCTACAGCCATGTGTTATTATTTTAGGCCTTCGATGCCTGTCTGCGGTCACTCCTTCCACTAGGCCTCCACTGACCACACCACTGCTGCCCGTGTACCCCTGGAACCAATTTAAAATTGCCTACAGCCATGTGTTATTATTTTAGGCCTTCGATGCCTGTCTGCGGTCACTCCTTACAATATGCCTCCACTGACCACACCACTGCTGCCCGTGTACCCCTGGAACCAATTTAAAATTGCCTACAGCCAGCCCAATTTTTTTATTTTAGGCCTTCGATGCCTGTCTGCGGTCCGTTCTTTCTACTACTACTACACTGACCAGGCCACTGCTGCCCGTGTTCCCCTGGAACCAATTTAAAATTGCCAACAGCAATGTGTTATTATGTTAGGCCTTCGATGCCTGTTTGCGGTCACTCCTTCCAATAGTTCTCCACTGACCAGACCAATGCTGGCCGTGTACCCCTGGAACCCAGCTGAAAGTGCATGTAGCCTCCTTTTTTTCTTTGTTTTATATTTAGAAAGCCCAGATGAACTACGCTGTGCAACGGTTCAAGCTACCCAGTCGACATTTCTTTTGCGAGAAAAGCCATCCTAGCCCTCCACCGGCATGAAAAAGTCTGCATTGTCATAGCACTCAGGCAATCAAACAGTAGAAAGGTGCACCTGACAAGAGACGCATGGACCAGTAGGCATGTCCACAAAAAGTTACGTGTCCACTACGGCGCACTGGGTTAATGTGTTGGATGCATGGTCCACAGGGGACAGCCTACAAAGTCTGTCTGCAGTCCCTAATTCCAATTTTCCTCCGCTGACCACACCACTGCTGCCCGTGTACCCCTGGAACCAATTTTACAGTGTCTACAGCCTAATTTTGTTATGTTAGGCCTACTACGCCTGTCTGCGGTCCCTCCTTCCAATACTCGTCCACTGACCACAACACTGCTGCCCGTGGACCCCTGGAACCTATTTTTAATTGCATAGAGCATCCTTTTTTTAATAGTAGGCGTACAAAGTCTGTCTGCGGTCCACTATTGAAATTGTCCTCCACTGCCCAGAGCACTGCTGCTTGTGTACCACTGTAACTTTTTTAAGCTGCAGTGAGCCACATTTTTGGGTTAAGTCCTACTACCTGTCTGTCTGCCCCACTCAATTCAGCTGTGTTCCTTTGAAAAAAGCTGAGCGTCAATAGTCTTGTTTTCAGCCTCTAAGAATTTTAAAACTGCATTGGGGGTACAACTTTGGTAGGGCCTACTAACGGTGTCTGCCTCCCCAAGGTGTGCCCCAGGTTTCCTCGCCATTACTTCGATCTTAATGCTCTCGTTTAGTAGTTGTTGGAAACTACACTGCATTAGGCCTACAAATTGGGTATGGGGTGTAGAGAGATGGTGTGTTCCACTCCAAGGTGTTCTCCAGGTTGCCTTTCCTGAGCTTTGATCTTCCGGCTCTCGTTTAGTAGTTCTTGGAAACTACACTGCATTAGGCCTACAAATTGGGTATGGGGTGTAGAGAGATGGTGTGTTCCACTCCAAGGTGTTCTCCAGGTTGCCTTTCCTGAGCTTCGATCTTCCGGCTCTCGTTTAGTAGTTCTTGGAAACTACACTGCATTAGGCCTACAAATTGGGTATGGGGTGTAGAGAGATGGTGTGTTCCACTCCAAGGTGTTCTCCAGGTTGCCTTTCCTGAGCTTCGATCTTCCGGCTCTCGTTTAGTAGTTCTTGGAAACTACACTGCATTAGGCCTACAAATTGGGTATGGGGTGTAGAGAGATGGTGTGTTCCACTCCAAGGTGTTCTCCAGGTTGCCTTTCCTGAGCTTCGATCTTCCGGCTCTCGTTTAGTAGTTCTTGGAAACTACACTGCATTAGGCCTACAAATTGGGTATGGGGTGTAGAGAGATGGTGTGTTCCACTCCAAGGTGTTCTCCAGGTTGCCTTTCCTGAGCTTCGATCTTCCGGCTCTCGTTTAGTAGTTCTTGGAAACTACACTGCATTAGGCCTACAAATTGGGTATGGGGTGTAGAGAGATGGTGTGTTCCACTCCAAGGTGTTCTCCAGGTTGCCTTTCCTGAGCTTCGATCTTCCGGCTCTCGTTTAGTAGTTGTTGGAAACTACGCTGCATTAGGCCTACAAATTGGGTATGGGGTGTAGAGAGATGGTGTGTTCCACTCCAAGGTGTTCCACAGGTTTCCTCGCCAATGCTTCGATCTTCATGCTCTCGTTTAGTAGTTGTTGGAAACTACACTGCATTAGGCCTACAAATTGGGTATGGGGTGTAGAGAGATGGTGTGTTCCACTCCAAGGTGTTCTCCAGGTTGCCTTTCCTGAGCTTCGATCTTCCGGCTCTCGTTTAGTAGTTGTTGGAAACTACACTGCATTAGGCCTACAAATTGGGTATGGGGTGTAGAGAGATGGTGTGTTCCACTCCAAGGTGTTCTCCAGGTTGCCTTTCCTGAGCTTCGATCTTCCGGCTCTCGTTTAGTAGTTGTTGGAAACTACGCTGCATTAGGCCTACAAATTGGGTATGGGGTGTAGAGAGATGGTGTGTTCCACTCCAAGGTGTTCCCCAGGTTTCCTCGCCAATGCTTCGATCTTCATGCTCTCGTTTAGTAGTTGTTGGAAACTACACTGCATTAGGCCTACAAATTGGGTATGGGGTGTAGAGAGATGGTGTGTTCCACTCCAAGGTGTTCTCCAGGTTGCCTTTCCTGAGCTTCGATCTTCCGGCTCTCGTTTAGTAGTTCTTGGAAACTACACTGCATTAGGCCTACAAATTGGGCATGGGGTGTAGAGAGATGGTGTGTTCCACTCCAAGGTGTTCTCCAGGTTGCCTTTCCTGAGCTTCGATCTTCCGGCTCTCGTTTAGTAGTTCTTGGAAACTACACTGCATTAGGCCTACAAATTGGGTATGGGGTGTAGAGAGATGGTGTGTTCCACTCCAAGGTGTTCTCCAGGTTGCCTTTCCTGAGCTTCGATCTTCCGGCTCTCGTTTAGTAGTTCTTGGAAACTACACTGCATTAGGCCTACAAATTGGGTATGGGGTGTAGAGAGATGGTGTGTTCCACTCCAAGGTGTTCTCCAGGTTGCCTTTCCTGAGCTTCGATCTTCCGGCTCTCGTTTAGTAGTTGTTGGAAACTACACTGCATTAGGCCTACAAATTGGGTATGGGGTGTAGAGAGATGGTGTGTTCCACTCCAAGGTGTTCTCCAGGTTGCCTTTCCTGAGCTTCGATCTTCATGCTCTCGTTTAGTAGTTGTTGGAAACTACGCTGCATTAGGCCTACAAATTGGGTATGGGGTGTAGAGAGATGGTGTGTTCCACTCCAAGGTGTTCCCCAGGTTTCCTCTCCATTGCTTCGATCTTCATGCTCTCGTTTAGTAGTTGTAGAAAACTACACTGCATTAGGCCTACAAATTGGGTATGGGGTGTAGAGAGATGGTGTGTTCCACTCCAAGGTGTTGCCCAGGTTTCGTCCACATTGCTTCGGTCTTCCGACCTTCGTTTAGTAGTTGTAGAAAACTACACTGCATTAGGCCTACAAATTGGGTATGGGGTGTAGAGAGACGGTGTGTTACACTCCAAGGTGTTCCCCAGGTTTCGTCCACATTGCTTCGATCTTCCGACTCTCGTTTAGTAGTTGTTGAAAACTACACTGCATTAGGCCTACAAATTGGGTATGGGGTGTAGAGAGATGTTGTGTTCCACTCCAAGGTGTTCTCCAGGTTGCCTTTCCTGAACTTCTATCTTCAGGCTCTCATTAAATTGTAGTAAAATGGACCAACTGCATTTGGCGTACTAGTTGGTTTGGGGCCTACTATCGGTGTCTGCCACTCCTTGCTGTTCTCCTGGTTTCCTGTCCTGAAATTCCATTTTCAGGCTCTTGTTAAGTAGTTGTTAATGTTAGACTGCATTTGGCCTACTAGTTGGGTTGGGGCCTACTATCGGTGTCTGCCACTCCTTACTGTTCTCCTCAACTGAACAAAGCTGGGCCGCCTGTTTACTACGGTTGCCAATTTTGAACTGCATGTCGACTACTTACTAATTTGGGCCTACTCTCTGTGTCAGCCTCTCATTCCAGTTGTCCTCCACTGCAATGCCCCCTGGTTAGTCCTGTGTTACCAATTTTGAACTGCATTTAGCCCACTTTATTCTTTGGGCCTATATCTGTGTTTCCTCCTCATCCTGCCCATTGCCCAGCCAGTGATAGATGAGTCTGCTGGTACATTGACCCATAACGCAAAATTCCCCGTGCACGCTACACAGCAAGATTGTGACCCTGCTGAAAGTCAGGTTCCTCTTCCCCCATACCAAACCACCTTACACGGGGACAAAGAGGAAGGTGCAGATGAAAGTGCAGGTTCCTTCATCAGGTGGGGGGAGGAATACTAGTTGGCGACGTCACTGGCACAGGGCCTCTCATAGTACGCAAAAGTGTTGCTGCCGGTGGGAGGCGCCCCCGCCGTGCAAACACACCGCTGTACTTTGAGGGGCCCTGTGCCAGTGCCAATGCCAACGAGTGGGCCCCCCCTGCTTGCTCAGGATCACAGCACTTGCAAAGTTGAAATACTTACCTCTCCCTGCTCCACTGCCGTGACGTGGTCCAGATTTACTGGGCCCACTAATTACTTGAACCAGCCCTACCCCCCACAACTTTAGCCAAATGACCCCCAATTTCAAATGCCTTCCAATTATTATAAGGTAAATTACGATTGACAAGCTTCTTTAACAAGAATGGATGTTTTTGCCATTAAAATGGGCAGTGTAGGTGTTTTCCTGGCCTCCACTCACTGCCGACTATGCTCCCCCATTGACTTGCATTGGGTTTCGTGTTTCGGGCGATACCCGACTTTTCGCGATAATCGGCCGATTCCACTCGACTCGACTTCTAAGATAGTCGGGTTTCGCGAAACACGGCTCGACTCTAAAAAGGTCAAGGTCGCTCAACCCTATCGGTGACTAGTTGGGGTTGTCGAGGAGTACATAGTGACGTTCCTTTGATGTCAATTTCCTCTTCTTCCTCTTCTGAGGTCCCTGAGTTTTTGTCGGAATTCCAGGATGTATTTGATGAGGCCAAGTCCAGTTCCCTTCCTCCACATAGGGACTGTGATTGTGCTATTAACTTCATTCCTGGTTGTAAGTTCCCTAAGGGCCAACTTTTCAATCTGTCTGTGCCAGAGCATGCCGCCATGCGGAGCTATGTTAAGGAATCTTTGGAGAAAGGGCATATTCGGCCCTCTTCGTCACCATTGGGAGCAGGTTTCTTTTTTGTTGCTAAGAAGGATGGCTCCTTGAGACCCTGTATTGATTATCGTCTTCTTAATAAGATCACGGTTAAATTCCAATACCCCTTGCCTCTGCTTACTGATTTGTTTGCTCTGATTAAGGGGGCTAGTTGGTTTACTAAGATTGACCTCCGAGGGGCATATAATCTTGTTCGTATTAAACAGGGTGACGAATGGAAAACTGCATTTAATACGCCCGAAGGCCATTTTGAATACCTTGTGATGCCATTTGGGCTCTCTAATGCTCCATCTGTGTTCCAGTCTTTCATGCATGATATTTTCCGCAATTATCTTGATAAATTCATGGTTGTATATTTGGATAATATTTTGATTTTTTCCGATGATTGGGAGTCTCATGTGAAGCAGGTCAGGATGGTGTTCCAGATCCTTCGTGATAATGCTTTATTTGTGAAGGGGTCTAAGTGCCTATTCGGAGTTCAGAAGGTCTCTTTTTTGGGTTTTATTTTTTCTCCCTCGTCTATAGAAATGGATCCTGTTAAGGTCCAAGCTATTCATGACTGGATCCAACCCACATCTGTGAAGGGACTTCAAAAATTTTTGGGCTTTGCTAATTTCTATCGCCGTTTCATTGCCAACTTTTTCAGTGTGGTTAAGCCCCTTACTGATTTGACGAAGAAAGGCGCTGATGTGACTAATTGGTCCTCTGAGGCTGTTGAGGCATTTCAGGAGCTTAAATGCCGATTTACTTCTGCCCCTGTATTGCGTCAACCGGATGTTTCTCTTCCTTTTCAGGTTGAGGTCGACGCTTCTGAGATTGGGGCAGGGGCCGTTTTGTCTCAGAGGGAGTCTGATGGTTCTTTGATGAAACCGTGTGCCTTTTTTTCCAGAAAGTTTTCGCCTGCGGAACGCAATTATGATGTCAGCAATCGGGAGTTGTTGGCTATGAAGTGGGCGTTTGAGGAGTGACGACATTGGCTTGAGGGAGCTAAACACCGTGTTGTGGTCCTGACCGATCATAAGAATCTGATTTACCTCGAGTCGGCCAAGCGGCTGAATCGTAGACAGGCTCGATGGTCCCTGTTTTTCTCCCGTTTTGATTTTGTGGTCTCGTATCTTCCGGGATCTAAGAATGTTAAGGCTGATGCCCTCTCTAGGAGTTTTTCGCCTGATTCTCCTGGAGTCCTGGAGCCGGTTGGCATTCTTAAGGAGGGGGTGATTCTTTCTGCTATCTCCCCTGATTTGCGGCGGGTGCTTCAGGAATTTCAGGCTGATAGGCCTGACCGCTGTCCAGTGGGGAAGCTGTTTGTTCCTGATAGATGGACAAGTAAGGTAATTTCTGAGGTTTATTGTTCAGTGTTGGCTGGTCATCCTGGGACTTTTGGTACCAGAGATTTGGTTGCTAGGTCCTTTTGGTGGCCTTCCTTGTCTCGCGATGTGCGTGCTTTTGTGCAGTCCTGTGGGACTTGCGCCCGGGCCAAGCCTTGCTGTTCCCGCGCTATTGGGTTGCTTTTGCCATTGCCGGTCCCTGAGAGGCCCTGGACGCATATTTCCATGGATTTTATTTCGGATCTTCTTGTTTCCCAGAAGATGTCTGTTATCTGGGTTGTTTGTGACCGGTTCTCTAAAATGGTCCATCTGGTACCTTTGCCTAAGTTGCCTTCCTCCTCAGATCTGGTTCCATTGTTTTTTCAGCATGTGGTTCGTTTGCATGGCATTCCGGAGAATATTGTGTCTGACAGAGGTTCTCAGTTTGTCTCTAGATTTTGGCGGGCCTTTTGTGCTAGGATGGGCATTGATTTGTCTTTTTCTTCGGCGTTTCATCCTCAGACTAATGGCCAAACTGAGCGAACTAATCAGACCTTGGAGACCTATTTGAGATGCTTTGTGTCTGCTGATCAGGATGATTGGGTGTCTTTCTTGCCGTTGGCCGAGTTTGCCCTTAATAATCGGGCTAGTTCGGCTACTTTGGTTTCACCTTTCTTTTTTAATTTTGGTTTTCATCCTCGTTTTTCTTCTGGGCAGGTTGAGCCTTCTGATTGTCCTGGTTTTGATTCTGTGGTGGACAGGCTGCGGCAGATTTGGACTCATGTGGTGGACAATTTGACGTTGTCTCAGGAAAGGGCTCAACGTTTTGCTAACCGCCGTCGGCGTGTTGGTCCCTGGCTTCGTGTGGGGGATTTGGTTTGGTTGTCTTCTCGTCATGCTCCTATGAAGGTTTCTTCTCCTAAGTTTAAGCCTCGGTTTATTGGTCCTTATAAAATTTCTGAAATTATTAATCCAGTGTCTTTTTGTTTGGCTCTTCCTGCCTCTTTTGCCATTCATGATGTTTTCCATAGATCTTTGTTGCGGAGATATGTGGTGCCCGTTGTTCCCTCGGTTGACCCTCCTGCCCCGGTGTTGGTTGAGGGAGAGTTGGAATATGAGGTTGAGAAGATTTTGGATTCTCGTTTTTCGAGGCGGAGGCTTCAGTATCTTGTCAAGTGGAAGGGTTATGGCCAGGAGGATAATTCTTGGGTTGTTGCCTCCGATGTCCATGCTACCGATTTGGTTCGTGCTTTTCACTTGGCTCGTCCTGATCGGCCTGGGGGCTCTGGTGAGGTTTCGGTGACCCCTCCTCAAGGGGGGGGTACTGTTGTGAATTCCGCTCTTGGGCTCCCTCCGGTGGTTGTCAGTGGCACTTTTGTGAGTTCTGCTCTTGGGCTCCCTCTTGTGGTTTCTAGTGGTATGGCTGCTCCTTGGAGTTAGCTGTCATCAGCTGCATCCACTTATTGTCCGCTATTTAAGTCTGGCTCTTTCTTCAGCCTGTGCCACTTGTCAATCTTCCTGGCTGGATTCACATCTGTGCTTGGATTCTCCTGGTTTCCTGACCAGTTCTGCAAAGATAAGTTCTGGCTTTGCTCATTTCACTCCACATGTTGTGGACTTATTGTTCTGTGCATTCTATATTTGTCCAGCTTGTCAGTATGGATTTTTTCTGTTAGCTGGAAGCTCTGGGAAGCAGATTTACCCTCCACACCTTTAGTCAGGTGTGGAGATTTTGTAAACTCTGTGTGGATTGTTTTGTAGTTTTTATACTGACCGCACAGTATCCTTTCCTGTCCTATCTATCAAGCAAGACTGGCCTCCTATGCTAATATCTGATTTTATTTCTGCGTATGTTATTTTCCCCTCCTCTCACCGTCAATATTTGTGGGGGGCTATCTTTCCTTTGGGGATTTTCTCTGAGGCAAGATAGGTTTCCTGTTTCCATCTTTAGGGGAAGTTAGATCTTAGGCTGTGCCGAGGGGTCTAGGGAGCGTCTGGTACCCCCCACGGCTATTTTTAGTTGCGCTGCTAGGTTCAGGGTTTGCGGTCAGTACAGATACCACCTCCTTCAGAGCTTGTCTCATGTTGTTCCTAAACCACCAGATCATAACACAGGAGGGTCAACCGAGGGAACAACGGGCACCACATATTTCCGCAACAAAGATCTATGGAAAACATTATAAATGGCAAAAGTGGCAGGAAGAGCCAAACGAAAAGACACCGGATTAATAATTTCTGAAATTTTATAAGGACCAATAAACCGAGGCTTATACTTAGGAGAAGAAACCTTCATAGGAACATGACGAGAAGACAACCAAACCAAATCCCCCACACGAAGCCGGGGACCAACACACCGACGGCGGTTAGCAAAACGTTGAGCCCTTTCCTGAGACAACGTCAAATTGTCCACCACATGAGTCCAAATCTGCTGCAGCCTGTCCACCACAGAATTAACACCAGGACAATCAGAAGGCTCAACCTGCCCAGAAGAAAAACGAGGATGAAAACCAAAATACAAATGAAAGGTGAAACCAAAGTAGCCGAACTAGCCTGATTATTAAGGGCCAACTCGGCCAACGGCAAGAAAGACACCCAATCATCCTGATCAGCAGACACAAAGCATCTCAAGTAGGTCTCCAAGGTCTGATTAGTTCGCTCAGTTTGGCCATTAGTCTGAGGATGAAACGCCGAAGAAAAAGACAAATCAATGCCCATCCTAGCACAAAAGGCCCGCCAAAATCTAGAGACAAACTGAGAACCTCTGTCAGACACAATATTCTCCGGAATGCCATGCAAACGAACCACATGCTGAAAAAATAATGGAACCAGATCTGAGGAGGAAGGCAACTTAGGCACAGGTACCAGATGAACCATTTTAGAGAACCGGTCACAAACAACCCAGATAACAGACATCTTCTGGGAAACAGGAAGATCCGAAATAAAATCCATGGAAATATGCATCCAGGGCCTCTCAGGGACCCGCAAAGGCAAAAGCAACCCACTAGCGCGGGAACAGCAAGGCTTGGCCCGGGCGCAAGTCCCACAGGACTGCACAAAAGCACGCACATCGCGAGACAAAGGAAGGCCACCAAAAGGACCTAGCAACCAAATCTCTGGTACCAAAAATCCCAGGCTGACCAGCAAACACTGAACAATAAACCTCAGAAATTACCTTACTTGTCCATCTATCAGGAACAAACAGCTTCCCCACTGGACAGCGGTCAGGCCTATCAGCCTGAAATTCCTGAAGCACCCGCCGCAAATCAGGGGAGATAGCAGAAAGAATCACCCCCTCCTTAAGAATGCCAACCGGCTCCAGGACTCCAGGAGAATCAGGCAAAAAACTCATAGAGAGGGCATCAGCCTTAACATTCTTAGATCCCGGAAGATACGAGACCACAAAATCAAACCGGGAGAAAAATAGGGACCATCAAGCCTGTCTAGGATTCAGCCGCTTGGCCGACTCGAGGTAAATCAGATTCTTATGATCGGTCAGGACCACAACACGGTGTTTAGCTCCCTCAAGCCAATGTCGTCACTCCTCAAACGCCCACTTCATAGCCAACAACTCCCGATTGCCGACATCATAATTGCGTTCCGCAGGTGAAAACTTTCTCGGAAAAAAAAGCACACGGTTTCATCAAAGAACCATCAGACTCCCTCTGAGACAAAACGGCCCCTGCCCCAATCTCAGAAGCGTCGACCTCAACCTGAAAAGGAAGAGAAACATCTGGTTGACGCAACACAGGGGCAGAAGTAAATCGGCGTTTAAGCTCCTGAAAGGCCTCAACAGCCTCAGAGGACCAATTAGTCACATCAGCGCCTTTCTTCGTCAAATCAGTAAGGGGCTTAACCACACTGGAAAAATTGGCAATGAAACGGCGATAGAAATTAGCAAAGCCCAAAAATTTTTGAAGTCCCTTCACAGATGTGGGTTGGATCCAGTCATGAATAGCTTGAACCTTAACAGGATCCATTTCTATAGACGAGGGAGAAAAAATAAAACCCAAAAAAGAGACCTTCTGACCTCTGAATAGGCACTTAGACCCCTTCACAAATAAAGCATTATCACGAAGGATCTGGAACACCATCCTGACCTGCTTCACATGAGACTCCCAATCATCGGAAAAAATCAAAATATTATCCAAATATACGACCATGAATTTATCAAGATAATTGCGGAAAATATCATGCATGAAAGACTGGAACACAGATGGAGCATTAGAGAGCCCAAATGGCATCACAAGGTATTCAAAATGGCCTTCAGGCGTATTAAATGCAGTTTTCCATTCGTCACCCTGTTTAATACGAACAAGATTATATGCCCCTCGGAGGTCAATCTTAGTAAACCAACTAGCCCCCTTAATATGAGCAAACAAATCAGTAAGCAAAGGCAAGGGGTATTGGAAATTGACCGTGATCTTATTAAGAAGACGATAATCAATACAGGGTCTCAAGGAGCCATCCTTCTTAGCAACAAAAAAGAAACCCGCTCCCAATGGTGACGAAGAGGGCCGAATATGCCCTTTCTCCAAAGATTCCTTAACATAGCTCCGCATGGCGGCATGCTCTGGCACAGACAGATTGAAAAGTCGGCCCTTAGGGAACTTACAACCAGGAATCAAGTTAATAGCACAATCACAGTCCCTATGTGGAGGAAGGGAACTGGACTTGGGCTCATCAAATACATCCTGGAAATCCGACAAAAACTCAGGGACCTCAGAAGAGGGGGAAGAGGAAATTGACATCAAAGGAACGTCACTATGTACTCCTCGACAACCCCAACTAGTCACCAACATAGTTTTCCAATCCAGCACCGGATTATGTTCCTGTAACCATGGAAATCCCAGTACAACAACATCATGCAGGTTATGCAACACCAGAAAATGGCAATCTTCCTGATGTGCAGGAGCCATGTACATAGTCATCTGTGTCCAGTACTGAGGTTTATCCTTGGCCAAGGGTGTAGCATCAATGCCCCTCAAAGGAATTGGGCTCTGCAAAGGCTGCAAGGAAAAACCACAGCGCCTGGCGAATTCTAAGTCCATTAAGTTCAGGGCAGCGCCTGAATCCACAAATGCCATGACAGAAAAGGACGACAATGAGCAAATCAGGGTCACAGATAAGAGAAATTTAGGCTGTATAGTAGTAATGGTAACAGACCTAGCGACTCTCTTAGTACGCTTAGGGCAATCAGAGATAACATGAGCCGAATCATCACAGTAAAAACACAGCCTATTCTGACGTCTGAATTCCTGCCGTTCTATTCTAGTCAAAATCCTATCACATTGCATAGGTTCAGGACTTTGCTCAGAGGATACTGCCATATGGTGCACAGCTTTGCGCTCGGGCAGATGCCGATCAATCTGAATGGCTAGAGACATAGATTCGCTCAAACCGGCAGGCGTAGGAAAGCCCACCATAACATCTTTAAGGGTTTCAGAAAGACCTTTTCTGAAAATAGCCGCCAGAGCCTCTTCATTCCATTTAGTGAGTACAGACCATTTTCTAAATTTCTGGCAGTATAACTCTGCCGCTTCCTGGCCTTGACACAAAGCCAACAGGGTTTTTTTCTGCATGATCCACAGAATTAGGTTCGTCATACAATAATCCGAGCGCTTGAAAAAATGCATCTACATTCAATAATGCCGGATCCCCTGTTTCAAGAGGAAAAGCCCAGTCTTGAGGGTCACCACGCAGCAAGGATATGATGATTTTTACTTGCTGAATGGGATCACCAGAAGAACGGGGTTTCAAAGCAAAAAACAATTTGCAGTTATTTTTAAAGTTCAAAAACTTGGATCTGTCCCCAAAAAACAAATCAGGAGTAGGAATTCTGGGCTCCAAAGCCGGAGTCTGGACAACACAGTCCTGGATACTCTGCACTCTTGCAGCAAGTTGATCCACATGAGAAAACAAACCCTGAACATCCATGCCAAAGCATATATCCTGAACCACCCAGATATCAAGAGGAAAAGAAAAAAAAATTAAAGACAAACCAAAGCACAGAAAAAAAAATGGTTCAGAACTTTCTTTTCCTTCTTTTGAGATGCATTTAATTCATTTTTGACCACTTGTACTGTTATGATACGGTGGTCTAGGAGCAACATGGAACAAGCTCTGAAGGACGTGGTAACTGTACTGACCGCAGTCCCTAAGCTCAACACAACACTAGAAGTAGCCGTGGAATGCTCCTAACTCTCCCTAGGCATCTCTTCACAGCCTAAGAGCTAACTACCCCTAAAGAAAGAAGCAGGAAAACTATCTTGGCTCAGAGAAAATCCCCAAAGGATAGATTAGCCCCCCACAAATAATGACTGTGAGTGGAGAGGGAAAAGACATACACAGAATAAAACCAGGATGAGCACAGGAGGCCAGTCTAGCTAAATAGATAGGACAGGATGGAATACTGTGCGGTCAGTATAAAACACTACAAAAAATTTACGCAGAGTTTACAAAAAAAAAACTCCACACCTGACTAAAGGTGTGGAGGGCAAATCTGCCCCCCAGAGCTTCCAGCAAGACAGAATAAATTCACACTGATAAGCTGGACAAACATAGAAATCACAGAATGGATAAGTCCACGATCTATGGACAGAAAAGAGCAAGCAAAAACTTAGCTTAGCTGAACTGGTCAGGATAACAGGGAACTCCAAAGAGATGTGAATCCAACCAGAAACCATTTACAAGTGGCACTGGCTGAAGACAGAGCCAGACCTAAATAGCCGAGCAGAAGAGAAGATAAGTGGAGGCAGCTGATGACAGCTAACTCCAAGGAGCAGCCATACCACTAGAAACCACAAGAGGGAGCCCAAGAGCAGAACTCACAAAAGTGCCACTTACAACCACTGGAGGGAGCCCACGAGCGGAATTCACAACAGGATCCCTTGTATAGCCGTATGTTGGTTTTGCAAGCCTGCGAGAAAAACACGCAGTACGGATGCCATACGGATTACATACAGAGGATGCCATGCGCAAAATACGCTGGCACACCCTGCCTACGGAGGAGCTATGCACCACTTTTTTGGGGACTTTTCAGCGTATTACGGCCGTAATATACGGACCGTATTGTCTTACGCTGAGTGTGACTCCAGCCTTATGATGTGCACATTACCTTTTTCTGTTCTCCTTTGAAGTCTATACATCTTAATGAGTTCATAGTATTGTGGCTCTTTGATATCTCCTTGCCTTCAGATGAAAGTGGAATAATCATTATAGCATTTTGCTAGTAGACAGGTTTATTTGTTTTTTATTATGCATGGCCATCTTTTTTCATATAGTGTACATTCCCATACCTAATTTAACCTATTTGCACTATGCACTTTACTAAGGGTATGTGTCCACGTGCAGGAAACGCTGCGTGTCTGACGCTGCATAGAGCCACAGCGTCAGACACGCAGCGTCCAGATGTTACAGCATAGTGGAGGGGATTTAATGAAATCCCGTCTCCACTATGCGTGGTAACACGCACGCGGCGGCCCTGCGACTCCGGACAAGCTGCGCGTCTTTTCAGATCGCAGCATGTCCGTATATCTTGCGGCGACGCTGCATCGCCGCAAGATATAGCACAGGGCCCTATGGTGGGGAGCGATGATGCCGGATGTGTGCTGTGAACACATCCGGCATCATCGCGTCCCAGAAAGGGGGCGGGGCTTACCGCAGAGCGGCTAAGCCGCTCTGGCGATACCGCCGGCCATCCTGAAAGTGGACACATACCCTAAGTCTATGTACTGATATAGTCTATATTCTACCTCAGACTGTTTGTATGTTTATTATAGGATGTACTATACTATCTGTATTATTCTATCTAGGCCATAGATTTACCATATTATATTTCAGACTGCTTGTATGATTACTTTAGGATGTACGATACTCTGTATTACTCTACTTAAGTTATAAATTCACCCTCACGTCCAGTGTTTGCTTTTTTTCTATCATATGTATGGTTAGCTTGCATTTCCAATTTTTATGTCTTTTTAAACCATGTGCTTCAATAAAATTGCTTTTTCACTGTGAGAATTAATATTGGAGGATTTTGTCTGTTCTTACATTTTTTCAGTATGCCTGCAAATCTATGATTTTTCAAACCCAAACACCAGGCAGGCCTCAGCCTGACATAACAGACTGTATTCAATTTTTGGGGGCTTTTTTGTAAAGTTAATTTATGCAAAATAGTGCTGTATATAAGTAGAGTAACAGACAGCAAAAAAAGTGGTCCACCTGCCTACAATGCCCAAACTTGAAGCATGCAGATATATGAGGGCTGTCACGGAAATACCACACTGGCAAATATGTGGCCTTTTTATATTTTTTTATGCTAAATAGTGCTGTATATAATTACAGTAACAGACAGCAAAAAAAGTGGTCCACCCGCCTACAATACCCATTCTTGGAACATGCAGATAAATGAGAGCTGTCATGGAAATACCACACTGGCAAATATGTGGCCTTTTTATATTTTTTATGCTAAATAGTGCTGTATATAATTAGAGTATAAGACAGCATAAAAAGTGGTCCACCAGCCTACAAGCAGGAAATTCGGAACATGCAGATCTATGAAGGCTGTCACGGAAATACCACAGTGGCAAATATGTGGCCTTTTTATATTTTTTTATTCTAAATAGTGCTGTATATAATTACAGTAACAGACAGCAAAAACAGTGGTACACCAGCCTACAATGACCAAACTTGGAACACGCAGATCTATGAGGACTGTCACGGAAATACCACACTGACAATTATGTGGCCTTTTTATATTTTTTTTATTCTAAGTAGAGCTGTATGTAATTAGAGTAACTGACAGCAAAGAAAGTGGTACACCGGCCTACAATGACCAAACTTGGAGGACACTGTTATATGAGGGCTGTCACATGAATAACAGGCTGGCAAATATGTGGCCTTTTAATTTTTTATGCTAAATAGTACTGTATATAATTACAGTAACAGACAGCAAAAAAAAAGTTTTCCAACGGCGTACAATGCCCAAACTTGGAACATGCAGATATATGAGGGCTGTCACGGAAATACCACACTGGCAAATATGTGGCCTTTTTATATTTTTATGCTAAATAGTGCTGTATATAATTAGAGTATAAGACAGCAAAACAGACTAAAATGCCAAAACTTGGACCATGCATATATATGAGGCTTTTTTTGGTGAATTTAAAACATCAACAAGAAAAAAAAGTGGTACAAGGCGAGCACACACAACAATGCTCCGTATGCCTGACAAACTTTGATTTTTAAACAGGCCTCAGTCTGACAGAACACACTGTATATTTTTTTTTTTGGGGGGGGGGTGAATTTTTGAAAAAAAAAATAGTAAAGAAGCTGCAGCAGCGGCAGACAGTTATGGAACTTTGGGAAGGATGCAGTGGGACCAATGGACACACATACAGTCCCTGCAGGCCATTCACTGATGTGGATATGCTGTGCCCTGCCTACCTAGTGCTGCAATATTGCAACCAACGAATTAGCCCTAAAAAGGACTGTGAGTTTCTTAGGAGTTGTGCATTTAAGAGTTGCAGACCTACACTAACTATTAAAACCACGATTCTGACCCTATTTCAGCAGCAGCTCTTCCTACTCTCGCTGAATCCAGAGCAGAATGCGGAAAGCAGGGTGGTGCCAGGTCTCTTATACTCGGGATGATGCTGTACGGCCAACCAATCACTGCACGACCATAACAAAGATGGCTGCGTCGTTTCAATGCCTGGCAGACAATCCCTGCAGCGTGATTGGGTCTCTAAAGTCTGCCAAAAATGCTGGGTGGAGACACCAGTTACCGCCGAATAATCCCGGAAATGCTCAGTGCTCGCTGAGTACACTGAGCATAGTGATACTCGGGCGAGTAACGAGTAGTGGCGAGCAGATTCGCTTATCACAACTAATGGCTTCTTTCCAGACCCATAACTTTTTTATTTTTCAGTCAATATGGCCATATGAGGGTTTCTTTTTTTGTGGGACGAGTTGTGCTTTTGAACAACATCATTGGTTTTAACATATCGTGTGGTGGAAAACAGGAAAAAAAAAATCCACGTTCGGTGAAATTGCATAAGAAGTGCAATCCCATAGTTGTTTTTTATTTTTTTGTTTTTTTACCATGTTCATTAAATAGTAAAATCTGACCGGCCATTATGATTCTCCAGGTTATTATGAGTTCATAGACACCAAATATATTTAGGTTCTTTTTTATCCAAGTGGTGAAAAAAAATCCAAAGTTTGTTAAAAAAAATATAATATCCCCATTTTCAGTTATTCATAGCGTCTCCATTTTTTATGATCTCGGGATGGGTGAGGGCTTTTTTTTAGCGTGCCAAGATTATGTTTTTATTGATACTATTTTGGTTCAGATACAATCTTTTGATCGCCCATTATTGCATTTTAATGCAATGTTGCAGCACCAAAAAAATGTAATTCTGGGGTTTTGACTTTTTCTAGTTACGTCGTTTAGCAATTCGGTTAATTATTTTTTTATATTGATAGATTCTGCAATTCTGATTGCAGCAATACCAAATATGTGTATGTTTGATTTTTTTATTGTTTCATTTTGAATGGGGCAAAAGGGGGGTGTTTTGAACTTTATATTTTTTTCGTTTTTTAATATTTTTAAAAAATCGTTTTCTACTTTTGACATCCTTAAATAGTCTCCATGTTGTTAGGAGTCGAGTTTCCTCTGCTGCACAGAAGGAATCTCGATCCGTGTCTGCTGCGGTCTCCCATTCTGCTTCGGCCGCAGTGGGCTCTGCTCAGCAGAGGCGTCGCTCCCAGCGTCTTGCTGGGACTGATTCTGTGCAAAGGGTTACTGCTGCCTTTTCTGGCTCTCCTGTTGTACCCTGCACTGATCTGCGGCGAGTGGGCTTCTCTGGGACTAAGTCCTTATTTGCAAACACTGAGCATGCCCAGGGCAAGATCTCCCGTTGGAGATCGAGGGTCACATGCTCAGGTACTGCAGCACATCCCATTGGTCCTTTTGGCAGGTCCTGAAAGGGCAAAACTTCTGTAGCTGTTTCCTGTGCTGCAGCTATATAAACTGCGCATGACCGCACGGCCATGCGCTAGTATTGTCTTGATATTATGTGTGTGTGTAGATGGATGTATGTCGATGGATGAAAGCTCCTAAGTATCCCTCCCTAGAGTTGTTGACTGCTCGCGGATGATGGTAGCTATCTAGCGCCCGACTAGCCATCTGCAAGTAACACACATCACAGCGTCCTGTTGCTGTGCCCACCAGTACGGCGCCGTGCGCTTCCTCTGCGCTTTCCTTACCCAATCCTGGGTGGTTTGTGGCGTCTGTCAGTGCGGCACCGCACGCTCTCTCGTGCCTATAGATTCTATTTTATTAGTTTCCTTACACACCCAGTTGCGGTGTTGTGCCAGCAAGTGTCTAATCGGACTTCAATCCTGTGTAGGGGTTGAGTTCGCTGACTTCTTGCTTGCGCTCTATGTGCGGTACTGCGGTCCTGTGACGCAACAGGATCGCTTCCTTAACGCAGGGTGAAGTTAACCCATGTGCCGCCATATAGTCCGTCTTACTAGCAGCAGGGTCTTTTACCTGCACGGTGGACCTCGGACTGCGAACGCACCTAGTTTCATATCATCTATACTTGGTGCGTTCCGCCGGTCTTTAACATAATACTAGCGCCAAGGTCTGGCTAGTAATGACAGACGATCAGCGTTTACAGCGGTACATCCAGCAGCTGGAGGGAAGGTTGGCGGCTCTTGAGCGTTCAACCTCAGCTGTGGATGTTACTGCTGTCGCTGTTCAGGCTGCAAGTGTGGCTGCAGCTACCTTGTCCACTGCCGCCCCTGTACCGACGCTATATCGCCTCCCGCTACCAGAGAAATTTTCTGGTGACAGTAAGTCCTGTAGGGGTTTCGTGAGTCAGTGCTCAATACATCTCGAGCTTCTGGCCTCTTGTTTCCCTACAGAGTGGGCTAAGGTGGGCTATATCGTATCTTTACTGTCGGACAGGGCGTTGCAGTGGGCTACGCCGCTGTGGGAGCGAGGCGATCATGTGGTGCAGAGTGCTCCGTTATTCCTGAGCACTCTGAAACAGGTCTTTTTAGGACCTTGTGTCACCCACGATACGGCGCTCCAACTGTTGGCATTGACTCAGGGCTCATCCTTGGTCAGCCATTTTGCCGTCCGCTTCCGCACTCTAGCATCTGAGCTGGAGTGGTCGGATAAACCTCTTATTTCTATATTTTGGAGGGGGCTGGCTGACCACGTTAAGGACGCCCTGGCCACTAGGGAGATTCCCGCCACACTGGAAGAATTAATAACAGTGTCTACTCGTATTGACCTCCGTTTTCACGAGCGGAGGTTAGAGCGAGCCCAGTGTAGGCAGAGGTTTCGGCTGGCTCCCACCTTCACCAAACCTTTGGAATCTCCAGTCCAGGCTCCTGACTCCCATGAACCTAAGGTAGTGTCTCGAGCAGGATCTAAGTCCCGGACCGCTCGTGCACTCCAGGTTTGCCATGTTTGCCAACAGTCAGGACATCTTGCCACCAGATGTCACCAGCGGTCGAGGAAACGTCAGCGTCTAGTGGTAGTAGGTGGAGGTGCACTAGACACGGCGACGTTTGCCTCCAAATCGTCCTTTAAGGGGACAATAACTTTTGGCTCATCCTCCCACTCGGTAGAGCTCTGCGTGGATTCTGGGGCGGAAGGCAATTTCATGTCTTCTGCCTTCGCCCAGCGTCACGCAATACCCCTGGTTATGCTATCTCAACCAGTAACGGTACGAGTGGTGAATGGGTCGACACTCCCCGCACAGATAACACATCAGACCATCCCTTTTACTCTGTCCATGTCACCATCCCATCAGGAGATTATATCTCTGCTCATCATTCCCGAGGGGATTGATGAGGTCCTGTTGGGGATACCTTGGTTACGGTTCCACTCTCCTCACATCGAGTGGTCCTCAGGCAGAATTCTGGGATGGGGTGAATCATGTGGGGGTAGGTGTTACCGAGAGTGTGTTCAGGTTGCTACTACTGAGGTACCCGCAGATCTTTCCTCTCTCCCCAAGCAATACTGGTCATATGCAGACGTGATCTCCAAAAAGGCGGCGGAGACCCTTCCGCCCCATCGCCCTTATGACTGTCCTATCGATCTCTTGCCTGGTGCAGAGCCTCCCCGGGGTCGAGTTTATCCATTATCTCTCCCGGAGACGGAGGCCATGTCTCAGTACATTCAAGAGAATCTGGCAAGAGGGTTCATCAGGAAGTCAGTGTCACCTGCTGGGGCAGGGTTCTTCTTCGTGCAGAAGAAGAATGGGGAACTACGTCCATGCATAGACTACAGGGGTCTTAACGCTATCACCGTTAAGAACAAGTATCCTTTGCCCTTGATATCCGAGCTCTTTAATAGGCTTCGGGGAGCTAGAGTGTTTACTAAATTAGATCTGCGGGGTGCTTGCAACCTGATTCGCATCCGTGAGGGGGACGAATGGAAAACGGCGTTTAACACCAGAGATGGGCATTATGAGTATCTGGTGATGCCCTTCGGGCTCTGTAATGCCCCAGCCGTTTTCCAAGACTTTGTCAACGACATCTTCCGGGATATGCTTTCCACCTTGGTTGTAGTCTATCTGGATGATATTCTCATCTTTTCTCCAGATATTGACTCCCACCGGAGAGATGTTGGCAGAGTCTTTGACCTCTTACGGGCAAACTCTCTCTATGCAAAGTTGGAGAAGTGTAAGTTTGAGCAGGAGTCTTTACCGTTCCTGGGCTATATCATCTCCGCCCAGGGATTGGCTATGGATCCTGCCAAACTACAGGCTGTGATGGACTGGCAAGAGCCCCATTCTCTTAAGGCGGTGCAGCGCTTTATGGGGTTCATTAATTATTACCGCCAGTTCATTCCCCACTTCTCAACTCTGGTAGCTCCCTTGGTGGCCCTCACCAAGAAGGGAGCGAATCCCAAATTGTGGTCGGAAGAGGTCTCCAAGGCCTTCAGTTCTGTTAAGTCTCATTTTGCTAGCGCTCCCATCTTACATCGCCCCGATGTGGATAAGCCATTCCTAATGGAGGTGGATGCCTCATCCGTTGGTGCTGGAGCAGTCCTGTATCAAAAGGACGCTCAAGGTCAGAAGCATCCATGCTTCTTCTTCTCTAAGACCTTCACATCAGCGGAGAGAAATTACTCCATCGGGGATAGGGAGTTGCTAGCAATGAAGTTGGCCTTTTCAGAGTGGAGACATCTTCTGGAAGGTGCACGGTTTCCCTTCCAGGTTTTCACGGACCACAAAAATTTGGTGTATTTACACACAGCCCAGCGGCTGAATTCTCGTCAGGCCAGATGGTCGTTATTTTTCTCCCGGTTCCATTTTACTCTGCATTATCTCGCCGGGGAGAAGAATATTCGTGCCGACGCTCTCTCTCTCGCTCCCTTATGTCAACTGAGGAGGAGGAAGAGGAGCCTCGGCTTATTGTCCCTTCTGAGAGCCTGAGAACCGTCGCGCCGGTTTCGCTAGAGTCTGTGCCTCCGGGCAAGACTTTTGTGCCCATTAATTTGCGACCGGAGGTTCTCTCTTGGGCTCATTCGTCCAGGGTGGGTGGACACTTTGGGACAAAAAGGACATCTGAGCTACTGGCGAGGACGTACTGTTGGCCACATATGGTCCGGGATGTCAGGGATTATATTCTGGCATGTGTCTCCTGCGCCAAAAATAAATCTCCGCGTCAAAGGCCAGCTGGGTTGCTCTATCCCTTGCCGGTGGCAGACAGACCCTGGGAGATGGTCGGGATGGACTTTGTCGTGGGTTTACCCAAGTCTCGCAGCTATACCATCATTTGGGTCATCACCGATAATTTCTAAAAAATGGTGCATTTGGTGCCGCTACCACGGTTACCTTCTGCACGGGCCTTGACAGCGTTGTTCATTAAACACATCTTCCACCTACATGGTATGCCTGACAAAATTGTCAGTGATCGGGGTCCCCAGTTTGCGTCTCGGTTCTGGAGAGAGCTTTGTCGTCTTCTCAGTATCGAGTTGAATCTCTCTTCCGCTTATCATCCCGAGACGAATGGGTTGGTAGAGAGGGCCAACCAGACCTTGGTCACATACCTGCGACATTTTGTTTCATCCAGGCAGGATGACTGGGCATCCTTGCTATCATGGGCAGAGTTTGCGCTGAACAACGCTGTAGCCGACTCCACTGGAGAAACCCCATTCCTTCTCAACTATGGTCAGCATCCACGGGTACCTGTGCCTATGCCCGTGTCTTCCGCAGACTCCAGGGTGGCAGACTGGGCTGTGGAGGCACGGGATATTTGGGACCGCACTCAGGATGCCATTCGGGCCTCTAAGGAGAGAATGAGGTCCTCCGCCGATGCTCATCGGCGCCCCACTCCGACCTTTGCTCCTGGCGACTTGGTGTGGCTCTCCGCCCGTAACATCAGGCTGCGAGTTGAGTCCACTAAGTTTGCTCCTTGCTACTTGGGCCCCTTCAAGGTCCTCGAACAGGTTAATCCTGTGGTCTACCGTCTGGCCCTTCCTCCACGCCTTGGTATCACTGACACCTTTCATGTGTCCCTCCTTAAGCCCGTATACATGTCCCGGTTTTCTGAGTCATCTGCCGAGACATCGGGTTCGTCTACGGACGATTTCGAGGTGAACGCTATCTTGGGGTGCAAGGTGGTACGTGGCAAAAATTTTTTTTGGGTGGACTGGAAGGGTTACGGTCCTGAGGATAGGTCCTGGGAGCCTGCTGAGCACATTCGGGCTCCGCAGATTATTGCTGCCTTCGAATGTAGCGAGGCCCAAGGAGGGGGGGGGCCCTAGGAGGGGGGGTAATGTTAGGAGTCGAGTTTCCTCTGCTGCACAGGGGGAATCTCGATCCGTGTCTGCTGCGGTCTCCCATTCTGCTTCGGCCGCAGTGGGCTCTGCTCAGCGAAGGCGTCGCTCCCAGCATCTTGCTGGGACTGATTCTGTGCAAAGGATTACTGCTGCCTTTTCTGGCTCTCCTGTTGTACCCTGCACTGATCTGCGGCGAGCGGGCTTCTCTGGGACTAATTCCTTATTTGCACACACTGAGCATGCCCAGGGCAAGATCTCCCGTTGGAGATCGAGCGTCACATGCTTAGGTACTGCAGCACATCCCATTGGTCCTTTTGGCAGGTCCTGAAAGGGCAAAACTTCTGTAGCTGTTTCCTGTGCTGCAGCTATATAAACTGCGCATGACCGCACGGCCATGCGCTAGTATTGTCTTGATATTATGTGTGTGTGTAGATGGATGTATGTCGATGGATGAAAGCTCCTAAGTATCCCTCCCTAGAGTTGTTGACTGCTCGCGGATGATGGTAGCTATCTAGCGCCCGACTAGCCATCTGCAAGTAACACACATCACAGCGTCCTGTTGCTGTGCCCACCAGTACGGCGCCGTGCGCTTCCTCTGCGCTTTCCTTACCCAAGCCTGGGTGGTTAGTGGCGTCCGTCAGTGCGGCACCGCACGCACTCTTGTGCCTATAGATTCTATTTTATTAGTTTCCTTACACACCCAGTTGCGGTGTTGTGCCAGCAAGTGTCTAATCGGACTTCAATCCTGTGTAGGGGTTGAGTTCGCTGACTTCTTGCTCGCGCTCTATGTGCGGTACTGCGCTCCTGTGATGCAACAGGATCGCTTCCTTAACGCAGGGTGAAGTTAACCCATGTGTGTATACTTAGTACCGCCATATAGTCCGTCTTACTAGCAGCAGGGTCTTTTACCTGCACGGTGGACCTCGGACTGCGAACGCACCTAGTTTCATATCATCTATACTTGGTGCGTTCCGCCGGTCCTTAACACATGTTAGACTAGAAGCTGCCATAATCCGATCGGCTTTGCTACATACAGGTGATGACCAGATGACCAGATCGCCTGTATGTAGCAGAAATGCTCACCTGCTATGAGCGCCGACGTATTCAGGTCACAGCCTTACACGTATTGGAACATGGTCATTGTCATGCTATGGCCTTTACCTAAGCTCTGTAGCACTGCCCTGTCACCTGAGTAATACACTCCACAGACCTCATCACTCTCTGGGTTTGTTGCTCCAAACTATGCAAAGATACATTCTGCCTGTTTGTGTAGTTTTCAGAAGAAGTGCATAGGCTAGTGCTAGTGATTGGTCTCTTTCCATTGAGAAAGCTGCTTCCAAGTAAAATGAGGCTTGCACATGTTCCTGTCATGGGTTTCATCAACCCTAACAGGACCTCCCAAATATAGGAGTTAGAGCTCTCCCAAATGTATGATACAGGGCCATCTGAGGGCCCTTCCCAAACTCAGGTTTCATGGCACCTGCTGGCCCCCTGAAAATGTCAAGCCAGGGTGATAAGAGAGGGACTTCCCAAATGTAGGAGTGAGAGCCCTCACAAATGTTAGATGAAAAAATAAACCGAAACCCTCAGTGTGAACATATGGTAAAACGAGTATAATTTTTAATTATTTTTTTTCAAACTTTTGTTTTGCATTATATACATGTAATTATGAAGGAAAAAATGTTTCTTAGCATTTTTCCCTTTAAAAAAAATAGGTTTGGTTTTGGTAGGTCTTCTTATAAATCCATAAACCGACACCTTAGGCTGGCGTCACACTGGCGAGTTTTAGGGATGTATGAGCGCAGAAAATACGTCCGTAAAATAACACATGGTCCAATGATTTTCTATGCCCCTGCTCATATCAGCCGTATTTAACAGGGACCCGCAAAGGCAAAAGCAACCCACTAGCGCGGGAACAGCAAGGCTTGGCCCGGGCGCAAGTCCCACAGGACTGCACAAAAGCACGCACATCGCGAGACAAAGGAAGGCCACCAAAAGGACCTAGCAACCAAATCTCTGGTACCAAAAATCCCAGGCTGACCAGCAAACACTGAACAATAAACCTCAGAAATTACCTTACTTGTCCATCTATCAGGAACAAACAGCTTCCCCGCTGGACAGCGGTCAGGCCTATCAGCCTGAAATTCCTGAAGCACCCGCCGCAAATCAGGGGAGATAGCAGAAAGAATCACCCCCTCCTTAAGAATGCCAACCGGCTCAAGGACTCCAGGAGAATCAGGCAAAAAACTCCTAGAGAGGGCATCAGCCTTAACATTCTTAGATCCCGGAAGATACGAGACCACAAAATCAAACCGGGAGAAAAACAGGGACCATCAAGCCTGTCTAGGATTCAGCCGCTTGGCCGACTCGAGGTAAATCAGATTCTTATGATCGGTCAGGACCACAACACGGTGTTTAGCTCCCTCAAGCCAATGTCGTCACTCCTCAAACGCCCACTTCATAGCCAACAACTCCCGATTGCCGACATCATAATTGCGTTCCGCAGGTGAAAACTTTCTCGGAAAAAAAAGCACACGGTTTCATCAAAGAACCATCAGACTCCCTCTGAGACAAAACGGCCCCTGCCCCAATCTCAGAAGCGTCGACCTCAACCTGAAAAGGAAGAGAAACATCTGGTTGACGCAACACAGGGGCAGAAGTAAATCGGCATTTAAGCTCCTGAAAGGCCTCAACAGCCTCAGAGGACCAATTAGTCACATCAGCGCCTTTCTTCGTCAAATCAGTAAGGGGCTTAACCACACTGGAAAAATTGGCAATGAAACGGCGATAGAAATTAGCAAAGCCCAAAAATTTTTGAAGTCCCTTCACAGATGTGGGTTGGATCCAGTCATGAATAGCTTGAACCTTAACAGGATCCATTTCTATAGACGAGGGAGAAAAAATAAAACCCAAAAAAGAGACCTTCTGACCTCTGAATAGGCACTTAGACCCCTTCACAAATAAAGCATTATCACGAAGGATCTGGAACACCATCCTGACCTGCTTCACATGAGACTCCCAATCATCGGAAAAAATCAAAATATTATCCAAATATACGACCATGAATTTATCAAGATAATTGCGGAAAATATCATGCATGAAAGACTGGAACACAGATGGAGCATTAGAGAGCCCAAATGGCATCACAAGGTATTCAAAATGGCCTTCAGGCGTATTAAATGCAGTTTTCCATTCGTCACCCTGTTTAATACGAACAAGATTATATGCCCCTCGGAGGTCAATCTTAGTAAACCAACTAGCCCCCTTAATATGAGCAAACAAATCAGTAAGCAAAGGCAAGGGGTATTGGAAATTGACCGTGATCTTATTAAGAAGACGATAATCAATACAGGGTCTCAAGGAGCCATCCTTCTTAGCAACAAAAAAGAAACCCGCTCCCAATGGTGACGAAGAGGGCCGAATATGCCCTTTCTCCAAAGATTCCTTAACATAGCTCCGCATGGCGGCATGCTCTGGCACAGACAGATTGAAAAGTCGGCCCTTAGGGAACTTACAACCAGGAATCAAGTTAATAGCACAATCACAGTCCCTATGTGGAGGAAGGGAACTGGACTTGGGCTCATCAAATACATCCTGGAAATCCGACAAAAACTCAGGGACCTCAGAAGAGGGGGAAGAGGAAATTGACATCAAAGGAACGTCACTATGTACTCCTCGACAACCCCAACTAGTCACCAACATAGTTTTCCAATCCAGCACCGGATTATGTTCCTGTAACCATGGAAATCCCAGTACAACAACATCATGCAGGTTATGCAACACCAGAAAATGGCAATCTTCCTGATGTGCAGGAGCCATGTACATAGTCATCTGTGTCCAGTACTGAGGTTTATCCTTGGCCAAGGGTGTAGCATCAATGCCCCTCAAAGGAATTGGGCTCTGCAAAGGCTGCAAGGAAAAACCACAGCGCCTGGCGAATTCTAAGTCCATTAAGTTCAGGGCAGCGCCTGAATCCACAAATGCCATGACAGAAAAGGACGACAATGAGCAAATCAGGGTCACAGATAAGAGAAATTTAGGCTGTATAGTAGTAATGGTAACAGACCTAGCGACTCTCTTAGTACGCTTAGGGCAATCAGAGATAACATGAGCCGAATCATCACAGTAAAAACACAGCCTATTCTGACGTCTGAATTCCTGCCGTTCTATTCTAGTCAAAATCCTATCACATTGCATAGGTTCAGGACTTTGCTCAGAGGATACTGCCATATGGTGCACAGCTTTGCGCTCGGGCAGATGCCGATCAATCTGAATGGCTAGAGACATAGATTCGCTCAAACCGGCAGGCGTAGGAAAGCCCACCATAACATCTTTAAGGGTTTCAGACAGACCTTTTCTGAAAATAGCAGCCAGAGCCTCTTCATTCCATTTAGTGAGTACAGACCATTTTCTAAATTTCTGGCAGTATAACTCTGCCGCTTCCTGACCTTGAAACAAAGCCAACAGGGTTTTTTTCTGCATGATCCACAGAATTAGGTTCGTCATACAATAATCCGAGCGCTTGAAAAAATGCATCTACATTCAATAATGCCGGATCCCCTGTTTCAAGAGGAAAAGCCCAGTCTTGAGGGTCACCACGCAGCAAGGATATGATGATTTTTACTTGCTGAATGGGATCACCAGAAGAACGGGGTTTCAAAGCAAAAAACAATTTGCAGTTATTTTTAAAGTTCAAAAACTTGGATCTGTCCCCAAAAAACAAATCAGGAGTAGGAATTCTGGGCTCCAAAACCGGAGTCTGGACAACACAGTCCTGGATACTCTGCACTCTTGCAGCAAGTTGATCCACATGAGAAAACAAACCCTGAACATCCATGCCAAAGCATATATCCTGAACCACCCAGATATCAAGAGGAAAAGAAAAAAAAATTAAAGACAAACCAAAGCACAGAAAAAAAAATGGTTCAGAACTTTCTTTTCCTTCTTTTGAGATGCATTTAATTCATTTTTGGCCACTTGTACTGTTATGATACGGTGGTCTAGGAGCAACATGGAACAAGCTCTGAAGGACGTGGTAACTGTACTGACCGCAGTCCCTAAGCTCAACACAACACTAGAAGTAGCCGTGGAATGCTCCTAACTCTCCCTAGGCATCTCTTCACAGCCTAAGAGCTAACTACCCCTAAAGAAAGAAGCAGGAAAACTATCTTGGCTCAGAGAAAATCCCCAAAGGATAGATTAGCCCCCCACAAATAATGACTGTGAGTGGAGAGGGAAAAGACATACACAGAATAAAACCAGGATGAGCACAGGAGGCCAGTCTAGCTAAATAGATAGGACAGGATGGAATACTGTGCGGTCAGTATAAAACACTACAAAAAATTTACGCAGAGTTTACAAAAAAAAAACTCCACACCTGACTAAAGGTGTGGAGGGCAAATCTGCCTCCCAGAGCTTCCAGCAAGACAGAATAAATTCACACTGATAAGCTGGACAAACATAGAAATCACAGAATGGATAAGTCCACGATCTATGGACAGAAAAGAGCAAGCAAAAACTTAGCTTAGCTGAACTGGTCAGGATAACAGGGAACTCCAAAGAGATGTGAATCCAACCAGAAACCATTTACAAGTGGCACTGGCTGAAGACAGAGCCAGACCTAAATAGCCGAGCAGAAGAGAAGATAAGTGGAGGCAGCTGATGACAGCTAACTCCAAGGAGCAGCCATACCACTAGAAACCACAAGAGGGAGCCCAAGAGCAGAACTCACAAAAGTGCCACTTACAACCACTGGAGGGAGCCCACGAGCGGAATTCACAACAGGATCCCTTGTATAGCCGTATGTTGGTTTTGCAAGCCTGCGAGAAAAACACGCAGTACGGACGCCATACGGATAACATACAGAGGATGCCATGCGCAAAATACGCTGGCACACCCTGCCTACGGAGGAGCTACGCACCACTTTTTTGGGGACTTTTCAGCGTATTACGGCCGTAATATACGGACCGTATTGTCTTACACTGAGTGTGACTCCAGCCTTATGATGTGCACATTACCTTTTTCTGTTCTCCTTTGAAGTCTATACATCTTAATGAGTTCATAGTATTGTGGCTCTTTGATATCTCCTTGCCTTCAGATGAAAGTGGAATAATCATTATAGCATTTTGCTAGTAGACAGGTTTATTTGTTTTTTATTATGCATGGCCATCTTTTTTCATATAGTGTACATTCCCATACCTAATTTAACCTATTTGCACTATGCACTTTACTAAGGGTATGTGTCCACGTGCAGGAAACGCTGCGTGTCTGACGCTGCATAGAGCCACAGCGTCAGACACGCAGCGTCCAGATGTTACAGCATAGTGGAGGGGATTTAATGAAATCCCGTCTCCACTATGCGTGGTAACACGCACGCGGCGGCCCTGCGACTCCGGACAAGCTGCGCGTCTTTTCAGATCGCAGCATGTCCGTATATCTTGCGGCGACGCTGCATCGCCGCAAGATATAGCACAGGGCCCTATGGTGGGGAGCGATGATGCCAGATGTGTGCTGTGAACACATCCGGCATCATCGCGTCCCAGAAAGGGGGCGGGGCTTACCGCAGAGCGGCTAAGCCGCTCCGGCGATACCGCCGGCCATCCTGAAAGTGGACACATACCCTAAGTCTATGTACTGATATAGTCTATATTCTACCTCAGACTGTTTGTATGTTTATTATAGGATGTACTATACTATCTGTATTATTCTATCTAGGCCATAGATTTACCATATTATATTTCAGACTGCTTGTATGATTACTTTAGGATGTACGATACTCTGTATTACTCTACTTAAGTTATAAATTCACCCTCACGTCCAGTGTTTGCTTTTTTTCTATCATATGTATGGTTAGCTTGCATTTCCAATTTTTATGTCTTTTTAAACCATGTGCTTCAATAAAATTGCTTTTTCACTGTGAGAATTAATATTGGAGGATTTTGTCTGTTCTTACATTTTTTCAGTATGCCTGCAAATCTATGATTTTTCAAACCCAAACACCAGGCAGGCCTCAGCCTGACATAACAGACTGTATTCAATTTTTGGGGGCTTTTTTGTAAAGTTAATTTATGCAAAATAGTGCTGTATATAAGTAGAGTAACAGACAGCAAAAAAAGTGGTCCACCTGCCTACAATGCCCAAACTTGAAGCATGCAGATATATGAGGGCTGTCACGGAAATACCACACTGGCAAATATGTGGCCTTTTTATATTTTTTTATGCTAAATAGTGCTGTATATAATTACAGTAACAGACAGCAAAAAAAGTGGTACACCAGCCTACAATGACCAAACTTGGAACACGCAGATCTATGAGGACTGTCACGGAAATACCACACTGACAATTATGTGGCCTTTTTATATTTTTTTTATTCTAAGTAGAGCTGTATGTAATTAGAGTAACTGACAGCAAAGAAAGTGGTACACCGGCCTACAATGACCAAACTTGGAGGACACTGTTATATGAGGGCTGTCACATGAATAACAGGCTGGCAAATATGTGGCCTTTTAATTTTTTATGCTAAATAGTACTGTATATAATTACAGTAACAGACAGCAAAAAAAAAGTTTTCCAACGGCGTACAATGCCCAAACTTGGAACATGCAGATATATGAGGGCTGTCACGGAAATACCACACTGGCAAATATGTGGCCTTTTTATATTTTTATGCTAAATAGTGCTGTATATAATTAGAGTATAAGACAGCAAAACAGACTAAAATGCCAAAACTTGGACCATGCATATATATGAGGCTTTTTTTGGTGAATTTAAAACATCAACAAGAAAAAAAAGTGGTACAAGGCAAGCACACACAACAATGCTCCGTATGCCTGACAAACTTTGATTTTTAAACAGGCCTCAGTCTGACAGAACACACTGTATATTTTTTTTTTTTTTGGGGGGGTGAATTTTTGAAAAAAAAAATAGTAAAGAAGCTGCAGCAGCGGCAGACAGTTACGGAACTTTGGGAAGGATGCAGTGGGACCAATGGACACACATACAGTCCCTGCAGGCCATTCACTGATGTGGATATGCTGTGCCCTGCCTACCTAGTGCTGCAATATTGCAACCAACGAATTAGCCCTAAAAAGGACTGTGAGTTTCTCAGGAGTTGTGCATTTAAGAGTTGCAGACCTACACTAACTATTAAAACCACGATTCTGACCCTATTTCAGCAGCAGCTCTTCCTACTCTCGCTGAATCCAGAGCAGAATGCGGAAAGCAGGGTGGTGCCAGGTCTCTTATACTCGGGATGATGCTGTACGGCCAACCAATCACTGCACGACCATAACAAAGATGGCTGCGTCGTTTCAATGCCTGGCAGACAATCCCTGCAGCGTGATTGGGTCTCTAAAGTCTGCCAAAAATGCTGGGTGGAGACACCAGTTACCGCCGAATAATCCCGGAAATGCTCAGTGCTCGCTGAGTACACTGAGCATAGTGATACTCGGGCGAGTAACGAGTAGTGGCGAGCAGATTCGCTTATCACAACTTATGGCTTCTTTCCAGACCCATAACTTTTTTATTTTTCAGTCAATATGGCCATATGAGGGTTTCTTTTTTTGTGGGACGAGTTGTGCTTTTGAACAACATCATTGGTTTTAACATATCGTGTGGTGGAAAACAGGAAAAAAAAAATCCACGTTCGGTGAAATTGCATAAGAAGTGCAATCCCATAGTTATTTTTTATTTTTTTGTTTTTTTACCATGTTCATTAAATAGTAAAATCTGACCGGCCATTATGATTCTCCAGGTTATTATGAGTTCATAGACACCAAATATATTTAGGTTCTTTTTTATCCAAGTGGTGAAAAAAAATCCAAAGTTTGTTAAAAAAAATATAATATCCCCATTTTCAGTTATTCATAGCGTCTCCATTTTTTATGATCTCGGGATGGGTGAGGGCTTTTTTTTAGCGTGCCAAGATTATGTTTTTATTGATACTATTTTGGTTCAGATACAATCTTTTGATCGCCCATTATTGCATTTTAATGCAATGTTGCAGCACCAAAAAAATGTAATTCTGGGGTTTTGACTTTTTCTAGTTACGTCGTTTAGCAATTCGGTTAATTATTTTTTTATATTGATAGATTCTGCAATTCTGATTGCAGCAATACCAAATATGTGTATGTTTGATTTTTTTATTGTTTCATTTTGAATGGGGCAAAAGGGGGGTGTTTTGAACTTTATATTTTTTTCGTTTTTTAATATTTTTAAAAAATCGTTTTCTACTTGTGACATCCTTAAATAGTCTCCATGTTGTTAGGAGTCGAGTTTCCTCTGCTGCACAGGGGGAATCTCGATCCGTGTCTGCTGCGGTCTCCCATTCTGCTTCGGCCGCAGTGGGCTCTGCTCAGCGAAGGCGTCGCTCCCAGCATCTTGCTGGGACTGATTCTGTGCAAAGGATTACTGCTGCCTTTTCTGGCTCTCCTGTTGTACCCTGCACTGATCTGCGGCGAGCGGGCTTCTCTGGGGCTAATTCCTTATTTGCACACACTGAGCATGCCCAGGGCAAGATCTCCCGTTGGAGATCGAGCGTCACATGCTTAGGTACTGCAGCACATCCCATTGGTCCTTTTGGCAGGTCCTGAAAGGGCAAAACTTCTGTAGCTGTTTCCTGTGCTGCAGCTATATAAACTGCGCATGACCGCACGGCCATGCGCTAGTATTGTCTTGATATTATGTGTGTGTGTAGATGGATGTATGTCGATGGATGAAAGCTCCTAAGTATCCCTCCCTAGAGTTGTTGACTGCTCGCGGATGATGGTAGCTATCTAGCGCCCGACTAGCCATCTGCAAGTAACACACATCACAGCGTCCTGTTGCTGTGCCCACCAGTACGGCGCCGTGCGCTTCCTCTGCGCTTTCCTTACCCAAGCCTGGGTGGTTAGTGGCGTCCGTCAGTGCGGCACCGCACGCACTCTTGTGCCTATAGATTCTATTTTATTAGTTTCCTTACACACCCAGTTGCGGTGTTGTGCCAGCAAGTGTCTAATCGGACTTCAATCCTGTGTAGGGGTTGAGTTCGCTGACTTCTTGCTCGCGCTCTATGTGCGGTACTGCGCTCCTGTGATGCAACAGGATCGCTTCCTTAACGCAGGGTGAAGTTAACCCATGTGTGTATACTTAGTACCGCCATATAGTCCGTCTTACTAGCAGCAGGGTCTTTTACCTGCACGGTGGACCTCGGACTGCGAACGCACCTAGTTTCATATCATCTATACTTGGTGCGTTCCGCCGGTCCTTAACACATGTTAGACTAGAAGCTGCCATAATCCGATCGGCTTTGCTACATACAGGTGATGACCAGATGACCAGATCGCCTGTATGTAGCAGAAATGCTCACCTGCTATGAGCGCCGACGTATTCAGGTCACAGCCTTACACGTATTGGAACATGGTCATTGTCACGCTATGGCCTTTACCTAAGCTCTGTAGCACTGCCCTGTCACCTGAGTAATACACTCCACAGACCTCATCACTCTCTGGGTTTGTTGCTCCAAACTATGCAAAGATACATTCTGCCTGTTTGTGTAGTTTTCAGAAGAAGTGCATAGGCTAGTGCTAGTGATTGGTCTCTTTCCATTGAGAAAGCTGCTTCCAAGTAAAATGAGGCTTGCACATGTTCCTGTCATGGGTTTCATCAACCCTAACAGGACCTCCCAAATATAGGAGTTAGAGCTCTCCCAAATGTATGATACAGGGCCATCTGAGGGCCCTTCCCAAACTCAGGTTTCATGGCACCTGCTGGCCCCCTGAAAATGTCAAGCCAGGGTGATAAGAGAGGGACTTCCCAAATGTAGGAGTGAGAGCCCTCACAAATGTTAGATGAAAAAATAAACCGAAACCCTCAGTGTGAACATATGGTAAAACGAGTATAATTTTTAATTATTTTTTTTCAAACTTTTGTTTTGCATTATATACATGTAATTATGAAGGAAAAAATGTTTCTTAGCATTTTTCCCTTTAAAAAAAATAGGTTTGGTTTTGGTAGGTCTTCTTATAAATCCATAAACCGACACCTTAGGCTGGCGTCACACTGGCGAGTTTTACGGATGTATGAGCGCAGAAAATACGTCCGTAAAATAACACATGGTCCAATGATTTTCTATGCCCCTGCTCATATCAGCCGTATTTAACGGATCCGTATTATACGGTCTTCTACGGCCGTAGAAAATCGCAGCATGCTGCGTTTGTCACCATATTGCGCAAAAAATACGCCAATGAAAGTCTATGGGGCCGAGAAAAATACGGATTACACACGGACCAGCAGTGTGACTTGCGAGAAATACGCAGCGGTGTTAGAGAGAAAAGCCAGCAATTCAGTGCGGTGTACAGTAAAATCACACTGACAGCTTACAATAGAATAGGTAGAATAAATGTGTACACATAGAATAGGTATATATATATATATATATATATATATATACATATATGTCAGTGAGACACATATATGTATATATATATTAATATATCATACAGCACTAGATAGCTTTAAAGCTGGTAATTCAATTGCCGGCTTTTGAGATCTCCTTCCTAAACCCGACATGATATGAGACATGGTTTACATACAGTAAACCATCTCATATCCCCATTTTTTTTGCATATTCCACACTACTAATGTTAGTAGTGTGTATGTGCAAAATTTGGGCGCTTGTTGTGAATTCTGTTGTCAAGCTCCCTCCTGTGGTCGTGAATGGTACTTCGGTGAGTTCTGTCCGTGGGCTCCCTCTGGTGGCTGTCAGTGGAGCTGCTGCTTCTGAGGTTCCTTACACAGGTGACGTGGTTTATCCTTTGGTTGGCTTCTCTATTTAACTCCACTTAGATCGTTACTCCATGCCAGCTGTCAATGTTTCTGCACTGGTTCAGTTCGCTCTTGGATCTTTCTGGTGACCTGTCTACTCCAGCAGAAGCTAAGTTCCTGATAGTATCTAATTCGTTCATTGTTTTCTAACCATGGGATAGTACGGCGGATCCATTCCAGGAGCTCACTTGCTAACTTTTCATATTCTTCCATCAACATTTCATTTTCCTGGTTCACTGCAAGAACCTTACAGATCCTGTTTGCTGCAGTCTCAGCCTGCTCGGCTCCAGCAAATGCATGGTAGAAGCAGGACACGTAGGTCATGATTGCCTTCTCGTCTGGCTTGGGTGTATTCACAATATCTTCTGCATCCAACATCTTGGGAATATCCAGGAACTTTTCCGCTACATCAAAGGCAGTGTTCAGGTTACCAATGGGGTCATCCTATAGGGATTGTCGATGAAGACATATTATTACATGGGACAATAAATGTCCAGAAGAATGTATCGATATTAAGAAAATAGATCCATGTATGTGACATTGCTATATGAACAAATCTGTTATGACCTGGTGGTTAGGAGCACCAGGAATGACCTGATAGTTAAAACTCATACAGGACAAGCTCTGGGATGTGGGAGCTCTGCTGACCGCAATCCCTAATCCTATCATCTCGAGTCTGCTAAACGGTTGAATCCTAGACAGGCTCGATGGTCGCTCTTTTTCTCCCGTTTTGATTTTGTGGTTTCATACCTTCCGGGATCTAAGAATGTGAAGGCTGATGCCCTGTCAAGGAGTTTTGTGCCTGACTCTCCGGGTGTTCCGCAGCCGGCGGGTATTCTTAAAGAGGGGGTAATTTTGTCTGCCATCTCCCCTGATTTGCAGCGCGTGCTGCTGAAGTTTCAGGCTGATAGACCTGACCGTTGTCCAACGGAGAAACTGTTTGTCCCTGATAGATGGACTAGAGTTATCTCTGAGGTTCATTGTTCGGTGTTGGCTGGTCATCCTGGAATCTTTGGTACCAGAGATTTGGTGGCTAGATCCTTTTGGTGGCCTTCTTTGTCACGGGATGTGCGTTCTTTTGTGCAGTCCTGTGGGACTTGTGCTCGGGCTAAGCCCTGCTGTTCTCGTGCCAGTGGGTTGCTTTTGCACTTGCCGATCCCGAAGAGGCCCTGGACACATATTTCCATGGATTTTATTTCTGATCTCCCTGTTTCTCAAAGGATGTCGGTCATTTGGGTGGTTTGTGATCGCTTCTCTAAGATGGTCCATTTGGTACCCTTGTCTAAATTGCCTTCCTCCTCTGATTTGGTGCCATTGTTTTTCCAGCATGTGGTTCGTTTGCATGGCATTCCGGAGAACATCGTCTCGGACAGAGGTTCCCAGTTTGTTTCAAGGTTTTGGCGGTCCTTTTGTGCTAAGATGGGCATTGATTTGTCTTTTTCTTCGGCTTTCCATCCTCAGACTAATGGCCAAACCGAACGAACTAATCAGACTTTGGAAACATATCTGAGATGCTTTGTTTCTGCTGATCAGGATGATTGGGTGTCCTTCTTGCCTTTGGCTGAGTTCGCCCTTAATAATCGGGCCAGCTCGGCTACTTTGGTTTCTCCTTTTTTCTGCAATTCTGGTTTCCATCCTCGTTTCTCTTCAGGGCAGGTTGAGCCTTCGGACTGTCCTGGTGTGGATACTGTGGTGGACAGGTTGCAGCAGATTTGGACTCATGTGGTGGACAATTTGACATTGTCCCAGGAGAAGGCTCAACGTTTTGCTAACCGCCGGCGATGTGTTGGTCCCCGACTTCGGGTTGGGGATTTGGTTTGGTTGTCATCTCGTCATGTTCCTATGAAGGTTTCCTCTCCTAAGTTTAAGCCTCGTTTCATTGGGCGATATAAGATTTCTGAAGTTCTTAATCCTGTGTCATTTCGTTTGGACCTTCCAGCTTCTTTTGCCATCCATAATGTGTTCCATAGGTCGTTGTTGCGGAGATACGTGGCGCCTATGGTTCCCTCCGTTGATCCTCCTGCCCCGGTGTTGGTCGAGGGGGAGTTGGAGTATGTGGTGGAGAAGATTTTGGATTCTCGTGTTTCAAGACGGAAACTCCAGTACCTGGTCAAGTGGAAGGGTTATGGTCAGGAAGATAATTCCTGGGTTTTTGCCTCTGATGTTCATGCTGCCGATTTAGTTCGTGCCTTTCATTTCGCTCATCCTGATCGGCCTGGGGGCTCTGGTGAGGGTTCGGTGACCCCTCCTCAAGGGGGGGGTACTGTTGTGAATTCTGTTGTCAAGCTCCCTCCTGTGGTCGTGAATGGTACTTCGGTGAGTTCTGTCCGTGGGCTCCCTCTGGTGGCTGTCAGTGGAGCTGCTGCTTCTGAGGTTCCTTACACAGGTAACATAGTAACATAGTAACATAGTTAGTAAGGCCGAAAAAAGACATTTGTCCATCCAGTTCAGCCTATATTCCATCATAATAAATCCCCAGATCTACGTCCTTCTACAGAACCTAATAATTGTATGATACAATATTGTTCTGCTCCAGGAAGACATCCAGGCCTCTCTTGAACCCCTCGACTGAGTTCGCCATCACCACCTCCTCAGGCAAGCAATTCCAGATTCTTACCGCCCTAACAGTAAAGAATCCTCTTCTATGTTGGTGGAAAGAACCTTCTCTCCTCCAGACGCAAAGAATGCCCTCTTGTGCCCGTCACCTTCCTTGGTATAAACAGATCCTCAGCGAGATATTTGTATTGTCCCCTTATATACTTATACATGGCTATTAGATCGCCCCTCAGTCGTCTTTTTTCTAGACTAAATAATCCTAATTTCGCTAATCTATCTGGGTATTGTAGTTCTCCCATCCCCTTTATTAATTTTGTTGCCCTCCTTTGTACTCTCTCTAGTTCCATTATATCCTTCAGGTCCAGGTGACGTGGTTTATCCTTTGGTTGGCTTCTCTATTTAACTCCACTTAGATCGTTACTCCATGCCAGCTGTCAATGTTTCTGCATTGGTTCAGTTTGCTCTTGGATCTTTCTAGTGACCTGTCTACTCCAGCAGAAGCGAAGTTCCTGATAGTATCTAATTCGTTCATTGTTTTCTTGTCCAGCTGGATATCATGATTTTGTCTTGCTAGCTGGAAGCTCTGGGATGCAGAGTGGCATCTCCGCACCGTTAGTCGGTGCGGAGGTCTTTTTGCACACTCTGTGTGGTCTTTTGTAGTTTTTTGTGCTGATCGCAAAGCTACCTTTCCTATCCTCTGTCTATTTGGTAAGTCTGGCCTCCCTTTGCTGAAACCTGTTTCATTTCTGCGTTTGTGACTTTCATCTTTACTCACAGTCAATATATGTGGGGGGCTGCCTTTTCCTTTGGGGAATTTCTCTGAGGCAAGGTAGGCTTTATTCTCTATCTCTAGGGCTAGCTAGCTCTTAGGCTGTGACGAGGCGCCTAGGGAGCGTCAGGAGCGCTCCACGGCTATTTCTACTGTGTGATAGGATTAGGGATTGCGGTCAGCAGAGCTCCCACATCCCAGAGCTTGTCCTGTATGAGTTTTAACTATCAGGTCATTCCTGGTGCTCCTAACCACCAGGTCATAACAGGCGCTCTAGCTATTAAATTAAAGGGTTAAATGGCGGAAAAAATTGGCGCCAGAGTAGCAAAGCCACTGACTGAGGGCAGATATTAATAGCCTGGAGAGGGTCCATGGTTATTGCCCCCCCCCCCTGGCTAAAAACATCTGCCACCAGCCACCCCAGAAAAGGCACATCTGGAAGATGCACCTATTCTGGCACTTGGCCACTCTCTTCCCATTCCCGTGTAGCAGTGGGATATGGGGTAATGAAGGGTTAATGTCACCTTGCTATTGTAAGGTGACATTAAGCCAGATTAATAATGGAGAGGCGTCAATTATGACACCTATCCATTATTAATCCAATTTTCTGAAATGGTTAAAAAACACACACACATTATTACGAAGTCTTTTAATGAAATAAAGACACAGGTTGTTGTAATATTTTATTAGACTCTTAATCCACCTGAAGACCCTCGCTCTGTAACAAAGGAACAATAAAAAAACAACAATATCTCATACCTTCCGATGATCTGTCACGTCCCACGATGTAAATCCATCTGAAGGGGTTAAATTATTTTACACCCAGGAGCTCTGCTAATGCAGCTGTGCTCGTGGCTGTAAAACCCCGGGGAATGAAGGTAATGTAGGTCAATGACCTGTAGTTACCTTCATTTGCGGTGATGCGCCCTCTGCTGGTTGTCCTCATATGACCTTGAGGCTGGGAAAATATTCTGAAGAGTTCCCACGCTCGAGGTCATATGAGGACAACCAGCAGAGGGCGCATCACCGTGAATGAAGGTAACTACAGGTCATTGACCTACTTTCCATTCGCTGGGCTTTTACAAGCAGGAGCACAGCTGCATTATAGCAGAGCTCCTGCCTGTAAAATTTAACCCCTTCAGATGGATTTACATTGTGGGACGTGACAGATCATCGGAAGGTATGAGATATTGTTGTTTTTTTATTTTTCCTTGGTTACAGAGCGAGGGTCTTCAGGTGGATTAAGAGTCTAATAAAATATTACAACAACCTGTGTCTTTATTTCATTAAAAGACTTTGTAATAATGTGTGTGTGTTTGATTAACCATTTCATACTATTGGATTAATAATGGATAGGTGTCATAATTGACGCCTCTCCATTATTAATCTGGCTTAATGTCACCTTACAATAGCAAGGTGACATTAACCCTTCATTACCCCATATCCCACCGCTACACAGGAATGGGAAGAGTGGCCAAGTGCCAGAATAGGCGCATCTTCCAAATGTGCCTTTTCTGGGGTGGCTGGGGGCAGATGTTTTTAGCCGGGCGGGGCCAATAACCATGGACCTTCTCCAGGCTATTAATATCTGCCCTCAGTCACTGGCTTTACTACTCTGGCGGAGAAAATTGCGCGGGAGCCCACGCCAATTTTTTCCGCCATTTAACCCTTTAATTTAATAGCTAGAGCGCACAAATTTTGCACATACACACTACTAACATTAGTAGTGTGGAATATGCAAAAAAAATGGGGATATGAGATGGTTTATGTTATGTTTGCTAATGACAGGTGTTATGAAGGCAATCCAGAAACACAGTGTGCTTAGCGATCAGAGCGCACACAGTGATCTGACAAATACCCAAAAATACAAGAACGAGCTCTGAGACGTGGAAACTCTGTAGACTGCACACCTGATCCTATCCTAAACACAACTAAAAGCGGCTGTGGATTGCGCCTAACAACTACCTAGGCAACTCGGCACAGCCTAAGAAACTAGCTAGCCTGAAGATAGAAAAATAGGCCTGACTTGCCCCAGAGAAATTCCCCAAAGGAAAAGGCAGCCCCCCACATATAATGACTGTGAGTAAGATGAAAAGACAAAACGTAGGGATGAAATAGATTCAGCAAAGTGGGGCCCGATATTCTAGGACAGAGCGAGGACAGTAAAGCGAACTTTGCAGTCTACAAAAAACCCTAAAGCAAAACCACGCAAAGGGGGCAAAAAAAACCCACCGTGCCGAACTAACGGCACGGCGGTACACCCTTTGCGTCTCTGAGCTTCCAGCAAAACAAAAGACAAGCTGGACAGAAAAAAAACAACAAAAAAGCAAAAAGCACTTAGCTATACAGAGCAGCAGGTCACAGGAACAATCAGGAGAAGCTCAGATCCAACACTGAAACATTGACAAGGAGCAAGGATAGCAGCATCAGGCGGAGTTAAGTAATGAAGCAGTTAACGAGCTCACCAGAACACCTGAGGGAGGAAGCTCAGAAGCTGCAGTACCACTTGTGACCACAGGAGTGAATTCAGCCACAGAATTCACAACAGTACCCCCCCCCTTGAGGAGGGGTCACCGAACCCTCACCAGAGCCCCCAGGCCGACCAGGATGAGCCGCATGAAAGGCACGAACAAGATCGGAAGCATGAACATCAGAGGCAAAAACCCAGGAATTATCTTCCTGAGCATAACCCTTCCATTTAACCAGATACTGGAGTTTCCGTCTAGAAACACGAGAATCCAAAATCTTCTCCACAATATACTCCAATTCCCCCTCCACCAAAACCGGGGCAGGAGGCTCAACAGATGGAACCATAGGTGCCACGTATCTCCGCAACAACGACCTATGGAATACATTATGTATGGAAAAGGAGTCTGGGAGGGTCAAACGAAAAGACACAGGATTGAGAACCTCAGAAATCCTATACGGACCAATAAAACGAGGTTTAAATTTAGGAGAGGAAACCTTCATAGGAATATGACGAGAAGATAACCAAACCAGATCCCCAACACGAAGTCGGGGACCCACACGGCGTCTGCGATTAGCGAAAAGTTGAGCTTTCTCCTGGGACAAGATCAAATTGTCCACTACCTGAGTCCAGATCTGCTGCAACCTATCCACCACAGAATCCACACCAGGACAGTCCGAAGACTCAACCTGTCCTGAAGAGAACCGAGGATGGAACCCAGAATTGCAAAAAAATGGAGAAACCAAGGTAGCCGAGCTGGCCCGATTATTAAGGGCGAACTCAGCCAACGGCAAAAAGGACACCCAATCATCCTGGTCTGCAGAAACAAAACATCTCAGATATGTTTCCAAGGTCTGATTGGTTCGTTCGGTCTGGCCATTAGTCTGAGGATGGAAAGCCGAGGAAAAGGATAGGTCAATGCCCATCCTACCACAAAAGGCTCGCCAAAACCTTGAAACAAACTGGGAACCTCTGTCAGAAACAATATTCTCAGGAATGCCATGCAACCGAACCACATGCTGAAAGAACAAAGGTACCAAATCAGAGGAGGAAGGCAATTTAGCCAAGGGCACCAGATGGACCATTTTAGAAAAGCGATCACAGACCACCCAAATGACTGACATCTTTTGAGAAACGGGAAGGTCAGAAATGAAATCCATCGAAATATGTGTCCAAGGCCTCTTTGGGACCGGCAAGGGCAAAAGCAACCCACTGGCACGAGAACAGCAGGGCTTAGCCCTAGCACAAATCCCACAGGACTGCACAAAAGTACGTACATCCCGTGACAGAGATGGCCACCAGAAGGATCTAGCCACTAACTCTCTGGTACCAAAGATTCCAGGATGACCAGCCAACACCGAACAATGAAGTTCAGAGATAAGTTTATTAGTCCACCTATCAGGGACGAACAGTTTCTCTGCTGGACAACGATCAGGTTTATTCGCCTGAAATTTTTGCAGCACCCGCCGCAAATCAGGGGAGATGGCAGACACAATGACTCCTTCCTTGAGGATACCCGCTGGCTCAGATAAACCCGGAGAGTCGGGCACAAAACTCCTAGACAGAGCATCCGCCTTCACATTTTTAGAGCCCGGAAGGTACGAAATCACAAAGTCGAAGCGGGCAAAAAATAACGACCAACGGGCCTGTCTAGGATTCAAGCGCTTGGCAGACTCGAGATAAGTCAAGTTCTTATGATCAGTCAATACCACCACGCGATGCTTAGCTCCTTCAAGCCAATGACGCCACTCCTCGAATGCCCACTTCATGGCCAGCAACTCTCGATTGCCCACATCATAATTACGCTCAGTGGGCGAAAACTTCCTGGAAAAGAAAGCACATGGTTTCATCACTGAGCAATCAGAACCTCTCTGTGACAAAACCGCCCCTGCTCAAATCTCAGAAGCATCAACCTCGACCTGGAACGGAAGAGAAACATCTGGCTGACACAACACAGGGGCAGAACAAAAACGACGCTTCAACTCCTGAAAAGCTTCCACAGCAGCAGAAGACCAATTAACCAAATCAGCACCCTTCTTGGTCAAATCGGTCAATGGTTTGGCAATGCTAGAAAAATTACAGATGAAGCGACGATAAAAATTAGCAAAGCCCAGGAACTTTTGCAGACTTTTCAGAGATGTCGGCTGAATCCAATCCTGGATGGCTTGGACCTTAACTGGATCCATCTCGATAGTAGAAGGGGTAAAGATGAACCCTAAAAATGAAACTTTCTGCACACCGAAGAGACACTTTGATCCCTTCACAAACAAAGAGTTAGCACGCAGGACCTGAAAAACCATTCTGACCTGCTTCACATGAGACTCCCAATCATCTGAGAAGATCAAAATGTCATCCAAGTAAACAATCAGGAATTTATCCAGATACTCACGGAAGATGTCATGCATAAAAGACTGAAACACAGATGGAGCATTGGCAAGTCCGAACGGCATCACTAGATACTCAAAATGACCCTCGGGCGTATTGAATGCAGTTTTCCATTCATCTCCTTGCCTGATTCTCACCAGATTATACGCACCACGAAGATCTATCTTAGTGAACCAACTAGCCCCCTTAATCCGAGCAAACAAGTCAGATAACAATGGCAAGGGATACTGAAATTTAACAGTGATCTTATTAAGAAGGCGGAAATCAATACACGGTCTCAGCGAACCATCCTTCTTGGCTACAAAGAAGAACCCTGCTCCCAGTGGTGATGACGATGGGCGAATATGTCCCTTCTCCAGGGATTCCTTCACATAACTGCGCATAGCAGCGTGTTCGGGCACGGATAAATTAAATAATCGACCTTTAGGGAATTTACTACCAGGAATCAAATTGATAGCACAATCACAATCCCTATGCGGAGGTAGAGCATCGGACTTGGGCTCTTCAAATACATCCTGATAATCAGACAAGAACTCTGGGACCTCAGAAGGGGTGGATGACGAAATCGACAAAAATGGAACATCACCATGTACCCCCTGACAACCCCAGCTGGATACCGACATGGAATTCCAATCCAATACTGGATTATGGGTTTGTAGCCATGGCAACCCCAACACGACCACATCATGCAGATTATGCAACACCAGAAAGCGAATAACTTCCTGATGTGCAGGAGCCATGCACATGGTCAGCTGGGCCCAGTATTGAGGTTTATTCTTGGCCAAAGGTGTAGCATCAATTCCTCTCAATGGAATAGGACACCGCAAAGGCTCCAAGAAAAACCCACAACGTTTAGCATAATCCAAATCCATCAGATTCAGGGCAGCGCCCGAATCCACAAACGCCATGACAGAAAACGACGACAAAGAGCATATCAAGGTAATGGACAGAAGGAATTTGGACTGTACAGTACCAATGACGGCAGACCTAGCGGACCGCTTAGTGCGCTTAGGACAATCAGAAATAGCATGAGTGGAATCACCACAGTAGAAACACAGACCATTCAGACGTCTGTATTCCTGCCGTTCAACTCTAGTCATAGTCCTATCGCACTGCATAGGCTCAGGTTTAACCTCAGGCAGTACCGCCAAATGGTGCACAGATTTACGCTCGCGCAAGCGTCGACCGATCTGAATGGCCAAAGACAAAGACTCATTCAAACCAGCAGGCATAGGAAATCCCACCATGACATCCTTAAGAGCCTCAGAGAGACACTTTCTGAACAAAGCTGCCAGCGCAGATTCATTCCACTGAGTGAGTACTGACCATTTCCTAAATTTCTGACAATATACTTCTATCTCATCCTGACCCTGACACAAAGCCAGCAAATTTTTCTCAGCCTGATCCACTGAATTAGGCTCATCATACAGCAATCCGAGCGCCAGGAAAAACGCATCGACACTACTCAATGCAGGGTCTCCTGGCGCAAGAGAAAATGCCCAGTCTTGAGGGTCGCCGCGCAAAAAAGAAATAATAATCAAAACCTGTTGAATAGGATTACCAGAAGAATGAGGTTTCAAGGCCAGAAATAGCTTACAATTATTTTTGAAACTTAGAAACTTAGTTCTATCTCCAAAAAACAAATCAGGAATAGGAATTCTTGGTTCTAACATAGATTTCTGATCAATAGTATTTTGAATTTTTTGTACATTTATAACGAGATTATCCATTGAAGAGCACAGACCCTGAATATCCATGTCCACACCTGTGTCCAGAATCACCCAAATGTCTAGGGGAAAAAAAAAAAGTGAACACAGAGCAGAAAAAAAAAAAAATGATGTCAGAACTTTTTCTTTCCCTCTATTGAGAATCATTAGTTAGGCTCCTTGTACTGTTATGTTTGCTAATGACAGGTGTTATGAAGGCAATCCAGAAACACAGTGTGCTTAGCGATCAGAGCGCACACAGTGATCTGACAAATACCCAAAAATACAAGAACGAGCTCTGAGACGTGGAAACTCTGTAGACTGCACACCTGATCCTATCCTAAACACAACTAAAAGCGGCTGTGGATTGCGCCTAACAACTACCTAGGCAACTCGGCACAGCCTAAGAAACTAGCTAGCCTGAAGATAGAAAAATAGGCCTGACTTGCCCCAGAGAAATTCCCCAAAGGAAAAGGCAGCCCCCCACATATAATGACTGTGAGTAAGATGAAAAGACAAAAGGTAGGGATGAAATAGATTCAGCAAAGTGGGGCCCGATATTCTAGGACAGAGCGAGGACAGTAAAGCGAACTTTGCAGTCTACAAAAAACCCTAAAGCAAAACCACGCAAAGGGGGCAAAAAAAACCCACCGTGCCGAACTAACGGCACGGCGGTACACCCTTTGCGTCTCAGAGCTTCAAGCAAAACAAAAGACAAGCTGGACAGAAAAAAAGCAACAAAAAAGCAAAAAGCACTTAGCTATACAGAGCAGCAGGTCACAGGAACAATCAGGAGAAGCTCAGATCCAACACTGAAACATTGACAAGGAGCAAGGATAGCAGCATCAGGCGGAGTTAAGTAATGAAGCAGCTAACGAGCTCACCAGAACACCTGAGGGAGGAAGCTCAGAAGCTGCAGTACCACTTGTGACCACAGGAGTGAATTCAGCCACAGAATTCACAACAGGTTTACTGTATGTAAACCATGTCTCATATCATGTTGGGTTTAGGAAGGAGATAGCAAAAGCCGGCAATTAAATTACCGGCTTTAAAGCTATCTCGCGCTGGATGAAATATATATATGAAATATATATACATATATGTGTCTACTGACATATATATATATATATATATATATATATATATAGACAGTATATATGTTGTTACGATTTTTTGAGCACATGGATCCATTGTATGTCCATATGTCGGTTTTGCAAGCCTGCGAGAAAATCTCGCAGTACGGATGCCATATGGATTACATACGGAGGATGCCATGCACAAAATACGCTGACACACCCTGCCTACGGAGGAGATACGGACCACTATTTTGGGGACTTTTCTGCGTATTACGGCTGTAAATTACGGACCGTATTTTTATACGCTGAGTGTGACGCCGGCCTTAGTCTAACAAAATTATTCCCAAATACCATATGTGAGTGAGAAAGGCATGCAGGCATCTTCTCCATGCCGTTCCCATTTAGTTTTAGCTCTTTCCCATTCATTTCACCTTTTTTCTCATGCCTTCAGACCCGTTTGTTGGGTCCAGAAGAAAATTATTTGGCTTTCCCATTGACTTGCATTGGATTCCTTATTTGGTACGAATACATGGATATTAGAAATTATTTGCTCATCACTACTCATAATACAAAAAAAAACAAATGGCATCAACCAAGCAATGAGTTACTATATTCAATTAGAGGAAAAAAGAACTTTGTAAAATAATTCAAATATGACCAAGTAGTTTTTGAAACATAGTTTGCATAAGAGAAATGACTATAAGGACTTAATTCACACTCAACATTTTATTTAACTGTATTAGAGCTCCCAATAATTTATCATCAAATCATCATCTCTATTCAGCAACAGAATAACTGACACTGATCACATATAATTGGACCTAGTTTCTCTTAAACGCAGAATAAAAAATGCTTAGATTGGATGTTTCCAGTAAGCTGAAGGCATTCATCAGATAAATTATCCATTTCGAGAAGACACCATATCAGGCAGTGACACAGTCCATTACATCAAGTGATAAAGGGGACAAGAACCATTTTTTCAGGCATTTTTGAAATTTTGGATACGCCTTTAAGCTTGGCTGGTGGAAGTAAATACTCTGTTGTTATCAGATTCTGATGTGCATTGACATTTACAACATGGGAAATGTTGGAAAATTAAAGCAATCTGTGTCATTTCAAAAGATGTCACAAATTACACTATACCAAGGAAACTGAAATGCTTTTCCACATTAACCTAATGTGCCGTGACATTTACTGCGAAAATGGTGAAAAATGAAGCGTATCAGCATCAATTGAAAATAAGCCATAGATCAGACTGATATCAGGTTGCAAGGTCTGTCAAAGGTTGAAATATTCAACTACTAAATAACATATATGGAGTCTGTGTTGAATTTTCACCATAAAAATAGTTTATTGTTTAAAAAATCTGTTGTAAGAATGCATTGCCTCCATAATAGGAGAAAAGAGGGGGATAAGTAGTGGGAGTTATAAGGACAAACTTTAGCCTTTTAAAAGTTTTATGAGTTTTTTTTTCATGTTCAGTCATAATTTCCAATGCTATAATTCTGAGGTACATATAACATTTTTCTTTAAGTTAACTCTCTCTAGTGAGATGGGTTAAAATATAAACTTTTCACAATATATACTGCCTGGAACTTTTTATGCAACCAATTTACAGACTCTGTCAAAGCTAAGACTGCTTTGCAGAAATAAATGTCATTAGCACAGTCAGTCAATACACAGCTCTACTGATGAAGATGATTGCTGTTGTCTAGTTATGGGCCAGTACTAAAATGCTCAGGTGCTCGGTGCTCGGGTCGAGCAAATTGGAATACTCGGGTACTCGACCCGAGCAACGAGCCCAATGTAAGTCTGTGGGAAACCCGAGCATTTTAACCGCGATCCCCTTGGGGGTCCTTTTAAGGTCTAAAAATGTCTGAAAGTGATGGAAACACTGCTCAAAGGACACGGGAACATCATGGGGATCACCCCTGGAAGCTTTTCTGACTCCTAGGTCACAGCTGTAAGCAATGTTGCCAGAGTTTCACGCTATTTTTGCAGGTGTACCAAAAAACATACAAAAACGAAACAAAAATGGATTTTGCTGGGAAATATGTTAAGGTTCATCCTTTCCAGGATAATGACTTGTATATAAGCAAAATAATTAACTCCGGACCAAAATGTTCCTCCACCACTTTGGATATGTTCACACGCAGAGTTTTTGATGCGTTTTTCAACTTTAACATGGCTTTCAACCAATACAAATGCATTCACTGGGAAATGTCTTGTAACATTTAACAACCCTAGCTGGCCATGTGGTGTGTGACACATAAGCAAACCCATCTTGTTTCATTTATGAAGGAGTGACTCGTAAAGTCACAAAGCCTATTTTTAGAGGGGCATCAGATGGTATTAATATACCGTATATACTCGAGTATAAGCCGACCCAAGTATAAGCCGACCCCCCTAATTTTGCCACAAAAAACTGGGAAAATTTATTGACTCGAGTATAAGCCTAGGGTGGAAAATGCAGCAGCTACCGGTTAATGTCAAAAATAAAAATAGATACCAATAAAAGTAAAATTAATTGAGACATCAGTAGGTTAAGTGTTTTTGAATATCCATATTGAATCAGGAGCCCCATATAATGCTCCATACAGTTCATGATGGGCCCATAAGATGCTCTATATAAAAATGTGCCACATATAATGCTCCATACAGTTCATTATTGCCCCATATACAATGCTCTGCACCGTTCATTATTGCCCCATAGCTGTGCCATATAGTGCTCTGCACCATTCATTTTTTTCCCATAGCTGTGCCATATAGTGCTCTGCACCGTTCATTATTGGCCCATAGCTGTGCCATATAGTGCTCTGCACCGTTCATTATTGCCCCATAGCTGTGCCATATAGTGCTCTGCACCGTTCATTTTTGCCCCATAGCTGTGCCATATAGTGCTCTGCACTGTTCATTATTGTCCCATAGCTGTGCCATATGATGCTCTGCACCGTTCATTTTTGTCCCATAGCTCTGCCATATAGTGCTCTGCACCGTTCATTTTTGTCCCATAGCTGTGCCATATAGTGCTCTGCACCATTCATTTTTGTCCCATAGCTCTGCCATATAGTGCTCTGCACCATTCATTTTTGTCCCATAGCTGTGCCATATAGTGCTCTGCACCGTTCATTATTGCCCCATAGCTGTGCCATATAGTGCTCTGCACTGTTCATTTTTGCCCCATAGCTGTGCCATATAGTGCTCTGCACCGGTCATTTTTGTCCCATAGCTGTGCCATATAGTGCTCTGCACCATTCATTCTTGCCCCATAGCTGTGCCATATAGTGCTCTGCACTGTTCATTATTGTCCCATAGCTGTGCCATATAGTGCTCTGCACCGTTCATTATTGCCCCATAGCTCTGCCATATAGTGCTCTGCACCATTCATTATTGCCCCATAGCTGTGCCATATAGTGCTCTGCACCGTTCATTATTGCCCCATAGCTGTGCCATATAGTGCTCTGCACTGTTTATTAGTGCCCCATAGCTGTGCCATATAGTGCTCTGCACCGTTCATTTTTGTCCCATAGCTCTGCCATATAGTGCTCTGCACCGTTCATTTTTGTCCCATAGCTCTGCCATATAGTGCTCTGCACCGTTCATTTTTGTCCTATAGCTGTGCCATATAGTGCTCTGCACCGTTCATTATTGCCCCATTGATGTACCATAGAAAGCTGTGCCATTGCTGCTGCTGCAATAAAAAAAAAATGCCATACTCACCTCTCTTGCTTGCAGCTCCCAGCGTCCGGTCCCGGCGTCTCTTCGCACTGACTAGAGTTGAGCGACCTTGACCTTTTTAGAGTCGAGCCGGGTTTCGCGAAACCCGACTATCTCAAAAGTCGGGTCGAGTGAAATCGGCCGATTATGACGTAAAGTCGGGATCGACCGAAACACGAAACCCAATGCAAGTCAATGGGGCAGCATAGTCGGCAGTGAGTGGGGGCCAGGAAAACACCTAGAGTGCCCATTTTAATGTCAAAACCATCCATTCTTCTTAATGAAGCTTGTCAAGCGTAATTTACCTTATAATTATTGGAAGGCATTTGAAATTGGGGGTCATTTGGCTAAAGTTGTGGTGGGTAGGGCTGGTTCAAGTAATTAGTGGGCCCAGGAAATCTGGACCACGTCACGGCAGTGGAGCAGGGAGAGGTAAGTATTTCAACTTTGCAAGTGCTGTGAACCTGAGCAAGCAGGGGGGGCCCACTCGTTGGCATTGGCACTGGCACAGGGCCCCTCAAAGTACAGCGGTGTGTTTGCACGGCGGGGGCGCCTCCCACCGGCAGCAACACTTTTGCGTACCATGAGAGGCCCTGTGCCAGTGACGTCGCCAACTAGTATTCCTCCCCCCACCTGATGAAGGAACCTGCACTTTCATCTGCACCTTCCTGTTTGTCCCCGTGTAAGGTGGTATGGTATGCGGGAAGGGGGACCTGACTTTCAGCAGGGTCACAATCTTGCAGTGTAGCGTGCACGGGAAATGTTGCGTTATGGGTCAATGTACCAGCAGACTCATCTATCACTGGCTGGGCAATGGGCAGGATGAGGAGGAAACACAGATATAGGCCCAAAGAATAAAGTGGGCTAAATGCAGTTCAAAATTGGTAACACAGGACTAATCAGGGGGCATTGCAGTGGAGGACAACTGGAATGAGAGGCTGACACAGAGAGTAGGCCCAAATCAGTAAGTAGTCGAAATGCAGTTCAAAATTGGCAACAGTAGTAAACAGGCGGCACAGCTTTGTTCAGTGGAGGAGAACAGCAAGGAGTGGCAGACACCGATAGTAGGCCCCAACCCAACTAGTAGGCCAAATGCAGTCTAACATTAACAACTACTTAACGAGCGCCTGAAAACGGAATTTCAGGACAGGAAACCAGGAGAACAGCAAGGAGCGGCAGACACCGATAGTAGGCCCCAAACCAACTAGTACGCCAAATGCAGTTGTTCCGTTTAACCACAATTTAATGAGAGCCTGAAGATAGAAGTTCAGGAAAGGCAACCTGGAGAACACCTTGGAGTGGAACACACCATCTCTCTACACCCCATACCCAATTTGTAGGTCTAATGCAGCGTAGTTTCCAACAACTACTAAACGAGAGCATGATGATCGAAGCATTGGCGAGGAAACCTGGGGAACACCTTGGAGTGGAACACACCATCTCTCTACACCCCATACCCAATTTGTAGGCCTAATGCAGCGTAGTTTCCAACAACTACTAAACGAGAGCATGATGATCGAAGCATTGGCGAGGAAACCTGGGGAACACCTTGGAGTGGAACACACCATCTCTCTACAGTGGAACACACCATCTCTCTACACCCCATACCCAATTTGTAGGTCTAATGCAGCGTAGTTTCCAACAACTACTAAACGAGAGCCGGAAGATCGAAGCTCAGGAAAGGCAACCTGGAGAACACCTTGGAGTGGAACACACCATCTCTCTACACCCCATACCCAATTTGTAGGCCCAATGCAGCGTAGTTTCCAACAACTACTAAACGAGAGCCGGAAGATCGAAGCAATGGAGAGGAAACCTGGGGAACACCTTGGAGTGTAACACACCATCTCTCTACACCCCATACCCAATTTGTAGGCCTAACGCAGCGTAGTTTCCAACAACTACTAAACGAGAGCCGGAAGATCGAAGCAATGGAGAGGAAACCTGGGGAACACCTTGGAGTGTAACACACCATCTCTCTACACCCCATACCCAATTTGTAGGCCTAATGCAGCGTAGTTTCCAACAACTACTAAACGAGAGCCGGAAGATCGAAGCAATGGAGAGGAAACCTGGGGAACACCTTGGAGTGTAACACACCATCTCTCTACACCCCATACCCAATTTGTAGGCCTAATGCAGCGTAGTTTCCAACAACTACTAAACGAGAGCATGAAGATCGAAGCAATGGAGAGGAAACCTGGGGAACACCTTGGAGTGGAACACACCATCTCTCTACACCCCATACCCAATTTGTAGGCCTAATGCAGCGTAGTTTCCAACAACTACTAAACGAGAGCATGATGATCGAAGCATTGGCGAGGAAACCTGGGAACACCTTGGAGTGGAACACACCATCTCTCTACAGTGGAACACACCATCTCTCTACACCCCATACCCAATTTGTAGGCCTAATGCAGCGTAGTTTCCAACAACTACTAAACGAGAGCCGGAAGATCGAAGCTCATGAAAGGCAACCTGGGGAACACCTTGGAGTGGAATACACCATCTCTCTACACCCCATACCCAATTTGTAGGCCTAATGCAGTGTAGTTTCCAACAACTACTAAACGAGAGGCGGAAGATCGAAGCAATGGAGAGGGAACCTGGTGAACACCTTGGAGTGTAACACACCATCTCTCTACACCCCATACCCAATTTGTAGGCCTAATGCAGCGTAGTTTCCAACAACTACTAAACGAGAGCAGGAAGATCGAAGCAATGGAGAGGAAACTTGGGGAACACCTTGGAGTGTAACACACCATCTCTCTACACCCCATACCCAATTTGTAGGCCTAATGCAGCGTAGTTTCCAACAACTACTAAACGAGAGCCGGAAGATCGAAGCAATGGAGAGGAAACCTCAGGAACACCTTGGAGTGTAACACGCCATCTCTCTACACCCCATACCCAATTTGTTGGCCTAATGCAGCGTAGTTTCCAACAACTACTAAACGAGAGCCGGAAGATCGAAGCAATGGAGAGGAAACCTGGGGAACACCTTGGAGTGTAACACACCATCTCTCTACACCCCATACCCAATTTGTAGGCCTAATGCAGCGTAGTTTCCAACAACTACTAAACGAGAGCCGGAAGATCGAAGCAATGGAGAGGGAACCTGGTGAACACCTTGGAGTGTAACACACCATCTCTCTACACCCCATACCCAATTTGTAGGCCTAATGCAGCGTAGTTTCCAACAACTACTAAACGAGAGCCGGAAGATCGAAGCAATGGAGAGGAAACCTGGGGAACACCTTGGAGTGTAACACACCATCTCTCTACACCCCATACCCAATTTGTAGGCCTAATGCAGTGTAGTTTCCAACAACTACTAAACGAGAGCCGGAAGATCGAAGCAATGGAGAGGGAACCTGGTGAACACCTTGGAGTGTAACACACCATCTCTCTACACCCCATACCCAATTTGTAGGCCTAATGCAGCGTAGTTTCCAACAACTACTAAACGAAAGCAGGAAGATCGAAGCAATGGAGAGGAAACTTGGGGAACACCTTGGAGTGTAACACACCATCTCTCTACACCCCATACCCAATTTGTAGGCCTAATGCAGCGTAGTTTCCAACAACTACTAAACGAGAGCCGGAAGATCGAAGCAATGGAGAGGAAACCTCGGGAACACCTTGGAGTGTAACACACCATCTCTCTACACCCCATACCCAATTTGTAGGCCTAATGCAGCGTAGTTTCCAACAACTACGAAACGAGAGCCGAAAGATCGAAGCAATGGAGAGGAAACCTGGGGAACACCTTGGAGTGTAACACACCATCTCTCTACACCCCATACCCAATTTGTAGGCCTAATGCAGCGTAGTTTCCAACAACTACTAAACGAGAGCATGAAGATCGCAGCAATGGAGAGGAAACCTGGGGAACACCTTGGAGTGGAACACACCATCTCTCTACACCCCATACCCAATTTGTAGGCCTAATGCAGCGTAGTTTCCAACAACTACTAAACGAGAGCATGATGATCGAAGCATTGGCGAGGAAACCTGGGGAACACCTTGGAGTGGAACACACCATCTCTCTACAGTGGAACACACCATCTCTCTACACCCCATACCCAATTTGTAGGCCCAATGCAGCGTAGTTTCCAACAACTACTAAACGAGAGCTGGAAGATCGAAGCTCAGGAAAGGCAACCTGGGGAACACCTTGGAGTGTAACAAACCCTCTCTCTACACCACGGAAGGGCTGATTCTTAGGAAGGAAGGCTGTCGGAAAGAAGCAGGGCGCGTCCGAGGGTGATTATATTCTTATTAGGTATATACTCACCCTCGGACGCGCCCTGCTTCTTTATTTGTAATGAATGTTTATTTGTAATGTGGTTTTGACTTACTCTATTTTTTTGGTAAATAATGATTTTATTATTTTCATTGTTTTGCATCTTCTTGGCAATAATATAAAGAAGACGCGACAGGACAACACTCGGTGGATGCCATATCTGTGTTTAAAATTGAAAAAACCTTTCAGTTAACTACTTGCAGGAGAAAGTTATTGTAGCTGGTGGCCATTTTTAGTACTGTACCAGATTTTTGTTGTATGTGTTTGTTTTTAATGTTAAAATGTCTGCATTTGATATCTCTCCAGTATTTTCTTTTTTATAAGCAAAATACTTATTTTTATATTTTCTGATGTTGGTTCCAGGGGTACACGGGCAGCAGTGGTGTGGTCAGTGGAGGCCTAGTGGAAGGAGTGACCGCAGACAGGCATCGAAGGCCTAAAATAGTAACACATGGCTGTAGGCAATTTTAAATTGGTTCCAGGGGTACACGGGCAGCAGTGGTGTGGTCAGTGGAGGCCTAGTGGAAGGAGTGACCGCAGACAGGCATCGAAGGCCTAAAATAATAACACATGGCTGTAGGCAATTTTAAATTGGTTCCAGGGGTACACGGGCAGCAGTGGTGTGGTCAGTGGAGGCCTAGTGGAAGGAGTCACCGCAGACAGGCATCGAAGGCCTAAAATAATAACACATGGCTGTAGGCAATTTTAAATTGGTTCCAGGGGTACACGGGCAGCAGTGGTGTGGTCAGTGGAGGCCTAGTGGAAGGAGTGACCGCAGACAGGCATCGAAGGCCTAAAATAATAAGACATGGCTGTAGGCAATTTTAAATTGGTTCCAGGGGTACACGGGCAGCAGTGGTGTGGTCAGTGGAGGCCTAGTGGAAGGAGTGACCGCAGACAGGCATCGAAGGCCTAAAATAATAACACATGGCTGTAGGCAATTTTAAATTGGTTCCAGGGGTACACGGGCAGCAGTGGTGTGGTCAGTGGAGGCCTAGTGGAAGGAGTGACCGCAGACAGGCATGGAAGGCCTAAAATAATAACACATGGCTGTAGGCAATTTTAAATTGGTTCCAGGGGTACACGGGCAGCAGTGGTGTGGTCAGTGGAGGCCTAGTGGAAGGAGTGACCGCAGACAGGCATCGAAGGCCTAAAATAATAACACATGGCTGTAGGCAATTTTAAATTGGTTCCAGGGGTACACGGGCAGCAGTGGTGTGGTCAGTGGAGGCCTAGTGGAAGGAGTGACCGCAGACAGGCATCGAAGGCCTAAAATAATAACACATGGCTGTAGGCAATTTTAAATTGGTTCCAGGGGTACACGGGCAGCAGTGGTGTGGTCAGTGGAGGCCTAGTGGAAGGAGTGACCGCAGACAGGCATCGAAGGCCTAAAATAATAACACATGGCTGTAGGCAATTTTAAATTGGTTCCAGGGGTACACGGGCAGCAGTGGTGTGGTCAGTGGAGGCCTAGTGGAAGGAGTGACCGCAGACAGGCATCGAAGGTCTAAAATAATAACACATGGCTGTAGGCAATTTTAAATTGGTTCCAGGGGTACACGGGCAGCAGTGGTGTGGTCAGTGGAGGCCTAGTGGAAGGAGTGACCGCAGACAGGCATCGAAGGCCTAAAATAATAACACATGGCTGTAGGCAATTTTAAATTGGTTCCAGGGGTACACGGGCAGCAGTGGTGTGGTCAGTGGAGGCCTAGTGGAAGGAGTGACCGCAGACAGGCATCGAAGGTCTAAAATAATAACACATGGCTGTAGGCAATTTTAAATTGGTTCCAGGGGTACACGGGCAGCAGTGGTGTGGTCAGTGGAGGCCTAGTGGAAGGAGTCACCGCAGACAGGCATCGAAGGCCTAAAATAATAACACATGGCTGTAGGCAATTTTAAATTGGTTCCAGGGGTACACGGGCAGCAGTGGTGTGGTCAGTGGAGGCCTAGTGGAAGGAGTGACCGCAGACAGGCATCGAAGGCCTAAAATAGTAACACATGGCTGTAGGCAATTTTAAATTGGTTCCAGAGGTACACGGGCAGCAGTGGTGTGGTCAGTGGAGGCCTAGTGGAAGGAGTGACCGCAGACAGGCATCGAAGGCCTAAAATAATAACACATGGCTGTAGGCAATTTTAAATTGGTTACAGGGGTACACGGGCAGCAGTGGTGTGGTCAGTGGAGGCCTAGTGGAAGGAGTGACCACAGACAGGCATCGAAGGCCTAACATAACAAAAATGTCAATACAATGGTATTGTCAGTGGCAGGCATTGAAGGATGTCAGCGCATAGACTAAACATTGGTGGAGCTGTGAGATAATTTTGCAAGTGGTAGAGCACTGTTTGAGCTGGGGTGGGGGGAAACTGTCTTGTGGCCGGCGGTACAGGCCCAGGGCCCCTCATATTACAACGGTGTGTCTGACGTTGGGTGCGCACCACCACCGCCAGAGACACTTTATTGTACTAGGAGGGACCCAGTGGCAGTGCCGTCGACCAAAAGCGGGCTCACCCACCTCTTCAGACAAACTGCACTCTCACGGGTGCTGTCGCCAAGTGTCGATACCACGGCCCCGTGTGGGGAGTTTGGCCATTTAGTGAGGTGTAAACATGTCGTATGCTGGACAATCAGGTGCAGAAAATTACGAGATTGGAAAAGGCATTCAGAATAGTCCACAGGCAAGACCTTTTCATAGGAAAGCTAGGTGTCAGCCGGGCAAGGTGGGGCAAAAGATTTCGAAATCCAGTTGTGGTTCATTTTAATGAAGGTTAGATCATCTACATTTTGGGTAGCCAGACGAGTCCTTTTTTCTGTTAGTATTGAACCTGCAGCACTGAATACTCTTTCTGATAGGACACTAGCTGCCGGGCAAGCAAGCTCCTGCAATGCATATTCTGCCAATTCTGGCCAGGTGTCTAATTTTGATGCCCAGTAATCAAATGGGAATGACGGTTGAGGGAGAACATCGATAAGGGATGAAAAATAGTTTGTAACCATACTGGACAAATGTTGTCTCCTGTCACTTTGAATTGATGCTGCAGTACCTGTCCTGTCTGCGGTCATAGCAAAATCACTCCACAACCTGGTCAGAAAACCCCTCTGGCCAACGCCACTTCTGATTTCTGCCCCTCTAACTCCTCTGGTCTGCTGGCCCCTGCAGCTCGTGTGAGAACGATCACGGGCGCTGTGTGCAGGGAATGCCAGAAGCAAACGGTCAACAAGAGTTGATTGTTTGGTTGCTAATATTAGTTCCAAGTTCTCATGTGGCATTATATTTTGCAATTTGCCTTTATAGCGAGGATCAAGGAGGCAGGCCAACCAGTAATCGTCATCATTCATCATTTTAGTTATGCGTGTGTCCCTTTTGAGGATACGTAAGGCATAATCCGCCATGTAGGCCAAAGTTCCAGTTCTCAAATCTGCGGTTGTGCTTGGTTGAGGGGCAGTTTCAGGCAAATCCACGTCACTTGTGTCCCTCAAAAAACCAGAACCCGGCCTTGCCGCGCCACCAATTTCCAGTGGCCCCGGAAAAGCTTCCTCATTAAAAATATAATCATCCCCATCATCCTCCTCGTCCTCCTCCTCCTCTTCGCCCGCTACCTCGTCCTGTACACTGCCCTGGCCAGACAATGTCTGACTGTCATCAAGGCTTTCCTCTTCCTCAGCTGCAGACGCCTGATCCTTTATGTGCGTCAAACTTTGCATCAGCAGACGCATTAGGGGGATGCTCATTCTTATTATGGCATTGTCTGCACTAACCAGCCGTGTGCATTCCTCAAAACACTGAAGGACTTGACACATGTCTTGAATCTTCGACCACTGCACACCTGACAACTCCATGTCTGCCATCCTACTGCCTGCCCGTGTATGTGTATCCTCCCACAAAAACATAACAGCCCACCTCTGTTCACACAGTCTCTGAAGCATGTGCAGTGTTGAGTTCCACCTTGTTGCAACGTCTATGATTAGGCGATGCTGGGGAAGGTTCAAAGAACGCTGATAGGTCTGCATACGGCTGGAGTGTACGGGCGAACGGCGGATATGTGAGCAAAGTCCACGCACTTTGAGGAGCAGGTCGGATAACCCCGGATAACTTTTCAGGAAGCACTGCACCACCAGGTTTAAGGTGTGAGTCAGGCAAGGAATGTGTTTCAGTTGGGAAAGGGAGATGGCAGCCATGAAATTCCTTCCGTTATCACTCACTACCTTGCCTGCCTCAAGATCTACAGTGCCCAGCCATGACTGCGTTTCTTTCTGCAAGAACTCGGACAGAACTTCCGCGGTGTGTTTGTTGTCACCCAAACACTTCATAGCCAATACAGCCTGCTGACGTTTGCCAGTAGCTGCCCCATATCGGGAGACCTGGTGTGCAACAGTGGCAGCTGCGGATGGAGTGGTTGTGCGACTGCGGTCTGTGGACGAGCTCTCGCTTCTGCAGGAGGACGAAGAGGAGGAGGAGGGGGTGCGAACGGCTACAGCCAATTGTTTCCTAGACCGTGGGCTAGGCAGAACTGTCCCAAACTTGCTGTCCCCTGTGGACCCTGCATCCACCACATTTACCCAGTGTGCCGTGATGGACACGTAACGTCCCTGGCCATGCCTACTGGTCCATGCATCTGTTGTCAGGTGCACCTTTGTGCTCACAGATTGCCTGAGTGCATGGACGATGCGCTCTTTAACATGCTGGTGGAGGGCTGGGATGGCTTTTCTGGAAAAAAAGTGTCGACTGGGTAGCTCGTAGCGTGGTACAGCGTAGTCCATCAGGGCTTTGAAAGCTTCGCTTTCAACTAACCGGTAGGGCATCATCTCTAACGAGATTAGTCTAGCTATGTGTGCGTTCAAACCCTGTGTACGCGGATGCGAGGCTAAGTACTTCCTTTTTCTAACCATAGTCTCATGTAGGGTGAGCTGGACTGGAGAGCTGGAGATCGTGGAACTAGCGGGGGTGCCGGTGGACATGGCAGACTGAGAGACGGTGGGAGATGGTATTGTTGCCACCGGTGCCCTAGATGCAGTGTTTCCTACTACGAAACTGGTGATTCCCTGACCCTGACTGCTTTGGCCTGGCAAAGAAACCTGCACAGATACTGCAGGTGGTGCGGAAAATGGTGGCCCTACACTGCCGGAAGGGATGTTGCGTTGCTGACTAGCTTCATTGGCCGAGGGTGCTACAACCTTAAGGGACGTTTGGTAGTTAGTCCAGGCTTGCAAATGCATGGTGGTTAAATGTCTATGCATGCAACTTGTATTGAGACTTTTCAGATTCTGACCTCTGCTTAAGGTAGTTGAACATTTTTGACAGATGACTTTGCGCTGATCAATTGGATGTTGTTAAAAAAATGCCAGACTGCACTCTTTCTAGCATCGGATACCTTTTCAGGCATTGCAGACTGAGCTTTAACCGGATGGCCACGCTGTCCTCCAACAGGTTTTGGCTTTGCCACGCGTTTTGGGCAAGATACGGGCCCGGCAGATGGAACCTGTTGCGATGTTGATGCCTGCTGCGGCCCCTCCTCCTCCGCTTCAGAACTGCTGCCGCCTGCACCCTGTTCCCCCAATGGCTGCCAATCGGGGTCAAGAACTGGGTCATCTATTACCTCTTCTTGTAGCTCGTGTGCAACTTCGTCTGTGTCACCGTGTCGGTCGGTGGTATAGCGTTCGTGATGGGGCAACATAGTCTCATCAGGGTCTGATTCTTGATCAGCACCCTGCGAGGACAATGTTGTGGTCTGAGTCAAAGGACCAGCATAGTAGTCTGGCTGTGGCTGTGCATCAGTGCATTCCATGTCAGATTCAACTTGTAATGGGCATGGACTGTTAACTGCTTCACTTTCTAAGCCAGGGACGGTATGTGTAAAGAGCTCCATGGAGTAACCCGTTGTGTCGCCTGCTGCATTCTTCTCTGTTGTTGTTTTTGCTGAAGAGGACAAGGAAGCGACTTGTCCCTGACCGTGAACATCCACTAACGACGCGCTGCTTTGACATTTACCAGTTTCACGAGAGGAGGCAAAAGAGCTAGAGGCTGAGTCAGCAAGATAAGCCAAAACTTGCTCTTGCTGCTCCGGCTTTAAAAGCGGTTTTCCTACTCCCAGAAAAGGGAGCGTTCGAGGCCTTGTGTAGCCAGACGACGAACCTGGCTCCACAGCTCCAGACTTAGGTGCAATATTTTTTTTCCCACGACCAGCTGATGCTCCACCACTACCACTACCCTCATTACCAGCTGACAATGAACGCACCCGGCCACGACCTCTTCCACCATACTTCTTCATTGTTTTAAAAACGTAAACAAACTAACGGTATTTGTTGCTGTCACACAAATTACACGGTGAGCTATAACTTCAGTATGATTTAGCTACCCCTTTACAGGTGAGTGAGACCACAACGAAAATCAGGCACAATGTTACACACTCTGTTGTTGGTGGCAACAAATGTGAGAGATGCCACACACGCAGGACTGTCACTGAAGCACAAATGTAAATATTAATCTCCCACTGATTTGATTTTTTTTTTTTTTAAGGGAGACTTTAGGAAAAAAAAATAATAGAATAAAATGATTTTTTCAGGAAGAATTTAGAAACCAAATAAAATAAAATGATTTTTTCAGGGAGAATTTAGAAAACAAATAAAACAAAAAAAGGCTTTCTATGGCCCACTGAGTGAGAGATGACGCACACAGGAGTCAGGAGTGGCACACAAGCCCAGAGGCCAATATTTATCTCCCACTGATTGATGTAGTGATTTTTTCAGGTAGATTTTGGAACCCAAATCAAGCTAAAAAAAATAATAGGCTTTCTATGGCCCACAATTGGAGAGAGAGAGAGAGATGGCACACCCAGGAGTAAAGACTGGCACACAAGCTGAAAGGGCAATATTAATCTCCCACTGATTTGTTTTTTTTTTTTTCTTTTCAGGGAGACTTTAGGAAAAAAAAAATAGAATAAAATGATTTTTTCAGGAAGAATTTAGAAACCAAATAAAATAAAATGATTTTTTCAGGGAGAATTTAGAAAACAAATAAAACAAAAAAAGGCTTTCTATGGCCCACTGAGTGAGAGATGACGCACACAGGAGTCAGGAGTGGCACACAAGCCCAGAGGCCAATATTTATCTCCCACTGATTGATGTAGTGATTTTTTCAGGTAGATTTTGGAACCCAAATCAAGCTAAAAAAAATAATAGGCTTTCTATGGCCCACAATTGGAGAGAGAGAGAGAGATGGCACACCCAGGAGTCAAGACTGGCACACAAGCAGAAAGGGCAATATTAATCTCCCACTGATTTTTTTTTTTTTCAGGGAGACTTTAGGAAAAAAAAAATAGAATAAAATGATTTTTTCAGGAAGAATTTAGAAACCAAATAAAATAAAATGATTTTTTCAGGGAGAATTTAGAAAACAAATAAAACAAAAAAAGGCTTTCTATGGCCCACTGAGTGAGAGATGACGCACACAGGAGTCAGGAGTGGCACACAAGCCCAGAGGCCAATATTTATCTCCCACTGATTGATGTAGTGATTTTTTCAGGTAGATTTTGGAACCCAAATCAAGCTAAAAAAATAATAGGCTTTCTATGGCCCACAATTGGAGAGAGAGAGAGAGATGGCACACCCAGGAGTCAAGACTGGCACACAAGCAGAAAGGGCAATATTAATCTCCCACTGATTTGTTTTTTTTTTTTTTTTTTTCAGGGAAACTTTAGGAAAAAAAAAATAGAATAAAATGATTTTTTCAGGAAGAATTTAGAAACCAAAGAAAATAAAATGATTTTTTCAGGGAGAATTTAGAAAACAAATAAAACAAAAAAAGGCTTTCTATGGCCCACTGAGTGAGAGATGACGCACACAGGAGTCAGGAGTGGCACACAAGCCCAGAGGCCAATATTTATCTCCCACTTTTTTTTTTTTGTTCCAGGGAAAATTTATAAACCCAATAAAAAAAATGATAAATAGGCTTTCTATGGCCCACTATCTGAGAGACAGAGAGAGATGGCACGCTTAGGACTGGCACACAAGCCCAAAGGCCAAAATTAATCTCCCTTTTTTTTTTAAGGGAGAATTTATAAAACCAAAAAAAAATAAATAAATAGGCTTTCTATGGCCCACTATTTGTGAGAGAGATGGCACGCTCAGGACTGGCACACAAGCCCAGAGGCCAATATTAATCTCCCACTTTTTTTTTTTTTTTCCAGGGAAAATTTATAAACCCAATAAAAAAAAAAAATAAATAAATAGGCTTTCTATGGCCCACTATCTGAGAGAGAGAGATGGCATGCTTAGGACTGGCACACAAGCCCAAAGGCCAATATTAATCTCCCACTGATTGATTTATTGATTTTTTCAGGTAGAATTTAGAACCCAAATAAAGCAAAAAAAAAAAAAAAATGGGCTTTCTATGGCCCACTGAGTGAGTGATGATGCACACAGGAGTCAGGAGTGGCACACAAGCCCTGAGGCCAATATTTTTCTCCCACTGATTGATGTAGTGATTTTTTCAGGTAGATTTTAGAACCAAAATCAAGCAAAAAAATAAATAGGCTTTCTATGGCCCACTGAGTGAGTGATGATGCACACAGGAGTCAAGAGTGGCACACAATCCCTGAGGCCAATATTTTTCTCCCACTGATTGATGTAGTGATTTTTTCAGGTAGATTTTATAACTAGTGTTGAGCATTCCGATACCGCAAGTATCGGGTATCGGCCGATATTTGCGGTATCGGAATTCCGATACCGAATTCCGATACTTCCCGCGTATCGGATACCGGAATCGGAAGTTCCCAGAATTCAAACTGAACGCAGCAGCCAATGAGGAATGATTGGAAGTGTGGGCACATCCTGTTTAGCATGGTGGGCATGTAAGTACTGGCAAGGCTTGGATTGGCTGCTGAAATGATGTCACTCTGCACTATAAAAAACGCTGCCGCCATTTTGCGCTCACTCTGCTGTGATTTCAGTTAGGGACAGGACGCTGTGTTCTAACTGAGGGCCAGTCGAGCTAGCTAATTGCTTTATTTTCCTTTCCAAAGGCTAATTTAGCAAAACGCTGTGTGTTCTTCACTGTTCACCTTGCTCTTGCCTTGCAGCGCTGTTTTAACAGCATTCTGCAAGGTCTCTGTGTGTGTGTGTGTGTGTGTGTGCAGCTCACTCTGTAGTCTGTGTGCAGCCATATACCCGGTTGTATTCAGCTCAGGGGGGGTTCACACTGCCTCACACAGTTGTCCTTTTTTGCTCTTAGTGCAGCCTGCTGCACATTTTTTCTCAAATTTCCTATTAGTGTTTTTCCACCAGTCTCCAGCTCTATTGTGGAAAAACACTACATAGGATAACCTAGAGGGAGGTTTTTGGGCCTTGCAGCGCCGTTTACGGCTGTCTGCACGGTCTCCGTGTGAGCCCAGCTCGCCCTGTAGTCTGTGTGCAGCCATAGCCGGTTGGATTCAGCTCAGGGTTCGTTACTGGCTCATACCTTGAGAAAAATTTTTACTTTTTTTCAAATAGTGCAGCCTGTTTAAAATTTGAAAAAAAAAAATTCCTATTAGTGTCTTTCCACTCGTATCCAGCTAAATAGTGGAAAAACACTATATAGGATAACCTAGAGGAGGGTTTTTTGGCCTTGCAGCGCTGTTTACGGCTGTCTGCACGGTCTCCGTGTGAGCCCAGCTCGCCCTGTAGTCTGTGTGCAGCCATAGCCGGTTGGATTCAGCTCAGGGTTCGTTACTGGCTCATACCTAGAGAAAATTTTTACTTTTTTTCAAATAGTGCAGCCTGTTTAAAATTTGAAAAACAAAAATTCCTATTAGTGTCTTTCCACTCGTATCCAGCTAAATAGTGGAAAAACACTATATAGGATAACCTAGAGGAGGGTTTTTTGGCCTTGCAGCGCCGTTTACGGCTGTCTGCACGGTCTCTGTGTGAGCACAGCTCGCCCTGTAGTCTGTGTGCAGCCATAGCCGGTTGGATTCAGCTCAGGGTGCGTTACTGCCTCATACCTTGAAAAACAATTTCCTTTTTTCAAATAGTGCAGCCAGTTTAAAATTTGAAAAAAAAAATTCCTATTAGTGTCTTTCCACTCGTATCCAGCTAAATAGTGGAAAAACACTATATAGGATAACCTAGAGGAGGTTTTTTTGGCCTTGCAGCGCCGTTTATGGCTGTCTGCACGGTCTCCGTGTGAGCCCAGCTCGCCCTGTAGTCTGTGTGCAGCCATAGCCGGTTGGATTCAGCTCAGGGTTCGTTACTGCCTCATACCTTGAGAAAAATTTTACTTTTTTTCAAATAGTGCAGCCTGTTTAAAATTTGAAAAAAAAAATTCCTATTAGTGTCTTTCCACTCGTATCCAGCTAAATAGTGGAAAAACACTATATAGGATAACCTAGAGGAGGGTTTGTTGGCCTTGCAGCGCCGTTTACGGCTGTCTGCACGGTCTCTGTGTGAGCGCAGCTCGCCCTGTAGTCTGTGTGCAGCCATAGCCGGTTGGATTCAGCTCAGGGTGTGTTACTGCCTCATACCTTGAAAAACAATTTCCTTTTTTTCAAATAGTGCAGCCAGTTTAAAATTTGAAAAAAAAATTCCTATTAGTGTCTTTCCACTCGTATCCAGCTAAATAGTGGAAAAACACTATATAGGATAACCGAGAGGAGGGTTTTTTGGCCTTGCAGCGCCGTTTACGGCTGTCTGCACGGTCTCCGTGTGATTTAAACTAGCTCTGTAGCCCGATCTGCACCAAAAAAAAAGTTAAGTTCACCAAACACAACTTAACACTTGTGTAGGCCACATTTGAAAAATAATAAAGTTTAGTCCACAATTTACAACATTAGTGTTTCTTACACCTGTTAGGAGGAGCATTTCATGAATAAGCACACTAAGGCCTTAGTACTTTTCTGCTTATCTTTATCTGTCAACCAAGATGAAGAGGGCAGGGAGTAAGGCACGTGGGCATGGGCGCGGAGCAGGGAGAGGACGTGGTGATTCTGTGCCTGCTGCGGGCGCCGGTGACTCGTCGTCACTCAGTTTCAGCAGGGAACAGTCCTTCATGCGCAGCTTTGTCGGAGAGCGCCGTGCACCGCTGCTACGTGAAGACCAAATTGAAGCCGTTGTCGGGTGGATGGCAGCTAACGCCTCGGCATCGACTTCAGTTAGTGCCACATCCTCTCAGGCACAGAGCACTGGAGAGTAGCCATCTGTCTCTTCACCACCTGCCAAATTGGCCAGGCAGTCAGAGAGCCCAGGACAGGAGCCGTCTCTACTTCTGTTCTCTGAATCTCTTGGCTTGGAAACAGGGGGCCAGCCAAGCAGCATTGGAGAAATGGAAGAAGAGGCAGTGTGCAGTGATGCCCAAAAGCTTTATCTCTCTGACTCTGAAGAGGCAGGTGGGCCAGTGCCTCCGGTGACCACAGCGCAGTACGCATCTGATGATGAAACTCAGGTGCCGCTTTCTGATGCGTACTGTGCTGCCGAGACTACCCAGGAGGAGCAGTTGGTGGCAGAGGGTAGTGGAGATGATGAGGTCCTTGACCCATCGTGGCGTGAGGAACAGGAAGGTGGTGGGAGCAGCTCTGAGGAAGAGCTTCCCCTTACGGGCCAAAGAGGGAGAGGGAGGGGGAAGACTGCGGAGCCTGTAGCCTCCACTTTGGCACCCGTTAGGAGCCTGTCTCTTTCCAAAGCCAAAAAGGGCGCTCCCAAGACTTGCAGTGCCTGGTCCTTTTTTGACACAGTTGCAGATGACATTTGTTTTGTCAAATGCAAGCTGTGTCATCAGAAAGTAAAAAGAGGTAAAAGTGTCAGCAACCTCAATACCACAAATATGTGGAAACATGTGCGGAACAGGCACGCGGTGGAGTTACAGAAACACAGTGAAGACGTAGGCCAACCAACAGCGGCAGCTACCACCTCTTCATCTCGTGTTGCCTCTTCCTCCACTGTTGTCCAGAGACCTAGTGTAATTCCACCCACAGCACCACCTTCCCAGTCATCCTCACACTCCCAGTCTACTCTACAGCCATCGGTAGTCCAGGCATGGGAGAAAAGGCGGGCATTCTCGGCCAACCACCCCCGAGCACAGGCTCTGAATGCAGGCATTGCCAAACTGTTGTCCCTGGAAATGCTCTCGTTCAGGCTGGTGGAGACTGACAGCTTCCGTGACTTGACGGCATTGGCAGTCCCACAGAACAAGGTGCCCAGCCGCTTTTACTTCAGCAGGCAGGCTGTCCCTGCCCTGCACAGGCATGTTGAGGCAAACATAAAACATGCGCTACTGAACGCCGTCAGTAGCAAGGTCCACCTCACCACTGATGCGTGGACCAGTCAGCATGGACAGGGGCGATATGTTTCCCTCACTACCCATTGGGTTAATGTTGTTGAGCCAGGTACAGATCGTGCGAGTGGCGCAGGCCGTGTCCTGCCCACTCCAAGGATTGCAGGAATCCAGTCTGTACACATCGACTCCTCCTCTTACACCAGTTCCTCTGATTCCTCTCTGCAGGATCCGTCACAGTCCACCTCCACATGGACCCGTGAACGTTTACCTATGACCGACATGAGCACAGCCGTGGCCAAACGTCAGCAGGCCGTCTTGAAACTAGTTTCATTGGGGCATCGAAGCCACACAGCGCAGGAGCTCTGGAATGCCATCAAGCAGGAGAGCGATGTGTGGTTACTGCCAGCGAATCTCCAGCCAGGCATGGTAGTGTGTGACAATGGCCGAAATCTGGTGGCAGCTTTGGCCCTTGGCAACCTCACTCACATCCCATGTCTGGCACATGTGCTCAATTTGGTTGTGCAGAGTTTTCTGAGGGACTATCCGGATCTTGATGCCCTGCTGCACAAGGTCCGCCTAGAGTGTGCTCACTTGCGGCGTTCCAGCTTGGCCAGATCCCGCATTGCTGCTCTGCAGCGCCGATTCTGCCTTCCGGAACACCGCATCATATGTGACCTACCTACCCGGTGGAATTCCACATTACATATGTTGGAGCGGTTGTGTGAGCAGCAGCAAGCAGTTATGGAGTACCAGCTGCATCAGGCGCAAAGAAGTCGCAGTCAGCGCCGATCAGACTTCACAACCACAGAGTGGGCCACTATGAAGGACGTCTGCCAGGTTTTGCGTCCTTTTGAATATTCCACGCGGATGGCAAGTGCAGATGATGCACTAGTCAGCATGACTCTCCCCCTTATCTGCCTGCTTCAGCAAACTTTGCAAGGGTTAAGGGATGATGTGGTGGAAGAGGTGGAGGATGAGGAGTCACCTTTTCCATCAGCTTCTGGAGAGTCAGCGCCACGTGGTTCCTCACAAAGGGGTACGCAGGGGCCAATTTGTGAGGAGGATGAGGAGGAGTCAATGGAGGAGGAAGAGCTCCGTCCAGAGGAGGGAGCGACACAATTGTCCAGTGGTCAGTGTGTACAGCGAGGGTGGGGTGATGACGAGCGGGCAGAGATCATGTCTCAAGCAGGGGACAGCGTTTCTGGGCCAGTTGGCACTCTGCAGCACATGGTGGATTTCATGCTGCAGTGCCTGAGAAACGACCGCCGCATCGACCACATTCTCAACATGCCTGATTATTGGGTGTTCACCCTCCTCGATCCTCGCTACCGGGACAACGTCCAAAAGCTCATCCCTGCGTTGACCCGGGAGCGTAAATTGCGGGAGTACCACGACACACTGGTGAATTCCATCATCTTCTCCTGTCCAACTGAGAGGAGTGCTGCTAGTGCTTTACAAAGCAGCTCAGTGCGTCGAGGCAGTGGGGGAGGCTCTGCCCAAAGAGGGAGCAGAAGCAGTGCCTCTGCCCAAGGCAAGCCCAGTATGGCACAACTCTGGCACACTTTTGTGTGCCCGCCCCAAATGTCTACACCATCACCGGCGGCTCCAGTCAGCAGGAGGCAACGGTTCCGTCAGATGGTGACAGACTACATGGCTTGCCCTCTTACTGTACTCCCAGACGGCTCTTCCCCGTTCAAGTTTTGGGTCTCTAAGCTGGATACATGGCCAGAGCTAAGCCAGTATGCATTGGAGGTGCTGGCTTGCCCTGCGGCTAGTGTCTTATCGGAACGTGTCTTTAGTGCCGCAGGTGGTGTACTAACAGACCGTCGCATGCCACTATCCTCCGATAACGTTGACCGGCTTACTTTCCTGAAAATGAACCAGGCCTGGATCTCGCAGGAATTTGCCACTCCTCTGCCTGATTAAGTAATTGGGTGTCATCCAGGTCTCCTGCTGTGTTCATCTTTCTACCACCTGAACTGCTATTTCTGGGCTCCAACACCGCCAGTTGCGGCTCAGAAGTGCAGGCTGCACAGTAAAAACATACGACCCAGTGTTATTGGGTTTCAGTAACGTCAGCTGATCCCCAGCTGTGTAGCCGGCAATGTGTCCTGCGATCGCCACGCTGGCACAACAACCTAAATGTAAGGGAACCTGTCCCCCCCCCCGTCGTTTGTTACTGAAAGAGCCATCTTGTGCAGCAGTAATGCTGCACAAGGAAAAGGTAGCTCTTTTTTTTTAGCTCTTTGCACACGCAGAACTTAACACTTATAAAATGTGTTCACTGATACCGTTATACCGTCCCGGAGCTGGGACTTTCCTTCGTAATGTGACGCAGCACAGCCGTCATTCCCACCCCCTTGGTGCCATGCGCTGCCTCATCAGCGTTGTTTTAAGCTGTCACGGAGCCTGCGCTGTTCTGTTATCCCTTGGGCATGCCCTATTTGCGCTGCCTGTCTTCTGACATAATTTGGTGTCAGGCTGGCTGCGCCTGTGCGGCCGCGCTGCCCGAGATCCCGCCTCGCAGTGTCTTCTGATTGAGTCACACTGCGGGCCTGGGATCCATGGGCATGCGCAGTGCATATCTTCCCCTCGGGCTCTCGCTCATTTCCCTCCGCCTTCTTTAGACTGTGCGCCGTCAGCTGATCCCTAGCATGCCACGGCCGTGACACCGCACAGTCTGAAGAAGAAGGAAGGAGGGGAGTGAGAGTCGAGGTTATGCACTGTGCATGCCCATGGTTCCAAGGCCCGCAGTGGGATTACGTTAGACGAGACTGCGAGGTGGGATCTGGAGCAGCGTGGACGCACAGGCACTGACAGCCTGACACCAAATTATGTCAGAAGACAGGCAGCGCTAATTGGGCATGGCCAAGGGCTAACAGAACAGCGCAGGCTCCGTGACAGCTTAAAACAACGCTGAGGAGGCAGCGCACGGCATCAAGGGGATAGGAATGACAGCTGTGCTGTGTCCCATTACGAAGGAAATTCGCACCTCCGGAACGGTTTAACGGTATAAAGGGACACATTTTTAGTGTTTACTTCGGTGTTTGCAAGGAGCATAATTAAAAGAGCAACCTTTTCCTTTTGCATCCTTAGTGCTGCACAAGATGGCTCTTTCAGCTACAAACGTCTTGGGGGGGGGGGGTTAAAGGTTTCCTTTCAACTTGCTCCAATCAGGCTTCGGCCTACACTCTGTTCCTCTGCTCCTCCTGCTGTCCCTGGGCTCTAACACCGCCAGTTGGTGCCTGGAAGTGCTGTGTGCACAGTCAACAGTCGCTCCTCTGTTATTGGGGTTCAGTAACGTCAGCTGATCCCCAGCTGTGTGTGCGGCAATACCTCCAATCTGCTCCTCCTGCTGTCCCTGGGCTCTAACACCGCCAGTTGGTGCCTGGAAGTGCTGTGTGCACAGTCAACAGTCGCTCCTCTGTTATTGGGGTTCAGTAACGTCAGCTGATCCCCAGCTGTGTGTGCGGCAATACCTCCAATCTGCTCCTCCTGCTGTCCCTGGGCTCTAACACCGCCAGTTGGTGCCTGGAAGTGCTGTGTGCACAGTCAACAGTCGCTCCTCTGTTATTGGGGTTCAGTAACGTCAGCTGATCCCCAGCTGTGTGTGCGGCAATACCTCCAATCTGCTCCTCCTGCTGTCCCTGGGCTCTAACACCGCCAGTTGGTGCCTGGAAGTGCTGTGTGCACAGTCAACTGTCGCTCCTCTGTTATTGGGGTTCAGTAACGTCAGCTGATCCCCAGCTGTGTATCCGGCAACGTGTCATGCGACCGCCACGCTGGCACAACTAAAATGTAAGGGGACCTGTCCCCCCCCCCCAGGCGTTTGTTACTGAAAGAGCCACCATGTGCAGCACTAATACTGCACAAGGGAAAGGTCGCTCTTGAAATTATGCTCCTTGCAAATGCTGAACTACACACTCATGTAATGTGTCCCCTCACACCGTCCAACCGTCCCGGAGGTGGGACTTTCCTTTGTAATGTGACGCAGCACAGCCGTCATTGCTACCCCCTTGGCACCGTGCGCTGCCTCCTTAGCGTTGTTTGATTCCGTCATGGACCCTGCGCTGTTATGTTATCCCTTGGCCATGCACAGTTTGCGCTGCCCGTCCTCTGACATCATTTGTTGTCGTCCTGGCTGCGCCTGTGCGTCCACGCTGCCCGAAATCACACCTCGCAGTGTCGTCTAATGTGATCCCACAGTGGGCCTGGTATCCATGGCCATGCGCAGTGCATATACTAGCCTCTCACTCCCCTTCTTCACGCTTCTTCAGACTAGGCGGCGTCAGCTGATCCCTAATAGCATGCCACGGCCGTGACGCCGCACAGTCTGAAGAAGCAGGAAGGAGGTGAGTGAGAGGCGATGATATGCACTGCGCATGCCCATGGATCCCTGGCCCGCAGTGGGACTACATTAGATGACACTGCAAGGTTGGATCTCGGGCAGCTTGGACGCACAGGCACTGCCAGCCTGACACCTACATGATGTCAGAAGACGGGCACCGCTAACTGTGCATGGCCAAGGGATAACATTACAGCGCGGGCTCCGTGACAGAACCAAACAACGTTGAGGAGGTGGCGCCCGGCACCAAGGGGGTTGGAATGACGGCTGTGCTGTGTCACATTACAAAGGAAAGTCCCACTTCCGGGATGGTTTGACGGTGTGAGGGGACACATTATATGAGTGTGTACTTCAGCATTTGCAAGGAGCATAATTTTCGGAGCCACCATTTTCCATGTGCAGTATTACTGCTGTACAAGATGGCTCTTTCAGCAACAAATGCCTGTGGGGGGGGTTAAAGGTTCCCTTTCAACTTGCTCCACTGCAGGCTTCGGCCTACACTCTGCTCCTCTTTGATTCCCTGGGTTTCAACACTGTCAGTTGCCACCTGGAAGTGTTGTCTACACAGAAAAAACACTAGGTGATGTGTCAGTGGGGTTCAGCACCGCCAGCTGTTCCCCTGCTGTGTAGTCGGCAACGTGTCCAGCACAAGCCACGCTGGCACAACAGAACAAAAGCTGCCACCAGTGCAGGCTTTGGCCTACACTCTGCTCCTCTCCTCCTCCTGCTGACCCTGGGCTCAAACACCGCTAGTTTTTGCCCGGAAGTGCTAGCTGCACAGAGAAAAACACCAGCCAATGTGTTAGTGGGGTTCAGCAACGCCAGCTGTTCCCCTGCTGTGTAGCCGGCAACGTGACCTGCAAATGCCACGCAGGCACATGAACTGAAATTAAAGGGAACCTGGCCCCACCCCCCCAGGTGTTTCTATGTATAACAGCCACCTAGTACAGCAGTACTGCTGCATTTGTACAAGGTGGCTGACTTTTTCTCCTTGCCCACGTGGAACTCAACACATACAAAATGTGTCTCATTGAGACCAATACGCAGCACCCCCCTTGGTAGCGTTTCCCGTCTTTTGTCATCATGGTTAGCTGGCTGCGCCTGTGCATCCGCCCTGCTAGAAACAACGCCCCTCGTTGTCATATTTATTTTGTCAGCGAGGGTGTGGTTTATGGGCACGAGCAGTGCATATGTTCGCCTGTCTTAACTCATCTCCTTCCGCCTTCTTCAGACTGTGCGGCCTCCTGGCCGTGGTAGGCGATAAGGGATCAGCTGAGGCCGCCCAGTCTGGAGCAGGTGTAAGGACATGTGTAAGCGGCAAACCTATTTACTGCACAAGGCCACGAATCCCAGCCACGCAGTGTGATTTTTTGAAAACACACTGTGGGTCTGGGATTCATGTCCATCGCTAACCGCAACGGCCGACATGAAATGAGGTCAGAAGACAGGAAGCGCTCACAGCGCATGGCCAAGGGATCACAATAGCGCAGACTCCTGTACAGCAAATAACAATGCTCAGGAATCTGGGCCCAGTACCTAGGTGCAAATTTTGACACCTGTGCTGCGTCTCCTTAAAAAGACAAGTCACGCCTCCACAACTGTTTGACAGTATAATGGGTTAAATAGTGTACGTGTTTTATTCAGCGTGTGCAAGGAGCAAAACAAATAGAGCAACCTTTTACTTGTGCAGCATTAATGCTGCACAAGGTGTGGCTCTTGTACCTTGCAACACCTGAGGGGGGTTAAAGGTAACCTTTGAAATTGGTTCAACTAGGCTTCGGCCTACACTCTGCTCCTCTCCTGCTGACCCTGGGCTCAAACACCGCTAGTTTTTGCCCGGAACTGCTAGCTGCACAGAGAAAAACACCAGCCAATGTGTTAGTGGGGTTCAGCACCGCCAGCTGTTCCCCTGCTGTGTAGTCGGCATCGTGTCCAGCACAAGCCACGCTGGCACAACTGACCAAAAGCTGCCACCAGTGCAGGCTTCGGCCTACACTCTGCTCCTCTCCTCCTCCTGCTGACCCTGGGCTCAAACACCGCCAGTTTCTGCCCGGAAGTGCTAGCTGCACAGAGAAAAACACCAGTCAATGTGTTAGTGAGGTTCAGCACCGCCAGCTGTTCCCCTGCTGTGTAGTCGGCATCGTGTCCAGCACAAGCCACGCTGGCACAACTGACCAAAAGCTGCCACCAGTGCAGGCTTCGGCCTACACTCTGCTCCTCTCCTCCTCCTGCTGACCCTGGGCTCAAACACCGCCAGCTTCTGCCCGGAAGTGCTAGCTGCACAGAGAAAAACACCAGCCAATGTGTTAGTGGGGTTCAGCACCGCCAGCTGTTCCCCCGCTGTGTAGCCGGCATCGTGTCCAGCACAAGCCAAGCTGGCACAACTGACCAAAAGCTGCCACCAGTGCAGGCTTCGGCCTACACATTGCTCCTCTCCTCCTCCTGCTGACCCTGGGCTCTAACACCGCCAGTTTTTGCCTGGACATGCGAGCTGCACAGAGAAAAACACCAGTCAATGTGTCAGTGGGGTTCAGCACCGCCAGCTGTTCCCCTGCTGTGTAGCTTGCAACGTGACCTGCAAACGCCACGCAGGCACATGAACTGAAATTGAAGGGAGCCTGCCCCCCACCCCCAGGTGTTTCTATGTAAAACAGCCACCTTGTACAGCAGTACTGCTGCATTTGTACAAGGTGGCTGACTTTTTCTCCTTGCCCACGTGGAACTCAACACGTACAAAATGTGTCTCATTGACACCATTCCACTGTCCCTGAGGTGTGACTTTCCTTTCTAATGATACGCAGCACCACCCTTGTTAGCGCTGCCCGTCTTTTGACATCATTGGTTAGCTGGCTGCGCCTGTGCGTCTGCCCTGCTCGAAACAACGCCCCTCGGTGTCTTATTTTTTTGAACAGCGAGGGTGTGATTGATGGGCATGTGCAGTGCATATGTTTGCCTGTGTTCACTCATCTCCTTCCGCCTTCTTCAGACTGGGTGTCCTCATAGCCGCGGCAGGCGATAAGGGATCAGATGAGGCCGCCCAGTCTGAAGCAGGTGTAAGGACATGTGTGAGCGTCAAACATATTTACTGAACAAGGCCACGAATCCCAGCCTCGCAGTGTGATTTTTTGAAAACACACTGTGGGTCTGGGATTCATGTCCATCGCTAACCGTAACGGCCGACATTAAATGAGGTCAGAAGACAGGAAGCGCTCACAGCGCATGGCCAAGGGATCACAATAGCGCAGACTCCTGTACAGCAAATAACAATGCTCAGGAATCTGGGCCCAGTACCTAGGTGCAAATTTTGACACCTGTGCTGCGTCTCCTTAAAAAGACAAGTCACGCCTCCACAACTGTTTGACAGTATAATGGGTTAAATAGTGTACGTGTTTTATTCAGCGTGTGCAAGGAGCAAAACAAATAGAGCAACCTTTTACTTGTGCAGCATTAATGCTGCACAAGGTGTGGCTCTTGTACCTTGCAACACCTGAGGGGGGTTAAAGGTAACCTTTGAAATTGGTTCAACTAGGCTTCGGCCTACACTCTGCTCCTCTCCTGCTGACCCTGGGCTCAAACACCGCTAGTTTTTGCCCGGAACTGCTAGCTGCACAGAGAAAAACACCAGCCAATGTGTTAGTGGGGTTCAGCACCGCCAGCTGTTCCCCTGCTGTGTAGTCGGCATCGTGTCCAGCACAAGCCACGCTGGCACAACTGACCAAAAGCTGCCACCAGTGCAGGCTTCGGCCTACACTCTGCTCCTCTCCTCCTCCTGCTGACCCTGGGCTCAAACACCGCCAGTTTCTGCCCGGAAGTGCTAGCTGCACAGAGAAAAACACCAGTCAATGTGTTAGTGAGGTTCAGCACCGCCAGCTGTTCCCCTGCTGTGTAGTCGGCATCGTGTCCAGCACAAGCCACGCTGGCACAACTGACCAAAAGCTGCCACCAGTGCAGGCTTCGGCCTACACTCTGCTCCTCTCCTCCTCCTGCTGACCCTGGGCTCAAACACCGCCAGCTTCTGCCCGGAAGTGCTAGCTGCACAGAGAAAAACACCAGCCAATGTGTTAGTGGGGTTCAGCACCGCCAGCTGTTCCCCCGCTGTGTAGCCGGCATCGTGTCCAGCACAAGCCAAGCTGGCACAACTGACCAAAAGCTGCCACCAGTGCAGGCTTCGGCCTACACATTGCTCCTCTCCTCCTCCTGCTGACCCTGGGCTCTAACACCGCCAGTTTTTGCCTGGACATGCGAGCTGCACAGAGAAAAACACCAGTCAATGTGTCAGTGGGGTTCAGCACCGCCAGCTGTTCCCCTGCTGTGTAGCTTGCAACGTGACCTGCAAACGCCACGCAGGCACATGAACTGAAATTGAAGGGAGCCTGCCCCCCACCCCCAGGTGTTTCTATGTAAAACAGCCACCTTGTACAGCAGTACTGCTGCATTTGTAAAAGGTGGCTGACTTTTTCTCCTTGCCCACGTGGAACTCAACACGTACAAAATGTGTCTCATTGACACCATTCCACTGTCCCTGAGGTGTGACTTTCCTTTCTAATGATACGCAGCACCACCCTTGTTAGCGCTGCCCGTCTTTTGACATCATTGGTTAGCTGGCTGCGCCTGTGCGTCTGCCCTGCTCGAAACAACGCCCCTCGGTGTCTTATTTTTTTGAACAGCGAGGGTGTGATTGATGGGCATGTGCAGTGCATATGTTTGCCTGTGTTCACTCATCTCCTTCCGCCTTCTTCAGACTGGGTGTCCTCATAGCCGCGGCAGGCGATAAGGGATCAGATGAGGCCGCCCAGTCTGAAGCAGGTGTAAGGACATGTGTGAGCGTCAAACATATTTACTGAACAAGGCCACGAATCCCAGCCACGCAGTGTGATTTTTTGAAAACACACTGTGGGTCTGGGATTCATGTCCATCGCTAACCGTAACGGCCGACAATAAATGAGGTCAGAAGACAGGAAGCGCTCACAGCGCATGGCCAAGGGATCACAATAGCGCAGACTCCTGTACAGCAAATAACAACGCTCAGGAATCTGCGCACAGCAGCTAGGTGTAAATTTTGACACCTGTGCTGCATCTCCTTAAAAAGACTAGTAGTCACGCCTCCACTACTGTTTGACAGTATAATGGGCTAAATAGTGTACGTGTTTTATTCAGCGTGTGCAAGGAGCAAAATTAAATAGAGCAACCTTTGACTTGTGCATCATTAATGCTGTTCAAGGTGTGGCTCTTGTACCTTGCAACACCTGAGGGGGGGTTAAAGGTAACCTTTGAAATTGGTTCAACTAGGCTTCGGCCTACACTCTGCTCCTCTACTCCTCCTGCTGACCCTGGGCTCAAACACCGCTAGTTTCTGCCCGGACATGTTAGCTGCACAGAGAAAAACACCAGCCAATGTGTTAGTGGGGTTCAGCACCGCCAGCTGTTCCCCTGCTGTGTAGTCGGCATCGTGTCCAGCACAAGCCACGCTGGCACAACTGACCAAAAGCTGCCACCAGTGCAGGCTTCGGCCTACACTTTGCTCCTCTCCTCCTCCTGCTGACCCTGGGCTCAAACAACGCCAGTTTCTGCCCGGACATGCTAGCTGCACAGAGAAAAACACCAGCCAATGTGTTAGTGGGGTTCAGCACCGCCAGCTGTTCCCCTGCTGTGTAGCTGGCAACGTGTCCTGCAAACGCCACGCAGGCACATGAACTGAAATTGAAGGGAGCCTGCCCCCCACCCCCCCAGGTGTTTCTATGTATAACAGCCACCTTGTACAGCAGTACTGCTGCATTTGTACAAGGTGGCTGACTTTTTCTCCTTGCACACGTGGAACTCAACAAGTACAAAATGTGTCTCATTACAGACCATTACAATGTCCCTGAGGTGTGACTTTCCTTTTTAATGACACGCAGCACCCCCATTGTTAGCGCTGCCCGTCTCCTGACATCATTGGTTGGCTGGCTGTGCCTGTGCGTCCCCCCTGCCCGACACAACGCCCCCCGTTGTCTCATATATTTTGACTGCGAGGGTGTGATTGATGGGCACGAGCAGTGCATATGTTCCCCTGTCTTCACTCCCCTCCTTCCGCCTTCTTCTGACTGTGCGGCCTCATGGCCGCGGCATGCGATAAGGGATCAGCTGAGGCCGCCCAGTCTGAAGCAGGTGTAAGGACATGTGTGAGCGGCGAACATATTTACTGCACAAGGCCACGAATCCCAGCACCGCAGTGTGACTTTAGGGAAAGCCACTGTGGGTCTGGGATTTATGGCCATCGTTAACCGCACCGGCCAACATGAAATGAGGTCATGAGACGGCCTGCACTAACAGGGTATTGCCAAGGGATAACACAAGAGCGCAGTTTCCTGTACTGCAAATAACAACGGTAAGGAATCTGCGCACAGCACCTAGGTGTAAATTTGTACACCTGTGCTGCGTCTCCTTAAAAAGACTAGTAGTCACGCCTCCACTACTGTTTGACAGTATAATGGGCTAAATAGTGTACGTGTTTAATTCAGCGTGTGCAAGGAGCCAAATTAAATAGAGCAACCTTTGACTTGTGCATCATTAATGCTGTTCAAGGTGTGGCTCTTGTACCTTGCAACACCTGAGGGGGGGGTTAAAGGTAACCTTTGAAATTGGTTCAACTAGGCTTCGGCCTACACTCTGCTCCTCTCCTCCTCCTGCTGACCCTGGGCTCAAACAACGCCAGTTTCTGCCCGGACATGCTAGCTGCACAGAGAAAAACACCAGCCAATGTGTTAGTGGGGTTCAGCACCGCCAGCTGTTCCCCTGCTGTGTAGCTGGCAACGTGTCCTGCAAACGCCACGCAGGCACATGAACTGAAATTAAAGGGAGCCTGCCCCCCACCCCCAGGTGTTTCTATGTATAACAGCCACCTTGTACAGCAGTACTGCTGCATTTGTACAAGGTGGCTGACTTTTTGTCCTTGCCCACGTGGAACTCAAAACGTACAAAATGTGTCTCATTGAGACCATTCCACTGTCCCTGAATGTGACTTTCCTTTCTAATGATACGCAGCACCCCCCTTGGTAGCGCTTCCCGTCTTCTGACATCATTGGTTGGCTTGTTGCGCCTGTGCGTCCGCCCTGCCTGAAACAATGCTCCTCGTTGTCTTATTTTGACTGCGAGGGTGTGATTGATGGGCACGAGCAGTGCATATCTTCACCTGTCTTAACTCATCTCCTTCCGCCTTCTTCAGACTGTGCAGCCTCATGGCCGCGGCATGCGAGAAGGGATCAGCAGAGGCCGCCCAGTCTGAAGCAGGTGTAAGGACGTGTGTGAGCGGCCAAAATATTTACTGCTCAAGGCCACGAATCACAGCACCGCAGTGTGACTTTATGAAAAGGCACTGTGGGTCTGGGATTTATGGCCATCGTTAACCGCACCGGCCAACATGAAATGAGGTCATAAGACGGGCAGCTCTAACAGGGCATTGCCAAGGGATAACACAAGAGCGCAGACTCCTGTACAGCAAATAACAACGCTCAGGAAGCTGCGCCAAGCACCAAGGCGTTATTTGGGACACCTGTGCTGCGTCTCCTTAAAAAGCCAAGTCACGCATCCACTACAGTTTGACTGTAGAATGGGCTAAATTGTGTACGTCTTTCATTCAGCGTGTGCAAGTAGACAAATTAATAGAGCAACCTTTCACTTGTGCAGCATTAATACTGCACAAGGTGTGTCTCTTGTACTTTGTAACACCTGAGGGGGGGTTAAAGGTTTCCTTTGAAATTGGTTCAAATAGGCTTCGGCCTACACTCTGCTCCACTCCTCCTCCTCCTGCTTCAAAACGGGCTCTAACATCGCTAGTTTTTGACCGCAAGTGCTAGCTGCACAGAGAAAAACACACGCCATTGTGTTAGTGGGGTTCTGCAACGCCAGCTGTTCCCCCACTGTGTAGCCGGCAAAGTGTCCTGCAAACGCAACGCAGACACAAAGCTGCCTCCAGTGCAGGCTTCGGCCTACACTCTGCTCCCCCTGCTTACCCTTAGCTCCAACACCGCTAGTTGGGGCTCTAGGAAGACAATCTTTAATAGGCAACGCATCTGGGTTCCAGCACCGCCAGCTGGTTCTCGGCAGTGTTCTTGTCACAGGTACTCCCTCGTGCCAAGCCTGGTTTCAGCACCGTCAGCTGTTTCCGGGTTGTGTCAAGCTCACTGAGACGCCTATGCTTGCCCCGTCGTGGTGCGGTCGGGTTAGCCAACTCCAGGGTGCCTCCAGTTTAGGAGCTTCCTATGTGGGCTGCGTGAACTGGTAGTCAAGGCTGGTTCTGTAGTGCCAGTAGGCCCAGCTCCCCCTGTAGGACTGTTGGGGTTCGGTAACTGCGGCTGCCTCGCGGCCTAGCTGTTCTCTCCTCTCCTGTGGGCCTTGGGGTCCACCACCTGGTTCCAGCACCGTCAGCTGGTTCCAGGCCGAGCCTTTGGCTTAGGTGCCTCCTCCTGGGTATCCGAGTTCCGCCAACGTCAGGCGGTCCTTGGTAGTGCTTTTAAGCGCGGGCACCTACAGCTTAGTAACCGGGTTCCAGCACCGCCAGCTGGTCCTCGGTCGTGCCATTGGCTCTTGCACACTGGGGCAACGCATCTGGGTTCCAGCACCGCCAGCTGGTTCTCGGCAGTGTTCTTGTCACAGGTACTCCCTCGTGCCAAGCCTGGTTTCAGCACCGTCAGCTGTTTCCGGGTTGTGTCAAGCTCACTGAGACGCCTATGCTTGCCCCGTCGTGGTGCGGTCGGGTTAGCCAACTCCAGGGTGCCTCCAGTTTAGGAGCTTCCTATGTGGGCTGCGTGAACTGGTAGTCAAGGCTGGTTCTGTAGTGCCAGTAGGCCCAGCTCCCCCTGTAGGACTGTTGGGGTTCGGTAACTGCGGCTGCCTCACGGCCTAGCTGTTCTCTCCTGTGGGCCTTGGGGTCCACCACCTGGTTCCAGCACCGTCAGCTGGTTCCAGGCCGAGCCTTTGGCTTAGGTGCCTCCTCCTGGGTATCCGAGTTCCGCCAACGTCAGGCGGTCCTTGGTAGTGCTTTTAAGCGCGGGCACCTACAGCTTAGTAACCGGGTTCCAGCACCGCCAGCTGGTCCTCGGTCGTGCCATTGGCTCTTGCACACTGGGGCAACGCATCTGGGTTCCAGCACCGCCAGCTGGTTCTCGGCAGTGTTCTTGTCACAGGTACTCCCTCGTGCCAAGCCTGGTTTCAGCACCGTCAGCTGTTTCCGGGTTGTGTCAAGCTCACTGAGACGCCTATGCTTGCCCCGTCGTGGTGCGGTCGGGTTAGCCAACTCCAGGGTGCCTCCAGTTTAGGAGCTTCCTATGTGGGCTGCGTGAACTGGTAGTCAAGGCTGGTTCTGTAGTGCCAGTAGGCCCAGCTCCCCCTGTAGGACTGTTGGGGTTCGGTAACTGCGGCTGCCTCACGGCCTAGCTGTTCTCTCCTCTCCTGTGGGCCTTGGGGTCCACCACCTGGTTCCAGCACCGTCAGCTGGTTCCAGGCCGAGCCTTTGGCTTAGGTGCCTCCTCCTGGGTATCCGAGTTCCGCCAACGTCAGGCGGTCCTTGGTAGTGCTTTTAAGCGCGGGCACCTACAGCTTAGTAACCGGGTTCCAGCACCGCCAGCTGGTCCTCGGTCGTGCCATTGGCTCTTGCACACTGGGGCAACGCATCTGGGTTCCAACACCGCCAGCTGGTTCTCGGCAGTGTTCTTGTCACAGGTACTCCCTCGTGCCAAGCCTGGTTTCAGCACCGTCAGCTGTTTCCGGGTTGTGTCAAGCTCACTGAGACGCCTATGCTTGCCCCGTCGTGGTGCGGTCGGGTTAGCCAACTCCAGGGTGCCTCCAGTTTAGGAGCTTCCTATGTGGGCTGCGTGAACTGGTAGTCAAGGCTGGTTCTGTAGTGCCAGTAGGCCCAGCTCCCCCTGTAGGACTGTTGGGGTTCGGTAACTGCGGCTGCCTCGCGGCCTAGCTGTTCTCTCCTCTCCTGTGGGCCTTGGGGTCCACCACCTGGTTCCAGCACCGTCAGCTGGTTCCAGGCCGAGCCTTTGGCTTAGGTGCCTCCTCCTGGGTATCCGAGTTCCGCCAACGTCAGGCGGTCCTTGGTAGTGCTTTTAAGCGCGGGCACCTACAGCTTAGTAACCGGGTTCCAGCACCGTCAGCTGGTCCTCGGTCGTGCCATTGGCTCTTGCACACTGGGGCAACGCATCTGGGTTCCAGCACCGCCAGCTGGTTCTCGGCAGTGTTCTTGTCACAGGTACTCCCTCGTGCCAGGCCTGGTTTCAGCACCGTCAGCTGTTTCCGGGTTGTGTCAAGCTCACTGAGACACCTATGCTTGCCCCGTCGTGCTGCGGTCGGGTTAGCCAACTCCAGGGTGCCTCCAGTTTAGGAGCTTCCTATGTGGGCTGCGTGAACTGGTAGTCAAGGCTGGTTCTGTAGTGCCAGTAGGCCCAGCTCCCCCTGTAGGACTGTTGGGGTTCGGTAACTGCGGCTGCCTCGCGGCCTAGCTGTTCTCTCCTCTCCTGTGGGCCTTGGGGTCCACCACCTGGTTCCAGCACCGTCAGCTGGTTCCAGGACGAGCCTTTGGCTTAGGTGCCTCCTCCTGGGTATCCGAGTTCCGCCAACGTCAGGCGGTCCTTGGTAGTGCTTATAAGCGCGGGCACCTACAGCTTAGTAACCGGGTTCCAGCACCGCCAGCTGGTCCTCGGTCGTGCCATTGGCTCTTGCACACTGGGGCAACGCATCTGGGTTCCAGCACCGCCAGCTGGTTCTCGGCAGTGTTCTTGTCACAGGTACTCCCTCGTGCCAAGCCTGGTTTCAGCACCGTCAGCTGTTTCCGGGTTGTGTCAAGCTCACTGAGATGCCTATGCTTGCCCCGTCGTGGTGCGGTCGGGTTAGCCAACTCCAGGGTGCCTCCAGTTTAGGAGCTTCCTATGTGGGCTGCGTGAACTGGTAGTCAAGGCTGGTTCTGTAGTGCCAGTAGGCCCAGCTCCCCCTGTAGGACTGTTGGGGTTCGGTAACTGCGGCTGCCTCGCGGCCTAGCTGTTCTCTCCTCTCCTGTGGGCCGTGGGGTCCACCACCTGGTTCCAGCACCGTCAGCTGGTTCCAGGCCGAGCCTTTGGCTTAGGTGCCTCCTCCTGGGTATCCGAGTTCCGCCAACGTCAGGCGGTCCTTGGTAGTGCTTTTAAGCGCGGGCACCTACAGCTTAGTAACCGGGTTCCAGCACCGCCAGCTGGTCCTCGGTCGTGCCATTGGCTCTTGCACACTGGGGCAACGCATCTGGGTTCCAGCACCGCCAGCTGGTTCTCGGCAGTGTTCTTGTCACAGGTACTCCCTCGTGCCAAGCCTGGTTTCAGCACCGTCAGCTGTTTCCGGGTTGTGTCAAGCTCACTGAGACGCCTATGCTTGCCCCGTCGTGGTGCGGTCGGGTTAGCCAACTCCAGGGTGCCTCCAGTTTAGGAGCTTCCTATGTGGGCTGCGTGAACTGGTATTCAAGGCTGGTTCTGTAGTGCCAGTAGGCCCAGCTCCCCCTGTAGGACTGTTGGGGTTCGGTAACTGCGGCTGCCTCGCGGCCTAGCTGTTCTCTCCTCTCCTGTGGGCCTTGGGGTCCACCACCTGGTTCCAGCACCGTCAGCTGGTTCCAGGCCGAGCCTTTGGCTTAGGTGCCTCCTCCTGGGTATCCGAGTTCCGCCAACGTCAGGCGGTCCTTGGTAGTGCTTTTAAGCGAGGGCACCTACAGCTTAGTAACCGGGTTCCAGCACCGCCAGCTGGTCCTCGGTCGTGCCATTGGCTCTTGCACACTGGGGCAACGCATCTGGGTTCCAGCACCGCCAGCTGGTTCTCGCCAGTGTTCTTGTCACAGGTACTCCCTCGTGCCAAGCCTGGTTTCAGCACCGTCAGCTGTTTCCGGGTTGTGTCAAGCTCACTGAGACGCCTATGCTTGCCCCGCCGTGGTGCGGTCGGGTTAGCCAACTCCAGGGTGCCTCCAGTTTAGGAGCTTCCTATGTGGGCTGCGTGAACTGGTAGTCAAGGCTGGTTCTGTAGTGCCAGTAGGCCCAGCTCCCCCTGTAGGACTGTTGGTGTTCGGTAACTGCGGCTGCCTCGCGGCCTAGCTGTTCTCTCCTCTCCTGTGGGCCTTGGGGTCCACCACCTGGTTCCAGCACCGTCAGCTGGTTCCAGGCCGAGCCTTTGGCTTAGGTGCCTCCTCCTGGGTATCCGAGTTCCGCCAACGTCAGGCGGTCCTTGGTAGTGCTTTTAAGCGCGGGCACCTACAGCTTAGTAACCGGGTTCCAGCACCGCCAGCTGGTCCTCGGTCGTGCCATTGGCTCTTGCACACTGGGGCAACGCATCTGGGTTCCAGCACCGCCAGCTGGTTCTCGGCAGTGTTCTTGTCACAGGTACTCCCTCGTGCCAAGCCTGGTTTCAGCACCGTCAGCTGTTTCCGGGTTGTGTCAAGCTCACTGAGACGCCTATGCTTGCCCCGTCGTGGTGCGGTCGGGTTAGCCAACTCCAGGGTGCCTCCAGTTTAGGAGCTTCCTATGTGGGCTGCGTGAACTGGTAGTCAAGGCTGGTTCTGTAGTGCCAGTAGGCCCAGCTCCCCCAGTAGGACTGTTGGGGTTCGGTAACTGCGGCTGCCTCGCGGCCTAGCTGTTCTCTCCTCTCCTGTGGGCCTTGGGGTCCACCACCTGGTTCCAGCACCGTCAGCTGGTTCCAGGCCGAGCTTTTGGCTTAGGTGCCTCCTCCTGGGTATCCGAGTTCCGCCAACGTCAGGCGGTCCTTGGTAGTGCTTTTAAGCGCGGGCACCTACAGCTTAGTAAACGGGTTCCAGCACCGCCAGCTGGTCCTCGGTCGTGCCATTGGCTCTTGCACACTGGGGCAACGCATCTGGGTTCCAGCACCGCCAGCTGGTTCTCGGCAGTGTTCTTGTCACAGGTACTCCCTCGTGCCAAGCCTGGTTTCAGCACCGTCAGCTGTTTCCGGGTTGTGTCAAGTTCACTGAGACGCCTATGCTTGCCCCGTCGTGGTGCGGTCGGGTTAGCCAACTCCAGGGTGCCTCCAGTTTAGGAGCTTCCTATGTGGGCTGCGTGAACTGGTAGTCAAGGCTGGTTCTGTAGTGCCAGTAGGCCCAGCTCCCCCTGTAGGACTGTTGGGGTTCGGTAACTGCGGCTGCCTCGCGACCTAGCTGTTCTCTCCTCTCCTGTGGGCCTTGGGGTCCACCACCTGGTTCCAGCACCGTCAGCTGGTTCCAGGCCGAGCCTTTGGCTTAGGTGCCTCCTCCTGGGTATCCGAGTTCCGCCAACGTCAGGCGGTCCTTGGTAGTGCTTTTAAGCGCGGGCACCTACAGCTTAGTAACCGGGTTCCAGCACCGCCAGCTGGTCCTCGGTCGTGCCATTGGCTCTTGCACACTGGGGCAACGCATCTGGGTTCCAGCACCGCCAGCTGGTTCTCGGCAGTGTTCTTGTCACAGGTACTCCCTCGTGCCAAGCTTGGTTTCAGCACCGTCAGCTGTTTCCGGGTTGTGTCAAGCTCACTGAGACGCCTATGCTTGCCCCGTCGTGGTGCGGTCGGGTTAGCCAACTCCAGGGTGCCTCCAGTTTAGGAGCTTCCTATGTGGGCTGCGTGAACTGGTAGTCAAGGCTGGTTCTGTAGTGCCAGTAGGCCCAGCTCCCCCTGTAGGACTGTTGGGGTTCGGTAACTGCGGCTGCCTCGCGGCCTAGCTGTTCTCTCCTCTCCTGTGGGCCTTGGGGTCCACCACCTGGTTCCAGCACCGTCAGCTGGTTCCAGGCCGAGCCTTTGGCTTAGGTGCCTCCTCCTGGGTATCCGAGTTCCGCCAACGTCAGGCGGTCCTTGGTAGTGCTTTTAAGCGCGGGCACCTACAGCTTAGTAACCGTGTTCCAGCACCGTCAGCTGGTCCTCGGTCGTGCCATTGGCTCTTGCACACTGGGGCAACGCATCTGGGTTCCAGCACCGCCAGCTGGTTCTCGGCAGTGTTTTTGTCACAGGTAATCCCTCGTGCCAAACCTGGTTTCAGCACCGTCAGCTGTTTCCGGGGTGTGTCAAACTCGCTGACACGCCTATGTTTGCCCCGTCGTGTTGCAGTCGGGTTAGCCAACTCCAGGGTGCCTCCAGTTTAGGAGCTTCCTATGTGGGCTGCGTGAACTGGTAGTCAAGGCTGGTTCTGTAGTGCCAGTAGGCCCAGCTCCCCCTGTAGGACTGTTGGGGTTCGGTAACTGCGGCTGACTCGCGGCCTAGCTGTTCTCTCCTCTCCTGTGGGCCTTGGGGTCCACCACCTGGTTCCAGCACCGTCAGCTGGTTCCAGGCCGAGCCTTTGGCTTAGGTGCCTCCTCCTGGGTATCCGAGTTCCGCCAACGTCAGGCGGTCCTTGGTAGTGCTTTTAAGCGCGGGCACCTACAGCTTAGTAACCGGGTTCCAGCACCGCCAGCTGGTCCTCGGTCGTGCCATTGGCTCTTGCACACTGGGGCAACGCATCTGGGTTCCAGCACCGCCAGCTGGTTCTCGGCAGTGTTCTTGTCACAGGTACTCCCTCGTGCCAAGCCTGGTTTCAGCACCGTCAGCTGTTTCCGGGTTGTGTCAAGCTCACTGAGACGCCTATGCTTGCCCCGTCGTGGTGCGGTCGGGTTAGCCAACTCCAGGGTGCCTCCAGTTTAGGAGCTTCCTATGTGGGCTGCGTGAACTGGTAGTCAAGGCTGGTTCTGTAGTGCCAGTAGGCCCAGCTCCCCCTGTAGGACTGTTGGGGTTCGGTAACTGCGGCTGCCTCGCGGCCTAGCTGTTCTCTCCTCTCCTGTGGGCCTTGGGGTCCACCACCTGGTTCCAGCACCGTCAGCTGGTTCCAGGCCGAGCCTTTGGCTTATGTGCCTCCTCCTGGGTATCCGAGTTCCGCCAACGTCAGGCGGTCCTTGGTAGTGCTTTTAAGCGCGGGCACCTACAGCTTAGTAAACGGGTTCCAGCACCGCCAGCTGGTCCTCGGTCGTGCCATTGGCTCTTGCACACTGGGGCAACGCATCTGGGTTCCAGCACCGCCAGCTGGTTCTCGGCAGTGTTCTTGTCACAGGTACTCCCTCGTGCCAAGCCTGGTTTCAGCACCGTCAGCTGTTTCCGGGTTGTGTCAAGCTCACTGAGACGCCTATGCTTGCCCCGTCGTGGTGCGGTCGGGTTAGCCAACTCCAGGGTGCCTCCAGTTTAGGAGCTTCCTATGTGGGCTGCGTGAACTGGTAGTCAAGGCTGGTTCTGTAGTGCCAGTAGGCCCAGCTCCCCCTGTAGGACTGTTGGGGTTCGGTAACTGCGGCTGCCTCGCGACCTAGCTGTTCTCTCCTCTCCTGTGGGCCTTGGGGTCCACCACCTGGTTCCAGCACCGTCAGCTGGTTCCAGGCCGAGCCTTTGGCTTAGGTGCCTCCTCCTGGGTATCCGAGTTCCGCCAACGTCAGGCGGTCCTTGGTAGTGCTTTTAAGCGCGGGCACCTACAGCTTAGTAACCGGGTTCCAGCACCGCCAGCTGGTCCTCGGTCGTGCCATTGGCTCTTGCACACTGGGGCAACGCATCTGGGTTCCAGCACCGCCAGCTGGTTCTCGGCAGTGTTCTTGTCACAGGTACTCCCTCGTGCCAAGCCTGGTTTCAGCACCGTCAGCTGTTTCCGGGTTGTGTCAAGCTCACTGAGACGCCTATGCTTGCCCCGTCGTGGTGCGGTCGGGTTAGCCAACTCCAGGGTGCCTCCAGTTTAGGAGCTTCCTATGTGGGCTGCGTGAACTGGTAGTCAAGGCTGGTTCTGTAGTGCCAGTAGGCCCAGCTCCCCCTGTAGGACTGTTGGGGTTCGGTAACTGCGGCTGCCTCGCGGCCTAGCTGTTCTCTCCTCTCCTGTGGGCCTTGGGGTCCACCACCTGGTTCCAGCACCGTCAGCTGGTTCCAGGCCGAGCCTTTGGCTTAGGTGCCTCCTCCTGGGTATCCGAGTTCCGCCAACGTCAGGCGGTCCTTGGTAGTGCTTTTAAGCGCGGGCACCTACAGCTTAGTAACCGTGTTCCAGCACCGTCAGCTGGTCCTCGGTCGTGCCATTGGCTCTTGCACACTGGGGCAACGCATCTGGGTTCCAGCACCGCCAGCTGGTTCTCGGCAGTGTTTTTGTCACAGGTAATCCCTCGTGCCAAACCTGGTTTCAGCACCGTCAGCTGTTTCCGGGGTGTGTCAAACTCGCTGAGACGCCTATGTTTGCCCCGTCGTGTTGCAGTCGGGTTAGCCAACTCCAGGGTGCCTCCAGTTTAGGAGCTTCCTATGTGGGCTGCGTGAACTGGTAGTCAAGGCTGGTTCTGTAGTGCCAGTAGGCCCAGCTCCCCCGTAGGACTGTTGGGGTTCGGTAACTGCGGCTGACTCGCAGCCTAGCTGTTCTCTCCTCTCCTGTGGGCCTTGGGGTCCACCACCTGGTTCCAGCACCGTCAGCTGGTTCCAGGCCGAGCCTTTGGCTTAGGTGCCTCCTCCTGGGTATCCGAGTTCCGCCAACGTCAGGCGGTCCTTGGTAGTGCTTTTAAGCGCGGGCACCTACAGCTTAGTAACCGGGTTCCAGCACCGCCAGCTGGTCCTCGGTCATGCCATTGGCTCTTGCACACTGGGGCAACGCATCTGGGTTCCAGCACCGCCAGCTGGTTCTCGGCAGTGTTCTTGTCACAGGTACTCCCTCGTGCCAAGCCTGGTTTCAGCACCGTCAGCTGTTTCCGGGTTGTGTCAAGCTCACTGAGACGCCTATGCTTGCCCCGTCGTGGTGCGGTCGGGTTAGCCAACTCCAGGGTGCCTCCAGTTTAGGAGCTTCCTATGTGGGCTGCGTGAACTGGTAGTCAAGGCTGGTTCTGTAGTGCCAGTAGGCCCAGCTCCCCCTGTAGGAATGTTGGGGTTCGGTAACTGCGGCTGCCTCGCGGCCTAGCTGTTCTCTCCTCTCCTGTGGGCCTTGGGGTCCACCACCTGGTTCCAGCACCGTCAGCTGGTTCTCGGCAGTGTCTTTTGCTCTTGTACCTTCTGCGCCCCATCCTGGTTCCAGTACCGTCAGCTGGTTCCGGGCAGAGCCTTTGGCTTAGGTGCCTCCTTCTGGGTATCCAAGTTCCACCAACGTCAGGTGGTCCTTGGTAGTGCTTTCAGGCACGGGTACCTCCTGCTTAGTAACCGGGTTCCAGTAACGTCAGCTGGTCCTCGGTAGTTCCATTGGCTCTTGGACCTTCGGCTACCCATCCGGGTTCCAGTACCGTCAGCTGGTTCTCGGCAGTGTCTTTTGCTCTTGTACCTTCTGCTCCCCATCCTGGTTCCAGTAACGTCAGCTGGTTCCGGGCAGAGCCTTTGGCTTAGGTGCCTCCTTCTGGGTATCCGAGTTCCGCCAACGCCAGGCGGTCCTTGGTAGTGCTTTTTAGCACGGGTACCTCCTGCTTAGTAACCGGGTTCCAGTAACGTCAGCTGGTCCTCGGTAGTTCCATAGGCTCTTGAACCTTCGGGTAGCCATCCGAGTTCCAGTTCCATCAGCTGGTTCTTGGCATTTTCTCAGCCTTCTTGTACCTTCTGCTACATTTCCAAGTTTAAGACCGTAAAGTCGACGACCCGGAAGACCACCCCGATGACGACGACCCGGAAGACCACCCCGATGACGACGACGACGACCCGGAAGACCACCCCGATGATGACGGCGGAGATGACGACGGCTGAGACGACGACAGCGGAGATGACGACACTGGAGACGACGACCCTGGAGACGACGACATGGAAGACCGAGAAGCAGAAGAACAAGAGGCTGCAGAACAAAGAGCAGAAGAACATTAAGCATAAGACTTAATATCAGAGCAAAAGATATTATCTAAATTATATGCAGAAGAAGACTAAGCAGTGTATGGGGGTGAGTCCGTTCCTCCTCGTGGTGCCCCTGGATAAAGCCTGATGCTGCAGGCCAAACTGAACGCGGACAAATGTAACTTTTGAGACTGGCAGAACGGAAGGTGTAATCTTCCAACTTTTATAGATAACAACTACAGGAATGCCTGTCACAAATGAGAATATGATGAAGAAGTAGAATAGGAAGAATAATAACAGTGGAATAAAAAGAATATGTAGAATAGGAAGAATAATAATAGTTGAATAAAATGAATATGAAGAATGTAATAAAAAAAAAAAATAGGTAGAAGATGAAGAAGAAGATGAATAAGGTGAAGAAGAAGTTGATGTCAAAGATGCTGATGATGATGAAGATGAAAGTGTGGGAAAAGTAAAAAAAAAAAAGAAAAAAAAGAAGGGGAAGGGCGTGGAATAGTGAAACATCAATATCAGACAAAATAAAAAAAAATTTACATACTCAATATCTTTTTCACTCCGAACGTCTTTAAAAAAAAAAAAAACATGCTATTCTATTTGATTGGGCTAAACCTCATTGCCTTTAATGTCTCCGCCACCTCCCACAATACATCCTACATTATTCTTAGTTGTTTTCCTTGATGTAGAATGAACCTACAAGGAAAGAAAGGGTTTATTTTAATTCCGATATTTTGGTCCCATTGACTTGCATTGGGATCGGGTATCGGTATCGGCGATATCCGATATTTTTTGAATATCGGCCGATCCCAACCGATACCGATACTTTCCGATATCGGAAGGTATCGCTCAACACTATTTATAACCCAAATCAAGCAAAAAAATAAATAGGCTTTCTATGGCCCACTGAGTGAGAGATGACACAGACAGGGATGGCACTCTAGCAGAAATGTCAATCTTAATCTCCCACAAAAAAAAAAAAAAAAACAGGGAGTGTCCTTCAATTACTATCTCCCTGCAGTAATCTCAGCCAGGTATGGCAGGCAGCAATAAGGAGTGGACTGATGCACAAATTAAATAAAAAGTGTGTACAAACCAAAAAGATAGCTGTGCAGAAAGGAAGGAACAAGAGGATTTGTGCTTTGAAAAAAGCAGTTGGTTTGCACAGCGGCGTACACACAGCAATGCAGCTATCAGGGAGCCTTCTAGGGCAGCCCAATGAGCTACAGCGCTGAGGGGGAAAAAAAAAAAATGTAGCTTCCACTGTCCCTGCACACCGAAGGTGGTGTTGGGCAGTGGAAATCGCTACAGCACAAGCGGTTTGGTGGTTAATGGACCCTGCCTAACGCTATCCCTGCTTCTGACGAAGCGGCAGCAACCTCTCCCTAAGCTCAGATCAGCAGCAGTAACATGGCGGTCGGCGGGAACTCCCCTTTATAGCCCCTGTGACGCCGCAGACAGCAAGCCAATCACTGCAATGCCCTTCTCTAAGATGGTGGGGACCAGGACCTATGTCATCACGCTGCCCACACTCTGCGTTTACCTTCATTGGCTGAGAAATGGCGCTTTTCGCGTCATTGAAACGCGACTTTGGCGCGAAAGTCGCGTACCGCATGGCCGACCCCGCACAGGGGTCGGATCGGGTTTCATGAAACCCGACTTTGCTAAAAGTCGGCGACTTTTGAAAATGAACGACCCGTTTCGCTCAACCCTAGCACTGGCTGATCAGGCAGAGGGCGGCGCGCATACTATATGCGTCATCGTGCCCTCTGACCTGCACAGTCAGAGCGGAGAGACGCCGGGAAGATGGAGCGGCGCTCGGAAGATGGAGCGGCGCCCGGCGTGTGGAACGGGGATAGGTAAATATGGCATACTTACCTGCTCCCGGCGTCCCGCTCCTTCTTCCGGACAGCTGGTCTTCGGTGCCGCAGCCTCTTCCTCTATCAGCGGTCACCGTTACCGCTGATTAGAGAAAAGAATATGCGGCTCCACCCCTATGGGAGTGGAGTCCATATTCAATTTTCTAATGAGCGGTCCCACGTGACCGCTGAAGAGGGGAAGAGCTGCAGCACCCGAAGACCGTGGGACGGCAGGGGGAGCGCCAGGATCGCCGGGACTAGGTAAGTATGCCTCAGCGCCCTCTCCCCCTCACCCGCCGACCCTGCCGCCGACCATGACTCGAGTATAAGCCGAGAGGGGCACTTTCAGCCCAAAAATTTGGGCTGAAAATCTCGGCTTATACTCGAGTATATACGGTACTTAAAGGGCCATTATTAAACAGTGGGTCTCCTATGATGTTATTGCCTATGCAGTGAGTGGCTTGGCTGCCAAGAATTACGACGCACCCCAACACCCCTTTCACCAGAGGTACAGGAGGGCTTCCTGAAAAAATATTGCATTGAATGCAAGTCCTACCCTGCTATCAAGTCATATGCACCCCAGGGCCGGACTGGCCATTGGGCAATTCTGGCAAATGCCAGAAGGGCCTGTCTGATTGTGGGCTGCCTTGTCTGCTACATTGTTAACAGAATCGATGTTCTCAGGACACCCATACTGTTAACAGTTGTGACAAAGCACAAGATCACTGACTCCGTCACTTACCCCATATTGGTCTTGTAGTAAATTTTTTTTTCCTCCATTCTTGGGAACAACATGGGCCTGTTTGGTTTCAAATGCCAGGGCTGAATTTCAGCCCCAGTCCGTACCTGTATGCACCCCAAGAATCGTTTGAACCCAGGTGCTGGATGACCAGAGGAAAACCCACTTCACATTATTAATTTTGTACTCACATGCTGTTTTCGTATGTATTGACTGCAAGGCCTGCCCTGCTACCAAGTCATATGCACCCCAATAAGCCTTTGAGCCAAGGTGCTGGATGGCCACAAGAAAAATCACTTCACATTCTTCAGTTGGTCCTGCCATACTGTTTCCGTATGCATTCCTTATGTATTAAATGCAAGGGCCGCCTAGAACCAAATTTGCACGCACCCCAATCCTTCCTTGGAAGAAACATGGCCTCATAAAAAACTGTCCCATTACAAAGGAGCTGGTCTCCTAGACTCATAATGCCCATACACTAAGTGCATGGGCTGACAAACATTTCCCCATGGGGGGTAAATTTTTTGATTTTTTTTATGAGGATCATAGACACCCTTGCCAAAAAATTGACTGGCTGTAGCAGCATAGGACACGTTCACCCGGGTGTTCTAGTGGAGGTGGATGATGAGACGAGGAAGGCCGCATTAGAAAATAGGCCCAGTTTAAAGGAGCGGGTCTCTTAGACTACATACACTAAGTGCATAGGTAGAAAAACATTTTCCCCTGGGGGGGACACATCAACCTACAGTGTAAATAATTGTTGTTACGGACATCCTAAACACCCTTGCAAAACAATGTAGTGGCTGTTTTATCACGGAACACGGTCACCCTGGTGATCTAGGGAATGTGAAGGAAGAGACGTGGAGTATGGCCTGTGAAAAAAGGTCTTTCCAGTTTAAAGGAGCAGGTCTCCTATACTTAGAATGCCCATACACTAAGTGTATGGACTGACAAACATTTCCCCATGGGGGGTAAATTTTTGTAAAAAAATTGTTTATGGGCATCATAAACATCCTTGCAAAAAAAGTGGCTGTAGCAGCACGGAACACGTTAACCCTGATGGTCTAGTGGTGGTGGATGATGAGATGTGGAGGAAGGCCTCATTAAAATATAGGCCCAATTTAAAGGAGCGAGTCTCCTAGACTTGTAATGCCCAAACACTAAATGCCTGGGTTGACAAACATTTCTGCATGGCGGTACATTTTTTACACCCTTGCCAAAATATTGACTGGCTGTAGCAGCGCATTACACGTTCACCCTGGTGTTCTAGTGCCGGTAGATGATGAGACTTGGAGGAATGCCTCATTAAAAAATAGGCCCAGTTTAAAGGAGCGGGTCTCCAAGACTTGAAATGCCCATACACTAAGTGCATAGGCTGAAAAACATTTTCCCGTGGGGTGGACACATCAACCTACTGTGTAAATAATTGCTGTTATGGACATCCTAAACACCCTTGCAAAACAATGTAGTGGCTGTTTCATCACGGAACACGGTCACCCTGGTGATCTAGGGTTTGTTAAGGAAGAGACGTGGAGTATGGCCTGTGAAAAAGGTCTTCCCAGTTTAAAGGAGCAGGTTTCCTATACTTGGAATGCCCATACACTAAGTGTATGGGCTGACAATCATTTCCCCCTGGGGGAATACATTTTTTTTTGCTTCAAATTAGTAACGGGCATCAGAAAAACAACCTTGCACAAAAATTGAGTGACTTTTGCATCACGGAATACGATCACATTGGTGTTCTAGTGCAGGGGTGTCTTCCTAAGAATCAGCCCTTCCAGGACCTTCGGTGACGTCGCGGTGACATCGCGGCTTGTGATTGGTCGCACGAGAGGTCAAATGGGCGGCCGCGCGGCCAATCACAAGCCGCGACGTCACCGCAAGGTCCTGGAAGGCTGATTCTAAGGAAGGAAGGTTCCCGGTTAGTACCAGGGCGCGTCAGAGGGTAAGTATTGCGATATTTTTTATTTTAATTCTTTATTTTCCACTTAAATCTGAATTCCAATACCAATTCCCGATATAAACATATCGGGAATCGGTATCGGAATTCCGATTCTAGATTCAAAAGATCACCGACTTCATGGCCGACCCCACACAGGGGTCGGGTCGGGTTTCATGAAACCCGACCTTGCCAAAAGTCGGCGACTTTTGAAAAATTTCGACCCATTTCACTCAACTCTACTCATGGCTATTCAGACTTAGCCATGTGGAAGATGACGTGATAGTGGTGGTGGCTAAGTGACTAGAAGCATTATCCGCTATCCAACCAGCAACCATTTCACAGTGCTCTGTCTTCAATAGTGGTGTGCTGCAGTCCCCTAGAAACTGGGACAGGAAGGTCGAGCGAGAAGATGTGGGTCTTTGTTGTGGCCCACTTTCAGCTTGGCCACAGCCTCGTCCTCTGCATGCACCATCAGCATCACGTCCACTTCCCCGTCCCTTGCCTTGCCCATTTTAAATGGACTACTGAAATATGTCAAAGTTTCAAAGCAAACTGATTAATTTTGAGAAAACTTATACATGATCAGTGTGCTGAAAAAACACATTTTTAATTCAATGGAATGTTGGTAAATGTTTTTAACAAATTGTGTTCATAACTAGGGAAAGACACACCAAAACCAGTTCAAAGGAGCACTCAACAATTTTTAAAACACAGATAGAGGAGGTGTCTGACAGAAAAACCACAATGTTCAATATGTGGCCTTTTTTTATTTTTTGAAAAGACAATTACTGTCATTAAGTAGGCTAACACAATGCTAAAAAAGTGGAATGTATGCCTGAAAAGCATGTATTTGGATACCACAGATAGACCGGGCGTCTGACTGAGATAACAGACTGTTTCAATATGTGACTTCTGTAATGCTGTAGATAAGCCCCCGATGTATCCTAAAAGGTAAGAAAAACAGGTTATATTATACTCACTAAGGGGCGGTCTCGGTTCGTTTCGGGTCCGATGGCCGTCGCGGTCCGGGTCCGGCACCTCCTAGCTTCATACGATGATATCCTCTTCTTGTTTTCCTGCCACGGCTCCGGCTCCGGCGTACTTTGTCTGCCCTGTTGAGGGCAGAGCAAAGTTCTGCAGTGCGCAGGTGCCGGGAGAGGTGAGAGAGGCCCGGCGCCTACGCATTGCAGTACTTTGCTCTGCCCTCAACAGGGCAGACAAAGTACGCCTGCGCCAAAGCCGCAGCAGGAAGGCAAGAAGAGGACATCATCGTATGAAGATGGGAGGTGCCGGGCCCGCACCGTGACACCCATCGGACTCGAAACGAATCGGGACCTCCCCTGGGTGAGTATAATATAACCTGTTTTTCTTACCTTTCAGGATACATCGGGGGCTTATCTACAGCATTACAGAATGTTGTAGATAAGCCCCTGATGCCGGTGGCCTTAGCTCATATACAATTTTTGGGGTGACAGATTCCCTTAAAACAGTCTAGAGACCAGATGCAGCAGCTTCCATATAATATCAATAAAGGTATCCTGATTGGAAGTGTTTCTGCGCTCTCTGGAGTTATGACACAAGTTATAGTAGATAGATAACATTGCAGGTTTATTGTCAGCGTGTTTCATATCACGTGACAATAGTCATATTTTTGTACGGTTGTCCTGAAGAAGGAGCACGTGGACTCTGAAACGCATTGACAATACACCTGCAATTGTATCTATTTATCTACTATAACACGTGTCATAACTGCAGAGAGCGCAGAAACACTTTCAAAAGGAAGAAGGTGATTCTCAAGAGGCCAATCAGAAATATATACTCATGTAAGTAGCATGATAGGTTGTGATCAGAGACAATTAACCCCTTCATGACCTTGGGATTTTTCGTTTTTCCGTGTTCGTTTTTCACTCCCCTCCTTCCCAGAGCCATAACTTTTTATTTTTCCGTCAATTTGGCCATGTGAGGGCTTATTTTTTGCGGGACGAGTTGTACTTTTGAATGACATCATTGGTTTTAGCATGTTGTGTACTAGAAAACGGGAAAAAAATTCCAAGTGCGGTGAAATTGCAAAAAAAGTGCAATCCCACACTTGTTTTTTGTTTGGCTTTTTTGCTAGGTTCACTAAATGCTAAAACTGACCTCCCATTATGATTCTCCAGTTCAGTACGAGTTCATAGACACCTAACATGACTAGGTTATTTTTTATCTAAGTGGTGAAAAAAAATTCCAAACTTTGCTAAAAAAAAAAAAAAATTGCGCCATTTTCCGATACTCGTAGCGTCTCCATTTTTCGTGATCTGGGGTCAGTTGAGGGCTTATTTTTTGCGTGCCAAGCTGGTGTTTTTAATGATAGCATTTTGGTGCAGATACGTTCTTTTGATCGCCCGTTATTGCATTTTAATGCAATGTCGTGGCGACCTAAAAAACGTAATTCTGCCGTTTCGAATTTTTTTCTCGCTACGCCGTTTAGCGATCAGGTTAATGCTTTTTTTAAATTGATAGATCGGGCAATTCTGAGCGCGGCGATACCAAATATGTGTAGATTTGATTTTTTTTTTATTGATTTATTTTGATTGGGGCAAAAGGGGGGTGATTTAAACTTTTATATTTTTTTTATTTTTTTCACATTTTTTGTAACTTTTTTTTTTACTTTTGCCATGCTTCAATAGCCTCCATGGGAGGCTAGAAGCAGGCACAACGCGATCGGCTCTGCTACATAGCAGCGATCTGCTGATCGCTGCTATGTAGCAGAAATGGAGGTGTGCTGTGAGCGCCGACCACCGGTCATCAGTAACCATGGAGGTCTCTAGGACCTCTATGGTCACCATCCTGATGCATCGCCGACCCCCGATCATGTGACGGGGTCGGTGATGACGTCATTTCCGGCCGCCCGGCCGGAAGCGGTAGTTAAATGCCGCTGTCTGCGATTGACAGCAGCATTTAACTAGTTAATAGGTGCGGGCAGATCGCGATTCTGCCCGTGCCTATTACGGGCACATGTCAGCTGTTCAAAACAGCTGACATGTCCCGGCTTTGATGCGGGCTCACCGCGGAGTCCTGCATCAAAGCAGGGGATCTGACCTCGGACGTACTATCCCGTCCGAGGTCAGATAGGGGTTAAAGATAAAACCTGACATGTGGTGTGATTTGTACAGTATATCAAACATTAGATCTATAAATCAGACCAGATGTAAGTCTTAGTTTTAAAAACTTTTGATAAGCATAAATATAATATGCATAAAACAATAAATATCATACTATTGCCTATATATTTTTTAAATTAACTATAAAGGTTCATATTCTTTAGCTATAAAGGAACTTTGTGACCCTCCTAAGAAACTCATGGTACAGAATCAATGAGTATTGTGTCTTTTTTGTACATTGGATAGACAAAATCCCGACCAATCTTCTATCTTACAACAATAAGTTCCTCCTGTTACAGAGATACCTACATTTTTATTAGGGACGGCACATATGTAGATACAATTCAAACCAATGTTATTCAATGGGGCACTGCAGGTGATCAATTTTTTTCAAGGTCCAAACCTACTAGAGAAAAAAATCACAATAGTGCCCTAGCTTCTTCTGTGTAACAGATTAGACTTGCACATCCCATTCTACGGTTGCACCCCAGTATAGCATATCATTTGTTAGGATAATTGCAATAGTTTAGTATTGTTAAACCTGGTAGATTTTTTACATGTTTGTGTGAACTCAGCCTAAAAAACAGTAGTAAGCTGCTTTTAAAGAAAACCTGTCCCCTAGTTTTTCCGATATAATACGGCCACCACCATTAGGGCCTTTTTTACAGCACACTAGAATGCACAGGTGCATTTCTCTCTGCTCTGCCGAGGGCAGAGCAAAGTACAACAGGGCGCATGCACTGGGAAAGGCCAAAGAGCGGCGATGGACCGGAAGTAAAACCAGTGCATGCATACCACAGTACTTTCCCTTTAGCGTGGCAGAGAGGAGAGCGTGAAAGGGACACTGTGTTAATGATGTAGAACACATCTTCCGCACAAAGCAGGGAAGAAGAAAGAGATGAGGCACTGGATCAAGACCAAATATGCCCATTGGAACGGATTGTGCTATCTGTGAGTAAAATAAAAGGTCTTTTGGGGGATCTGTAGATTGAATTTGGAACTTTTTTTTATAGCATAACAGTAGGCTATAAAACAAAAGACCCTAACGGTGGTTCCTGTACTTTTTATGGGGAAAATCTTATGACAGGTTTCATTTGAGTGATCCAACCTACTACTACCACTACTATTACTAATACTACAAGCCTTTGTGAAAATTCATAGGTTTCATGTGTGTTTTTATGTTCCAGAAAATGCCTAACTGCACTACAAAACAATTTCCCTAAGATACCCAAAAACACACTGGAAGCATAAAGGCCCAAATATACAAAAGTAGTAAACTTTATTAACGAACCAAAAATACATATAATAAAAGACATAAAAAGAGTGTGCAACACAGAGATAAATTAACTAATTGGCTCAGGAGTACATCTTAGCCTCGTATATATTTAAATAGGAGTTGATCTGTTTAAAAGGTAAAGGGTATAGTAAAAGTCTATATATATAAAAACAAATGAAGATAGACAAATTGCTGAAAAAAAATAATGATAGTAATAATAATAAAAATAATACAAATAATCATTACATTTATAATCCCGTGTGAAATAACCATACAAAGAAACAAAGTAAGACATTTTATATAATATATTAAACCAGAGCTGTGCAGCAATAATACATGGTATTGAGACTTTGCTGTACAACATGGAAACATGCAGTAGTTTACATTTATCACGTCCCTGCTTGGTAATGTTGTCCAAGAACACAAGCTGTTTCTCAGTGTAACTTCGTGTGCCCTAGAGCTATCAATGATTACAGCTTCTAGTGAATGTTGACAAGATTTATGAAAATCTAATTAGCTTTTCAGCTCTAAATTGTTGATTATTAAATTATTATTAAAAACACGTGGTGTTTATGTATGGCAGAGTACACAAAAGGTTTGAGGAATTTTTTTAATAAATTAAAAGAAACAACAACAACATAAAGCTATACATAGAGAGTGATCATAAATTAGTGATTTCAACTACCAGCATGTTAACCTTAGCTCATGTTCTAGCCCCATAGATCACCAAATAATAAGAATGGCCACACAGATACCATCCAAAACACAATACAAAACCTTTGCATGTACCATAAACTTTCTATCTTGTCCTACTGGTTTGCCTTTTACAGCTCATGATAAGAAACAAATATTTCTCTGCTTTCAGCTCACAAATCTCCAATCTCTGATTGCCCGGTGTGTGGTAAATTAATTACACTACAATTAGAATTCCGGCCAATCCACTCTAGACCCAATACTAGTTCCTCGACTGTAAAGATCTCCATACACAATAGATAGCTGTCGGGTGAACGATAATCCAGCGGACAACTATCTCTCCCAAATTCGCAAACACAAGAACATTTGGCTTGGCTTGTTCTCTCTATGAGGGAGCCGCTGCTAGACTCCCCTGGCAGCAGCTTGTCTCTGTCGTGAATCCAACATGCTGAATACCTTCTCCACAACATTATCTTCTGTGAATGTTGTAGAGGACTAATTTTTGCTGTAAATAAAACAGTAGCACATAAAGTCACATGTCGCCTGCATATGACGTTGAGGGCTACTGAAAGTGTGTTGAATGCGACTTGCAACTAGCAACAGATAATCCAAAACTTTTGGAAACATTTATGATAATCTGTCTCCGCCTGTTTCAGGTCAGATCCGATTCCTATCCAATCCTTCCCCGTTTTTAAAGCCCTTTTGCAGGTATTTTTCATTTTCCCAGGCTTTTTAAACCCCTCTGTTTCAGTGTGTGCTGTACAGTTGTTTTTACACTCGAAAAAGATGCCAATCTAATGTTAAAATGTGTTGTGGTTGAAATAAAAAACGCTCAGTCTACACATAGCAATATGATCTTTATTTTGGCAGCGCAGCTCATCACCATGCATCGTCCAAATTTAGTCAGGTCACAACACAACACCATAGGAAATAATTACATCCAATGTTACAATGTGTTGCTGTGATTTCAGAGCCAGGTGAAACATGTTGTTGTATTGCCGTAGACTATGGGCTCATTCAGACGGTTTTATATTTTGTCAGCATGTTTAACATTTGTTCATCAGACAGCACAGTGATCCATTAATGTCCATAAAGAGGACTTGATAATCCACCACATAGTTCCTGAGATATGGGCCTTTTTATTGAGTGCTAATTTTCACAGATACTATAAAAAGAAAGAAATATATATACATATATTGTACTTGCGCTATATAAAATGCATAGATTGAACACCAATATAGTATAATTACCTGTGAGACATGAGTCGGCTTTGTGGGGACAGCTTTTTATGAGATTTTGGTGCTAAATAGGTACGAATAAAGATATACTGATGCGAGCTGAAGTCTAAAGAAAATAAGATAAGGGGATTTAAAATTATGGATGAATAAAACTCTCTGGAAGATATATTGCTATATTGCTATATCTAAATGGACATGTCACAAAGGGGAGAAAACAAATGCTGTGGGGGACAGGTAAAAACAAAGAGCTAGAAAACGGAATCCGCAGAAAGAAGTGGCATGCTGCAGAATGTAAACCGCTGCGTTTCTGCGCAGTTTTTTCCGCTGCATGTGAACAGCGTTTTTTGTTTCCCATAGGTTTACATTGATCCACAGCATTTTAAGCAGCGTGTGCACATACCCTTAGAATTAGGCTACGTGCACACGGTGCGGATTGGCCACGGAGTTTTCCATCAGGTTTACAGTTCCATGTAAACCTATGGAAAACCAAATCCGCTGTGCCCATGGTACGGAAAATACCGCGCGGAAACGCTGCATTGTCTTTTCCGCAGCATGTCAATTCTAAGTGCGGATTCCGCAGCGTTTTACACCTGTTCCTCAATAGGAATCCGCAGGTGAAATCCGCACAAAAAACACTGGAAATCCGTGGTAAATCTGCAGGTAAAACGCAGTGCCTTTTACCTGCGGATTTTTCAAAAATGGTGCTGAAAAATCTCACAGGAATCCGCAACGTGGGCACATAGCCTTAGGGTTAGGGTTGGAATTAGAGTTAGGGTTGGAATTAGGGCTAGGGTTGGAAATAGGGTTAAGATTAGTCTTGTGGTTAGGGTTATGGTTAGGGGTGTGTTGGGTTTAGGGTTGTGGTTAGGGTTGGGATTAGGGTTAGGGTTGGGATTAGGGTTAGGGGTGTGTTGGGGTTAGGGTTGTGGTTAGGGGTGTGTTGGGGTTAGGGTTATGATTAGGGTTATGGCTAGAGTTGGGATTAGGGTTAGGGGTGTGTTGGGGTTAGGGTTTGAGTTAGAATTGAAGGGTTTCCACTGTTTAGGCACATCAGGGGTCTCCAAACGAAACATGGCGCCACCATTGATTCCAGCCAATCTTGCGTTCAAAAAGTCAAATGGTGCTCCCTTCCGAGCCCCAACGTGCGCTCAAACAGTGGTTTACCCCTACATATGGGGTACCAGCATACTCAGGACAAACTGGGCAACAACTATCGGGGTCCAATTTCTCCTGTTACCCTTGTGAAAATAAAAAACTGCTTGCTAATATTCATTTTTGAGGAAAGAAAAATGATTTTTTATTTTCACGGCTCTGCGTTGTAAACTTCTTTGAAGCACTTGGGGGTTCAAAGTGCTCACCACATATCTAGATAAGTTCCTCGGAGGGTCTAGTTTCCAAAATGGGGTCACTTGTGGGGGGTTTCTACTGTTTAGGCACATCAGGGGCTCTGCAAACGTAACATGATGCTCCAAGACCATTCCATCAAAGTCTGCATTCCAAAACGTCACTACTTCCCTTCCGAGCCCTGACGTGTGCCCAAACAGTGATTCCCCCCGACATATGAGGTATCAGCGTACTCATTACAAACTGGACAACAGCGTTTGGGGTCCAATTTCTCCTGTTACTCTTGTGAAAATAAAAAATTGTGGGCTAAAAAATAATTTTTGAGGAAAGAAAAATGATTTTTTATTTTCACGGCTCTGCGTTATAATCTTCTGTGAAGCACTTGGGGGTTTAAAGTGGTCACCGCACATCTAGATTAGTTCCATGGGAGGTCTACTTTCCAAAATGGGGTCACATGTGGGGGAGCTCAAATGTTTAGGCACACAGGGGCTCTCCAAACGTGACATGGTGTCCGCTAACGATTCGAGCTAATTTTTCATTCAAAAAGTCAAATGGCGCTCCTTCCCTTCCGAGCCCTGCCGTGTGCCCAAACAGTGGTTTACCCCCACATGTGAGGTATCAGTGTACTCAGGAGAAATTGCCCATTAAATTTTAGGATCCATCTTATCCTGTTGCCCATGTGGAAAGGAACAAATTGAGGCTAAAATAATTTTTTTGTGAAAACAAAGTACTTTTTCATTTTTGCAGATCAATTTGTGAAGCACCTGGGGGTTCAAAGTGCTCACTATGGATCTAGATAAGTTCCTTGAGGGGGTCTAGTTTCCAAAATGGGGTCACATGTAGGGGAGCTCCAATGTTTAGGCACACAGGGGCTCTCCAAACACAATATGTTGTCCGCTAACGATTGGAGCTAATTTTTCATTCAAAAGTCAAATGGTGCTCCTTCCCTTCCGAGCCCTGTCGTGCGCCCAAACAGTGGTTCTCTCCCACATATGGGATATAGGTGTACTCAGGACAAATTATACAATAACTTTTGGGGACCAGTTTCTCTTTTTACCTTTGGGAAAATAAAAAAATTGTTCCTAAAAGATCATTTTTGTGACTAAAAAGCTAAATGTTCATTTTTTCCTTCCATGTTGCTTCTGCTGCTGTGAAGCACCTGAAGGGTTAATAAACTTCTTGAATGTGCAGTTTTTAGAATGGTGTCACTTTTGGGTATTTTCAGCCATATAGACCCCTCAAACTGACTTCAAATGTGAGGTGGCCACTAAAAAAATGGTTTTGTAAATTTTGCTGTAAAAATGAGAAATCGCTGGTCAAATTTTAACCCTTATAACTTCCTAGCAAAAAAAAAAAAATTTGTTTCCAAAATAGTGCTGATGTAAAGTAGATAGGTGGGCAATGTTATTTATTAACTATATTGTGTCACATAACTCTCTGGTTTAACAGAATAAAAATTCAAAATTTGAAAATTGCTAAATTTTCAAAATTTTTGCCAATTTTCAATTTTTTTCACAAATAAACACAAAAATTATCGACCTAAATTTACCACTATCATAAAGCCCAATATGTCACGAAAAAACCATCTGAAAATCGCTAGGATTCGTTGAAGCGTTCCTGAGTTATTACCTCATAAAGGGACACTGGTCAGAATTGCAAAAACTGCCAGGTCATTAAGGTTAAAATAGGCTGGGTCATGAAGGGGTTAAAGAACAGTGCTAACATAGTAACATAGTGTTAGGGCTAGCGTAACGCACCGAGTAAATAGAGATGTTTATTGATATTGGTGCGTTCGCAGCCCTGGGTCCACCGTGCAGGAGTACCTGCTGCTAGCAAACGGCGGAGCTATATGGCGGTATAGACTAACTCAGTTAATTCACTGAGTAGCCGTGAAAGGAAAGCACTGTGCCCTGTTAGACTCCACAGAGGCACAGGCTAACTGCCCAAACAGAGAGCAGTCAGTGGTCACACAAACACACAAAACTCCTCGCCGGAGGAGCCAGCATTCTAGGGGCTTATTTCAGCCGGGTCCCTGAATACACTCAGACTCAATCTCCTCGCCGGAGGAGCCAGCATTCTAGGGGCTTATTTCAGCCGGGTCCCTGAACACACATACATGTGACCACACTGGCGCAAAACACATAACATAAGACAATACTAGCGCATGGCCGTGCGGTCATGCGCAGTTTATATAGTTGCAGCACAGGAAGCTGCTACTGAAGTTTTTGCCCTTTCACGACCTTCCAGAAGGACCAATGGAAAGTGCTGCAGTACCTGAGCATGTTTTGCCCTTTCAGGACCTTCCAGAAGGACCAATGGAATGAACTGCAGCACCTGAGCATGTGACCGAACATGTGGCCCTCGACCTCCAATGGGAGACCCTGCCCTGGGCATGCTCAGTGTGAGTAAACAAGGACTTAGTCCCAGAGAGGCTCGCTCGCCGCAGATCAGTGCAGGGTACCATAGGAAAGCCAGAAAAGGCATTAGTGACCCTATGCACCGAATCAGCTCCAGCGAGATGCTGGGACCGACGTCTCCGCTGAGCAGAGCCCACTGCGGCCGATACCGAATGGGAGACCGCAGCAGACACGGATCGAGATTCCCCCTGTGCAGCAGAGGAAACTCAACTCCTAACATTACCCCCCCTCCTAGGGACCCCCCTCCTTGAGCCTCACTACGCTCAAAAGCTGCGATAAGCAGCGGAGCCCGAATGTGCTCCACAGGCTCCCAGGTTCTATCCTCTGGGCCGTGACCCTTCCAGTCCACCAGATAAAATTTCTTGCCACGTACCACCTTGCACCCCACAATAGCATTCACCTCAAACTCATCCGTGGATGAACCCGATGTCCCAGCAGATGACTCAGAAAACTGGGACAAACGAACGGGCTTTAAGAGGGAAACATGAAAAGTATCGGTGATACCAAGGCGTGGAGGAATAGCCAAACGGTAGACCACAGGGTTGACCTGTTCCAGAACCTTAAACGGGCCAATGTAGCGAGGAGCAAACTTAGTGGACTCAAATCGCAGCCTGATGTTACGGGCGGAGAGCCACACCAAGTTGCCAGGAGCAAGGACCGGAGCGGGGCGCCGGTGTGTATCAGCCGAAACCCTCATTCTCTCCTTGGAGGCCCGGATGGCATCCTGTGTGCGGTCCCAGATGTCACGTGCCTCCACCGCCCAGTCTGCCACCCTAGAATCGGTGGATGACACGGGCATGGGCACAGGGACACGCGGATGCTGGCCGTAATTAAGGAAAAAAGGAGTTTGACCAGTGGAATCGGCTACGGCGTTGTTCAGGGCAAATTCCGCCCAAGGTAGCAAAGATGCCCAGTCATCCTGCCTAGCAGAGACGAAATGTTGCAAATATGTCACCAGAGTCTGGTTGGTTCTCTCCACCAACCCATTCGTCTCGGGATGGTATGCAGAGGAGAGATTTAACTCTATGTTGAGTAAACGGCAGAGCTCTCTCCAAAACCGAGATGCAAACTGGGGACCCCGGTCGCTGACAATCTTATCAGGCATACCATGCAAACGAAAAACGTGTTTAATGAACAACACCGCCAAGGCCCGTGCTGAGGGTAACTGAGGAAGTGGCACCAAATGCACCATCTTGGAGAAATGGTCGGTGACAACCCAAATAATGGAGCAGCCACGTGACTTGGGTAGACCCACCACAAAGTCCATCCCGACCATCTCCCAGGGCCTGTCTGCCACCGGTAGAGGTTAAAGCAACCCAGCAGGCCGTTGCCAAGAAGACCGATTCTGGGCGCAAGAAACGCATGCCTGAATATAGTTCTTGACATCTCGGGGCATATGCGGCCACCAGTATGTTCTCGCCAGAAGCTCAGATGTCCTCTTGGTCCCAAAATGCCCACCCACTCTGGAGGAGTGAGCCCAAGAGAGAACCTCTGGTCGCAAGTTAGCTGGTACGAAAGTCTTGCCCGGGGGCACAGACTCTAGCGAAACCGGAGCTACAGTTCTCAGGCTCTCAGAAGGGACAATAAGCCGAGGCTCCTCCTCCTCCTCCTCCGATGACACCACGGAGCGGGAGAGAGCGTCAGCACAAACGTTCTTCTCCCCGGAGAGGAAATGGAGAGTAAAATGGAACCGGGAGAAGAACAGGGACCATCTAGCCTGGCGAGAATTCAGCCGCTGGGCCGTTTGCAGATACACCAAGTTCTTGTGGTCAGTGAAGACTTGAAAGGGAAAGCGAGCTCCCTCCAAGAGATGTCTCCACTCCGAAAAAGCCAACTTCATGGCCAGCAACTCCCTGTCCCCGATGGAATAATTCCTCTCCGCTGGTGTGAAGGTCTTGGAGAAGAAGAAGCAAGGATGCTTCCGACCTTGAGCATCCTTTTGGAAAAGGACTGCTCCAGCACCAACGGATGAGGCATCCACCTCCAAGATAAATGGCTTATCAACATCGGGGCGATGCAGGATGGGAGCGCTAGCGAAGTGTGACTTGATCGAGAGAAAGGCTTTGGAGACCTCCTCTGACCACAACTTGGGATTTGCTCCCTTCTTGGTGAGGGCAACCAAGGGAGCTACCAAAGTTGAGAAGTGTGGAATGAACTGGCGATAGCAATTAATGAACCCCATAAAGCGCTGCACCGCATTAAGAGAATGGGGTTCCTGCCAGTCCATTACAGCCTGTAGCTTGGCAGGATCCATAGCCAAACCCTGGGCAGAGATGATATAACCAAGGAAAGGCAAGGACTCCTGCTCAAACACACACTTCTCCAACTTGGTGTAGAGGGAGTTTGCCCGTAAGAGGTCGAAGACTTTGCGAACATCTCTCCGATGGGAGTCAATATCTGGAGAGAAGATGAAAATATCATCCAGATAGACTACGACCGAAGTGGTGAGCATATCCCGGAAGATGTCGTTCACAAAGTCTTGGAAAACGGCTGGGGCATTACAGAGCCCGAAGGGCATCACCAGATATTCATAGTGCCCATCCCTGGTGTTAAAAGCCATCTTCCATTCATCCCCCTCACGGATGCGAATCAGGTTGTAAGCACCCCGCAGATCTAACTTTGTAAATACCCTCGCTCCCCGTAGCCTATCAAACAGCTCAGATATCAGGGGTAGTGGGTACTTGTTCTTAACGGTGATGGCGTTAAGACCCCTGTAGTCTATGCATGGACGTAAGTCTCCAGTCTTCTTCTGTACGAAGAAGAACCCAGCCCCTGCCGGTGACACTGACTTCCTAATGAATCCTCTTGCCAGATTCTCCTGGATGTACTGGGACATTGCCTCCGTCTCCGGGAGAGATAACGGATAGACTCGACCCCGGGGAGGCTCAGCACCAGGCAAGAGGTCAATAGGACAGTCATAGGGGCGGTGAGGTGGAAGGGTCTCCGCAGCTCTTTTGGAGAACACGTCTGCATAGGGCCAATAGTGCTTGGGGAGAGAGGAAAGATCTGCGGGTACCTGTGTAGTAGCAACCTGAACGCACTCCCTCAGACATCTACCCTCGCAAGATTTACTCCATCCCAAAATTCTCCCAGAGGACCACTCAATATGAGGAGAATGGTAGCGAAGCCATGGTATCCCCAACAGGACCTCATCAATTCCCTCAGGAATGACTAATAGGGAGATTATCTCCTGATGTGATGGAGACACAGATAGCGTGAAAGGAATGGTTTGGTGGGTAATCTGTGAAGATAGTGTTGACCCATTTACCACTCGAACGGTTACCGGCTTGGCGAGCATCACCAAGGGTATTGTGTGACGCTGGGCAAAAGCGGAAGACATAAAGTTACCCTCTGCCCCAGAATCCACGCATAGCTAGACCATAAGAGTGGATGGGCCTATGGTAATTGTCCCCTTGAAGGACAACTTTGAGGCAAACGTCGCCGTGTATAGTATACCTCCTCCAACTGCCACTAGACGCTGACGTTTCCCCGACCGCTGAGGACCCTTGGAGGCAAGGTGTCCTGACTGCTGGCAAACATGACGGACCTTATGTGCACGGGCAGACTGAGACTTGGATCCCGCTCGTGTCACCTCTAAGGCCTCATGTGACTCGGATGCCTGGACTGGAGATTCCAAAGGTTTGGCGAAGGTGGGAGCCAGCCGAAACCTCTGCCTACACTGGGCTCGCTCCAACCTCCGCTCGTTAAAACGGAGGTCGATACGAGTAGAGACAGTTATTAACTCCTCCAGTGTGGCAGGAATCTCCCTAGTGGCCAGAGCGTCCTTAATGTGGTCAGCCAGGCCCCTCCAAAATATGGGGATAAGGGCTTTATCCGACCACTCCAGCTCGGAAGCTAAAGTACGGAAGCGGACGGAAAATTGGCTGACCAAGGACTCACCCTGAGTTAATGCCAGTAGTTGGAGCGCTGTGTCATGGGTGACTTGAGGTCCTAAAAAGACCTTTTTCAGAGTGCTCAGGAACAACGGAGCACTCTGCACCACATGATCACCACGCTCCCACAGCGGCGCAGCCCACTCCAACGCCCTGTCCGACAAAAGAGACACAATAAATCCCACCTTAGCCCGCTCTGTAGGAAAACGTGCAGCCAGGAGCTCGAGGTGAATAGAGCACTGACTCACGAATCCCCTACAAGTTTTGCTATTTCCAGAAAATTTTTCTGGCAGCGGGAGGCGAGATAACGTCGGAACAGGGGTGGCAGTGGACAAGGTTGCTGCAGCCACGCTAGCAGCCTGTACAGCAACTGCGGTAACATCCACAGCTGAGGTTGAGCTCTCGAGAGCCGCCAACCTACCCTCCAGCTGCTGGATATACCGCAAAGATTGCTGAATGTCCGCCATTTACTAGCCAGACCCTGGTGCTAGTATTCTGTTAGGGCTAGCGGAACGCACCGAGTAAATAGAGATGTTTATTGATATTGGTGCGTTCGCAGCCCTGGGTCCACCGTGCAGGAGTACCTGCTGCTAGCAAACGGCGGAGCTATATGGCTGTATAGACTAACCCAGTTAATTCACTGAGTAGCCATGAAAGGAAAGCACTGTGCCCTGTTAGACTCCACAGAGGCACAGGCTAACTGCCCAAACAGAGAGCAGTCAGTGGTCACACAAACACACAAAACTCCTCGCCGGAGGAGCCAGCATTCTAGGGGCTTATTTCAGCCGGGTCCCTGAATACACTCAGACTCAATCTCCTCGCCGGAGGAGCCAGCATTCTAGGGGCTTATTTCAGCCGGGTCCCTGAACACACATACATGTGACTACACTGGCGCAAAGCACATAACATAAGACAATACTAGCGCATGGCCGTGCGGTCATGCGCAGTTTATATAGTTGCAGCACAGGAAGCTGCTACTGAAGTTTTTGCCCTTTCACGACCTTCCAGAAGGACCAATGGAAAGTGCTGCAGTACCTGAGCATGTTTTGCCCTTTCAGGACCTTCCAGAAGGACCAATGGAATGAACTGCAGCACCTGAGCATGTGACCGAACATGTGGCCCTCGACCTCCAATGGGAGACCCTGCCCTGGGCATGCTCAGTGTGAGTAAACAAGAACTTAGTCCCAGAGAGGCTCGCTCGCCGCAGATCAGTGCAGGGTACCATAGGAAAGCCAGAAAAGGCAGTAGTGACCCTATGCACCGAATCAGCCCCAGTGAGACGCTGGGAGCGACGTCTCCGCTGAGCAGAGCCCACTGCGGCCGATACCGAATGGGAGACCGCAGCAGACACGGATCGAGATTCCCCCTGTGCAGCAGAGGAAACTCGACTCCTAACACATAGTAACATAGTTAGTAAGGCTGAAAAAAGACATTTGTCCATCCAGTTCAGCCTATATTCCATCATGATAAATCCCCAGATCTACGTCCTTCTACAGAACCTAATAATTGTATGATACAATATTGTTCAGCTCCAGGAAGACATCCAGGCCTCTCTTGAACCCCTGGACTGAGTTCGCCATCACCACCTCCTCAGGCAAGCAATTCCAGATTCTCACAGTAAAGAATCCTCTTCTATGTTGGTGGAAAATCCTTCTCTCCTCCAGACGCAATGAATGCCCCCTTGTGCCCGTCACCTTCCTTGGTATAAACAGATCCTCTGCGAGATATTTGTATTGCCCCTTATATACTTATACATGGTTATTATATCGCCCCTCAGTCATCTTTTTTCTAGACTAAATAATCCTAATTTCGCTAATCTATCTGGGTATTGTAGTTCTCCCATCCCCTTTATTAATTTTGTTGCCCTACTTTGTACTCTCTCTAGTTCCATTATATCCTTCCTGAGCACCGGTGCCCAAAACTGGACACAGTACTCCATGTGCGGTCTAACTAGGGATTTTTACAGAGGCAGTATAATGCTCTCATCATGTGTATCCAAACCTCTTTTAATGCACCCCATGATCCTGTTTGCCTTGGCATCTGCTGCCTGGCACTGGCTGCTCCAAGTAAGTTTATCATTAACTAGGATCCCCAAGTCCTTCTCCCTGTCAGATTTACCCAGTGGTTTCCCATTCAGTGTGTAATGGTGATATTGATTCCTTCTTTCCATGTGTATAACCTTACATTTATCATTGTTAAACCTCATCTGCCACCTTTCAGCCCAAGTTTCCAACTTATCCAGATCCATCTGTAGCAGAATACTATCTTCTCTTGTATTAACTGCTTTACATAGTTTTGTATCATCTGCAAATATCGATATTTTACTGTGTAAACCTTCTACCAGATCATTAATGAATATGTTGAAGAGAACAGGTCCCAATACCGACCCCTGCGGTACCCCACTGGTCACAGCAACCCAGTTAGAGACTATACCATTTATAACCACCCTCTGCTTTCTATCACTAAGCTAGTTACTAACCCATTTACACACATTTTCCCCCAGACCAAGCATTCTCATTTTGTTTACCAACCTCTTGTGCGGCACGGTATCAAACGCTCCCACAGGCCGAGGTTCCAGAGAACATACAGCAGCTTAAAGGCTAATCAAACAGACTGAGGGTACAGAGTATACACACTGGCTTTTAGCGCAGTACTCTCACAGACAGGTTTGAAGAATACACACAGCTGATGAAAGGACAGTACTCCCACAGGTGGAGGTTGCAGAGTATACACAGTGGCTTAAAGGACAGCAATCCCACAGACGAATGGTGCAGAATATACAGAGAGGCTTAAAGAACAGTACTCCAATAGGTGGAAGGTCCAGAGTACACACAACAGGTTAAACGACAGCACTCCTTCAGGCAGAGGGGGAAAAGTACAAAAAGCAGCTTAAAGAGAAGAGTACACACAGCAGCTTAAAGGACAGCACTCTCACAGGTGGAGGGTGCAGAGAATACACAGCAGATTAAAGGGCAGTACTCCCTCAGGAAGAGGGTGTAGCATATACACAGCAGCTTAAATGACAGTATTCTCACAGGCGGAGGGTGCAAAATACACACAGCGGTTTTTAGCACAGTACTCTCACAGGTTTTCAAAGTACACACAGTAGCTTAAAGGACAGTAGTCCCACAGGCAGAAGGTCCAGAGTGCACACAGCAGCTGTTAGCACTTTACCCTCATAGAAGGGTTTGCAAAGTACACACAGTGGCTTAAAGGATAGTACTCCCACAGGCGGAGGGTGCAAAGTATACACAGAAGCCTAAAGGACAGTACTCCCACAGGCAGAGGGAACAGAGTACACCCAGCGGCTTTTAGCATAGTACTCTCACAGATGGGTTTGCAAAGTACACAAAGTGACTTTTACCGCAGTACTACCACAGATATGGATTGAAGAGTACACACAGCATTGTGTTTTCAGAGTGTGCAATCAGAATCTTTTCCTCATTCTAGCTGCGTCCTGTCCCTACACTAACGAGAGCATAATGTTGGCGGCACTTATGATCCGGCCTTTATATAGGCAAGGTTATATGCTGTGCTAGCCAATACCAGCCATGCCAATTCTTGGCATGGCTGTGATTGCTCTGGAAGTGCCCACAGTCTAAAAGCTTGTTGATTGGCTGCTCTACAGCATTTCAACAACCTTTATTAGACTGGCGAACTCAAACAGGAAACCGAACATACAATCAAACATCTGTGTTCACTAGGTGTCCGAACCCCACACTTTCCTTTTTGGTTTCTTTCATCCATACAAATTTTATTATCTTTACAAAAGGGGAGTGGTTGATTTATTCTCTTTGTGGGTGTCTTTAGGAGGCTCTGCATAATTATACTGTGAGAACACCTCTGCCTCTATACACTTCCTCTATTTCTATGCCGCTCCACCTTTTCTGGGATAGATCCTGGACCTGGAAAACCTTTTGAAGGCCATTTCATCTGTGGGTCGGGCACATGATTTTTTGCTCCGTCAGACTCTGACTTCTCCTATGATGGGCTGGATCTTGCTTCTTCGGACCCCACATAGTTACCATCTTAAGACTCACTGTCCGCCATCTTGGGAATCGTGCAACCATTTGCAATTTTGGAGTTCAAGTCACTGTCCGACATCTTGTTCCCATTAAAATAACTGTTAGCCATATTGCCCGGAATATAATCATTTTTCAATAAAGCCATTTTTTTTGCTTTTGTCTCCTCGCCTACTATACTGTATTTGAGTGCTGAATAGCAGTGTCATTCATACACCGCTTCAGGTCACCTGTCCTTTTCAAAAAAACAAGCTATGCACACAATGTAAATTATAAATATGTCCTTGTCGGTACAGTATGTCCAAAAATGGCGTCACCTGAGCCTCTCACCTCCTGATGCAGAAGTGAGTGGCGCTAGACAACCATGCAAGGCTACGATCACACATTGTAACCGCAATGCAGTTTTTTCCTAACCACATTGTTTTTGCCACAATTTCTGAAAATCAAGACAGCTTATTTTTTTCTGTGATTGTGACAAAAAGAGTCATTGCATTCTTGTTTTCTTTACCTTAATAACAGTGTTCCAAGTTTTGGGGAATGGGGATGGTAGAATGAGGTGTCAGCATTGATCCTGTAGTGTAAGGTATATGTTTCCCAAAACTTGTATCCCTACAGTGTAATTGCACACCTAGAAGCATAGTGTGTAAGTGTAGGTAAGGCTGCATTCACGCTTTCACTATATCTCCTCTCTTTTGCATTTGCTCATATGTTTAGCTCAAAATGTGCCTCAAAAACTAAAACAATCCTACATTTGTCAGCATGTAGTTTTGGTTGGCTAACTTTAGAAAGGATTGCCTACACAACACTACGCAAAGGTACCTGCTATAATAATTATACAAAGATTAGGTTGAAAGACAATGACAAAGATACATTAAAGCTTATAGTTATTTTTGTTTAATTACTAAAGAAAACAATTAACTATCTAATAACAAGAAGCTCCAGTGTACTGTTATAGGATTGACAATACAAGCTGTATGGTATCAGTATCAAAGAGACTTGTATGATCTGTTTAAAATGATCCACTAGGTGTCATTGGTGATACAGATATGAATATGGGAAAAAGTTCAAAGAGCTGGTTGGCAAAAAAGAACAAAATTATTTTTATCAGATTTACTTTGTTTTTACATTGACACAATAAATAAAAGCAATAACAAATACTTTCTCGTTTACTCAGTTACTACTTTTTTATTCTTGCATGTACCTGCTATATGTCTCTCTTGCATCCTTGGCACTAGTTATCAGCAAACAATGAAATGATGACATGTTGCATAACTATAGCCAATCCTCAACCCAAGCTTAATTGGACATTTAGAAATGAGCAAATCTTCTGCAATTTTTAAATTGCTGGATTTTGAGATTTTTTTCCTAAAAAGTACTCCAATTGCACTAAATATATGTGTATTACACTCTGAGATCACCTGGGACTGTATCCAATATCCTTCATACGGTTAAACTCAAATAGCATTACTACTAGAGTGACCACAACATGGATGGCTATGTGTCAATAGACTTGTAATCTTCACTGCTGTGCTGTCCACACTATTTGCAATATTTATTCTCTTTTTGTTTTTTTGCTTTCTCTCTCTATCTTTATTGCTAAGCAATGAGCTGTGACATCATTTCACTATTCAGATTCACCCTAAAACAGCTGCTGCATTTCCTTCCTCTGCTTTTATACAGGCTATGATAGTCCTTCTAATTGACAGTGCTGTCCGGTGTGATAGCTGCAAGGCATTATAGAGAAGCCCACCAGGCTACACCTAAGGTTATATGCGTCTTCGCTGGCTGTTTTTTTCAATTTATGTAAAATTGAAAAATGTTTAAATTAACTGGGTTCAGCAAATCCCTAAAAATATGACATTAATTTGATTTGTATCAAGCTGATTAACAATTACAATCTATCGGATACTGGATATATATCAAAGTTTATAGCATCAAACCTCACAGAAGATATAACTGAGTACAGGGTCAGACTAGCCTGGCGTGGTTTTGGGGAATTCCCCGGTGTGCCATTGTTGTGAGCCAGGGACATGGCGGTGGGAAAAAGGAGAAGAAGAAAAAAAAAGACTGTGGGTTTTAAGGGCACGGGCCCTATAAAAGCACAGGCTGAGTATGTGCAGGGGCATGCAGATGCAGCGCTCAGAATCTGAACCACTGCAGCACAAGTCTCCTATCAACACTGACTAGTCTGCACCAGTCATCACCGGCGTATGACATCAGTGTCTTGCGCCGCATACAACGAGCACACACATTCAGCTGCCGGCATCTGCTGGGTTGGTGGCCATTTCAAAATGCAGAGGAGGGAACAAGATGGATATATGGAGGGTCAAGGATGGATATATGGAGGAGCCAGGATGGATACATGGGGGAGCCAGGATTGATATATGGATGGTCCAGGATGGATATATGGGGAGTCGGGATGAATTTGTGGGTGATGTGGGGGGAGGACAAGGGACCACAATGGATGTATGGAGGTCCAGGATAGATATATGGAGGCAGGAGAAGGAATATACGGGGTCCATTATGGATAGCTGGGGGGCAGGATTGATATCTGGGGGTCAGGCTGGACAAGGGACATAAGGGGCCACGCTGTGGCATATTATAATATAAAGGGGTCCAGGCTGGGTGAGATTATTAAATAAAAGGGCTGTCCCTAATTATGGTTTTGGGGCCAGAATGTGGAACATGCTGCATTAGTTTATGGTGATAAGTGGGAAAAATAATTTATTTTGGGTCCAATTAGGGACATTATTGCTACTGTAATATAATTTACTTTTTAGGAAGCAACAGACATCACTGGTGAGCCAGTGTATTACATGTACACTCACACGATACACTATATACTGTGTACAAAGTTTTTGTGTATAATGTCACTGGTGATCACTGTATTACCTGTACATTATATACAAAGCTCCTGTGTATAATCTCACTAGTGATAACAGTATTACCTGTACACTGACACTATGTACAAAGCTCTTGTGTATAATGTCAATGGTGATCACTGTATTACCTGTACACTGACACCATATACAGAGCACCTGTGTATAATGTCACTTGTGATCCCTGTATTACCTGTACGCTATACACTATCTACAGAGCTCCTGTTTATAATGTCACTGGTGATCACTGTATTACCTGTACACTGACAGTGTATGCAGAGCTCCTGTGTATAATGTCACTTGTGATCCCTGTATTACCTGTACGCTATACACTATATACAGAGCTCCTGTTTATAATGTCACTGGTGATCACTGTATTACCTGTACACTGACAGTGTATGCAGAGCTCCTGTGTATAATGTCACTGATGATCACTGTATCACCTGCACACTATATACAGAGCTCTGATGTATAATGTCACTCGTGACTACTATATTACCTGTACACTATACACTATATACGAAGCTCCTGTGTATAATGTCACTGGTGATCACTCTATTACCTGTACACTGACACTATATACAGAGCTCTTGTACATAGTGTCACTCACTGGTGCTAATAACAGTGTTGTTAGTAGTGTGGTTTGTATTCATGATTAGTATTGTAGTATTTGACCACTATGTGGTGGTAATTTGTGGTCTGGTCACAGTGTGGCAGTATTTGAAGTTTGCCTGTGGTGGTATTCGGTCATTCGGTCACTACGTGGTGGTAATTTGTGGTCTGGCCATGGTGTGGTGGTATTTTTCCTTGTGTGTGGTATTATTGGTCTTGGTATAGTGGATTGGGATGTGTATAGCGGTCATTTGTTCTCGCTGATATTAGTTAGGAGATTATTTATTTCTTTTAGAGATTAAGTACTTGGAAGACAGCTGCAGAGATGCACTTACAGGGGTTCTCTTGTGAAAAAAGGCAATCACCTCTCCACAAGATTAGTGATGATAATATATTGATTGGTGGGGGTCTGACTGCTTGGATCCAATTGGAAGAATTTGGAGCTTTTATCTCCATTAGACTGGAGTAGCATGTTCGACTTGGCTATTGATCCATTCATTCAATCAGTGGCTGCGAGCGCTGCACTTATCATTTTCTGAAAGCCCCAAAGAGAATGAATTGAACTGTGGTCAGACAATCCCACCTGCCACTCCATTTTAAAATAAGGATAATTGTCGTATCAGGGATAAAACTTCCCCATTCTTCCGATCGGTGCAGTTTCTAATGGTCGGACCTAAGCAAACACCTATCCTGTAGAGCCCGTGGATTTGGGATAACTTGTTTTAATCAAAGAACCCCTTTAATGTAAACTAAACCGTAATTGTACATCCCAGTTATAGTGCTGCATAAGAGATGTGCAGGAACCTCCTGTGTTTTACAGTTGATTCCGCTCTATAACAGGGACAATGCTTAACAGATATTTGTGGGCCCCAGATGCCTCAGTCTGACCCTGACTGAGAAGCTCAAAAATTTAGCTTTCAGCAGCACAGAACCAAATGGATTTTTTTAACACGTTTATTTCACTTCCTGACCTGTCACACAGCGTATGCCTCATGAACGTCGGTGCCAATCCGACCTGTGACACATATGCTGTGTCACAGAATGATTGCATCCCTGCAGGTCAGGTGAAAGGGTTAACTGTAATTTCACCTGACCTACAGGAACAGGGGGAGTGGTACTTCAGCCCAGGGGGGTGGCTTTGCCCCACGTGGCTACTAGGGTTGAGCAAAATGGGTCGAAAATATTCAAAAGTCGCCGACTTTTGGCAAGGTCGGGTTTCATGAAACCCGACCCGACCCTGTGTGGGGTCGGCCATGAAGTCGGCGATCTTTTGAATCTAGAATCGGAATTCCGATACCGATTCCCGATATGTTTAAGATATCGGGAATTGGTATCGGAATTCAGATTTAAGTGTAAAATAAAGAATTAAAATAAAAAATATCGCAATACTTACCCTCTGACGCGCCCTGGTACTAACCGGGAACCTTCCTTCCTTAGAATCAGCCTTCCAGGACCTTGCGGTGACGTCGCGGTGATGTCGCGGCTTGTGATTGGCCGCGCGGCCGCCCATGTGTCCGCTCGCGCGACCAATCACAAGCCGCGACGTCACCGCGACATCACCGAAGGTCCTGGAAGGGCTGATTCTTAGGAAGGAAGGCTGCCGGACGCGCCCTGCTTCTTTCCGGCAGCCTTCCTTCCTAAGAATCAGCCCTTCCAGGACCTTCGGTGACGTCGCGGTGACGTCGCGGCTTGTGATTGGTCGCGCGAGCGGTCACATGGGCGGCCGCGCGGCCAATCACAAGCCGCGACATCACCGCGACGTCACCGCAAGGTCCTGGAAGGCTGATTCTAAGGAAGGAAGGTTCCCGGTTAGTACCAGGGCGCGTCAGAGGGTAAGTATTGCGATATTTTTTATTTTAATTCTTTATTTTACACTAAAATATGGATTGCAGGGCCTGAAGGAGAGTTTCCGCTCCTTCAGACCCTGGGAACCATGGAAACCCAATGCACTGCATTGGGTTTTGAGTTTCGGCCGACCCCGACCCCGACTTTTTTATAGGATCGGCCGATTTCACTCGACCCGACTTTTGAAAAAGTCGGGTTTCGTGAAACCCGACCCGATCCTATAAAAGTAAAGGTCACTCAACCCTAGTGGCTACGATCGCTCTGATTGACTGTTAAAAGTGAAACAGCCAATTAGAGCAATTTGTAACATTTCACCAGTCAAACTTGCTGAAATATTACAATCCAGCCATGGCCGATGCTGCAATATCAACGGCCATGGCTGGAGACCCGATCCACCCTGCCACCGATTGACAGCAGCGATCTGCCACTGCCATCAGCACTCCTCTCCCCTCCATCCTGTCCTCCACCCCATCCTGTCCTCCATCCCCCCGTCCTGTCCTCCATTCCCCCACTGTCTGATCTCACCCCCTCTGTGCCTCGCAAGTCCTGGCATTCCTCCCGGTGCTGGCGGTCTTCAGCGATGGGCGCTGCCATCTTCCAACGTGGCGGGCGCATGCGCAGTGCACCCTCCGAATCTGCTGGCTGGTAGATTCATTCATTTCTGCGGTCCATTTTGATCACTGTGATACAACCTATCACAATGATCAAAATAAAAAAATAGTAAATAACCCCCCCTTAATCACCCCCACAGGTAGGGAAAATAATAAAATAAAGAAAATATATTTATTTTTATTTTTCCACTAGGGTTAGAGTTAGGGTTAAGGTTAGGGCTAGGGTTAGGGTTTGGTTAGGGTTAGAACTAGAGTTAGGGTTAGAACTAGGGTTAGGGTTAGAACTAGGGTTAGGGTTAGAATTAGGGTTAGGGTTGGAATTAGGGTATGTGCACACGGTGCGGATTTGGCTGCGGATCTGCGGCGGATTGGCCGCTGTGGATTTGCAGCAGTTTTCCGTGCATTGTACAGTACCATGTAAACCTATGGAAAACCATATCCGCTGTGCCCATGGTGCGGAAAATACCACGCGGAAACGCTGAGTTGTATTTTCCGCAGCATGTCAATTCTTTTGCGGATTCTGTAGCGTTTTACACTTGCTCCTCAATAGGAATCCGCAGGTCTAAAACCGCAGGAAATCCGCAGGTAAAATGCAGTATGTTTTACCTGCGGATTTTTTTAAAACGGTGCAGAAAAATCCACACACAAATCCGCAGCGTGGGCACATAGCTTTAGGGTTAGGGTTGGAATTAGAGTTCAGGATGGGATTAGAGTTGAGGTTGGAATTAGGGTTAAGATTAGGGTTAGGGGTGTGTTGGGGTTAGGGTTAGGCTTGTGATTAGGGTTAGGTTTAGGATTATGGTTAGGGGTGTGTTGGGGTTAGGGTTGTGGTTAGGGTTATGCTTAGGGTTGGGATTAGGGTTAGGGGTGTGTTGGGGTAAGTGTTGGAGCTAGAATTGAGGGGATTCCACTGTTTAGGCACATCAGAGGGTCCCAAACGCAACATGGCACCAGCATTGATTCCAGGCAATCTTGCGTTCAAAAAGTAAAATGGTGCCTCCTCCCTTCTGAGCCCCGACGTGTGGCCAAACAGTGGTTTACCCAAATATATGGGGCATAAGCGTACTCAGGAAAAATTGCAGAACAACTTTGGGGGTCTAATTTCTTCTGTTACCATTGGGAAAATAAAAAATTGGGGGCTAAAAATTTATTTTTGTGGGGAACAAAAAAGATGTTTTATTTTCATGGCTCTACGTTATAAAATTCTGTGAAGCACTTGGGAGTTCAATGTGCTCACCACACATCTAGATAAGTTACTTGGGGGGTCTATTTTCCAAAATGGGGTCTCTTGTGGGGTGTTTCCACTGTTTTGGCACATCAGGGGCTCTCCAAACGTAACATGACACCCGCAGACCATTCCATCAAAGTCTGCATTTCAAAATATCACTACTTCTCTTGCGAGCCCCGATGTGTGCCCAAATAGTGGTTTACCCCCACATATGGGGTACCAGCTTACTCAGGACAAACTGGACAACAACTTTTAGGGTCCAATTTTTTCCCGTTACCCTTGTGAAAATAAACAATTGCAGATTAAAAACTCAATTTTGAGGAAAAGAAAAAGATTATTTATTTTCACGGCTCCTTGTTATAAACTTCTGTGAAGCACTTTGGGGTAAAAAGTGCTCACTGCACATAAAGATAATTTCCTTGGGGGGTCTAGTTTCCATAAAGGTGTCACTTGTGGGGGTTTCTACTGTTTAGGCATATCAGGGGCTCTGCAAACGTAACATGATGCCCGCAGACCATTCTAACAAAGTCTGCATTCCAAAACATCACTACTTCCCTTCCGAGCCCCGACGTGTGCCCAAACAGTGGTTTACCCCCACATATGGGGTATCACCGTACTCAGGACAAACTGGATAACAACTTTTGGGGTCTAATTTATCCTGCTACCCTTATGAAAATAAAAAATTGCTTGCTAAAAAATAATTTTTGAGGACAGAAAAATTATTTTTAATTTTCACAGCTCTGCGCTATAAACTTCTGTGAAGCACTTGGGGGTTCAAAGTGGTCGCCACACATCTAGATAAGTTACTTGGTCGGTCTAGTTTCCAAAATGGGGTCACTTGTGGCATGGTGTCCGCTAACGATTGGAGCTAATTTTTCATTCAAAAAGTCAAATGGCGCTCCTTCCCTTCCGAGCCCTGCCGTGTGCCCAAACAGTGGTTTACCCCCACATGTGAGGTATCAGTGTACTCAGGAGAAATTGCACAGTAAATTTTACAATCCATTTTATCCTGTTGCCCATGTGGAAATTAACAAATTGAGGCTGAAAGAAATTTTTTGTGAAAAAAAAAAAAACTTTTTTATTGATCAATTTGTGAAGCACCTGGGGGTTCAAAGTGCTTACTATGCATCTCGATAAGTTCCTTGGGGGTCTAGTTTCCAAAATGGGGTCACTTGTGGGGGAGCTTCAATGTTTAGGCACACAGGGGCTCTCCAAATGAGACATTGTGTCAGCTAAGTATTGGAGTTAATTTTTCATTCAAAAGTCAAATGGCGATCCTTCCCTTCTGAGCCTTGCCGTGTGCACAAACAGTGGTTTACCCCCACATGTGAGGTATTGGTGTACTCAGGAGAAACTGCCCAACACATTTTAGGATCCATTTTATCCTGTTGCCCATGTGGAAATGAAAAAATTAATGCTAAAATACTTTTTTTGTGAAAAAAAAGTACTTTTTCATTTTTACAGATCAATTTGTGAAGCACCTGGGGGTTCAAAGTGCTCATTCTGCATCTAGATAAGCTCCTTGGGGGGTCTAGTTTCCAAAATTGGGTCACTTGTGGGGGAACTCCAATCTTTAGCTACACAGGGGCTCTCCAAACGTGACATTGTGCCTGATAAAGATTGGAGCCAATTTTTCATTGAAAAAGTCAAATAAATAAATAATCTTTATTTTTATATAGCGCTAACATATTCCACAGCGCTTTACAGTTTTGCACACATTATCATTGCTGTCCCCGATGAGTCTCACAATCTATATTCCCTATCAGTATGTCTTTGTAATGTGGGAGGAAACCGGAGAACCAGGAGGAAACCCACGCAAACACAGGGAGAACATACAAACTCCTTGCAGATGTTGTCCAAGGTGGGATTAGAACCCAGGACTCCAGCGCTGCAATGCTGCAGTGCTATCCACTGAGCCACCGTGCTGCCCGGCGCTCCTTTCCTTCCGAGCCCTGTCATGCGCCCAAACAGTGGTTTCCCCCACATATGGGGTATCGGCGTACTCAGGACAAATTATACAATAACTTTTGGGGTCCAATTTCTAATTTTACCCTCGGGAAAATAAAAAAAATGTTGCTAAAAGATCATTTTTGTGACTAAAAAGTTAAATGTTAATTTTTTCCTTCCATGTTGCTTCTGAAGCACCTGAAGGGTTAATAGACTTCTTGAATGTGGTTTTGAGCACCTTTAGGGGTGCAGTTTTTAGAATGGTGTCACTTTTGGGTATTTTCAGCCATATAGACCCCTCAAACTGACTTCAAATGTGAGGTGGTCCCTAAAAAAAATGGTTTTGTAAATTTTGTTGTAAAAATGAGAAATCGCTGGTCAAATTTTAACCCTTATAACTTCCTAGCAAAAAAAAAATTTGTTTCCAAAATTGTGCTGATGTAAAGTATACATGTGGGAAATGTTATTTATTAACTATTTTGTGTCACATAACTCTCTCGTTTAGCAGAATAAACATTCTAAATTTCAAAATTGCAAAATTTTAGCCAAATTTCCATTTTTTTTCACAAATAAATGCAAAAATTATTGACCTAAGTTTACCACTAACATGAAGCCCAATATGTGACGAAAAAACATTCTCAGAATCGCTAGGATCCATTGAAGCGTTCCTGAGTTATTTATTACCTCATAAATGGACACTGGTCAGAATTGCAAAAAATGGCCAGGTCATTAAGGTCAAAATAGGCTGGGTCATGAAGGGGTTAATAAGGATTATTATTATTATTATTATTATTATTGCACCATTTATTCCATGGCGCTTTACATGTGAGGAGGGCTGTACATAATAAAAACAAGTACAATAATCTTGAACAATACAAGTCATAACTGGTACAGGAGGAGAGAGGACCCTGCCCGCGAGGGCTCACAATCTACAAGAGATGGGTGAGAATACAGTAGGCGAGGGTAGAGCTGGTCGTGCAGCGGTTTGGTCGATCGGTGGTTACTGCAGGTTGTAGGCTTGCCGGAAGAGGTAGTAATTGAAAGAGGATAGTAATTGAAATATTTATTGTTGTTAGGACAATAGCTTCATACAAGATGTCAAAAGGTTTCATAACTAATGCAGCTTACTGGAATCACAATGTTGCCTTGCCTGAAACTACCACTTTTCTATTGAACAGACACTGTACAATTCACCGGTTTCATCCATGTTTTATCCGAGAAACCACTTAACAGCAGTAACAGGAAGGCATAATATAGAAAAAAAATAGAAAGAAAATATTATACATGACTACAAGAATGCACCTAAGGGAAAAAAAAGAAACCACAAAATTGACAGGCATAAAATGATGCAATATTATGAAGGTGTTAGCAGTGCACAGATATCTAAATGTTCTGTCTTTATTGTACACATCTACTTTACAAAAACATTTTTGCTAATATATAAATTTATGATTATAATGTATTATTTTGTAATGTAATTACAATGTTTAACTAGTTTCCAACTAGCGCAAAAGTGTATGTTGCAGCCGGGGAAAAATTACCCAATATGTAATGTATATTTTCATCATGCTGATCTTGTGGGATCAGCAACAAGAGAGGGGATGATTGAATTAGCCCTGCTCCTGCTGGGATAGTTGCAAATGTCAGTCTTGGCACTTAAACCCTCTACATGCGGCAGCCAATGCTTTATAATATAAAAATATATTTTAGAAAATTCAAAACATTATTCGTGTCTTACTTTGCTTCTATAATGACAAAAACTATTCAAGAAACATATTATTAAAGATTCATGGAATCTGGTAATTGGAGTGGCGAGTGCTACAGTATACTTGTCCTTGGAAGCCGTCCATTAACTGCTGGTAAACTACCACAAACAGTGTCTCGTGACACTATGGAGGATGTTCATAAGTTACAGTCAGACTTGGACAATCTGAGTATTTGGGCATTGACTTGGCATATGAGGTTCCATGTGAATAAATATCAAATTATTTACAATGGTACAAATAATATGCAAGCAACATACAGTTTCCTAAGGGGAGTAAAACTAGGAGAGTCACTTGTAGAGAAGGGTATGGGTATTCCTGTACATCACAGACTAATTAAAGGCAATATCAATCAGTGGCTTCTAAAGCAAGCAGGATAGTGTCATGTATTAAAAAAGGTATGAACTCCCAGGGCAGGGACTTAATACCACCACTTTAAGAATAGTTAGCTCTCAAAAATATACTTTTGAAATCCGTCATGCATTAGGCAATAATTTTAAAACTAAAATTTAGTTACTGTATTTTTTAGACTATAAGACACACTTTTTCCTCCAGAATTTTGGAGGAAAGTGTGGGGGTGCATCTTATAGTCCAGATGTATCTTACTCGGCTGTGGTGGGTGGGGGGGTATCAGCGGAGTTGCAGCGAGCCACAGGAGGCAGGAGTCGACATGTTTAACTTTAGGCCTTTTAGAGATCATTTCATCTTCAACTTGCTTAACTGTTCACAATAACAGTAATTTTTACCAGGGTTCCCAAACTTTTACTTGCAACTGTACCTCTTTCTATTCTGCAGAAATATTAACAATCCCAAGCAGGAGATATAGAGAAATGTGTGGCTTGCATTCATCAATATTGCATATTTTTTATTACCAGACAGATTACACAAGGCAAGTGAGAGATCTGTCCTAACAATGTAAATGACATGTAGTTCAAAGACCGTTCTGCTCAACTCTCAAGTTGTATGCATGAGTTAAGTCCATGAGACCCATGATTCTTGAGTTTCATTGAAAGTAACAAGTTGAAACAGTTTGATAATGAGATAGGTTGAGTTACAGATAAACCTCTCTGACGAGTTTGGTATACATTATCAATATAATTTTCAGAGCTACTGTAACAGTTTATAGGGAACAATGCCTGTGACCATGGTTATGGGCCATGTGATTAAGCAACCAACAACTTTGCCACCCCTGCAAACTTGCTACACTACATAATAGAAGCATATCAATTCTGTTTAGTATTTGTTTGAACACAAAGTAATTTACTGTTTCAAAATCCAAAAACAAGTAGCAAAATTATGAATACACCTCTAGATTAGATTAAAGACTGCATTGGAAAAATTGTAGATAAAAATATATTCACATTTCATTCTAAACTGTAATAGGGGAGATGAATACAGGGAGGTCAAGTTCACAATAAGGGTCAGAATCGTGGTTTTTAGGGTATGGGCACACGTTGCGGATTCTCTGCGGATCCGCAGCGTTTTTTGCAGTGCAGAAATGCTGCAGATCCTCAATTGATTTACAGTACAATGTAAATCAATGAGAAAAACAAAATGTTGTGCACACTTTGAGGAAAATCCGCTGCGGAAACGCTGCGGTTTAAAAGAAGTAGCGTGTCACTTTTTTTTTGTGAATCTGCAGCATTTTTGTACCCATTCCATTATAGAAAACTGCAGGGGTAAAAACTGAAGCAAATCCGCAAGAAAACCACAGCAAAAACGCACAAAAAACGCTGCGGAACAGCACAAAAAACGCGACAAATCCGCAGGTGCGTTTTCTGCCAGGAGAGGCAGAATCCGCACCAGAAATTCCTAAGCCTAATCCGCAACGTGTGCACATAGCCTAAATAGCACAGAAAATGTTTTTTTCTCTGAATATCACATTAATTGCGCTCTTACCTCTCGTTGATATTCATAACCACATTTTCTTAGCAAAAATTCAATTTGTAGGAAACTTTTTTATTTCTAATTATATGGTGTTCTGCAACTCCCACGTGCATTGTTAAATCCTGCTTCTACTGTGAGTATGCATAGCTAAATCTCAATATAAATTAAGCCGATGCAAGTGGCAAACAGTAACGTATCAATATTGCGCATTTTGTGGATTTCAGTTCCACTCTTTGGGGCTTTTAATTTAATTACAACAGCCATAGATTACATCAAGAATGTGTTAATATTTACAGTCTCCATATATACAAACACCACAGCGTCTCATCACTTATTAATACACATTCATAATACCGAACACATCTCAAATATCTATGCTTACGTATTTTGGAAAGTTATGGACTTGGTTTCTGAACAAATATAAATAAACTCACTGCCAAAAGAAAGAATAAAGCACTTGGTATTAATAATCTACTGGATGCAAGCCAAAAGGAACTTTCTGATTTCTTATATGTCATTAGCTCAGCAAAAAAAGTGCCTGCGCTGCACCAATAATAACTAAATAAAAAGTTTATTCTGCCATATTTTAGCTTAAACAGCAACAAACCAATACAAGATTTGAGTTTAAATGAAATATATCCATGTCACTTCAGCTAGGAACACATTACATTTATGGGCATTGTTGGACGCATACGCTCGAGAGGTATGTACTCAACGATGGCGAAAGTCAAGACATTTCTCCACAACGGGGATCCATTGCAATAAAACGTATACTGCATGGTACAGGTGTCTTTGCAGTAGTCATTGTTCTAGAAATGCAAGTCTGTTGCGCTTTTCCTTTAGAGTTAAATGAATGGTATGTAGGTGCATATCTGCCAGATGGAGGTCAAAAGAACACACTGTTGGCCTCCATGTGTTGAATCGCAGACGTATACTAATACATACCGCCCTTGGATTGGGCAGCATGTGTCATTGATGTCAGGTTCACTTTAATGATATATTCTTGGACTGCCCACTCATAATTTGTTTCTGATTAAGGCCGGGATCACACATGCGAGAAACACGTCCGTGTTTCGCATGTGAAATCCAAGCTCTGGTGCCGGCATTTTGGAGCGGAGCGTGCGGCTCCATGTGTTGCTATGCGGCTGCACGCTCCGCTCCGAAGTGCCGCCACCAGAGCTTGGATTTCACATGCGAGACACGGACGTGTTTCTCGCATGTGTGATCCCGGCCTAAGACAGCACTCACTGCAGACCTTAAATTACATCTATTTGTGCATTTATTAAACATCCTACCTAGAGATATGGGTAAACGGACCTCTAGGCTACTTTTAAACCTCTTGACTGCGGCTTATTGTTTAACTGCTTATTGTTGGGACAATTTCTAGAAGCTGCAGGGCAACGATTTTGTATAAAACATCCTTTCCTTACTTTTACCCTACCTCTTGGTCATGTGTTATTTGCCTTTTGATTTCCTGTTATTCCTTGTGATTTATCCAGGTACATATATAGCCTTTCTTAATCTCTTCCTGCCGCAGCTAAATATCATTTTTGTGCTTTTGCCTCCACTTCTTCCAGTTGGTTTATTTTTTTCTTTTGTAGAATGAAACAGAAATGAGTAAACATTACTGTTGAAAAAAGGGCTCTAAGAGGAGAAACAAAGGAGCCACTAGATCATTAAGGAAGTAGCAAAGAAGAAGCTGCTGCTCCTTTTCACTACTCTCAAAGGACAAAAATCTTCCAAAGACACCACTTTGATTCTCCAAAAAATGTATCACATATTTCAGTAAGGCTATTTTCACACATCAGTTTTTTTTGTTTCAGGCAGAATCCAGCAAATTGAAAAAAAAATGGATTTGTTGCAAATAGTGAAAAACTGATGCACCGCATTCTTTTTTCTGCTGGATCCAGTTTTTTTTTTTTTTTTAACCCGGGGCTAACTTCCTGTTCCGGAGAGAGAGAGAGAGAAAGAGAGAGAGAGATTTTTTGTATGGAGAATGCATGTAAAACTGGATTCGGAGGCCGGATTCATCATTTCACATGTCAGTTTCATCCGTTTATCGCTGGAACCGACGCTGGACATTTTTTCGACGGACAGAAAAAACGTTTATATGGACGTTTTCTCCATCCACCGGAAAATAAATTTTGGATGGAAAAAAACTGATGAAACACAATCATCAGTCACAATCCGGCACTAATACAAGTCTAAGAGAAAAAAACGGATCCGGCAGAAAAAAAAATGGATCCGTTTTTTTAAAAAGCTCGCCAGATTGTGCCTGACGACAAAAACCTGATATGTGAAAGTAGCCTTATATAATAACTCTATGCACCTCCTCCTAGGTAATGATGGGGAATTCAGTAGCGAGTCGAGGTCTGTGACAAACCCTAAGGCCAAAGTCACATTGTTCTCCAACATACCCTTCTGGATCTACCTACTCCTGTTGGTTTTGATGTTGTGGCAGTGTTATAGCCATGTCCTTCCGCTATCGACATGATGACACTTGGGGCATATCCATCACTTACATCATGCTTTAACTTTTGTCCATTACTGCCTCCTACTGTTCCTGAGGACACCAACACAAAAGCCTCTGCACCATGTCATAGCCTTTCTTCATCCCTGGGGGCAATAGAGTGAAGACAGCCTCCTCAAAAAGATATTCCCAATATCGATGAGGCTTCAATCACCTAAGGAGTTATATTTTTAGCAATTGCTTGCTTTTGCTGTTATTGCTCTGTCTCCTTACACAACAATGGCACTTGTCCTTCTTTCACTGTGCTTTTGAAATTGTGGCTCCTTAACTCTGGAGGCTGCTTTCCTGCTGCTCTGATTGATCACCCCATTTTGACTTCTGTCATTGCCCACAGTAATACCTCTGGTACTCGCTCTTCAACTCGCAGTGGGCAAGCCTTTGACTTCTATATCACACTCCTCCACTTATTTTTTTCACAGGCACTGAATCACTCTGGCTGTTACTTCTGTGAATTTAGCTAGCTTTGGTGCCGTTCCTCTTGATCTCCGTCCATGATGAGCTGATTATTATTATTATTATTATTATTATCCATATTTATAGCGCCATTTATTCCATGGCGCTTTACATGTGAATACGGGGCAAATATAGACAAATACATTAAACATGAGCAGATAACAAGGCACACGAGTACATAAGGAGGGAGGACCCTGCCCGCGAGGGCTCACAGTCTGCAGGGGGTGGGTGAGGATACACTAGGAGAGGGAAGAGCTGGCTGTGCGGCTGTTCAGTAGGTTGAGGATCACTGCAGGCTGTAGGCTTGTCGGAAGAGATGAGTCTTCAGGTTCTTTTTGAAGGTTTCTATGGTAGGCGCAAGTCTGATGTGTTGGGGTAGAGAGTTCCAGAGTATGGGGGAAGCACAGGAGAAGTCTTGGATGCGGTTATGGGAAGAAGAGATGAGAGGGGAGTAGAGAAGGAGGTCTTGGGAGGATCGGAGGTCGCGTGTAGGTAGGTACCGGGAGACCATGTCACAGATGTATACAGGAGACAGGTTGTGGATGGCTTTGTATGTCAGTGTGAAGGTTTTGAACTGGAGTCTCTGGGCGATAGGAAGCCAGTGAAGGGCTTGACACAGGGGAGAGGCTGGGGAATAGCGGGGGGACAGGTGGATTAGTCGGGCAGCAGAGTGTAGGATGGATTGGAGTGGTGCCAGAGTGCTAGAGGGGAGTCCAGAGAGTAGGAGGTTACAGTAGTCGAGGCGGGAGATGATAAGGGCATGCACTAGCGTTTTTGCAGTGCTGCGGTCAAGGAAAGCACGGATCCGGGAAATATTTTTGAGTTTGAGACGACAGGAGGAGGCAAGGGCTTGGATATGTGGCTTGAAAGAGAGGGCAGAGTCGAGGATCACCCCGAGGCACCGGGCGAGTGGGACTGGGGATAGTGAGCAGCCATTGACATTGATGGATAGGTCTGGTGGAGGGGTAGAGTGAGATGGGGGAAAGATGATGAATTCTGTTTTGTCCATGTTCAGTTGTAGAAAGAGAGCAGAAAAGAAGGCTGAAATGGCAGACAGACAGTGCGGGATTTTGGTAAGCAAGGAGGAGAGGTCAGGTCCGGAGAGGTAGATCTGCGTGTCGTCAGCGTAGAGATGGTACTGCATACCGTGGGATTCTATGAGCTGTCCCAGGCTGAAAGTGTAGATGGAGAAGAGTAGGGGTCCTAGAACAGAGCCTTGAGGAACACCGACTGACAAGAGGCGAAGTGAGGAGGTGGTGTGGGGGAGGGAGACACTGAATGTTCGGTCTGTTAGATATGACGAGATCCAGGAAAGGGCCAAGTCTGTGATGCCAAGGGATGAGAGGATTTGTAGCAAAAGGGAGTGGTCAACAGTGTCAAAGGCAGAAGACAAGTCCAGGAGAAGGAGGACAGAGTAGTGTCAGCTGATGAGCTAGTCTTTTCTTTTCCACTGTGACACAGTCCATCAACTTTTCCATCAATTTATGAGATGCTATTGTCCCCACACAGCACATCACGTCCATACTTCAAAGGACTTCTCTGTCCTGACTACTACATCAATTTATAGTTTAAAGGTAGCACAATCCATGGTGTTTTGATGCGACCCCAGTTATTAATTAAAACTGGTATTTGTAGGTATGTTTGTGTTATTAATGTATTAACAATGGAAGAATTTAGCCCATTTTATAAAAATAAAATGAATTTTGATGGTGGAACTGATGAAACATGAATTATAGGAAACTGGTACAATACTCATGTTCCACGTCTTCTGTTATAAAAGGCACAGACATATCGGTTTCAACACCACTTGCAAGTAACATTTCAGTAATATACAGTATCATGAATAACTTGGCTGTTCCATTTAATTTATCTGTCCTTAACTATTCACAGCCTACTGCCATGTGGTACACGTGCACCGGTCTTGTAAGTCTAGTGTTACTTCATTAATACTCCTAGGTCCAGCCTACACTGTTTCTTGCTCTTCACCTTGCCAACTGTGGGATGGCTTTCATGTTATTTTTTAACAAAAACAGTGTTACTAAGAACTAGTGTTGAGCATTCCGATACCGCAAGTATCGGGTATCGGCCGATACTTGCGGTATTGGAATTCCGATACCGAATTCCGATACTTCCCGCGTATCGGATACCGGAATCGGAAGTTCCCAGAATTCAAACTGAACGCAGCAGCCAATGAGGAATGAATGGAAGTGTGGGCACATCCTGTTTAGCATGGTGGGCATGTAAGTACTGGCAAGGCCGTGATTGGCTGCTGAAATGATGTCACTCTGCACTATAAAAAACGCTGCCGCCATTTTGCGCTCACTCTGCTGTGATTTCAGTTAGGGACAGGACGCTGTGTTCTAACTGAGGGCCAGTTGAGATAGCTAATTGCTTTATTTTGCTTTTCCAAGGCTAATTTAGCAAACGCTGTGTTCACTGTTCAGTTCACCTTGCTCTTGCCTTGCAGCACTGTTTTAACAGCGTTCTGCAAGGTCTCAGTGTGTGTGTGTGTGTGTGCAGCTCACTCTGTAGTCTGTGTGCAGCCATATACCAGGTTGTATTCAGCTCAGGGGGGGTTCACACTGCCTCACACAGTTCTATCCATTGTCCTTTTTTGCTCATAGTGCAGCCTGCTGCACATTTTTTCTAAAATTTCCTATTAGTGTCTTTCCACCCGTCTCCAGCCAAATAGTGGAAAAACACTAGATAGGATAACCTAGAAGGGGGTTTTTGGGCCTTGCAGCGCCGTTTACGGCTGTCTGCACGGTCTCCGTGTGAGCGCAGCTCGCCCTGTAGTCTGTGTGCAGCCACAGCCGGTTGTATTCAGCTCAGGGTTTGTCACTGCCTCATACTGTAAAATAACTTGTCCTTTTTTCAAATAGTGCAGCCTGTTGAAAAATTTTTTAAAAATTTACTATTAGTGTCTTTCCACCCGTCTCCAGCAAAATAGTGGAAAAACACTAGATAGGATAACCTAGAGGACGGTTTTTGGGCCTTGCAGCGCCGTTTACGGCTGTCTGCACAGTCTCCGTGTGAGCGCAGCTCGCCCTGTAGTCTGTGTGCAGCCACAGCCCGTTGTATTCAGCTCAGGGTTTGTCACTGCCTCATACCGTTAAATAACTTGTCCTTTTTTTCAACTAGTGCAGCCTGTTTAAAAATTATTTAAAAAATTCCTATTAGTGTCTTTCCACCCGTCTCCAGCTAAATAGTGGAAAAACACTAGATAGGATAACCTAGAGGAGGGTTTTTGGGCCTTGCAGCGCCGTTTACGGCTGTCTGCACGGTCTCCGTGTGAGCGCAGCTCGCCCTGTAGTCTGTGTGCAGTGACAGCCCGTTGTATTCAGCTCAGGGTTTGTCACTGCCTCATACCGTTAAATAACTTTTCCTTTTTTTTCAACTAGTGCAGCCTGTTGAAAATTTTGTAAACAATTTCCTATTAGTGTCTTTCCACCCGTCTCCAGCAAAATAGTGGAATAACACTAGATAGATTAACCTAGAGGAGGGTTTTTGGGCCTTGCAGCGCCGTTTACGGCTGTCTGCACGGTCTCCGTGTGAGTTAAACTCGCTCTGTAGCCCGATCTGCACAAAAAAAAAAGTAAAGTTCACCAAACACCACTTAACACTTGTGCAGGCCACATTTTATCAATAATAAAGTCTAGTCCACACTTTACAACATTAGTGTTTCTTACACCTGTTAGGAGGAGGATTTCAGGAATAAGCACACTAAGGCCTTAGTACTTTTCTGCTTATCTTTATCTGTCAACCAAGATGAAGAGGGCAGGGAGTAAGGGTTGTGGGCGTGGGCGTGGAGCAGGGAGAGGAGCAGGGAGAGGACGTGGTGATTCTGTGCCTGCTGCGGGCACCGGTGACTCACCATCACCCAGTTTCAGCAGGGAACAGTCTTTCATGCGCAGCTTTGTCGGAGAGCGCCGTGCACCGCTGCTGCGTGAAGATCAAATTGAAGCCGTTGTCGGATGGATGGCAGCTAACGCATTGACTTCAATTAGTGCCACATCCTCTCAGGCACAGACCACTGGAGAGCAGCCATCTGTCTCTTCACCACCTGCCAAATTGGCCAGGCAGTCAGAGAGCCCAGGACAGGAGCCGTCTCTACTTCTGTTCTCTGAATCTCTTGGCTTGGAAACAGGGGGCCAGCCAAGCAGTATTGGAGAAATGGAAGAAGAGGCAGTGTGCAGTGATGCCCAACAGCTTTGTCTCTCTGACTCTGAAGAGGCGGGTGGGTCAGTGCCTGCGGTGACCACAGCGCAGTACGCATCTGATGAAACTCAGGTGCCGCTTTCTGGTGCGTACTGTGCTGCCGAGACTACCCAGGAGGAGCAGTTGGTGGCAGAGGGTAGTGGAGATGATGAGGTCCCTGACCCATCGTGGCATGAGGAACAGGAAGGTGGTGGGAGCAGCTCAGAGGAAGAGATTCCCCTAACGGGCCAAAGAGGGAGAGGGAGGGGGAAGACTGCGGAGCCTGTAGCCTCCACTTTGGCACCAGATAGGAGCCTGTCTCTTTCAAAAGCCAAAAAGGGCGCTCCCAAGACTTGCAGTGCCTGGTCCTTTTTTGACACAGTTGCAGATGACATTTGTTTTGTCAAATGCAAGCTGTGTCATCAGAAAGTAAAAAGAGGTAAAAGTGTCAGCAACCTCAATACCACAAATATGTGGAAACATGTGCGGACCAGGCACGCGGTGGAGTTCCAAAAACACACTGAAGACCTAGGCCAACCAACAGCGGCAGCTACCACCTCTTCAGCTCGTGTTGCTTCTTCCTCCAGCTCACGCACAGCTGGTTCGGCTTCCTCCCAGGATCGCCATGGAAGAACCTCTGGCACTGTTGTCCAGAGACCTAGTGTAATTACACCCACAGCACCACGTTCCCAGTCATCCTCACACTCCCAGCCTAGTCTACAGCCATCGGTAGTACAGTCATGGGAGAAAAGGCGGGCATTCTCGGCAAACCACCCCCGAGCACAGGCTCTGAATGCAGGCATTGCCAAACTTCTGTCCCTGGAAATGCTCTCATTCAGGCTGGTGGAGACTGACAGCTTCCGTGACTTGATGGCATTGGCAGTCCCACAGTACAAGGTGCCCAGCCGCTTTTACTTCAGCAGGCAAGCTGTCCCTGCCCTGCACAAGCATGTGGAGGGACAAATCAAACATGCGCTACTGAACGCCGTCAGTAGCAAGGTCCACCTCACCACCGATGCGTGGACAAGTCAACATGGACAGGGGCGATACCTTTCCGTCACTGCCCATTGGGTTCATGTTGTTGAGCCGGGTACAGACCGTGCGAGTGCAGAAATCCAGTCTGTACACATTGACTCCTCCTCTTACACCAGTTCCTCAGATTCCTCGCTGCAGGATCCGTCACAGTCCACCTCCACATGGACCCGTGAACGTTTACCTGTTACGACTGACATGAGCACAGCCGTGGCCAAATGTCAGCAGGCCGTCTTGAAATTAGTTTCTTTGGGGAATCGAAGCCACACAGCGCAGGAGCTCTGGAATGCCCTAAAGCAGGAGAGCGATGTGTGGTTTGTGCCAGCGAATCTCCAGCCAGGCATGGTAGTGTGTGATAATGGCCGAAATCTGGTGGCAGCTTTAGGCCTTGGCAACCTCACTCACATCCCATGTCTGGCACATGTGCTCAATTTGGTTGTGCAGAGTTTTCTGAGGGACTATCCGGATCTTGATGCACTTCTGCACAAGGCCCGCCTAGAGTGTGCTCACTTGCGGCGTTCCAGCTTGGCAAGATCCCGCATTGCTGCTCTGCAGCGTCGGTTTCGCCTTCCTGAACATCGCATCATATGTGACCTACCTACCAGGTGGAATTCCACGTTACATATGTTGGAGCGGTTGTGTGAGCAGCAGCAAGCAATAATGGAGTACCAGCTGCATCAGGCGCAAAAAAGTCGCAGTCAGCGCCGCTCAGACTTCACAACCACAGAGTGGGCCACTATGAAGGACGTCTGCCAGGTTTTGCGTCCTTTTGATTATTCCACGCGGATGGCAAGTGCAGATGATGCACTAGTCAGCATGACTGTCCCCCTTATCTGCTTGCTTCAAGAAACCCTGCAAGGGATAAGGGATGATGTGGAAGAGGTGGAGGATGAGGAGTCACCTTTTCCATCAGGTTCTGGACAGTCAGCGCCACGTGGTTCCTCACAAAGGGGTCGGCAGGGGACCCTTTGTGAGGAGGATGAGGAGGAGTCAATGGACGAGGAAGAGCTACGTCCAGAGGAGGGAGTTCCACCATTGTCCAGTGGTCAGTGTGTACAGCGAGGGTGGGGTGATGAAGAGCGGGCAGAGATCATGTCTCAAGCAGGGGACAGCGTTTCTGGGCCAGTTGGCAGTCTGCAGCACATGGTTGAGTTCATGTTGCAGTGCCTGAGAGACGACCGCCGCATCGACCACATTCTCAACGTGCCTGATTATTGGGTGTACGCCCTCTTCGATCCTCGCTACCGTGACAATGTCCAAAACCTCATCCCGGCGTTGACACGGGAGCGTAAAATGCGGGAGTACCACGACACACTGGTGAATTCCATCATCTTCTCCAGTCCAACTGAGAGGAGTGCTGCTAGTGCTTTACAAAGCAGCTCAGTGCGTCGAGGCAGTGGAGGAGGAGGCTCTGCACAAAGAGGGAGCAGAAGCAGTGCCTCTGCCCTAGGCAAGCCAAGTATGGCACAACTGTGGAAAACTTTTGTGTGCCCGCCAAAAATGTCTACACCATCACCGGCGGCTCCAGTCAGCAGGAGGCAACGGTTCCGTCAGATGGTGGCAGACTACATGGCTTGCCCTCTTAGTGTACTCCCAGACGGCTCTTCCCCGTTCAAGTTTTGGGTCTCTAAGCTGGATACATGGCCAGAGCTAAGCCAGTATGCATTGGAGGTGCTGGCTTGCCCTGCGGCTAGTGTCTTATCGGAACGTGTCTTTAGTGCCGCAGGTGGTGTACTAACAGACCGTCGCATGCGACTATCCTCCGATAACGTTGACCGGCTTACTTTCCTGAAAATGAACCAGGCCTGGATCTCGCAGGAATTTGCCACTCCTCTGCCTGATTAAGTAATTGGGTGTCATCCAGGTCTCCTGATGTGTTCATCTTTCTACCACCTGAACTGCTATTCCTGGGCTCCAACACCGCCAGTTGCGGCTCAGAAGTGCAGGCTGCACAGTAAAAACATACGACCCAGTGTTATTGGGTTTCAGTAACGTCAGCTGATCCCCAGCTGTGTAGCCGGCAATGTGTCCTGCGACCGCCACGCTGGCACAACAACCTAAATGTAAGGGAACCTGTCCCCCCCCCCCCCGTCGTTTGTTACTGAAAGAGCCATCTTGTGCAGCAGTAATGCTGCACAAGGAAAAGGTAGCTCTTTTTTTTTAGCTCTTTGCACACGCAGAACTTAACACTTATAAAATGTGTTCACTGATACCGTTATACCGTCCCGGAGCTGGGACTTTCCTTCGTAATGTGACGCAGCACAGCCGTCATTCCTACCCCCTTGGTGCCATGCGCTGCCTCCTCAGCGTTGTTTTAAGCTGTCATGGAGCCTGCGCTGTTCTGTTATCCCTTGGGCATGCCCTATTTGCGCTGCCTGTCTTCTGACATAATTTGGTGTCAGGCTGGCTGCGCCTGTGCGGCCGCGCTGCCCGAGATCCCGCCTCGCAGTGTCTTCTGATTGAATCACACTGTGAGCCTGGGATCCATGGGCATGCGCAGTGCATATCTTCACCTCGGGCTCTCGCCCATCTCCCTCCGCCTTCTTTAGACTGTGCGCCGTCAGCTGATCCCTAATAGCATGCCACGGCCGTGACGCCGCACAGTCTGAAGAAGAGGGAAGGAGGGGAGTGAGAGTCGAGGATATGCACTGTGCATGTCCATGGATCCCAGGCCCGCAGTGGGATTACAATAGACGACACTGCGAGGTGAGATCTGGAGCAGCGTGGACGCACAGGCATTGACAGCCTGACACCAAATTATGTCAGAAGACAGGCAGCGCTAATTGGGCATGGCCAAGGGATAACAGAACAGCGCAGGCTCCGTGACAACTTAAAACAACGCTGAGGAGGCAGCGCACGGCACCAAGGGGATAGGAATGACAGCTGTGCTGCGTCCCATTACGAAGGAAATTCCCACCTCCGGGACGGTTTAACGGTATAAGGGGACACATTTTTAGTGTTTACTTCTGTGTTTGCAAGGAGCATAATTAAAAGAGCAACCTTTTCCTTTTGCATCCTTAGTGCTGCACAAGATGGCTCTTTCAGCTACAAACGTCTTGGGGGGGGGTTAAAGGTTCCCTTTCAACTTGCTCCAATCAGGCTTCGGCCTACACTCTGTTCCTCTGCTCCTCCTGCTGTCACTGGGCTCTAACACCGCCAGTTGGTGCCTGGAAGTGCTGTCTGCACAGTCAACAGTCGCTCCTCTGTTATTGGGGTTCAGTAACGTCAGCTGATCCCCAGCTGTGTGTGCGGCAATACCTCCAATCTGCTCCTCCTGCTGTCCCTGGGCTCTAACACCGCCAGTTGGTGCCTGGAAGTGCTGTCTGCACAGTCAACAGTCGCTCCTCTGTTATTGGGGTTCAGTAACGTCAGCTGATCCCCAGCTGTGTGTGCGGCAATACCTCCAATCTGCTCCTCCTGCTGTCCCTGGGCTCTAACACCGCCAGTTGGTGCCTGGAAGTGCTGTCTGCACAGTCAACAGTCGCTCCTCTGTTATTGGGGTTCAGTAACGTCAGCTGATCCCCAGCTGTGTGTGCGGCAATACCTCCAATCTGCTCCTCCTGCTGTCCCTGGGCTCTAACACCGCCAGTTGGTGCCTGGAAGTGCTGTCTGCACAGTCAACAGTCGCTCCTCTGTTATTGGGGTTCAGTAACGTCAGCTGATCCCCAGCTGTGTGTGCGGCAATACCTCCAATCTGCTCCTCCTGCTGTCCCTGGGCTCTAACACCGCCAGTTGGTGCCTGGAAGTGCTGTCTGCACAGTCAACAGTCGCTCCTCTGTTATTGGGGTTCAGTAACGTCAGCTGATCCCCAGCTGTGTATCCGGCAACGTGTCATGCAACCGCCACGCTGGCACAACTAAAATGTAAGGGGACCTGTCCCCCCCCCTAGGCGTTTGTTACTGAAAGAGCCACCTTGTGCAGCACTAATACTGCACAAGGAAAAGGTCGCTCTTGAAATTATGCTCCTTGCAAAAGCTGAACTACACACTCATGTAATGTGTCCCCTCACACCGTCCAACCGTCCCGGAGGTGGGACTTTCCTTTGTAATGTGACGCAGCACAGCCGTCATTGCTACCCCCTTGGCACCGTGCGCTGCCTCCTTAGCGTTGTTTGATTCCATCATGGACCCTGCGCTGTTATGTTATCCCTTGGCCATGCACAGTTTGCGCTGCCCGTCCTCTGACATCATTTGTTGTCGTCCTGGCTGCGCCTGTGCGCCAACGCTGCCCGAAATCCCACCTCGCAGTGTCGTCTAATGTGATCCCACAGTGGGCCTGGTATCCATGGCCATGCGCAGTGCATATACTAGCCTCTCACTCCCCTTCTTCACGCTTCTTCAGACTAGGCGGCGTCAGCTGATCCCTAATAGCATGCCACGGCCGTGACGCCGCACAGTCTGAAGAAGCAGGAAGGAGGTGAGTGAGAGGCGATGATATGCACTGCGCATGCCCATGGATCCCTGGCCCGCAGTGGGATTACATTAGATGACACTGCGAGGTTGGATCTCAGGCAGCTTGGACGCACAGGAACTGCCAGCCTGACACCTAAATGGTGTCAGAAGAGGGGCACCGCTAACTGTGCATGGCCAAGGGATAACATTACAGCGCGGGCTCCGTGACAGAACCAAACAACGTTGAGGAGGTGGCGCACGGCACCAAGGGGGTTGGAATGACGGCTGTGCTGTGTCACATTACAAAGGAAAGTCCCACTTCCGGGACGGTTTGACGGTGTGAGGGGACACATTATATGAGTGTGTACTTCAGCGTTTGCAAGGAGCATAATTTTAGGAGCCACCATTTTCCATGTGCAGTATTACTGCTGTACAAGATGGCTCTTTCAGCAACAAATGCCTGGGGGGGCTTAAAGGTTCCCTTTCAACTTGCTCCACTGCCGGCTTCGGCCTACACTCTGCTCCTCTTTGATTCCCTGGGTTTCAACACTGTCAGTTGCCACCTGGAAGTGTTGTCTACACAGAAAAAACACTAGCTGATGTGTCAGTGGGGTTCAGCACCGCCAGCTGTTCCTCTGCTGTGTAGTCGGCAACGTGTCCAGCACAAGCCACGCTGGCACAACAGAACAAAAGCTGCCACCAGTGCAGGCTTCGGCCTACACTCTGCTCCTCTCCTCCTCCTGCTGACACTGGGCTCTAACACCGCCAGTTTTTGCCCGGAACTGCTAGCTGCACAGAGAAAAACACCAGCCAATGTGTTATTGGGGTTCAGCACTGCCAGCTGTTCCCCTGCTGTGTAGCTGGCAACGTGACCTGCAAACGCCACGCAGGCACATGAACTGAAATTAAAGGGACCCTGCCACCCACCCAAGGTGTTTCTATGTATAACAGCTGCCTTGTACAGCAGTAATGCTGCATTTGTACAAGGTGGCTGACTTTTTCTCCTAGCCAACGTGGAACTCAACACATACAAAATGTGTCTCATTGAGACCATTCCACTGTCCCTGAGGTGTGACTTTCCTTTCTAATGGTACGCAGCACCACCCTTGGTAGCGTTGCCCATCTTCTGACATCATTGGTTGGCTGCCTGTGCCTGTGCGTCCACCCTGCCCGACACAACCCCCCTCGTTGTCTCATATATTTTGGCTGCGAGGGTGTGATTGATGGGCATGTGCAGTGCATATGTTCGCCTGTCTTAACTCATCTCCTTCCGCCTTCTTCAGACTGTGCGGCCTCATGGCCGTGGTAGGCGATAAAAGATCAGCTGAGGCCGCCCAGTCTGAAGCAGGTGTAAGGACATGTGTGAGCGGCAAACATATTTACTGTACAAAGCCACGAATCCCAGCCACGCAGTGTGATTTTTTGAAAACACACTGCGGGTCTGGGATTCATGGCCATTGCTAACCGCACCGGCCAACATGAAATGAGGTGAGAAGACAGGCAGCGCTCACAGCGCATGGCCAAGGGATCACAATAGCGCAGACTCCTGTACAGCAAATAACAACGCTCAGGAGGCTGCGCCCAGCACCAAGGCGTTATTTATGTGCACCTGTGCTGCGTCTCCTTAAAAAGACAAGTCACGCCTCCAATACAGAACTGAACTACTGTTCAATGGGCTAAATTGTGTACGTCTTTCATTCTGCGTGTGCAATGAGCAAAACTTAAAGAGCAACCTTTAACTTGTGGAGCTTTACTGCTGCACAAGGTGTGGCTCTTCAACATTGTAACACCTGAGGGTGGGTTAAAGGTTACCTTTGAAATTGGTTCAAGTAGGCTTCGGCCTACACTCTGCTCCTCCTGCAGACCCTGGGCTCTAACTACGCCAGTTGGGGCCCGGAAGTGCTGGCTGCACAGAGAAAAACACCCACCATTGTGTCAGTGGGGTTCAGCACCGCCAGCTGTTCCCCTGCTGTGTAGCCGGCATCGTGTCCAGCACAAGCCACGCTGGCCCAACAGACCAAAAGCTGCCACCAGTGCAGGCTTCGGCCTACACTCTGCTCCTCTCCTCCTCCTGCTGACCCTGGGCTATAACACCGCCAGTTGTAGCCTGGAAGTGCTAGCTGCACAGAGAAAAACACCCGCCAATGTGTTAGTTGGGTTCAGCACCGCCAGCTGTTCCCCTGCTGTGTACCCGGCATCGTGTCCAGCACAAGCCACGCTGGCACAACAGACCAAAAGCTGCCACCAGTGCAGGCTTCGGCCTACACTTTGCTCCTCTCCTCCTCCTGCTGACCCTGGGCTCTAACACCGCCAGTTTTTGCCCGGACGTGCTAGCTGCACAGAGAAAAACACCAGTCAATGTGTCAGTGGGGTTCAGCACCGCCAGCTGTTCCCCTGCTGTGTAGCCGGCAAAGTGAACTGCAAACGCCACGCAGGCACATGAACTGAAATTGAAGGTTGCCTGCCCCCCACCCCTAGGTGTTTCTATGTATAACAGCCACCTTGTACAGCAGTAATGCTGCATTTGTACAAGGTGGCTGACTTTTTTTCCTTGCCCACGTGGAACTCAACACGCACAAAATGTGTCTCATTGAGACCATTCCACTGTCCCTGAGGTGTGACTTTCCTTTCTAATGATACGCAGCACCCCCCTTGGTAGCGCTGCCCGTCTTCTGACATCATTGGTTGGCTGGCTGCGCCTGTGCGTCCGCCCTGCCTGAAACAATGCTCCTCGTTGTCTTACTTATTTTGACTGCGAGGGTGTGATTGATGGGCACGAGCAGTGCATATCTTCGCCTGTCTTTACTCATCTCCTTCCGCCTTCTTCAGACTGTGCGGCCTCATGGCCGCGGCATGCGAGAAGGGATCAGCTGAGGCCGCCCAGTCTGATGCAGGTGTAAGGACATGAGTGACAGGCAAAAAAATTTACTGCGCAAGGTCACGAATCCCAGCCCCGTAGTGTGACTTAAAGAAAAGACACTGCGGGTCTGGGTTTCATGGCCATCGCTAACCGCACCGGCCAACATGAAATGAGGTCAGAAGACAGGCAGCGCTCACAGCGCATGGCCAAGGGATAACAAGAGCGCAGACTCCTGTACAGCAAATAACAACGCTCAGGAAGCTGCGCCCATGCACCAAGGTGTTATTTTGGACACCTGTGCTGCGTCTCCTTAAAAAGACAAGTCACGCCTCCACTACTGTTTGACAGTATAATGGGCTAAATAGTGTACGTGTTTTATTCAGCATGTGCAAGGAGCAAAATTAATAGAGCAACCTTTTACTTGTGCAGCATTAATGCTGCACAAGGTGTGGCTCTTGTACCTTGCAACACCTGAGGGGGGGTTAAAGGTTACCTTTGAAATTGGTTCAACTAGGCTTCGGCGTACACTCTGCTCCTCTCCTCCTCCTGCTGACCCTGGGCTCTAACACCGCTAGTTTTTGCCCGGAAGTGCTAGCTGCACAGAGAAAAACACCAGCCAATGTGTTAGTGGGGTTCAGCACCGCCAGCTGTTCCCCTGCTGTGTAGCCGACATCGTGTCCAGCACAAGCCATGCTGGCACAACCGACCAAAAGCTGCCACCAGTGCAGGCTTCGGCCTACACTCTGCTCTTCTCCTCCTCCTGCTGACCCTGGGCTCAAACACCGCTAGTTTTTGCCCGGAAGTGCTAGCTGCACAGAGAAAAACACCAGCCAATGTGTTAGTGGGGTTCAGCACCGCCAGCTGTTCCCCTGCTGTGTAGCCGGCAATGTGACCTGCAAACGCCACGCAGGCACATGAACTGAAATTGAAGGGAGCCTGCCCCCCACCCCCAGGTGTTTCTATGTATAACAGCCACCTTGTACAGCAGTACTGCTGCATTTGTACAAGTTGGCTGACTTTTTCTCCTTGCCCACGTGGAACTCAACACGTACAAAATGTGTCTCATTAGAGACCATTACAATGTCCCTGAGGTGTGACTTTCCTTTTTAATGACACGCAGCACCCCCATTGTTAGCGCTGCCCATCTTTTGACATCATTGGTTAGCTGGCTGCTCCTGTGCGTCCGCCCTGCTCGAAACAACGCCCCTCGGTTTTTTATTTATTTTGTCAGCGAGGGTGTGGTTTATGGGCACGAGCAGTGCATATGTTCGCCTGTCGTCACTCATCTCCTTCCGCCTTCTTCAGACTGTGCAGCCTCATGGCCGCGGCATGCGAGAAGGGATCAGCAGAGGCCGCCCAGTCTGAAGCAGGTGTAAGGATGTGTGTGAGCGGCAAAAATATTTACTGCTCAAGGCCACGAATCCCAGCACCGCAGTGTGACTTTATGAAAAGGCACTGTGGGTCTGGGATTTATGGCCATCGTTAACCGCACCGGCCAACATGAAATGAGGTCATAAGATGGGCAGCGCTAACAGGGCATTGCCAAGGGATAACACAAGAGCGCAGACTCCTGTACAGCAAATAACAACGCTCAGGAAGCTGTGCCAAGCACCCAGGCGTTATTTGGGACACCTGTGCTGCGTCTCCTTAAAAGACAAGTCACTCCTCCACTACAGTTTGACTGTAGAATGGGCTAAATTGTGTACGTCTTTCATTCAGCGTGTGCAAGTAGACAAATTAATAGAGCAACCTTTGACGTGTGCAGCATTAATACTGCACAAGGTTTGTCTCTTGTACTTTGTAACACCTGAGGGGGGGTTAAAGGTTTCCTTTGAAATTGGTTCAACTAGGCTTCGGCCTACACTCTGCTCCTCTCCTCCTCCTGCTGCCCCTGGGCTCTAACACCGCTAGTTTTTGCCCGGAAGTGCTAGCTGCACAGAGAAAAACACCCGCCATTGTGTCAGTGGGGTTCAGCAACGCCAGCTGTTCCCCCACTGTGTAGCCGGCAAAGTGTCCTGCAAACGCAACGCAGACACAAAGCTGCCTCCAGTGCAGGTTTCGGCCTACACTCTGCTCCCCCTGCTTACCCTTTGCTCCAACACCGCTAGTTGGGGCTCTAGGAAGACAATCTTTAATAGGCAACGCATCCGGGTTCCAGCACCGCCAGCTGGTTCTCGGCAGTGTTTTTGTCACGGGTACTTCCTCGTGCCCAGCCTGGTTCCAGCACCGTCAGCTGTTTCCGGGTAGTGTCAAGCTCACTGAGACGCCTATGCTTGCCCCGTCGTGTTGCGGTTGGGTTAGCCAACTACAGGGTGCCTCCAGTTTAGGAGCTTCCTATGTGGGCTGCGTGAATTGGTAGTCAAGGCTGGTTCTGTAGTGCCAGTAGGCCCAGCTCCCCCTGTAGGACTGTTGGTGTTCGGTAACTGCGGCTGCCTCGCGGCCTAGCTGTTCTCTCCTCTCCTGTGGACCTTCTGGTCTACCACCTGGTTCCAGCACCGTCAGCTGGTTCCGGGCCGAGCCTCTGGCTTAGGTGCCTCCTCCTGGGTATCCGAGTTCCGCCAACGTCAGGCGGTCCTTGGTAGTGCTTTTAAGCGCGGGCACCTACAGCTTAGTAACCGGGTTCCAGCACCGTCAGCTGGTCCTCGGTCGTGCCATTGGCTCTTGCACACTGGGGCGACGCATCCGGGTTCCAGCACCGCCAGCTGGTTCTCGGCAGTGTTTTTGTCACGGGTACTCCCTCGTACCCAGCCTGGTTCCAGCACCGTCAGCTGTTTCCGGGTAGTGTCAAGCTCACTGAGACACCTATGCTTGCCCCGTCGTGTTGCGGTCGGGTTAGCCAACTCCAGGGTGCCTCCAGTTTAGGAGCTTCCTATGTGGGCTGCGTGAATTGGTAGTCAAGGCTGGTTCTGTAGTGCCAGTAGGCCAAGGCCCCCCTGTAGGACTGTTGGTGTTCGGTAAGTGCGGCTGCCTCGCGGCCTAGCTGTTCTCTCCTCTCCTGTGGACCTTCTGGTCCACCACCTGGTTCCAGCACCATCAGCTGGTTCCTGGCCGAGCCTCTGGCTTAGGTGCCTCCTCCTGGGTATCCGAGTTCCGCCAACGTCAGGCGGTCCTTGGTAGTGCTTTTAAGCGCGGGCACCTACAGCTTAGTAACCGGGTTCCAGCACCGTCAGCTGGTCCTCGGTCGTGCCATTGGCTCTTGCACACTGGGGCGACGCATCCAGGTTCCAGCACCGCCAGCTGGTTCTCGGCAGTGTTTTTGTCACGGGTACTCCCTCGTACCCAGCCTGGTTCCAGCACCGTCAGCTGTTTCCGGGTAGTGTCAAGCTCACTGAGACGCCTATGCTTGCCCCGTCGTGTTGCGGTCGGGTTAGCCAACTCCAGGGTGCCTCCAGTTTAGGAGCTTCCTATGTGGGCTGCGTGAATTGGTAGTCAAGGCTGGTTCTGTAGTGCCAGTAGGCCAAGCTCCCCCTGTAGGACTGTTGGTGTTCGGTAACTGCGGCTGCCTCGCAGCCTAGCTGTTCTCTCCTCTCCTGTGGACCTTCTGGTCCACCACCTGGTTCCAGCACCGTCAGCTGGTTCCGGGCCGAGCCTCTGGCTTAGGTGCCTCCTCCTGGGTATCCGAGTTCCGCCAACATCAGGCGGTCCTTGGTAGTGCTTTTAAGCGCGGGCACCTACAGCTTAGTAACCGGGTTCCAGCACCGTCAGCTGGTCCTCGGTCGTGCCATTGGCTCTTGCACACTGGGGCGACGCATTCGGGTTCCAGCACCGCCAGCTGGTTCTCGGCAGTGTTTTTGTCACGGGTACTCCCTCGTTCCCAGCCTGGTTCCAGCACCGTCAGCTGTTTCCGGGTAGTGTCAAGCTCACTGAGACGCCTATGCTTGCCCCGTCGTGTTGCGGTCGGGTTAGCCAACTCCAGGGTGCCTCCAGTTTAGGAGCTTCCTATGTGGGCTGCGTGAATTGGTAGTCAAGGCTGGTTCTGTAGTGCCAGTAGGCCCAGCTCCCCCTGTAGGACTGTTGGTGTTCGGTAACTGCGGCTGCCTCGCGGCCTAGCTGTTCTCTCCTCTCCTGTGGACCTTCTGGTCTACCACCTGGTTCCAGCACCGTCAGCTGGTTCCGGGCCGAGCCTCTGGCTTAGGTGCCTCCTCCTGGGTATCCGAGTTCCGCCAACGTCAGGCGGTCCTTGGTAGTGCTTTTAAGCGCGGGCACCTACAGCTTAGTAACCGGGTTCCAGCACCGTCAGCTGGTCCTCGGTCGTGCCATTGGCTCTTGCACACTGGGGCGACGCATCCGGGTTCCAGCACCGCCAGCTGGTTCTTGGCAGTGTTTTTGTCACGGGTACTCCCTCGTACCCAGCCTGGTTCCAGCACCGTCAGCTGTTTCCGGGTAGTGTCAAGCTCACTGAGACACCTATGCTTGCCCCGTCGTGTTGCGGTCGGGTTAGCCAACTCCAGGGTGCCTCCAGTTTAGGAGCTTCCTATGTGGGCTGCGTGAATTGGTAGTCAAGGCTGGTTCTGTAGTGCCAGTAGGCCAAGGCCCCCCTGTAGGACTGTTGGTGTTCGGTAAGTGCGGCTGCCTCGCGGCCTAGCTGTTCTCTCCTCTCCTGTGGACCTTCTGGTCCACCACCTGGTTCCAGCACCATCAGCTGGTTCCTGGCCGAGCCTCTGGCTTAGGTGCCTCCTCCTGGGTATCCGAGTTCCGCCAACGTCAGGCGGTCCTTGGTAGTGCTTTTAAGCGCGGGCACCTACAGCTTAGTAACCGGGTTCCAGCACCGTCAGCTGGTCCTCGGTCGTGCCATTGGCTCTTGCACACTGGGGCGACGCATCCGGGTTCCAGCACCGCCAGCTGGTTCTCGGCAGTGTTTTTGTCACGGCTACTCCCTCGTACCCAGCCTGGTTCCAGCACCGTCAGCTGTTTCCGGGTAGTGTCAAGCTCACTGAGACGCCTATGCTTGCCCCGTCGTGTTGCGGTCGGGTTAGCCAACTCCAGGGTGCCTCCAGTTTAGGAGCTTCCTATGTGGGCTGCGTGAATTGGTAGTCAAGGCTGGTTCTGTAGTGCCAGTAGGCCAAGCTCCCCCTGTAGGACTGTTGGTGTTCGGTAACTGCGGCTGCCTCGCAGCCTAGCTGTTCTCTCCTCTCCTGTGGACCTTCTGGTCCACCACCTGGTTCCAGCACCGTCAGCTGGTTCCGGGCCGAGCCTCTGGCTTAGGTGCCTCCTCCTGGGTATCCGAGTTCCGCCAACATCAGGCGGTCCTTGGTAGTGCTTTTAAGCGCGGGCACCTACAGCTTAGTAACCGGGTTCCAGCACCGTCAGCTGGTCCTCGGTCGTGCCATTGGCTCTTGCACACTGGGGCGACGCATTCGGGTTCCAGCACCGCCAGCTGGTTCTCGGCAGTGTTTTTGTCACGGGTACTCCCTCGTTCCCAGCCTGGTTCCAGCACCGTCAGCTGTTTCCGGGTAGTGTCAAGCTCACTGAGACGCCTATGCTTGCCCCGTCGTGTTGCGGTCGGGTTAGCCAACTCCAGGGTGCCTCCAGTTTAGGAGCTTCCTATGTGGGCTGCGTGAATTGGTAGTCAAGGCTGGTTCTGTAGTGCCAGTAGGCCAAGGCCCCCCTGTAGGACTGTTGGTGTCCGGTAACCGCGGCTGCCTCGCGGCCTAGCTGTTCTCTCCTCTCCTGTGGACCTTCTGGTCCACCACCTGGTTCCAGCACCATCAGCTGGTTCCAGGCCGAGCCTCTGGCTTAGGTGCCTCCTCCTGGGTATACGAGTTCCGCCAACGTCAGGCGGTCCTTGGTAGTGCTTTTAAGCGCGGGCACCTACAGCTTAGTAACCGGGTTCCAGCACCGTCAGCTGGTCCTCGGTCGTGCCATTGGCTCTTGCACACTGGGGCGACGCATCCGGGTTCCAGCACCGCCAGCTGGTTCTCGGCAGTGTTTTTGTAACGGGTACTCCCTCGTACCCAGCCTGGTTCCAGCACCGTCAGCTGTTTCTGGGTAGTGTCAAGCTCACTGAGATGCCTATGCTTGCCCCGTCGTGTTGCGGTTGGGTTAGCCAACTCCAGGATGCCTCCAGTTTAGGAGCTTCCTATGTGGGCTGCGTGAATTGGTAGTCAAGGCTGGTTCTGTAGTGCCAGTAGGCCAAGCTCCCCCTGTAGGACTGTTGGTGTTCGATAACTGCGGCTGCCTCGCAGCCTAGCTGTTCTCTCCTCTCCTGTGGACCTTCTGGTGCACCACCTGGTTCCAGCACCATCAGCTGGTTCCGGGCCGAGCCTCTGGCTTAGGTGCCTCCTCCTGGGTATCCGAGTTCCGCCAACGTCAGGCGGTCCTTGGTAGTGCTTTTAAGCGTGGGCACCTACAGCTTAGTAACCGGGTTCCAGCACCGTCAGCTGGTCCTCGGTCGTGCCATTGGCTCTTGCACACTGGGGCGACGCATCCGGGTTCCAGCACCGCCAGCTGGTTCTCGGCAGTGTTTTTGTCACGGGTACTCCCTCGTACCCAGCCTGGTTCCAGCACCGTCAGCTGTTTCCGGGTAGTGTCAAGCTCACTGAGACGCCTATGCTTGCCCCGTCGTGTTGCGGTCGGGTTAGCCAACTCCAGGGTGCCTCCAGTTTAGGAGCTTCCTATGTGGGCTGCGTGAATTGGTATTCAAGGCTAGTTCTGTAGTGCCAGTAGGCCAAGCTCCCCCTGTAGGACTGTTGGTGTTCGGTAACTGCGGCTGCCTCGCGGCCTAGCTGTTCTCTCCTCTCCTGTGGACCTTCTGGTCCACCACCTGGTTCCAGCACCGTCAGCTGGTTCCGGGCCGAGCCTCTGGCTTAGGTGCCTCCTCCTGGGTATCCGAGTTCCGCCAACGTCAGGCGGTCCTTGGTAGTGCTTTTAAGCGCGGGCACCTACAGCTTAGTAACCGGGTTCCAGCACCGTCAGCTGGTCCTCGGTCGTGCCATTGGCTCTTGCACACTGGGGCGACGCATTCGGGTTCCAGCACCGCCAGCTGGTTCTCGGCATTGTTTTTGTCACGGGTACTCCCTCGTACCCAGCCTGGTTCCAGCACCGTCAGCTGTTTCCAGGTAGTGTCAAGCTCACTGAGACGCCTATGCTTGCCCCGTCGTGTTGCGGTCGGGTTAGCCAACTCCAGGGTGCCTCCAGTTTAGGAGCTTCCTATGTGGGCTGCGTGAATTGGTAGTCAAGGCTGGTTCTGTAGTGCCAGTAGGCAAAGCTCCCCCTGTAGGACTGTTGGTGTTCGGTAACTGCGGCTGCCTCGCGGCCTAGCTGTTCTCTCCTCTCCTGTGGACCTTCTGGTCCACCACATGGTTCCAGCACCGTCAGCTGGTTCCGGGCCGAGCCTCTGGCTTAGGTGCCTCCTCCTGGGTATCCGAGTTCCGCCAACGTCAGGCGGTCCTTGGTAGTGCTTTTAAGCGCGGGCACCTACAGCTTAGTAACCGGGTTCCAGCACCGTCAGCTGGTCCTCGGTCGTGCCATTGGCTCTTGCACACTGGGGCGACGCATCCGGGTTCCAGCACCGCCAGCTGGTTCTCGGCAGTGTTTTTGTCACGGGTACTCCCTCGTACCCAGCCTGGTTCCAGCACCGTCAGCTGTTTCCGGGTAGTGTCAAGCTCACTGAGACGCCTATGCTTGCCCCGTCGTGTTGCGGTCGGGTTAGCCAACTCCAGGGTGCCTCCAGTTTAGGAGCTTCCTATGTGGGCTGCGTGAATTGGTAGTCAAGGCTGGTTCTGTAGTGCCAGTAGGCCAAGCTCCCCCTGTAGGACTGTTGGTGTTCGGTAACTGCGGCTGCCTCGCGGCCTAGCTGTTCTCTCCTCTCCTGTGGACCTTCTGGTCCACCACCTGGTTCCAGCACCGTCAGCTGGTTCCGGGCCGAGCCTCTGGCTTAGGTGCCTCCTCCTGGGTATCCGAGTTCCGCTAACGTCAGGCGGTCCTTGGTAGTGCTTTTAAGCGCGGGCACCTACAGCTTAGTAACCGGGTTCCAGCACCGTCAGCTGGTCCTCGGTCGTGCCATTGGCTCTTGCACACTGGGGCGACGCATCCGGTTTCCAGCACCGCCAGCTGGTTCTCGGCAGTGTTTTTGTCACGGGTACTCCCTCGTACCCAGCCTGGTTCCAGCACCGTCAGCTGTTTCCGGGTAGTGTCAAGCTCACTGAGACGCCTATGCTTGCCCCGTCGTGTTGCGGTCGGGTTAGCCAACTCCAGGATGCCTCCAGTTTAGGAGCTTCCTATGTGGGCTGCGTGAATTGGTAGTCAAGGCTGGTTCTGTAGTGCCAGTAGGCCAAGGCCCCCCTGTAGGACTGTTGGTGTTCGGTAACTGCGGCTGCCTCACGGCCTAGCTGTTCTCTCCTCTCCTGTGGACCTTCTGGTCCACCACCTGGTTCCAGCACCATCAGCTGGTTCCGGGCCGAGCCTCTGGCTTAGGTGCCTCCTCCTGGGTATCCGAGTTCCGCCAACGTCAGGCGGTCCTTGGTAGTGCTTTTAAGCGCGGGCACCTACAGCTTAGTAACCGGGTTCCAGCACCGTCAGCTGGTCCTCGGTCGTGCCATTGGCTCTTGCACACTGGGGCGACGCATCCGGGTTCCAGCACCGCCAGCTGGTTCTCGGCAGTGTTTTTGTCACGGGTACTCCCTCGTACCCAGCCTGGTTCCAGCACCGTCAGCTGTTTCCGGGTAGTGTCAAGCTCACTGAGACGCCTATGCTTGCCCCGTCGTGTTGCGGTCGGGTTAGCCAACTCCAGGGTGCCTCCAGTTTAGGAGCTTCCTATGTGGGCTGCGTGAATTGGTAGTCAAGGCTGGTTCTGTAGTGCCAGTAGGCCAAGCTCCCCCTGTAGGACTGTTGGTGTTCGGTAACTGCGGCTGCCTCGCGGCCTAGCTGTTCTCTCCTCTCCTGTGGACCTTCTGGTCCACCACCTGGTTCCAGCACCGTCAGCTGTTTCCGGGTAGTGTCAAGCTCACTGAGACGCCTATGCTTGCCCCGTCGTGTTGCGGTCGGGTTAGCCAACTCCAGGGTGCCTCCAGTTTAGGAGCTTCCTATGTGGGCTGCGTGAATTGGTATTCAAGGCTGGTTCTGTAGTGCCAGTAGGCCAAGCTCCCCCTGTAGGACTGTTGGTGTTCGGTAACTGCGGCTGCCTCGCGGCCTTGCTGTTCTCTCCTCTCCTGTGGACCTTCTGGTCCACCACCTGGTTCCAGCACCGTCAGCTGGTTCCGGGCCGAGCCTCTGGCTTAGGTGCCTCCTCCTGGGTATCCGAGTTCCGCCAACGTCAGGCGGTCCTTGGTAGTGCTTTTAAGCGCGGGCACCTACAGCTTAGTAACCGGGTTCCAGCACCGTCAGCTGGTCCTCGGTCGTGCCATTGGCTCTTGCACACTGGGGCGACGCATTCGGGTTCCAGCACCGCCAGCTGGTTCTCGGCATTGTTTTTGTCACGGGTACTCCCTCGTACCCAGCCTGGTTCCAGCACCGTCAGCTGTTTCCAGGTAGTGTCAAGCTCACTGAGACGCCTATGCTTGCCCCGTCGTGTTGCGGTCGGGTTAGCCAACTCCAGGGTGCCTCCAGTTTAGGAGCTTCCTATGTGGGCTGCGTGAATTGGTAGTCAAGGCTGGTTCTGTAGTGCCAGTAGGCCAAGCTCCCCCTGTAGGACTGTTGGTGTTCGGTAACTGCGGCTGCCTCGCGGCCTAGCTGTTCTCTCCTCTCCTGTGGACCTTCTGGTCCACCACCTGGTTCCAGCACCGTCAGCTGGTTCCGGGCCGAGCCTCTGGCTTAGGTGCCTCCTCCTGGGTATCCGAGTTCCGCCAACGTCAGGCGGTCCTTGGTAGTGCTTTTAAGCGCGGGCACCTACAGCTTAGTAACCGGGTTCCAGCACCGTCAGCTGGTCCTCGGTCGTGCCATTGGCTCTTGCACACTGGGGCGACGCATCCGGGTTCCAGCACCGCCAGCTGGTTCTCGGCAGTGTTTTTGTCACGGGTACTCCCTCGTACCCAGCCTGGTTCCAGCACCGTCAGCTGTTTCCGGGTAGTGTCAAGCTCACTGAGACGCCTATGCTTGCCCCGTCGTGTTGCGGTCGGGTTAGCCAACTCCAGGGTGCCTCCAGTTTAGGAGCTTCCTATGTGGGCTGCGTGAATTGGTAGTCAAGGCTGGTTCTGTAGTGCCAGTAGGCCAAGCTCCCCCTGTAGGACTGTTGGTGTTCGGTAACTGCGGCTGCCTCGCGGCCCAGCTGTTCTCTCCTCTCCTGTGGACCTTCTGGTCCACCACCTGGTTCCAGCACCGTCAGCTGGTTCCGGGCCGAGCCTCTGGCTTAAGTGCCTCCTCCTGGGTATCCGAGTTCCGCCAACGTCAGGCGATCCTTGGTAGTGCTTTTAAGGGCGGGCACCTACAGCTTAGTAACCGGGTTCCAGCACCGTCAGCTGGTCCTCGGTCGTGCCATTGGCTCTTGCACACTGGGGCGACGCATTCAGGTTCCAGCACCGCCAGCTGGTTCTCGGCAGTGTTTTTGTCACGGGTACTCCCTCGTACCCAGCCTGGTTCCAGCACCGTCAGCTGTTTCCGGGTAGTGTCAAGCTCACTGAGACGCCTATGCTTGCCCCGTCGTGTTGCGGTCGGGTTAGCCAACTCCAGGGTGCCTCCAGTTTTGGAGCTTCCTATGTGGGCTGCGTGAATTGGTAGTCAAGGCTGGTTCTGTAGTGCCAGTAGGCCAAGGCCCCCCTGTAGGACTGTTGGTGTTCGGTAACTGCGGCTGCCTCGCAGCCTAGGTGTTCTCTCCTCTCCTGTGGACCTTCTGGTCCACCACCTGGTTCCAGCACCATCAGCTGGTTCCGGGCCGAGCCTCTGGCTTATGTGCCTCCTCCTGGGTATCCGAGTTCCGCCATCGTCAGGCGGTCCTTGGTAGTGCTTTTAAGCGCGGGCACCTACAGCTTAGTAACCGGGTTCCAGCACCGTCAGCTGGTCCTCGGTCGTGCCATTGGCTCTTGCACACTGGGGCGACGCATTCGGGTTCCAGCACCGCCAGCTGGTTCTCGGCATTGTTTTTGTCACGGGTACTCCCTCGTACCCAGCCTGGTTCCAGCACCGTCAGCTGTTTCCAGGTAGTGTCAAGCTCACTGAGACGCCTATGCTTGCCCCGTCGTGTTGCGGTCGGGTTAGCCAACTCCAGGGTGCCTCCAGTTTAGGAGCTTCCTATGTGGGCTGCGTGAATTGGTAGTCAAGGCTGGTTCTGTAGTGCCAGTAGGCCAAGCTCCCCCTGTAGGACTGTTGGTGTTCGGTAACTGCGGCTGCCTCGCGGCCTAGCTGTTCTCTCCTCTCCTGTGGACCTTCTGGTCCACCACTTGGTTCCAGCACCGTCAGCTGGCTCCGGGCCGAGCCTCTGGCTTAGGTGCCTCCTCCTGGGTATCCGAGTTCCGCCAACGTCAGGCGGTCCTTGGTAGTGCTTTTAAGCGCGGGCACCTACAGCTTAGTAACCGGGTTCCAGCACCGTCAGCTGGTCCTCGGTCGTGCCATTGGCTCTTGCACACTGGGGCGACGCATCCGGGTTCCAGCACCGCCAGCTGGTTCTCGGCAGTGTTTTTGTCACGGGTACTCCCTCGTACCCAGCCTGGTTCCAGCACCGTCAGCTGTTTCCGGGTAGTGTCAAGCTCACTGAGACGCCTATGCTTGCCCCGTCGTGTTGCGGTCGGGTTAGCCAACTACAGGGTGCCTCCAGTTTTGGAGCTTCCTATGTGGGCTGCGTGAATTGGTAGTCAAGGCTGGTTCTGTAGTGCCAGTAGGCCAAGCTCCCCCTGTAGGACTGTTGGTGTTCGGTAACTGCGGCTGCCTCGCAGCCTAGGTGTTCTCTCCTCTCCTGTGGACCTTCTGGTCCACCACCTGGTTCCAGCACCATCAGCTGGTTCCGGGCCGAGCCTCTGGCTTATGTGCCTCCTCCTGGGTATCCGAGTTCCGCCATCGTCAGGCGGTCCTTGGTAGTGCTTTTAAGCGCGGGCACCTACAGCTTAGTAACCGGGTTCCAGCACCGTCAGCTGGTCCTCGGTCGTGCCATTGGCTCTTGCACACTGGGGCGACGCATCCGGGTTCCAGCACCGCCAGCTGGTTCTCGGCAGTGTTTTTGTCACGGGTACTCCCTCGTACCCAGCCTGGTTCCAGCACCGTCAGCTGTTTCCGGGTAGTGTCAAGCTCACTGAGACGCCTATGCTTGCCCCGTCGTGTTGCGGTCGGGTTAGCCAACTCCAGGGTGCCTCCAGTTTAGGAGCTTCCTATGTGGGCTGCGTGAATTGGTAGTCAAGGCTGGTTCTGTAGTGCCAGTAGGTCAAGGCCCCCCTGTAGGACTGTTGGTGTTCGGTAACTGCGGCTGCCTCACGGCCTAGCTGTTCTCTCCTCTCCTGTGGACCTTCTGGTCCACCACCTGGTTCCAGCACCATCAGCTGGTTCCGGGCCAAGCCTCTGGCTTAGGTGCCTCCTCCTGGGTATCCGAGTTCCGCCAACGTCAGGCGGTCCTTGGTAGTGCTTTTAAGCGCGGGCACCTACAGCTTAGTAACCGGGTTCCAGCACCGTCAGCTGGTCCTCGGTCGTGCCATTGGCTCTTGCACACTGGGGCGACGCATCCGGGTTCCAGCACCGCCAGCTGGTTCTCGGCATTGTTTTTGTCACGGGTACTCCCTCGTACCCAGCCTGGTTCCAGCACCGTCAGCTGTTTCCGGGTAGTGTCAAGCTCACTGAGACGCCTATGCTTGCCCCGTCGTGTTGCGGTCGGGTTAGCCAACTCCAGGGTGCCTCCAGTTTAGGAGCTTCCTATGTGGGCTGCGTGAATTGGTAGTCAAGGCTGGTTCTGTAGTGCCAGTAGGCCAAGCTCCCCCTGTAGGACTGTTGGTGTTCGGTAACTGCGGCTGCCTCGCGTCCTAGCTGTTCTCTCCTCTCCTGTGGACCTTCTGGTCCACCACCTGGTTCCAGCACCGTCAGCTGGTTCCGGGCCGAGCCTCTGGCTTAGGTGCCTCCTCCTGGGTATCCGAGTTCCGCCAATGTCAGGCGGTCCTTGGTAGTGCTTTTAAGCGCGGGCACCTACAGCTTAGTAACCGGGTTCCAGCACCGTCAGCTGGTCCTCGGTCGAGCCATTGGCTCTTGCACACTGGGGCGACGCATCCGGGTTCCAGCACCGCCAGCTGGTTCTCGGCAGTGTTTTTGTCACGGGTACTCCCTCGTACCCAGCCTGGTTCCAGCACCGTCAGCTGTTTCCGGGTAGTGTCAAGCTCACTGAGACGCCTATGCTTGCCCCGTCGTGTTGCGGTCGGGTTAGCCAACTCCAGGGTGCCTCCAGTTTAGGAGCTTCCTATGTGGGCTGCGTGAATTGGTAGTCAAGGCTGGTTCTGTAGTGCCAGTAGGCCAAGCTCCCCCTGTAGGACTGTTGGTGTTCGGTAACTGCGGCTGCCTCGCGGCCTAGCTGTTCTCTCCTCTCCTGTGGACCTTCTGGTCCACCACCTGGTTCCAGCACCGTCAGCTGGTTCCGGGCCGAGCCTCTGGCTTAGGTGCCTCCTCCTGGGTATCCGAGTTCCGCCAACGTCAGGCGGTCCTTGGTAGTGCTTTTAAGCGCGGGCACCTACAGCTTAGTAACCGGGTTCCAGCACCGTCAGCTGGTCCTCGGTCGTGCCATTGGCTCTTGCACACTGGGGCGACGCATCCGGGTTCCAGCACCGCCAGCTGGTTCTCGGCAGTGTTTTTGTCACGGGTACTCCCTCGTACCCAGCCTGGTTCCAGCACCATCAGCTGTTTCCGGGTAGTGTCAAGCTCACTGAGACGCCTATGCTTGCCCCGTCGTGTTGCGGTCGGGTTAGCCAACTGAAGGATGCCTCCAGTTTAGGAGCTTCCTATGTGGGCTGCGTGAATTGGTAGTCAAGGCTGGTTCTGTAGTGCCAGTAGGCCAAGCTCCCCCTGTAGGACTGTTGGTGTTCGGTAACTGCGGCTGCCTCGCGGCCTAGCTGTTCTCTCCTCTCCTGTGGACCTTCTGGTCCACCACCTGTTTCCAGCACCGTCAGCTGGTTCCGGGCCGAGCCTCTGGCTTAAGTGCCTCCTCCTGGGTATCCGAGTTCCGCCAACGTCAGGCGGTCCTTGGTAGTGCTTTTAAGCGCGGGCACCTACAGCTTAGTAACCGGGTTCCAGCACCGTCAGCTGGTCCTCGGTCGTGCCATTGGCTCTTGCACACTGGGGCGACGCATCCGGTTCCAGCACCGCCAGCTGGTTCTCGGCAGTGTTTTTGTCACGGGTACTCCCTCGTACCCAGCCTGGTTCCAGCACCGTCAGCTGTTTCCGGGTAGTGTCAAGCTCACTGAGACGCCTATGCTTGCCCCGTCGTGTTGCGGTCGGGTTAGCCAACTCCAGGGTGCCTCCAGTTTAGGAGCTTCCTATGTGGGCTGCGTGAATTGGTAGTCAAGGCTGGTTCTGTAGTGCCAGTAGGCCAAGCTCCCCCTGTAGGACTGTTGGTGTTCAGTAACTGCGGCTGCCTCGCGGCCTAGCTGTTCTCTCCTCTCCTGTGGACCTTGTGGTCCACCACCTGATTCCAGCACCGTCAGCTGGTTCTCGGCAGTGTCTTTTGCTCTTGTACCTTCTGCTCCCCATCCTGGTTCCAGTACCGTCAGCTGGTGTCGGGCAGAGCCTTTGGTTTAGGTGCCTCCTTCTGGGTATCCAAGTTCCACCAACGTCAGGTGGTCCTTGGTAGTGCTTTCAGGCACGGGTACCTCCTGCTTAGTAACCGGGTTCCAGTAACGTCAGCTGGTCCTCGGTAGTTCCATTGGCTCTTGGACCTTCGGCTACCCATCCGGGTTCCAGTACCATCAGCTGGTTCTCGGCAGTGTCTTTTGCTCTTGTACCTTCTGCTCCCCATCCTGGTTCCAGTAACGTCAGCTGGTTCCGGGCAGAGCCTTTGGCTTAGGTGCCTCCTTCTGGGTATCCGAGTTCCGCCAACGTCAGGCGGTCCTTGGTAGTGCTTTTTAGCACGGGTACCTCCTGCTTAGTAACCGGGTTCCAGTAACGTCAGCTGGTCCTCGGTAGTTCCATAGGCTCTTGAACCTTCGGGTAGCCATCCGAGTTCCAGTTCCATCAGCTGGTTCTTGGCATTTTCTCAGCCTTCTTGTACCTTCTGCTACGTTTCCAAGTTGAAGACCCTAAAGTCGACGACCCGGAAGACCACCCCGATGACGACGACGACGGCGGAGACGACGACGGCGTAGACGACCCTGGAGACGACGACCCTGGAGACGACGACATGGAAGACCGAGAAGCAGAAGAACAAGAGGCTGCAGAACAAAGAGCAGAAGAACATTAAGCATAACACTTAATATCAGAGCAAAAGATATTATCTAAATTATATGCAGAAGAAGACTAAGCAGTGTATGGGGGTGAGTCCGTTCCTCCTCGTGGTGCCCCTGGATAAAGCCTGATGCTGCAGGCCAAACTGAACGCGGACAAATGTAACTTTTGTGACTGGCAGAACGGAAGGTGTAATCTTCAAACTTTTATAGATAACAACTACGGGAATGCCTGTCACAAATGAGAATATGATGAAGAAGTAGAATAGGAAGAATAATAATAGTTGAATAAAATCAATATGTAGAATAGGAAGAATAATAATAGTTGAATAAAATGAATATGAAGAATGTAATAAAAAAAAAAAATAGGTAGAAGATGAAGAAGAAGATGAATAAGGTGAAGAAGAAGTTGATGTCAAAGATGCTGATGATGATGAAGATGAAAGTGTGGGAAAAGTAAAAAAAAAAGCAGGGGAAGGGCGTGGAATAGTGAAACATCAATATCTGACAAAATAAAAAAAATATTTACATAGTCAATATCTTTGTCACTCCGAACGTCTTTAAAAAAAAACAAAAAAACATGCTATTCTATTTGATTGGGCTAAACCTCTATGACTTTAATGTCTCCGCCACCTCCCCAAATACATACTGCATTATTCTTAGTTGTTTTCCTTCATGTAGAATGAACCTACAAGGAAAGAAAGGGTTTATTTTAATTCCGATATTTTGGTCCCATTGACTTGCATTGGGATCGGGTATCGGTATCGGCGATATCCGATATTTTTTGAATATCGGCCGATCCAATCCGATACCGATACTTTCCGATATCGGAAGGTATCGCTCAACACTACTAAGAACCCTATGTTATTTAAATGCACTTTTGCTTTTTACTTAATTAGATACAGCAAAGTTTATGTTTATTTTGCATCTTGTACGTTTTGTATGCATTATCGCCAATGTGAACATGCATTTATGTGCTGCATGTATACCAACTAAAACCAAGCTAAATTTTAGTGTTTTTTATTTGTATTTTTGTATTTTATACAAGCTTGGGCATGGCCTCCCTTCCTTGAGCTGGAATTTACATTTAAAATCTTCCCAAGGCTGGTGTCCATAGTTCAGGACCTGGTCCTTTGTCCATTTTCACACAATGAGGTCAACTCTGACATATGCTAAGGTTTCTAATATACAGTATAGTCTATTTACACATAATGATACCCTTACATAATGTTTCTTAATATAATATTCATCATTTAATACGGATTGTAAATGAGCCCACCTGATAGAGATGCGAACAATTTAAAAGTCTTACATCTTACGTATCAATCTAAGGCCTCTTCACACATCCTGGTGATTACTATACAGGAAAAACCAGTACTGGTGAGATCTGTGGATCATGTATGTGTGCCATCTATATGTACAGTTGTGCTCAAAAGTTTACACACCCCAGCAGAATTTTTGCTTTCTTGGCCTTTTTTCAGAGAATATGAATGATAACACCAACACTTTTTCTAAACTCCTGGTTAGTGATTGGGTGAAGCCATTTATTGGCAAACTACTGTGTTTTCTCTTTTTAAATCATAATGACAAACCAAAACATCCAAATCACCCTTATCAAAAGTTCACATACCCCATTTCTTAATACCGTGTATTGCCCGCTCTAACATCAGTGACAACTTGAAATATTTTGTGGTAGTTGTAGAGGAGGTTCTTTATTTTCTCAGATGATAAAGCTGCCCTCTTTTCTTGGCAAAAAGCCTCCAGTTCCTGTAAATTCTTGGATTGTCTAGCATGTGCGTCCTTTTGCCAGGTGCCCGTGTGACATGTACTGGCACCTGGGAAAAGCAGTACAGTTCGTACTAATCCCAAGTGCAGGTTCCTGAAGGCAGTTTTCATCATTGTCACTTAGCTTCCCTGAGATCAGTGGGACCAGGCAACAATTATGGGAGTCATATTCATCACCTGCTGTGTCCCTCCTGTGTAAAATGAAGAATTACATTTAAAAAAATAGGGTGGTCTACTGTGTCATTTTCATAAACAGCAGAGGGAGCTGATGTTAATGATTTGGGAAAAGGGACAATATCTCAAAAGCTTCCCAGGTAATTAATAACAGCTCAAAGCTGTTTGTTTAGCCTTTACGGGTGAACTTACAGGGAAACCAGAAAACAAAAAACACTTGTTTGGACCTAGTCGGAAATGCCCACTGGCCGGCCATGTCCCTAAAAGGGGCGCAGCCTTGGCTCAATACAAGTGTATGGTGCGAGGCCATGCCCACTGGCCATTGGTATGCATAAATTATACATACCCTTTGGTTCTGGGTCTGAAACGGGCAAATCCTCGTAGCTCATAGTGTGCATGCTGGGCGTATTCATAAGTTTGCAGTCACACAGCCGTGACAGCAGACTTATCGGTTTTGACTGCACAGCCCCTTTAAGTAGTCCCAAACAGGATACAAGATGGCTTCCGCAGGTTCAATGTTGGTCATATTGATAAAGGGCAATTACAGAAACTAAACCACAGTCTCTAGAGATATGGAATGGAAATGCAGCCCAATTTATAAAAGTGAATAAACGCAGCCACTAGTGGTTAATCCGCAGAAGAACAATTGAATCCTGACAACTCCGCTTCTTATGAACTTTAAGGGTCCCAGCAGTGGGGCCCCTCTAAACTCAGACACTTGTTGCCTATCCTGCAATACATAACACTTATCCTTCATAGCTTTATCTTCATGTAATAACCCTAAACAGTTATTCATCACCTTCAATTCTCTCCTCCGTCCCCCAGCACTTCCTCCCTCCCCACTTATCTCCGCTGAAGACTTTGCCTCATTTTTCAAGCAGAAGATTGATAGCATCAGAGACAGTTTTGGTCAACAACCCCCAGAGCCTTTCCTTCCGACTTCCCAGCCCTCCACCTCCAAAACCAACTTCTCCACCATTACAGAAGATAAACTCTCCACTCTACTCTCAAAATCGCATCTCACCACCTGTGCACTTGACCCGCTCCCATCCCACCTTATCCCAAACCTCACCACAGTCTTCATCCCAACCCTAACCCATCTCTTCAACCTATCACTAACAACTGGTGTTTTCCCCTCAAGCTTTAAACATGCCTCCATCCTCAAAAAGCCCTCTCTTGACCCATCCTCTGTATCTAGCTATCGCCCTATATCACTTCTCCCTTATGCCTCCAAACTACTGGAACAACACGTTTACCTTGAACTGTCCTCCCATCTCTCTTCTTGCTCCCTCTTTGACCGCTTACAATCTGGCTTCCGGTCACACCATTCCACTGAAACTGCCCTAACTAAGGTCACCAATGACCTCTTAACTGCCAAGAGCAAGCGACACTACTCTGTCCTCCTCCTCCTGGACCTGTCGGCTGCCTTTGACACAGTGGAACATTCCCTATTATTACAGACCCTCTCATCCCTTGGCATCACAGACTTGGCCCTATCCTGGATCTCATCATACCTAACAGACCGGACATTCAGCATCTCCCACTCACACACCACCTCCTCACCTCGCCCCCTATCTGTTGGAGTCCCACAAGGTTCAGTCCTTGGGCCCCTGCTCTTCTCCATTTACACCTTTAGCCTGGGACAACTCATAGAATCTCATGGCTTTCAGTATCACCTCTATGCTGATGACACACAGATCTACATCTCTGGACCAGCTATCACCTCCCTACTAACCAGAATCCCTCAATGTCTGTCCACTATTTCATCCTTCTTCTCCGCTAGATTTCTCAAACTTAACATGGACAAAACAGAATTCATCATCTTTCCCCATCTCACGTGACCCCCCCCCAACGAACCTATCCATTACAGTAAATGGCTGCCCACTCTCCCCAGTCCCACAAGCTCGCTGTCTCGGGGTAATCCTTGACGCTGATCTCTCCTTCAAACCACATATCCAAGCCCTTTCCACTTCCTGCCGACTTCAACTCAAAAATATTTCACGAATCCGTTCATTCCTCAACCAAGAATCTGCAAAAACCCTAGTCCATGCCCTCATCATCTCTCGCCTTGACTACTGCAACCTCCTGCTCTGTGGCCTCCCCTCTAACACTCTTGCACCCCTCCAATCTATTCTAAACTTTGCTGCCCAACTAATCCACCCCCCCCCCCCGCTATTCCCCGGCCACTCCCCTCTGTCAATCCCTTCACTGGCTCCCCATTGCCCAGAGACTCCAGTACAAAACCCTAACCATGACGTACAAAGCCATCCACAACCTGTCTCCTCCATACATCTGTGACCTCGTCACTTACCTACACGCAACCTCCGATCCTCACAAGATCTCCTTCTCTACTCTCCTCTTATCTCCTCTTCCCACAATCGTATACAAGATTTCTCTCGCGCATCACCCCTACTCTGGAACACCCCTACCACAACACATCAGACTCTCGCCTACCATTGAAACCTTCCAAAAGGACCTGAAGACCTACCTCTTCCGACAAGCCTACAACCTGCCATAACCACCGATCGACCAAACCGCTGCATGACCAGCTCTACCCTCGCCTACTGTATCCTCACCCATCCCTTGTTGATTGTGAGCCTTCGCGGGCAGGGTCCTCACTCCTCCTGTACCAGTTATGGCTTGTATTGTTTAAGATTATTGTACTTGTTTTTATTATGTATACCCCTCCTCACATGTAAAGCGCCATGGAATAAATGGCTCTATAACAATAAATAATAATAATAATAAATAATAATAGGAAATATTATAATTTAATTTTTATTTTTTCTAAGCAAGAGCAAGCACTAAAATGCTAAGATGCTCGTTATTCAAATTAACCCCTTTCCGATATCAGGTATAGTAAAACGCCGATGTCAGACACCCTCCCTTTGATGTGGGCTCTGGCGGTGAGCCCACATCTTTTCTGGCACATGTCAGCTGTTTGGGACAGCTGACATGTGTCGCTAACAGCTGCGGGAGGAACCACGATTTTTTGCAATTTCACTGCACTTTGAATTTTTTTCCCCATTTTCCACTACACGATATGTTAAAACCAATGGTGTCGTTAAAAAGTACAACTCGTCCCACAAAAAACAAGCCCTCACATGGCCATATTGACAGAAAAATAAAAAAAGTCGTGGCTCTGGGAAGAAGGGGAGCAAAAAACAAAATCGTAAAAAACGAAAATACCTCTGGTCAGGAAAGGGTTAAGCAATTCCTAAGCTCAGATGCTCATTTTCAGTAATGAGTATAATGGAGTCAATAGGAAATCCAAGTATTTTTCCAGCATACCCTACAATGAGCTCTGGGGGCAGTACAAATGTTGAAATGGATGGGAAAAGTGATGTATGTAAAGACCCCAGGAAGAATCTCTTACTCCCAGATTGCTCCTGAGAACAATGGTGTTACACTTTTACTCCACTTTAAGGGCTGTCAATAAAACATTCCAAATCGAAGAGGAATTGGAGTTTACAGGATAAAAAATGTTAAGAAACATTCCTCCCTGTATAATGATTGTATAAAAGGTAACATTTAAAAAGGATTAAAAATATATATATATATAATTTAAGTAAAAACCAAAATTGAAATCTTTATAAAACATTAGAAATGTCAGTGTAATTTATGAAGGAAGCAAGAACTGCCAACAATTTGAAAAGTGACTCACCCTGTATTAGACATAAAGAAGGGCCTCATACACATTCTGTTCAAATTGTCATGTAGTGGTACTCCTAGACTCATAAAGGCAATGCACTAACTGCAAAGGCTGCCAAAAATCAGAAGCAGGATCATCCATATAACCTTCAATGCACCAACTGTAATATATCATTACACAATTCCCTCATCACTTTGGACATAAACAAAGTTCCTCATTTCATCAGGATCTCCTTTGGCAGGCCCGTCCGGGAGAAAATAAGGACTAGCTCTCAGGCTATACTCCTGGCGGAGGAGTTTCTCAGTGGTGCAGCCTCCAGGTACCGTGTTGCATAGTCCACCACCACTAGGATGTATTGGTGCACCCTGGCGGACTTAACTAGGGGCCCTACAACATCCATGGCAATCCTGTCAAATGAGACCCCTATAATGGGCAGGGCCGCCATCAGGGCATTACTGCCCTGACTGGCGTATGGACCCGGTGGGCAGAGGGGGCCCGCATCGGGCCCATCTCATCTGCCCATCGAGCCTGGGCCCCAGCGGCAGGCATCTGACAGTACACTGAACCGGCATCTGGTTCAGTGTCCTCTACCACCTTGGGGGCCCGTCCGGGCCCGCAAGGCAGTAGTTAAAGCCGCCAGCCAATCGGAGGCTGATAGCTGACGTCACGTTGCCGGCGTCTGACATCATTGTCATTCGCCGGCATGTCCGCGCTGAAATGTCTGGGATGGATGTCGACGCTGGACAACGGCCGGGTATGAGGAAAGGTGTTTTTTTTTATTTTTACTCAATGTGGCAAGCCCTAGGCATGATGAAGACACAGGTGCTTGATGGAGACATGGGGCAGGAATGAAAAAACAGGGGGCAGGAATGTGAGACATGGGGCAGGAATGAAAACACGGGGCAGGAATGTGAGACACGGGGCAGGAATGAAAAAACGGGGCAGGAATGTGAGACATGGGGCAGGAATGTGAGCTACTGGGCAGGAATAAAAACATGTGGCAGGAATGTGAGCTACGGGACAGGAATGAAAACATGGGGGGCAGGAATGTGATACACGGGGCAGGAATGTGAGACACAGGGCAGGAATGAAAACATAGTGGGCAGGAATGTGAGACATGGGCAGGAATGAAAAAACGGGGCAGGAATGTGAGACACGGGGCAGGAATGTGAGACACGGGGCAGGAATAAAAACACGGGGCAGGAATAAACACAGGGGCAGGAATGAAAACACAGGAGGCAGCAATGAAAATACAGGGGGCAGGAATGAAAACAACATAGGGGGCAGGAATGTGAGACACGGGGCAGGAATGTGAGACACGGGGCAGGAGTGAAAGCACAGGGCAGGAATGTGAGACACGGGGCAGGAATGAAAAAATGGGGCAGGAATGTGAGACATGGGGTAGGAATGTGAGCTACGGGGCAGGAATAAAAACATGGGGCAGGAATGTGAGCTACGGGGCAGGAATGAAAAAACGGGGCAGGAATGTGAGACACGGGGCAGGAATGTGAGACACGGGGCAGGAATGTGAGACACGGGGCAGGAATGAAAACACAGGGGGCAGGAATGAAAACAACACAGGGGCAGGAATGTGAAACACAGGGCAGGAATGAAAACAACACGGGGCAGAATGTGTGACAAAGGGGAAGAATGTGAGACATGGGGCAGAATGTGAGACTCAGGAGGCAGAATGTGAGACTCAGGAGGCAGAATGTGAGACTCAGGAGGCAGAATGTGTGACTCAGGAGGCAGAATGTGAGACTCAGGAGGCAGAATGTGTGACTCAAGAGGCAGAATGTGAGACTCAGGAATCAGAATGTGAGACTACGGAGGCAGAATATGAGACTCAGGAGGCAGAATGTGAGATTCAGGAGGCAGATTGTGAGACTCAGGGGGCAGAATGTGAGACACGAGGCAGAATGTGAGACTCGGGGCAGAATGTGAGACATGGGGCTGAATGTGAGACGGGGCTGAATGTGAGGCGGGGCAGGATATGAGACACGGGGCAGAATGTGAGACACAGGAGGCAGAATGTGAGACAGGGCGGCAGTATGTGAGACATGGGGCTGAATGTGAGATGGGGCAGGATGTGAGACACGGGGCAGGATGTGAGACACAGGGGCAGGCTGGGAGACATGAGGCAGGATGGAGACAAATGGGGCAGGAAAATGGGGCAGGATGGAGACAGATGGGGCCGGAATATGGGGCAGGAGGGAGACAGATGGCGCAGGATGGAGACAGATGGGGCAGGATCATGGTGCAGATGGGTCAGTATCATGGGACAGATGGGTCAGGATCATGGGACAGATGGGGCAGGATGGGGAGATCATATGGGGGCAGAATGGGTACTCATGAGGGCAGGAAGTGAGAACATATGGCTGGAGCCAGGAATGAGATACACGGGGTCAGGATGGGGGTATTATTGCCATAAAGGCTAATTAAGGGATATTATTACTGCAGTGATGAATTTATTTTATTTTTTGAGGATGCGATTTTAAAAAGGGATATAAAGATCACTGCACACGTTCAAAGCGAAGATATGTTCTCAAGTGGAAGTTTATTAACAGTGGATGCAAGAAAAAGCGACTGGTCAATTTTGACGTTTCGTCTACAGCATAGCTTTGGTCACAACGTCGCTGTGGGTATGTGTAGTGGCAAAAGCACTTTTCTAAGTGGTGTGCCAGGAAATTCACAAATCGGGGTATTTACTTGATGTTCCCTAGGATAACGTCCCCAAGTATAAAGCAGTCCATGTAAGTTGTGTAGGTATAGAAGCTGACACAGCCGTGTCAGATTAGGTGTAAGAGCAGATGGTCCTAGTGGGCGCTGCAAGGCGATCGGCGTAGCTAGAGACACAGCCGTGTCTAAATAGGTGATAGCGCTGGTACTGTGACCTCCCAGGAAGGGCCGGTGCTGACACTCCCGTGTCTAAGCTGAGCCCGGCGTGGAGGGGAAGTGTGCGCTGGTACGGAGAAGCGCCCACTAGGACCATCTGCTCTTACACCTAATCTGACACGGCTGTGTCAGCTCCTATACCTACACAGCTTACATGGACTGCTTTATACTTGGGGACGTTATCCTAAGGAACATCAAGTAAATACCCCGATTTGTGAATTTCCTGGCACACCACTTAGAAAAGTGCTTTTGCCACTACACATACCCACAGCGACGTTGTGACCAAGGCTATGCTGTAGCCTAAACGTCAAAATTGACCAGTCGCTTTTTCTTGCATCCACTGTTAATAAACTTCCACTTGAGAACATATCTTCGCTTTGAACGTGTGCAGTGATCTTTATATCCAGTGACTTTGGAACGTTCAGTTCCCTTCACTAGCACCGTCACCTCTACTCCAGTCGAGTGCTAGCCATCACTACCTTTGGATTTTAAATAGGGAGGCGGTTCTGTTACTGTGCAGAGCGACACTATGTTGCCTTTTTTTCTTCATCTGGTGTAGTGTAGAAGTTGGGAAAAAATTAAGTAATGTGTTCTGCCAGAGGAGCTCTAGATAACTGTGTTATTTCCTGCAGAGACAAGTCCTGGCTGGAAGACGTGATGGCGGTCTGTGCTGGATGAAGATGGAAAGTGAGGCTGAAGGACTTCATCTTGAGATGTCACCGGTGAGTCAGTGTATTACCTGTACACAGACACTGCATACTAAGTACAGATCTTCTGTGTATAATGGCACTTTGGTGATGGTATTGTGTTTTTTTTTTATTAATGATCAGTATTGCAGTATTCAGTCACTATGTGGTGGTAATATGTGATCTGGAGATGGTGCAGTGGTATTTGTCCCTTGTATGTGCTATTATTCGGTCACTGTGATGGTAATTTGTGGTCTAGCCATGGTGTGGCGACATTTGTTCCCTGTATGTGGTATTATTGACCCCCATGTGGTGGTAATATATGATCTGGACATGGTGCGGTGGTATTTGTTCCTTGTATGTGGTATTATAGGTCACTATGTGGTGATAATATGTGATCTGGACATGGTGTGGTGGCATTTGTTCCTTGTATGTGGTATTATAGGTCAATATGTGGTGGTAATATGGTGTCTGGTCATGGTGCTGTGGTATTTGTCCCTTGTATGTGATATTATTTGTCATTTTAAAAATTGAAAAATAAACAAAAATATACCTAAATTGTATTGCATATTTTAACACATTTTTAATAGGGTAGCGTAGAGAAGGGCCTGGCCAAAAGAGTCTACCTTGTTGTGGTGGCAGATTAGAAAAATCTTTTGGCCAAAACAAAAGCTGTTGGCTATATGTATGATCTGGTTATGGGAACTGTTAATGTGTGATTGGTGAGAAGTGGAGTTTTTCCAAGAGAGAGCTGTGGGACTGTAGATAGTTCGAGGGGTAGAGGCGGAGATGGGGTGGAGCCTGGGCAGAGTCTCAAGGGGGCCCCGAAAATTTTGCTAGTATGGGGCTCTGAAATTCCTAGTGGCAGCCCTGATAATGGGCAACGTTACTAGGGAACTCTGGAAGTAGGATATGGGAGCAGTTGCTGACAAGGTCAGGACCCGCAGTAGCTAACAATCTCTCTACGACATTCAGGCCAGTTGATCTTCTGAAGGACCCATTCTTAGGTTTTGTGTACTCCCAGATGCCCACCTAAGACCTGAGGATGTGCCAGATCTAGCTCCCTACGCCTAGGGTGTGATCTTCTTACCTGTATATGACAAAATTGTATCTCTGTGAGATATTTTACTTGCACGGAGAAAAACCACTAGTGATTGATGACAGTCACTAGCAGCAAATCCAGCAGCAAGGGCACATCCTTTTATAGGTTATCCATTATCAATGTAAATCTGTGGTTAAACCCCCAAGTTCTCCTTGTTTTGGGAGCTTTTATTAATATTCATTAACTTATATGATTCTGTTTTTCTCCTAAGTATTACTTCATTCTTTATTAGCGTGGACACGTTGTCATATCAGAGCCCACTTAAGTGTTGTATAACCTGTTGACAGGTATGACTTAGAGCATGTACACAAACTAATTAATATCTGTGATTCTTATACATATTCAGCTAAATGTCCATTTTGTCTGTAAGCGTCCATTTTGAATATCTTCATAATCAAATAAATATCCTTAGCATAGGTACCCGATACTAACAACTGCTCTACCACTTCCCCCCTCTTTGTTTAGTCATCAAATATAGCAGATCCTCATTTAAAGCGAAATGTGGAAACCTGGTGTCAGCCCCCAACTCTTGAGAAACCCTATTTATCACAGTTAGGCCATGTTCACACAGTGCGTTTTTTACCGCGGACACGCAGCGGTTTTGCCGCTGCGGTTCCGCGGCTGTTTTCCATGCAGGGTACAGTACACTGTACCCTATGGAAAACAGGACCCACTGTGCACATGGTCCTGAATTGAAAAAAAAAAAACGCACTGATTAGCTGCGGTAAAAAAGAAGTACCATGTCACTTCTTTTTGTAAAACAGCAGCGGTTCTGCACCCATAGACCTCCATTGTGAGGTCAAACCCGCAGTAAAACCCGCAGATCAAAAATAGATCTGCGGGTTTTATTGCGGTTCGTGGTGCAGAACCGCTGCAGCAGGAAGTGCGGGGAAGCGGGCGGAAGTGCGTGGGTGGAGTGTGGCTGCCCCGATCCCACCCCCCCATGCTCCGATGCCCCTCCCCCGTGCTCCGATGCCCCCCCGTGCTCCGATGCCCCCCCGTGCCCTAATCTCCCCCCCTTATACTTACCCGGCCTCCCGGTGTCCGTCCGGCCGTCTTCTCCCTGGGCGCCGCCATCTTGCAAAATGGCGGGCGCATGCGCAGTGCGCCCGCCGAATCTGCCGGCCGGCAGATTCGTTACAAAGTGCATTTTGATCACTGAGATATAACCTCAGTGATCAAAATAAAAAAAATAGTAAATGACCCCCCCCCTTTGTCACCCCCATAGGTAGGGACAATAAAAAAAATAAAGAATTTTTTTTTTTTTTTCACTAAGGTTAGAATAGGGTTAGGGGTAGGGTTAGGGGTAGGGTTAGGGTTAGGGGTAGGGTTAGGGGTAGGGTTAGGGGTAGGGTTAGGGGTAGGGTTAGGGTTAGGGGTAGGGTAGGGTTAGGGTTAGGGGTAGGGGTAGGGTTAGGGGTAGGGTTAGGGTTAGGGGTAGGGTTAGGGTATTTTCAGCCATTTTAACCCTAAAAAAATTCCTAGAAAACACACAGACTCTGGCTTGAAAACTGCATCAAAAAACGCATCAAAAAACGCATCAAAAAAGGACCAAAAAAGGACCAAAAAAAGGACCTGCGTTTTCTGCCAAGAGCTGCAGTTTTTTAAAAAACAGTCCTGAAAAAAAAAGGATGGAAATCAGGAACGTGTGAACATACCCTAAAAGGGGTATTTAACAATGTAAGGGTATGTGCACACGTTCAGGTTTTTTCGCGTTTTCTCGCGATAAAACCGCATTAGAAACTGCAGACATATGCATCCTATCATTTAGAATGCATTCTGCAATTTTTGTGCACATGATGCGTTTTTTACCGCAAAAAACGCATCGCGGTAAAAAAAGCAGCATGTTCATTAATTTTGCAGGGTTTTTTGTGTTTTTCCCGCTATTCTATGCATCTGGGAAAAAACGCACCAAAAATGCACCAAAAACGCGTCAAAAACGTGTCAAAAAACGCGAAAATGTCCGGTTTTTGTCAGGAAAATTTCTGCCAGAAATCCTGATGTGTGCACATAGCCTTAGGCTGTGTGCACACGTTGCGGTTTTTTTGCGGTTTTTTCGCGGTTTTTCCTGATAAAAACGCGAAAAAACTGCAAAAAACACCTGCACACGATAAGCATCCCATCATTTAGAATGAATTCCGCATGCTTTGTGCACATGATGCGTTTTTTTCCGCAAAAAAAGCATCACGGTAAAAACCGCAGCATGTTCATTAATTTTGCGGTTTTTTTGCGGATTTGCCACTACAAAATCCATTGGGAAGTGTCTGGAAAAAAGCGCGGCAAAACCGTGGCAAAATCGCGGCAAAAACGCATGCGGATTTCTTGCAGAAAATGTCCGGTTTTTCTCAGGAATTTTCTGCGAGAAATCCTAAACGTGTGCACATAGCCAAGATCTTACATTTGAGCAGTCCCAAAATTTAGCACAGGATTAGCCCTTAGAAGGACGGTTAGTATGATGGTTCAGCATCAGCACCAGTATCAACACTAGATAACTCTGATCTGTGCAAACAAAGGCCTGGATAACTACTCTCTCCCTTCAATCAGAACTGTCCCTGAGTTGTGCAATGGCGTCAGTGAGCTGAAAGTGTCTTTTTATTACCTCTGATAAGGCAATGTGGCCAGCCAATGACAGTAATACCACTACAAAGATGACTATGGCATTACATTGACTGTCTGGTAATCCCTGCATACTTATTGGCTGTTAACAGGCGTCAAATATGTGGATCGGGGATTTGAGCTTCAAATCTGAGCACCAACCAATGCTCGTTGAGTGCTGAGCACATCTGAGTACCTAGATACTCAAGTGATATTCGAGTATCAGCATGCATCCCTACTCTTTTGACAATTTATAATAAATTCAAATAACTGCAGAATATAAACACTATTTTCCATCACAGATATAAATCACTTTCAATATAATTCTTTAGCCAACTAAAATAATCTACAGTAGAATGAAAAAAACAGCATTCCCTCAGGTATGCCTGCATGACTCACTGTATGGCTCACATGCCTGCATGAATCATATTGCATGTATATGATGGCACAAGAGACTACAAGCAATGTCCTGAAAAATACGTGACCAGGTTCACTGAATTAAAAAGACATTTTATTGCTGGCAACCACTTTATATGAGGTTCATGGAACAAACCACAATGGAGAATTGGAATTCTTAAATATTTTTTCATCATTATTAGGCCGGCTTCACACTCAGCGTATGAAAATACGGTCCGTATATTACGGCCGTAATACGCTGAAAAGTCCCGAAAATAGTGGTCCGTAGCTCCTCCGTAGGCAGGGTGTGTCAGCGTTTTTTGCGCATGGCATCCTCCGTATGTAATCCGTATGGCATCCGTACTGCGTGGTTTTCTCGCAGGCTTGCAAAACCAACATACCGCTATAGAAATGATCCATGTGTCCCAAAAAGAAAAAAAAATATATATATACTGTCTATATATATATATATATATATATATATATGTCAGTAGACACATATATGTATATATATTAATATTTATTCCAGCGCTATACAGCTTGAAAGCCGGTAATTCAATTACCGGCTTTTTCTTTCTCCTTCCTAAACCCGACATGATATGAGACATGGTTTACATACAGTAAACCATGTCTTCTCTCCATTTTTTTTGCAGATTCCACACTACTAATGTCAGTAGTGTGTATCTGAAAAATTTGGCCGTTCTAGCTCTTAAAATAAAGGGTTAAATGGCGGAAAAAATTGGCGTGGGCTCCCGCGCAATTTTCACCGCCAGAGTAGTAAAGCCAGTGACTGAGGGCAGATATTAATAGCCTGGAGAGGGTCCATGGTTATTGGCCCCCCCCTGGCTAAAAACACCCGCCCCCAGCCACCCCAGAAAAGGCACATCTGGAAGATGCGCCTATTCTGGAACTTGGCCACTCTCTTCCCATTCCCGTGTATGGTGTTTAACTAACATAGGGGACGCGTGCGTTTTTAGGGTGGCGCTAGCGTCGGACGCAAGAAAATGCAACAAGTTGCATTTTCTGTGCGTCCGATTTTGGTCAAAAAACGACGCACGCGTCGCAAAACGCGCGCGTTTTTGCGCGCGTTTGCGCGCGTTTTTTCGTGCGTCGCGCGTTGCGTCGCCGACGCAGGGCGGCGCAACGCTAGTGTGAACGTAGCCTAACAGCGCTGCGTATTTCTCGCAAGTCACACTGCTTGTCCGTGTGTAATCCGTATTTTTCATGCTTCCATAGACTTTCATTGGCGTATTTCTTGCGCAGTACGGTGACAAACGCAGCATGCTGCGATTTTGTACGGCCGTAGAAAGCCGTATAATACTGATCAGTAAAATACGGCAGATAGGAGCAGAGGCATAGAGAATAATTTTGCCGTATTTTTTGCGAGTTTTACGGATGTAGTTTCTGCGCTCTTACGTCCGTAAAACTCGCAAGTGTGAAGCCGGCCTTAAAGGGACACTGTCACCTGAATTTGGAGGGAACAATCTTCAGCCATGGAGGCAGGGTTTTCGGGTTTTTGATTCACCCTTTCCTTACCCGCTGGCTGCATGCTGGCTGCAATATTGGACTTAAGTTCATTCTCTGTCCTCCGTAGTACATGCCTGCACAAGGTAATCTTGCCTTACACAGACGTGTACTATGGAGGACAGAGAATGAACTTCAATCCAATATTGCAGCCAGCATGCAGCCAGCGGGTAAGGAAAGGGTGAATCAAACACCCAAAAACCCCGCCTCCATGGCTAAAGATTGTTCCCTCTAAATTCAGGTGACAGTGTCCCTTTAAATTACCATTGTTTTGTAAAAATGTGCCAACTACTAAAAAAAAAGATTTTAATTTAAAATAATTTATATATTACTATAGATAATATATTTATTTTCTCGCACTATTATCTTATTAACCCCTTCATGACCTTGGGATTTTTCGTTTTTCCGTGTTCGTTTTTCACTCCCCTCCTTCCCAGAGCCATAACTTTTTTATTTTTCCGTCAATTTGGCCATGTGAGGGCTTATTTTTTGCAGGACGAGATGTACTTTTGAACGACATCATTGGTTTTAGCATGTCGTGTACTAGAAAACGGGAAAAAAATTCCAAGTGCGGTGAAATTGCAATCCCACACTTGTTTTTTGTTTGGCTTTTTTGCTAGGTTCACTAAATGCTAAAACTGACCTGCTATTATGATTCTCCAGGTCATTATGAGTTCATAGACACCTAACATGACTAGGTTATTTTTTATCTAAGTGGTGAAAAAAAATTCCAAACTTTGCTAAAAAAAAAAAAAAAAAAAAAAAAAATTGCGCCATTTTCCGATACCCGTAGCGTCTCCATTTTTCATGATCTGGGGTCGGTTGAGGGCTTATTTTTTGCATGCCGAGATGACGTTTTTAATGATAGCATTTTGGTGCTGATACGTTTTTTTGATCGCCCGTTATTGCATTTTAATGCAATGTCGTGGCGACCAAAAAAACGTAATTCTGGCGTTTCGCATTTTTTTCTCTCTACGCCGTTTAGTGATCAGGTTAATGCTTTTTTTTATATGATAGATCGGGCGATTCTGAGCACGGCGATACCAAATATGTGTAGATTTGATTTTTTTTTTTATTGATTTATTTTGATTGGGGCGAAAGGGGGGTGATTTAAACTTTTATATATTTTTTATTTTTTTCACATTTTTTTTTAACTTTTGCCATGCTTCAATAGCCTCCATGGGAGGCTAGAAGCAGGCACAACGCGATCGGCTCTGCTACATAGCAGCGATCATCAGATCGCTGCTATGTAGCAGAATTGCAGGTGTGCTGTGAGCGCCGACCACAAGGTGGCGCTCACAGCTGCCGAGGATCAGTAACCATAGAGGTCTCAAGGACCTTTATGGTTACCATTTTGAAGCATCGCCGACCCCCGATCATGTGACGGGGGTCGGCGATGACGTCATTTCCGGCCGCCCGGCCGGAAATGGTAGTTAAATGCCGCTGTCTGCGATTGACAGTGGCATTTAACTAGTTAATAGGTGCGGGCAGATCGCGATTCTGCCCGAGCCTATTACGGGCACATGTCAGCTGTTCAAAACAGCTGACATGTCCCGGCTTTGATGCGGGCTCACCGCGGAGCCCTGCATCAAAGCAGCGGATCTGACCTCGGACGTACTATCCCGTCCGAGGTCAGATAGGGGTTAATAAAAGGGTTTTTCCTAAAAATTATGTATGTTTATCATTTATCCTCAGGATATGTGACAAATATATCAATGGTCAAGCATGCACCATTCAACTCCATTCAAAATCTGTATAACTGACAGAGACAGCAAAGTATTCTGCTCAGGAATCCTGCTCTGGTAATAAGTTGGGTCCCCTGTGCTAGGGCCCCAAGCAATATTACATTTATATTTAATCCTGTGGGTAGATAAGATTTATTGAATATTTGATATTAAAATCAATACTATAAGCAAGTGATATTCATGTGATACTTCCAACCATTCATCATGGCTTTTAAGTTTGTGTTTCTACTTCAATTTAGAAACAGTACATTTCCTTTCATGTATTTATTATATCTACTATATAATTGTCTAAGGGTCACTTCCGTCTGTCTTTCTTTCTTTCTTTCTTTCTTTCTTTCTTTCTGTCACGGTTATTCATTCGCTGATTGGTCTCGGCAGCTGCCTGTCATGGCTGCCATGACCAATCAGCGATGGGCACAGTCCGGAATAATTTTTAGGGACCTGAGCTTGCTCTGTACCAACTTTAGTACACTTTATATGTACTCATCTTTCTTATCGGTTTCCCACAGTCTTTATCCTTGGGGGCATGTGTTTAGTTTTATTGTTTTTATTATATTTTATATTTTTCATTTATTGTTTTGTATTGTTTGATCACCATTATCCTTGTGACCCCACAGCAGGGCCTTTGAAGCTATGGATTTCCTCTATGTCTATTTCTTGGCAATATCGGACACTAAATCCTGCCCAAGTATATGACATCTCCTCCATGCAAGCAACCTCCTGGGAGAGCAAGTAGAGGACATTCTTCCTATCAGTATATATAAAGATGCCCTTTATGACTTTCTGACACCAATGCACAAATGATATGGTGCATATTCTGTGGAGACTTTTGTCTTGCTCTGTTTTTGCTGATATATATGTATACTTATATTTATGTCCTATATATATGTGTTTTCTCTTGGGTAGGGGTTCATATACGGGCGGTAGTATAGGTGTAGATATACATGGCGGTATTCATTGGTGGTACAGTGGTGGTGCGCATGCGCGCCGCGATCGGGGCTCCTGGTTGTGCGTCGCGCGTCTTTCTGCCCTGCTCGCACGCTCGGGGATCCTTTCTGGTTCCCGCGCGTGCGTAGTATGGCTTGACGCGCCGGGGCACTTCCGGGGCTGGCGACTCGCGGTGCGCATGCGCCGACTTACGCCACTATGATTGGCACACACAGGACACATGATCCACCTTACGACGCATAAAGGGTCCTTGTGTTGGGGTAACAAGTACTCCCTTGACAAAGCGGCCAGGAAGGGACGCGAAACGCGCGTCGGGGGGCTTTTTCACTCACCCCACCCCGGTACTTTCCAACTCCCACCATTGGTAAGCCTGTGCTGGTTCAGTACATAGGTTATGTTTATGTGGGACAATAATAGGATGCCAGTATATAGGCTCAGTTGGTGGGTAACCCGGTCTATGCCGGAATACTTTGCACATGCACTTTAGAGGGTCCTATACAGGCATATGATAGGGTTAGTTTGGCGGTCTGGGGTTACCCTGAAGTTTTCAGTCTTTGTACTTGTATCATTTTATATGTATAGTGCTGTAATATATATGTGTAACATTATTTATGTGCAATTTTGAATAAAAATTAGTTGTTGTACCTACATCTACCTACTATAGCTCGTATGTTCTCCTGTTCTAATACAGTCCGGAATAAAATGGCCGCTCCTTACTCCCCGCAGTCAGTGGCCGGCGTCTACTCCATACTCCCCTCCGGTCACCACTAACGCAGGGTTAATGCCTGTGGTAACGGACCGTGTTATGCCGTGGGTAACGCACTCTGTTACCGCCGCAATTAACCCTGTATGTGTGTCCCCAACCTTTTACTATTGATGCTGCCTATGCGGCATCAATAGTAAAAAAAAAGTAATGTTAAAAATAGTAAAAAAATGAAAAACCTGCTATACTCACCCTCCGTTGTCCGGTGAGCCGCTCGCGCCTGCCACCATCTTCCTTTCCCAGTGATGCATTGCGAAATTACCCAGAAGACCTAGCTGTCTCGCGAGACCGCTAAAGGTACCTTCACACTAAACGACGCTGCAGCGATCCAGACAACGATCCGGATCGCTGCAGCGTCGCTGTTTGGTCGCTGGAGAGCTGTCACACAGACCGCTCTCCAGCGACCAACGATGCCGGTAACCAGGGTAAACATCGGGTTACTAAGCGCAGGGCCGCGCTTAGTAACCCGATGTTTACCCTGGTTACCATCCTAAAAGTAAAAAAAACAAACGCTTCATACTTACCTTCCGCTGTCTGTCCCTGGCGCTGTGCTTCTCTGTACTGGCTGTGAGCACAGCGGCCGGAAAGCAGAGCGGTGACGTCACCGCTCTGCTTTCCGGCCGCTGTGCTCACAGTGAGTGCAGGAAAGCACAGCGCCGGGGACAGACAGCGGAAGGTAAGTATGAAGCGTTTGTTTTTTTTACTTTTAGGATGGTAACCAGGGTAAACATCGGGTTACTAAGCGCGACCCTGCGCTTAGTAACCCGATGTTTACCCTGGTTACCAGCGAAGACATCGCTGAATCGGCGTCACACACACCGATCCAGCGATGTCAGCGGGAGAGCCATCGACCAAATAAAGTTCTGGCCTTCTAGCCCCGACCAACGACATCACAGCAGGATTCTGATCGCTGCTGCATGTCAAACTGAACGATATCGCTAGCCAGGACGCTGCAACGTCACGGATCGCTAGCGATATCGTTTAGTGTGAAGGTAACTTTAGTCATCTGGGTAATTTCGCAATGCATCCTGGGAACGCAAGGTGGCGGCAGCTGCGCGCCCATCGGCACAGCGCCATTGGATCCCAGGAGGCGGAGAGACGGGACGCTGAGGAGCAGCGACCAGAATGGTGAGTATGTTAAACTACAAGGGGCCCTCAGATCGTTAGGTGAGTATGTTTATTTTTTATTTTTTAACCTGTGACATACGTGGCTGGGTAATATACTACATAGCTGGGCAATATACTACATTGCTGGCCAATATACTAAGTCACTGGGCAATATACTACGTGGCTCTGTGTTGTATACTACGTCGCTGGGCAATATACTACGTTGCTGGGCAATATACTACGTTGCTGGGCAATATACTACGTCGCTGGGCAATATACTACGTCACTGGGCAATATACTACGTGGCTCTGTGCTGTATACTACGTTGCTGTGCAATATACTACGTGGCTCTGTGCTGTATACTACGTAACTGGGCAATATACTATGTGACTGGGCAATATACTACGTCACTGGGCAATATACTACGTGACTGGGCAATATACTATGTCACTTGGCAATATACTATGTGACTGGGCAATATACTACGTGGCTGGGCAATATACTACGTGGCTGGGCAACATACTACGTCACTGGACAATATACTATGTGGCTGGGCAGTATACTATGTGGCTGGGCAATATACTACGTGGCTGGGCAAAATACTACGTGGCTGGGCAAAATACTACGTGGCTGGGCAATATACTACATGGGCTGAGCAATATACTACGTGGCTGGGCAATATACTACGTCGCTGGGGAATATACTACGTGGCTGGGCAATATACTACGTCACTGGACAATATACTACGTGGCTGGGCAATATACTATGTGGCTGGGCAATATACTACTTGGCTGGGCAATATACTACATGGCTGGGCAATATACTATGTGGGCTGAGCAATATACTACGTGGCTGGGCAATATACTACGTCGCTGGGCAATATACTACGTGGCTGGGCAATATACTACATGGCTGGGCAATATACTACATCGCTGGGCAATATACTACGTTGCTGGGCAATATACTACATGGCTGGGCAATATACTACGTGGGCTGGGCAATATACTACGTCGACATGCATATTCTAGAATACCCGATGCATTAGAATCTGGCCACCATCTAGTGTAAGTATAAACATGTATAAGAGAGATGATAGATGAAGAAAAGCAAGTAGCAAATTGTTTTTGCTGATGTTCATGTCTCTTGAGTCTTGATGCCTTTGTAAGTATTTTAGATATATTGGCATAGTACTGCGTTTGGTGTGCAGTTCCGCAGTTCCAAAGATCATCTCTTTGCCATTAACACTTGAAAATCCTAACTGCTGAGAGGACACTCAAGACTCTTAAAGGGTTGTACAATGCTATCACAACCCCTTCTTGATGAAAATGTTTGGCCTCCATAAAATAATAAAGCTTATATTCCCCTCCACTGCCAGCGCCATTCCTGCGGTCTTGGCATTTGGGGTCCCAGGGCTCGCATGCAGTTATTGTGAAATGTGACCTCGGTTCGCAATCAGCAGTGGCATCACTGTCCCCACTTTCGCACAAATTGAACATGAAGAGGAAGTTCAGGCTGCAGCTGATCTCGGATTTCCTCTTACTGCTCAGTTCGACAGGAGGCAGAGACTGTGCCAGCGCTGATTGGGTGCAGGCATCACATGTCACAACAACAGCACTGGAACCTTGGGCAGTGGAGTGCCGACACCGAGGGAACAGTGCCGGCACGGGAGGTGAGTATAGGATTTTTATTATATTGAAGCCAAACACTTAGATCAAGAAGGGGTTGTCCCAGTAGTGGACAACTCCTTTAATAGTTAGGGATTCCAAGACCATGATTTTTTCTTAAAAAATAACCATTTTCCTGATGAACCTAGGTCATGGCTTTTTAATCTAAGGATGTCAAGTATTATGTGGACCTTAGCCACGACTTTTCCACACTCTGTCACACCACTAAGAGAAGACCTGTCAGTTCTCAAATACCAATTATTGTATTCATAATGACTTAACAATTCCTTTCCTTAGAGTTGTTCCATTGTACTCTAAAGTGAACCTGTCAGCAGGATTGTGCTCAGTAAACTACAGACAGTATCAGGTTGGCGCTGTTATACTGATCAAAGTCATACCTTCTTTGAAAAAATCCATCTGATGGTTGTTTAAATGTTTATTTGCAGTCTTCAGTTAATGAGATTCTCGTATTTTGGGGAGACCTGTGGGCTGGGCTTTATGTGGTGCTCTGCTTATATATTCATCCTTCTTGGCTTATGACAGGTCACTGATCCTACAGTGACCTGCCCCCTATTTTACATACTGCTTAAAATATTGTTTGAAAATAAAACCATTAATCTGGCAGGTGCCGGCAGTGGTGCCTGAACTGCAGCATGATACGATGGATGATATGCATGTATTCATTTGATTTTGTCATATAAATTTGTTGGGAAAAAAATTATCTTAATCAAAATAGCATCGGTGCTTATGAAGTAGCATAATTCGAAACGTGATTGATAGGGTTGAGCGAAACGGATAGGACAAATTAAAAAATCACCGACTTTCAGCAAAGTCGGGTTTCATGAAACCCGACCCGATCCCAGTGTGGGATTGGCCATGCGGTCGTCAATTTTTGCGCCAAAGTCGCTTTTCGTATGATGCTTTCAACGCCATTTTTCAGCCAATGAAGGAGGACACAGAGTGTGGGCAGCGTGATGACATAGGTCTCGGTCCTCACCATCTTAGAGAAGGGCATGACAGTGATTGGCTTGCTTTCTGCGGCATCACAGGGGCTATAAAGGGGTGTGCACGCCGACCGCCATCTTACTTCTGCCGATCGTAGCATAGGGAGAAGTTGCCGCAGCTTCATCAGAAGAAGGGATATAGTTAGGGAGGGAAGATTAAGCCCCGAAACTGCTTGTGCTGTAGCGATTTCCACTGTCCAACACCACCATTTGTTTGCTAGGACAGTGGAGGCTATATTTTTGTGCATCAGTTCTGTAGCTTGTTAGGCTGCCTTATAAGGCTCCCTGATAGCTGCATTGCTGTTTGCACGCCGCTGTGCAAACCAACTGCTTTTTTAAAAGCAAAAATCCTGTTGCTCCTTTCTGCACAGTTATCTTGTTTATTTGTCCACACTTTTGTGTGCAGCAGTCCTTTTTATTGCTGCCATACTTTTCCTGAGATCATTGTACGGAGATTGAAATTGTACAACAGTCCTTGTATTTTTTCATATATCTTCCAGCCACTTTCTGCCACTTACATTGTGTTGCTTTATACACTGGGCCTAAGTTTTGGTTCAGTCTCCCCCCAAAAAAGTGAGATTCAAATTCTCACTAAGTGGATATACTTCTGTCCTGTTAGTTTGTCGTATATCAGCCAGCCACTTTCTGCCACTTAGATTGCTTTGTTATATACACTGGGCCTAAGTTGTGGTACAGTCTCCCAAAAAAAAGGGGAGATTCAAATTCTCACAAAGTGGATATACTTCTGTCCTGTTAGTTTGTCGTATATCAGCCAGCCACGTTCTGCCACTTAGATTGCATTGTTATATACACTGGGCCTAAGGTGTGTTTCAGTCTCCCCAGAAAAAGAGGGAGATTCAAATTCTCACAAAGTGGATATACTTCTGTCCTGTTAGTTTGTCGTATATCAGCCAGCCACTTTCTGCCACTTAGATTGCGTTGTTATATACACTGGGCCTAAGTTGAGGTTCAGTCTCCCAAAAAAAAAAGGGAGATTCAAATTCTCACAAAGTGGATATACTTCTGTCCTCTTAGTTTGTCGTATATCAGCCAGCCACTTTCTGCCACTTAGATTGCGTTGTTATATACACTGGGCCTATGTTGTGGTTCAGCCTCTCAAAAAAAGGGGAGATTCAAATTCTCACAAAGTGGATATGTTTCAGTCCTGGTAGTTTGTCGTATATCAGCCAGCCACTTTCAGACACTTACATTGTGTTGTTTTTTGTACAGGGCCTGATTTTTTGTTCAGTCTCCCTCTCCCCCCCCCCTCCAAAAAAAAGGAGATTTAAAATCTCAACACGTTTCTATACACCTTCTACCTTGTTTTACAGTACCATATAACAGTTGTTATTTTGGTTAGATTTTCCAAAAAAGGAGGAAGTCAGGTGGAAGATGCCGTGGGCGGTGGTTGCGATCTGGTACTGATGCTGGTGGTGGTGCATCTGGTGGTAGTGGCAAAAGCACAATAGCACCTAAGGCTGGAGGTGTTGAGCCAGCGTCATCATCTGGTTACACAAGGCCTCGAAGGCTCCTTTATCTGGGAGTAGGAAAATGGCTTTTAATGCCGGAGCAGCAGGAAAAAGTTTTGGCTTTCCTTGCTGACTCAGCCTCTAGCTCTTTCGCCTCCTCTTCAGAAAGTTCCAAATATAAAAGCAGCGAGTCATCAGTGGATGCTCCCGGTCAGGAACAAGACGTTTCCTTGTGTCCTTCACCCAAACCAAAAGTGAAGGATGCGTCAAGCGACACTACAGGTTATTCCATGGAGCTCTTTACGCATACCATGCCTGGGTTAGAATGGGAAATTGTTAACTGCCCATTACAGGATGAATCGGACATGGAGTGCACTGATGCACAGCCACAGCTAGATTATAATGCTGTTCCATTGACTCAGATCACTACATTGCCCTCGCAGTGTACTGAGCCAGAATCTGACCCTGATGAGACTATGGTGCCCGGTGCTATAGCACCTTACACGGTGACACAGAGGAAGGTGCACATGACATTGAAGAGGAGGTGATAGAAGACCCAGTTGTTGACCCAGATTGGCAGCCATTGGTGGAAGAAGGTGCCACTGCCAGTAGCTCAGAAGCGTCGGAGGATGATCTGCAGCAGCCATCTACATCGCGGCAGCTGTCATCTGGCAGGCCCGTATCAGGCCAAAAACGTTTGTCAAAAACAGTTTTAGGACAGCGTGGCCATCCGGAGAAAGTAGCACAGCGTGCAATGCCTGAAAAGTAGGAAGAGTGCAGTGTGGCAATTTTTTAACCAAGATCCGAATGATCAGTCAAAAGTTATCTGTAAGAAATGCTCAAAGACCTTTAGCAGAGGGAAGAATCTTCAAAATTTAAATACAACGTGCATGCTTAGACATTTAACCAGCATGCACTTGCAAGCCTGGGCTAACTACCAAACATCCCATACCATTGGTGCACCTGCTCAGAATGAAGGTAGTCAGCAAAGCTACATTGCTTCCCATACTGTAAGCCCACTGGTTAGGACACCACCAGCAGCAAATGTGCAGGTATCGTCGCAAGGCCAAAGCAGTCAGGGAATCACAAGTTTATTGGTAGGAAACACTGTATGTAGGCCAACATCGAGAATACCATCACCTACCCTCTCTCAATCCGCCATGTCCACCACCACCAGAACCGCTAGTTCTACCATATGCACCTCTCCAGTCCAGCTCACCCTACAAGAGACTCTCATTAGGAAAATAAAGTACTTATCCTCTCATCCACGTGCACAGGGTTTAAACGCCCACATTGCTAGACTAATCTTGTTAAAGATGATGCCCTATCGGTTGGTTGAAAGCGAAGCTTTCAAAGTTCTGATGGCCTACGAAGTACCACGCTATGACTTACCCACACAACACTTCTTTGCGATAAAAGCCATCCCAGCCATCCACCAGCATGTCAAAGACCGCATTGTCCATGCACTGAGGCAATCAGTCAGTAGAAAGGTGCACCTCACAACAGATGCATGGACCAGTAGGCATGGCCAGGGACGTTACGTGTCCATCATGGCACACTGGGTTAATGTGGTGGATGCAGGGTCCACAGGGGACAGCCATAGTGGGACAGTTCTGCCTAGCCCACGGTCTAGGAACCAGTTGGCTGTAGACATTCGCCACCCCTCCTCCTCCTCCACCAGAAGCGAAAGCTCGCCCACAGAGTGCAGTCGCATGACCACTCCATCCACAGCTGCCAGTGTTGCACACGAGGTGTTCCATTATCGAACAGCTAGTGTTAAGCGTCAGCAGGCTGTGTTAGAAATGAAGTGTTTGGGCGACAACAGACACACCGTGGAAGTACTGGCCGAGTACTTACAGCAACAAACTCAGTCATGGCTGGGCAGTGTACATCTTGAGGCAGGCAAGGTAGTCAGTGATAATAACGGAATAAATTTTATGGCTGCCAAAGCCCTTTCAGAACTTAAACACATACTTTGCCTGGCTCACACCTTGAACCTGGTGGTGCAGTGCTTCCTCAAAAATTATCCGGAGTTACCAGCCCTGCTCCTGAAGGTGCGAAGACTTTGCTCGCACATCCGCCGGTCGCCCGTACACTCCAGCCGTATGCTGAACCATCAGCGATCACTGAATCTTCCCCAGCACTGCCTAACAATCGACGTTGCAACAAGGTGGCACTCCTCACTGCACATGGTTCAGAGGCTGTGCGAACAGAGGCGTGCTGTAATTAATTTGTGGGAGGATACACATACACGGGCAGGCAGTTGAATGGCAGGCATGGAGTTGTCAGGTGTGCAGTGGTCGAAGCTCCAAGACTTCTGTCAAGTCCTTCAGTGTTTTTAGGAATGCACATGGCTGGTAAGTGCAGACAATGCCATCATAAGCATGAGCATCCCACTAATGCGTCTGCTGATGCAAAAATTGATGCACATTAAGGAGCTGGCGTCTGCAGCCGAGGAGGAGGGAAGCCATGATATCAGTCAGCCATTGTCTGCTCAGGGAACTCTCCTGGACGAGGTGGCAGATGAATAGGAGGAGGAGGAGGATGATGGGGATGAGTATTTATAGGAGGAGGATGCTTCACAGGAGGAGAAACTGGTGGTGTTGCAAGGTCAGGTACAGGGTTTTTGCGGGACACAAGTGATGTTGATTTGCAAGAAAGTGCTCCTCAACCCAGCACAAGCAGTGAATTGACACCTGGAACATTGGCCCACATGGCTGAGTATGCCTTGTGTATCCTAAAAAGGGACCCCCGCATTATCAAAATGATGACCGATGACGATTACTGGTTGGCCTCCACTGAACAAAGCAATGCCGTCTGTTTTGTCCTGTTACCAATTTTCAACTGCATTTAGCCTACTTTTTTATTTTGGGCCTACTAACTGTGTCTGCGCCACTCATTACAGTTTTCCTGCACTGAACAAAGCTATGCTGCCTGTTTACTCCTGTTACTAATTTTGAACTGCATTTAGCCTACTTTTTTATTTTGGGCCTACTAACTGTGTCTGCGCCACTCATTACAGTTGTCCTCCACTGAACAAAGCTATGCCGCCTGTTTAGTCCTGTTACCAATTTTGAACTGCATTAAGCCTAGTTTTTTATTTTGGGCCTACTAACTGTGTCTGCGCCACTCATTACAGTTTTCCTCCACTGAATAAAGCAATGCCGCCTGTTTAGTCCTGTTACAATTTTGAACTGCATTTAGCCTACTTTTTTATTGTGGGCCTACAAACTGTGTCTGCGCCACTCATTACAGTTGTCCTCCACTGAACAAATCAATGCCACCTGTTTAGTCCTGTTACCAATTCTGAACTGCATTTAGCCTACTTTTTTATTTTGGGCCTACTAACTGTGTCTGCACCACTCATTACAGTTGTCCTCCACTGAATAAAGCAATGCCGCCTGTTTAGTCCTGTTACAATTTTGAACTGCATTTAGCCTACTTTTTTATTGTGGGCCTACAAACTGTGTCTGCGCCACTCATTACAGTTGTCCTCCACTGAACAAATCAATGCCACCTGTTTAGTCATGTTACCAATTCTGAACTGCATTTAGCCTACTTTTTTATTTTGGGCCTACTAACTGTGTCTGCGCCACTCATTACAGTTATCCTCCACTGAACAAAGCTAGGCCACCTGTTTTGTCCTGTTACCAATTTTGAACTGCATTTAGCCTTCATTTTTATTTTGGGCCTACTAACTGTGTCTGCGCCACTCATAACAGTTGTCCTGCACTGAACAAAGCTATGCTGTCTGTTTAGTCCTGTTACTAATTTTGAACTGCATTCAGCCTACTTTTTTTATTTTGGGCCTACTAACTGTGTCTGCGCCACTCATTACAGTTGTCCTCCACTTAACAAAGCTATGCCGCCAGTTTAGTCCTGTTAGCAATTTTGAACTGCATTTAGCCCAATTTTTTATTTTGGGCCTACTAACTGTGTGTGCGCCACTCATTACAGTTTTCCTCCACTGAACAAAGCAATGCCGCCTGTTTAGTCCTGTTACAATTTTGAACTGCATTTAGCCTACTTTTTTATTGTGGGCCTACAAACTGTGTCTACGCCACTCATTACAGTTGTCCTCCACTGAACAAATCAATGCCGCCTGTTTAGTCCTGTTACCAATTCTGAACTGCATTTAGCCTACTTTTTTATTTTGGGCCTACTAACTGTGTCTGCGCCACTCATTACAGTTGTCCTCCACTGAACACAGCTAGGTCGACTGTTTAGTCCTGTTACAAATTTTGAACTGCTTTTAACCTACTTTTTTATTTTTTGCCTACTTACTGACTGCGCCACTCATTACAGTTGTCCTCCACTGAACAAAGCTATGCCGCCTGTTTAGTCCTGTTACTAATTTTGAATTGCATTTAGACTACTTTTTTATTTTGAGCTTACTAACGGTGTCTGCGCCACTCATTACAGTTGTCCTCCACTGAACAAAGCTATGCCGCCTGTTTAGTCCTGTTACTAATTTTGAATTGCATTTAGCCTACTTTTTTATTTTGGGCCTACTAACTGTGTCAGCGCCACTCATTACAGTTGTCCTCCACTGAACAAAGCAATGCCGCCTGTTTAGTCCTGTTACCAATTTTGAACTGCATTTAGCCTACTTTTTTATTTTGGGCCTACTAACTGTGTCAGCGCCACTCATTACAGTTGTCCTCCAATGAACAAAGCAATGCCGCCTGTTTAGTCCTGTTACCAATTTTGAACTGCATTTAGCCTACTTTTTTATTTTGGGCCTACTAACTGTGTCTGCGCCACTCATTACAGTTGTCCTCCACTGAACAAAGCTATGCTGCCTGTTTAGTCCTGTTACAAATTTTGAACTGCATTTAGCCAACTTTTTTTTGTGGGCCTACAAACTGTGTCTGCGCCACTCATTATAGTTATCCTCCACTGAACAAAGCTAGGCCACCTGTTTAGTCCTGATACCTATTTTGAACTGCATTTAGCCTACTTTTTTTGTTTTGGGCCTACTAACTGTGTCTGCGCCACTCATTACAGTTATCCTCCACTGAACAAAGCTAGGCCACCTGTTTTGTCCTGTTACCAATTTTGAACTGCATTTAGCCTTCTTTTTTATTTTGGGCCTACTAACTGTGTCTGCGCCACTCATAACAGTTGCCCTGCACTGAACAAAGCTATGCTGTCTGTTTAGTCCTGTTACTAATTTTGAACTGCATTTAGCCTACTTTTTTTCTTTTGGGCCTACTAACTGTGTCTGCGCCACTCATTACAGTTGTCCTCCACTTAACAAAGCTATGCCGCCAGTTTAGTCCTGTTAGCAATTTTGAACTGCATTTAGCCCAATTTTTTATTTTGGGCCTACTAACTGTGTGTGCGCCACTCATTACAGTTGTCCTCCACTGAACAAAGCTAGGTCGACTGTTTAGTCCTGTTACAAACTTTGAACTGCTTTTAACCTACTTTTTTATTTTTTGCCTACTTACTGACTGCGCCACTCATTATAGTTATCCTCCACTGAACAAAGCTAGGCCACTTGTTTAGTCCTGATACCTATTTTGAACTGCATTTAGCCTACTTTTTTATTTTGGGCCTACTAACTGTGTCTGCGCCACTCATTACAGTTGTCCTGCACTGAACAAAGCTATGCCGCCTGTTTAGACCTGTTACTCATTTTGAACTGCATCTAGCCTACTTTTTTATTTTGGGCTTACTAACTGTGTCTGCGCCACTCATTACAGTTGTCCTCCACTGAGCAAACTATGCCGCCTGCTTAGTCCTGTTACCAATTTTGAACTGCATTTAGCCTACTTTTTTATTTTGGGCCTACTAACTGTGTCTTCGCCACTCATTACAGTTGTCCTCCGCTGAACAAAGCTATGCTGCCTGTTTAGTCCTGTTACCAGTTTTGAACTGCATTTAGCCTACTTTTTTTATTGTGAGCCTACAAACTGTGTCTGTGCCACTCATTACAGTTGTCCTCCACTAAACAAAGCTATGCTGCCTGTTTAATCCTGTTACCAATTTTGAACTGCTTTTAGCCTACTTTTGTATTTGGGCCTACTAACCGTGTCTGCGCCACTCATTACAGTTATCCTCCACTGAACAAAGCTAGATCGCCTGTTTAGTCCTGTTACCAATTTTGAACTGCATTTAGCCAACTTTTTTATTTTGGGCCTACAAACTGTATCTGCGCCACTCATTACAGTTGACCTCCACTGAACAAAGCAATTCGGCCTGTTTAGTCCTGTTACAAATTTTGAACTGCTTTTAACCTACTTTTTTATTTTGGGCCTACTAACTGTCTGCGCCACTCATTACAGTTGTCCTCCACTGAAGAAAGCTAGGCCGCCTGTTTAGTCCTGATACCTATTTTGAACTGCATTTAGCCTACTTTTTTATTTTGGGCCTACTAACTGTGTCTGCGCCACTCATAACAGTTGTCCTCCACTGAAGAATGCTAGGCCGCCTGTTTAGTCCTGATACCTATTTTGAACTGCATTTAGCCTACTTTTTTATTTTGGGCCTACTAACTGTGTCTGCGCCACTCATAACAGTTGTCCTCCACTGAACAAAGCTATTCCGCCTGTTTAGTCCTGTTACCAATTTTGAACTGCATTTAGCCTACTTTTTTATTTTGGGCCTACTAACTGTGTCAGCGCCACTCACTACAGTTGTCCTCCAATGAACAAAGCAATGCCGCCTGTTTAGTCCTGTTACCAATTTTGAACTGCATTTAGCCTACTTCTTTATTTTGGGCCTACTAACTGTGTCAGCGCCACTCATTACAGTTGTCCTCCACTGAACAAAGCTATGCTGCCTGTTTAGTCCTGTTACCAATTTTGAACTGCTTTTAGCCTACTTTTGTATTTGGGCCAACTAACCGTGTCTGCACCACTCATTACAGTTGTCCCTCACTGAACAAAGCTAGGCCGCCTGTTTAGTCCTGTTACAAATTTTGAACTGCATTTAGCCAACTTTTTTTTGTGGGCCTACAAACTGTGTCTGCGCCACTCATTATAGTTATCCTCCACTGAACAAAGCTAGGCCACCTGTTTAGTCCTGATACCTATTTTGAACTGCATTTAGCCTACTTTTTTATTTTGGGCCTACTAACTGTGTCTGCGCCACTCATTACAGTTGTCCTGCACTGAACAAAGCTATGCCACCTGTTTAGACCTGTTACTCATTTTGAACTGCATTTAGCCTACTTTTTCATTTTGGGCTTACTAACTGTGTCTGCGCCACTCATTACAGTTGTCCTCCACTGAACAAACTATGCCGCCTGCTTAGTCCTGTTACCAATTTTGAACTGCATTTAGCCTACTTTTTTATTTTGGACCTACTAAATGTGTCTGCGCCACTCATTACAGTTGTCCTCCAATGAACAAAGCTATGCCGCCTGTTTAGTCCTGTTACTAATTTTGAACTGCATTTAGCCTACTTTTTATTTTGGGCCTACTAACTGTGTCAGCGCCACTCATTACAGTTGTCCTCCACTGAACAAAGCAATGCCGCCTGTTTAGTCCTGTTACCAATTTTGAACTGCATTTAGCCTACTTTTTTATTTTGGGCCTACTAACTGTGTCAGCGCCACTCATTACAGTTGTCCTCCACTGAACAAAGCAATGCCGCCTGTTTAGTCCTGTTACCAATTTTAAACTGCAATTAGCCTACTTTTTTATTTTGGGCCTACTAACTGTGTCTGCGCCACTCATTACAGTTGTCCTCCACTGAACAAAGCTATGCTCCCTGTTTAGTCCTGTTACCAATTTTGAACTGCTTTTAGCCTACTTTTGTATTTGGGCCTACTAACCGTGTCTGCACCTCTCATTACAGTTGTCCCCCACTGAACAAAGCTAGGCCGCCTGTTTAGTCCTGTTACAAATTTGGAACTGCATTTAGCCAACTTTTTTTTGTGGGCCTACAAACTATGTCTGCGCCTCTCATTATAGTTATCCTCCACTGAACAAAGCTAGGCCACCTGTTTAGTCCTGATACCTATTTTGAACTGCATTTAGCCTACTTTTTTTATTTTGGGCCTACTAACTGTGCCTCCGCCACTCATTACAGTTGTCCTGCACTGAAGAAAGCTATGCCGCCTGTTTAGACCTGTTACTCATTTTGAACTGCATTTAGCCTACTTTTTTATTTTGGGCTTACTAACTGTGTCTGCGCCACTCATTACAGTTGTCCTCCACTGAACAAACTATGCCGCCTGCTTAGTCCTGTTACCAATTTTGAACTGCATTTAGCCTACTTTTTTATTTTGGGCCTACTAACTGTGTCTGCGCCACTCATTACAGTTGTCCTCCACTGAACAAAGCTATGACACATGTTTAGTCCTGTTACCAATTTTGAACTGCATTTAGCCTACTTTTTAATTGTGGGCCTACAAACTGTGTCTGCGCCACTCATTACAGTTGTCCTCCACTGAACAAAGCAATGCCGCCTGCTTAGTTCTGTTACCAATTTTGAACTGCATTTAGCCTACTTTTTTATTTTGGGCCTACTAACTGTGTCTGCGCCACTCATTACAGTTGTCCTCCACTGAACAAAGCTATGCCGCCTGTTTAGTCCTGTTACCAGTTTTGAACTGCATTTAGCCTACTTTTTTTATTGTGAGCCTACAAACTGTGTCTGCGCCACTCATTACAGTTGTCCTCCACTAAACAAAGCTATGCTGCCTGTTTAGTCCTGTTACCAATTTTGAACTGCTTTTAGCCTACTTTTGTATTTGGGCCTACTAACCGTGTCTGCGCCACTCATTACAGTTATCCTCCACTGAACAAAGCTAGATCTCCTGTTTAGTCCTGTTACCAATTTTGAACTGCATTTAGCCAACTTTTTTATTTTGGACCTACTAACTGTGTCTGCGTCACTCATTACAGTTGACCTCCACTGAACAAAGCAATGCCGCCTGTTTAGTCCTGTTACAAATTTTGAACTGCTTTTAACCTACTTTTTTATTTTGGGCCTACTAACTGTCTGCGCCACTCATTACAGTTGTCCTCCACTGAAGAAAGCTAGGCCGCCTGTTTAGTCCTGATACCTATTTTGAACTGCATTTAGCCTACTTTTTATTTTGGGCCTACTGTGTCTGCGCCACTCATAACAGTTGTCCTCCACTGAACAAAGCTATTCCGCCTGTTTAGTCCTGTTACCAATTTTGAAATGCATTTAGACTACTTTTTTATTTTGAGCTTACTAACTGTGTCTGCACCACTCATTACAGTTGTCCTCCACTGAACAAAGCTATGCCGCCTGTTTAGTCCTGTTACTAATTTTGAACTGCATTTAGCCTACTTTTTTATTTTGAGCCTACTAACTGTGTCAGCGCCACTCATTACAGTTGTCCTCTACTGAACAAAGCAATGCCGCCTGTTTAGTCCTGTTACCAATTTTGAACTGCATTTAGCCTACTTTTTTATTTTGGGCCTACTAACTGTGTCTGCGCCACTCATTACAGTTGTCCTCCACTGAACAAAGCTATGCTGCCTGTTTAGTCCTGTTACCAATTTTGAACTGCTTTTAGCCTACTTTTGTATTTGGGCCTACTAACCGTGTTTGCGCCACTCATTACACTTGTCCTCCACTGAACAAAGCTATGCCGCCTGTTTAGTCCTGTTACCAATTTTGAACTGCATTTAGCCAACTTTTTTATTTTGGGCTTACTGTGTTTGCGCCACTCATAACAGTTGTCCTCCACTGAGGAAAGCTATTCCGCCTGTTTAGTCCTGTTACCAATATTGAAATGCATTTAGCCTACTTTTTTATTTTGGGCCTACTAACTGTGTCTGCGCCACTCATTACAGTTGTCCTCCACTGAACAAAGTTATGCTGCCTGTTTAGCCCTGTTACCAATTTTGAACTGCTTTTGGCCTAATTTTGTATTTGGGCCTACTAACCGTGTCTGCGCCACTCATTACAGTTGTCCTCCACTGAACAAAGCAATGCCGCCTGTTTAGCCCTGTTACCAATTTTGAACTGCATTTAGCCTACTTTTTTATTTTGGGCCTGCTGTGTCAGCGCCACTTATTACAGTTGTCCTCCACTGAACACAGCTATGCCGCCTGTTTAGTCCTGTTACCAATTTTTTAACTGCATTTAGCCTACTTTATTATTTGGGCCCATATCTGTGTTTCCTCCTTATCCTGCCCATTGCCCAGCCACTGCTAGATGAGTATGCTGGTACATTGATCCAGACCACTACATTTTCCTTGCACTCTACACAGCCTGAATCTGACCCTGCTGAAAGTTAGGTTCCCCTTCCCGCATACTATACCACCTTACACGGGGACAAAGAGGAAGCTGCAGATGAAAGTGCAGGTTCCTTCATCAGGTGGGGGGGGCATACTCATTGGCGACGTCACTGGCACAGGGCCCCTCATAGTACGCAAAAGTGTCTCTGGCAGTGGGAGGCGCCACCCGCCGTCAAACACACTGCCATACTATGAGGGGCCCTTTGCCAGTGCCAAGTGCCAACGAGTGGGCCCCCCTGTTTGCTCAGGATCACAGCACTTGCAAAGTTGAAATACTTACCTCTCCCTGGTCCACCTCCGTGAAGTATTCCGCGTTTCCTGGGCCCACAAAAATCTTGAGCCAGCCCTAACCCACCCCCCCCCCCCCCAACTTTAGCCAAATGATCCCCTGTTTTCAATGCCTAACTATTATTATAAAGTAAATTAAGATCGACAAGCTTAAGTAATAAGAATTGATGTTTTTGGCATTAAAATGGGCACTGTAGGTGTTTTCCTGTCCTCCACTCCCTGCCGACTTTGATTCCCCATTGACTTGCATTGGGTTTCGTGTTTCGGTCGGCCCGCGACTTTTTGAAATAATCGGCCGATTTCACCCGACCTGACTTTTGACAAAGTCGGGTTTAGCGAAACCCAACTCGATACTAAAAAAAGTAAAAGTCGCTCAACTCTAGTGATTGATACATGCATATTATCCATCATATAATGCTGAAGCGTAGGTACCACCGCAGATGCCTAGCAAGATGGCGCCGCAGGCACCTGCACAGTGCCAGCTATCAGATCGCCAATGGCTGCTACTGCACAGACGCGGCTAGTGCAATTTTCAGACTGATTTTTTTTATGAATTATAATGTATACCGTAAAATAATTAACTGCACAAGTCTGCCTGCACAAGATGATTGATATATATATGTATATATATATACTGTATATATAATAATAATAATAATCTTTATTTATATAGCGCCAACATATTCCGCCGCGCTTTACAGTTTAACAGTTTCAAACACACCAGTCATAAGTAGTGTTGAGCATTCCGATACCGCAAGTATCGGGTATCGGCCGATACTTGCGGTATAGGAATTCCGATACCGAGTTCCGATACTTTTGTGGTATCGGGAATCGGTATCGGATCCATATTAATGTGTAAAATAAAGAATTAAAATAAAAAATATTGATATGCTCACCTCTCCGGAGGCCCCTGGACATCACCGCTGGTAACCGGCCCGGCAGCCTTCTTTGCTTAAAATGAGCGCGTTTAGAGCCTTCCATGACGTCACGGCTTCTGATTGGTCGCGTGCCGCTCATGTGACCGCCACGCGACCAATCACAAGCCGCGACGTCATTCTCAGGCCCTAAACTCCTCATTCTAGGAATATAGGACCTGAGAATGACGTCACAGCTTGTGATTGGTCGCGTGGCGGTCACATGAGCGGCACGCGACCAATCAGAAGCCGTGACGTCATGGAAGGCCCTAAACGCGCTCATTTTAAGCAAAGAAGGCTGCCGGTTACCAGCGGTGATGTCCAGGGGCCTCCGGAGAGGTAAGTATATCAATATTTTTTATTTTAATTCTTTATTTTACACATTAATATGGATCCCAGGGCCTGAAGGAGAGTTTCCTCTCCTTCAGACCCTGGGAACCATCAGGATACCTTCCGATACTTGGTGTCCCATTGACTTGTATTGGTATCGGGTATTGGTATCGGCGATATCCGATACTTTTCGGGTATCGGCCGATACTATCCGATACCGATACTTTCAAGTATCGGACGGTATCGCTCAACACTAGTCATAAGTAACAACAGTAACAATACAATAATTAAAGCATAATAAGATGACCCTGCTCGTGAGAGCTTATAATCTACTATGAGGTGGGGGAGACACAAAGTACAGGTGTGTATTTACAGTGATGTATTTACAATAATGGTCCAACCATCTTCAGGGAGTGGGGGATAGATGGAAGTAGTGAATGGGCTACACACACAAACATAAAATGACTTTGATTAGTGAACGTGGTAGGCCGCTCTGAACAAATGTGTTTTGAGCGAGCGCCTAAAACTATGCAAATTGTATATATATATACACTGTGCTAAAAAAATAAAGTGAACACTTAAACAACAGAATATAACTCCAAGTAAATCAAACTTCAGTGAAATCAAACCGTTTACCTTGGAAGCAACACTGTTTGACAATAAGTTTCACATGCTGTTGTGCAATTGGAATAGACAACAGATGGAAACTATTGGCAATTATCAAGACACACTCAATAAAGGAGTGGTTCTGCAGGTGGGGTCCACAGACCACATCTCAGTTCCAATGCTTTGTGGCTGATGTTTTGGTCACTTTTGAATGTCGGTTGTGCTTTCACACTCCTGGTAGCATGAGACGGACTCTACATCCCAAATAAGTGGCTCAGGTAGTGCAGCTCATCCAGAATGGCACATCAATGCAAGCTGTGGCAAGAAAGTGTCTGTCAGCGCTATGAGGGGACAGGCCAGTACACCAGGAGACGTGGAGGGGTCCATAGGAGGGCAACAACTCACCAGCAGGACCGCTACCTTAGCATTTGTGCAAGGAGGAGCATTGCCAGAGCCCTGCAAAATGACCTCCAGCAGGCCATAAATGTGCATTTGTCTGCACAAATGGTTAGAAACTGACTCCTTGAGGATGGTCTGAGTGCCCAACATCCACAGATGGGGGTTGTGCTCACAGCCCAACACCATGTAGGATCCTAGACATTTGCCACAGAACACCAGGATTGGCAAATTCACCACTGGTACCCTATGCTCTTCACAGATGAAAGCAGGTTCACACTGACCACATGTGACAGATGTTACAGAGTCTGAAGACCCCGTGGAGAGCGATCTGCTGCCTGCAACATCCTTCAGCATGATCGATTTGGCAGTGGATCAGTAATGGTGTGGAGTGGCATTTCTTTGGAGGGCCACACAGCCCTCCATGTGGTCGCCTGAGGTAGCCTGACTGCCATTAGTGTTCTGTCTTCATACATGTTGATACGATGTGTGATCCAACATACAGCATAAACCACTTCTGTCCAACCAAATAAGCAGACTGTTCTCTGTAGTCAAACTTGTTTATTGGTAAACAATTATTGTAAACACGGTAAAACTTTAAGAATACAAATGACACAAATAAGTGTTGGGCCAAGTAATCGCACAGCTGACACTTTATAACTAACAGAGAAAGTATACAGTATGATGCAACTTGTGTATATAACTACATACAGTAAGTCTTTGATAATACATTTCCTATGTACTGGCTGCTATACAGTAAATCACATTCTGTACAACACTATATTACAAAAACAGAGGTAACAATCTTACCCGATAAACTTAACCAGGATGGCAAGTAAGTGAGATGGTTCCAGCACAGCACATGAGCATGTGTGTCCCAGGAAGTACACAGAAAATAATGGAGTTTCCCCAGCATACCTTGGTACAATCCCACAATGCAACACTCTAATTGTTACTAAGGCACAGATTATAAATTTAACCACCACTAGATGGTGCTATAACACAGCAAACCAAACACTATATTACTAAACTTCAATGCGTAATACGAGCCACAATGTCCATCCTGGAATGGACAGAACAGTTAGGTACCGAGATGAGATCCTCAGACCCCTTGTGAGACCATATGCTGCTGCGGTTGGCCCTGGGTTCCTCTTAGTGCAGGACAATGTCAGACCTCATGTGACTGGAGTGTTTCAGCAGTTACTGCAAGATGAAGGCATTGAAGCTATGGACTGGCCCGCCTGTTCCCTAGGCTTGAATCCGATTGAACACATCTGGGACATCATGTCTTGCACCATCCACCAACGTCACTTTGCGCCACAGACTGTCCAGGAGTTGGTGGAAGCTGTAGTCCAGGTCTGGGAGGAGATCCCTCAGGAGACCATCCGCTGCCTCATCAGGAGCATGCCCAGGCATTGTAGGGAGGTCATACAGGCAAGTGGAGGCCACACACACTACTGAGCATCATTTTCTTGTCTTGAGGCATTTCCACTAAAGTTGGATCAGCCTGTAACTTAATTTTCCACTTTGATTTTGAGCATTATTCCAACTCCAGACCTCCGCGGGATATTAGTTGTAATTTCCATTGATCATTTTTATAGTTTATTGTTCTCAACACATTCCACTATGCAATGAATAATGATTTAAAACTGGAATATTTCATTTAGTGATATCTAGGATATGGGATTTTAGTGTTACCTTTATTTTTTTGAGCAATGTATATAATATTCATTATAGACTCCCCCGGAAGAAGGCACGCACGCTGAAACGCGCATAGAGGTGGTGGCGCCGCTGGTCCTAGGTAAATATGCAGTAAATATCTTTGGTGTTTCCCTTTCAACCCTTATGGTGCCTTTTTTTTGCTGGATATTTTTTACCAGCACAGTGACATTGTGTCCCTATGTTATGGACCTTCTGTGTATATGCTCCAAGCTTAATATAGGGTGTGAACATGATTCATTTGCATAGTATTTGCCTGTGACCTGAGGCTCCTGAGTAGTAGTACCCATCATTGAATCCCACAATAGTATTATGGATGTAATATTTTGTGATTATGTTTAATAAAATTGAATAATTTTACTTTTAAACCTGGTTATGCAAAAGTTTTTCATATAGGGGTTATTGTTTATTGTTTGCATGAGACTTGCTTATCAGTAATTTCCTATTTAGGCACAGATACTTTATCTAGGTTTACTGTGCATTGTTATCAAAATCGGTTTACATAATATTCATTATGTAAACTAGGGGGGTGGTCACTGAGGGATCGGTGACCTGACAGAAGCCATACTGGTGAATACCTAATCAGAATACCATGTGAAGTCCCCCCACAGGCCCACCCGGAGCAGAAGCATATCATTAACTCAAAGCTACAAATACAGATTAAACCACAACCACAAAATGGATTTCATCAACCCAGATATTATTTTAATAATAGCGCCGACCTGACACTGTCTGTAAGCTACTGTACACAATCCTGCTGACACGTTCCCTTTGAGGCTATGTGAACATGATGCGGATTTGCTGCGGATCCGCAGCGGATTTTTCTGCGCAGAAACGCTGCAGATCTGCACTGTGATGTACAGTACAATGTTATTCAAAGGGAAAAAAAAAGATGTGCAGATGGTGCTGAAAAATCAGTGCGGAATTGCTGCGGATATCAAAGAAGTGCATGTCACTTCTTTAGTGCGGATCTGCAGCGTTTCTGCACCACTCCATGTTAAAAATCCACAGTGGCAACAAACACAGAAAATCCACACAGATTCCGCAGTAATTCTGCATAATAACTGCACAAAATCTGCATAAAAACCACGGCAAATCCGCGGTTGTGGGTTCTGCCAGGAGATACAGATTTTGTGCAGAAAATTCTGCACCTCTTTTCTTACGTGTGCACATAGCCTAAGAGTTGGAGTGTACCCTTACACACTCTGACACTCTTCATTCTGTGCCATCCTTTTAAATAGGGAAATGGTAACACTTACCATATTTTTCGGACTATAAGACGCACCGGACTATAAGGCGCACCCAGGTTTTAGAGGTGGAAAATAGGAAAAAAAACATTTGAAGCAAAAAAATGTGGTAAAATATTTAATAACATACTATTATAGATAATAACACTACATATAATAGTATGTTATTATGTTGGAAGCTGCGGGACCAGTGTGGTGTCTGTACAGTACTATATGAAGATGCTGGAGGGTGAGTATAAGAATGGGGGCACAGGGCTTATATTTAAAGCACCACTCCAGCACTGCAAAATAACACTGGAGTGCTGCTTTAAAATCCAATGGGAGAACTATAACTCCCAGCATGTCCTGCAGATCCTATGACATGCTGGGAGTTATAGTTCACTAAAGAAGTGGCAGAGTGCTTTATTGTGTTTTGGAAAGACTAACCTCTTAATTGTGGCATCCAGCCACACTGTGGTGAGGTAAAAGCATCCCATGACTGCACACAGAGCCCTCCCTCTTGTTGCCTTTCCACAGCACAGGTAATGGAAGACGGCAGATTCTAGTGTTGGAGTCTGAAGGACCTGTGATGATGTCAAGAAGAGGGAGGGCTCTGTGCTGCCATGTGATGCTCCAGCCCGCCCACTTCTGACATCATCACAGGTCCTCCTAGTGCACACTGCACAGCACTCAGCTCCAGCCCAGGAAGGTACAGCAATCTCCTCTCCCCCGGACCCTGCTGCTGCTGCTGCCTCCTCCTGCCCTGGACACACAGATCTCCCCAGCTGCTGCAGGAATCAGCGCAGGGGAAGCCATGTGTGTCCCTGCTTAAGTGCAGTATTCATTTGCCTCTCCCAGCTCACTGCTCAGCTGATAGGTGGGCGGGGAGTAGCTAATGAATATTCACTGCACTTAATCATCGGGACCACAGATTCTAGTGTTGGAGTCTGAAGGACCTGTGATGATGTCAAGAAGAGGGAGGGCTCTGTGCTGCCATGTGATGCTCCAGCCCGCCCACTTCTGACATCATCACAGGTCCTCCTAGTGCACACTGCACAGCACTCAGCTCCAGCCCAGGAAGGTTCAGCAATCTCCTCTCCCCCGGACCCTGCTGCTGCTGCTGCCTCCTCCTGCCCTGGACACACAGATCTCCCCAGCTGCTGCAGGAATCAGCGCAGGGGAAGCCATGTGTGTCCCTGCTTAAGTGCAGTATTCATTTGCCTCTCCCAGCTCACTGCTCAGCTGATAGGTGGGCGGGGAGTAGCTAATGAATATTCACTGCACTTAATCATCGGGACCACATGGTTTCCCCAGCACTGATTCTGGGCAGTGGGGACATCCTGAAGTGGGATAAAAGTGCGATCCCACTCACTGCTGCCCCCCTCCCCACATGCTACATCCGTGCCATAAGACGCACCCACACTTTCCTCCCAAATTTGGAGGAAAAAAAGTGCATCTTATGGTCAGAAAAATACGGTAGTTTTCAATTTACTAATATATTTCCAAAGTAAACCTCAATGATAGAAACATGTTTTAAAAAAATGTTTTTATATTTGCTGAACTGTCCATATACAGCAAACACACAAAGGCAATACATAGCCTTGAGCTTTTAATATATAGTCGCTGCCGTTGTATGATCAGAAAATGATTGATTCCACAATTACTTTATATCCTATATGTTGGTTTCCTGTTCTGAAAAATTGCTTGCCATCAGCTGTCTGTTATTATTTTGAAATGTAACAATTAATCTTTTTGTGCAAACATGCTTCCACAATGATATACACATTCCTAAGCTGTATATAATACCATCAAATAACATAAATAAGTGTATCATTTTCTATTGGAGTGCAATTCAATTTATCATATAGATACTGTATATAAATTATGTAGGTAGATAAAGATATACAAGGAGAATTATTCTATAGACTGACCAAAGATAACCAATTTGAAGGGATAGTAGTGTACTTTATGTGAACATTTTATTCACTTTCTGTAAACATTTTATTTAGGCTGACAAAATCAGCTTTATCACAGCACAGCATGCATGCAAAAAATCAGATCAAAAGTTTATTTTTATGTCTTTTAAAATGACAAAATAATTAACATTGAGGTTATGGCATTTCCATCTGTTGGAATAGTACAAGTCCTTCTGAAATTTCACTTTGACCTCCAACATTACTTTGCAGTAAAATTTTCGAAGAGATTTCTGGAACTGAGCATTTATTATTAATCAACTGGAAAATTACATGTAGTGATTAAAAGTACAGATTTCTAGGATAGAAGACTTTGCCACACAAAGGGAATGTATTAGTTTAATTTGTTTATTAAAAACTAATACCTTTGTATTGTCTATTCTCTCTTTCATTTACTTTTTCTTTTTTGTAGGTACTTTTATTCTTTTTTGCTTTCATTATTATGGCAGTGTCTAATTTGACTAAATGATCAGTGCTCTGCTGACTTATTAGTTATTACCTAATTGATAATTATAGCTTATTAGAATTTAATGTTAAATATATTTTGTCTTTTCATTGGGTCCTGGCATATATGTTAGTAAAAATCATCATTATTGAGCCTTTCTGCGAGAGTCATATATGAAATTAGAAACAAACGTACCCTTCTAATTTTCTTGAAAAGTTAGTAAATGATTAAGTCTATTGCCTAATTACCAGCAAAGCACAATTCCCTTCTGAATCTGAATGATCTGATAGGCTAGAGAAAAAAAATCACCTCTTTAGAAATTTCAATTTGCTCAAACTGAACTCTACACAATACTTGCAGAGAACAGCCTAAAGCTGTTACAATAATGGACTTCAACAGTGCCATTTGTTTCCATTATCTACGAAAATGCATAATGAGGCGTTTGTCAACTATGCATAACCAATGAACACATCTGTGCTACCATTTTGTGAATTGAATTCAATATATTAACTAAATTTTCAGGTTGAAATAAAAAAAGAAAGCTAAAGGAGTTTCCGCTTCAATCATAAATAAGTATTTTTTGCTCAGGCTATATAATTTTCCAATCTCAAATACAGTGTCTTGCAAAAGTATTCACCCACTTAGTTTTTTGCCTATTTTGTTAAATTACAACTTGTGTTTAAATATTTTTGTTATGCGATTTGTGTGTGATGCATCAGCATTAAATAGTCTAAGTAAGTGATGTGAGAAAAATATAAGCTTAAATTAAATGTATGGAATTAAATAGCTAAAAACTGCCATGTGCATATGTATCCACCCCTTTTGCTATGACACCCCTAAAAATTTCTGGTGCACGCATTTATCATCCTTAGTCACATGCTTAGCAAAACAAAGTCCATCAATGTGCAATCTAAGTGTCACATGGTCTGCCACACTATTAAGCAAGAGGCACCACTTAGTAAACAACACCATGAAGACCAAGGAGATCTCCAAATAGGTCATGGATAAAGTTGTTGAGAACACAAGTCAGGTTGGTGTTGTGAATTCTGTTGTCGGGCTCCCTCCTGTGGTCATGAATGGTACTTCGGATGGTTCTGTCCATGGACTTTCTCTGGTGGCTGTGGGTGTTTCTGAGTTTCCTTCCCCAGGTGACGAGGTTAATTCGTTAGCTGGCTGCTCTATTTAACTCCACTTAGATCTTTGCTCCATGCCACCTGTCAATGTTCCAGTATTGGTCTAGTTCACTCCTGGATCGTTCTTGTGACCTGTCTTCCCAGCAGAAGCTAAGTGACTGCTTGTTTTTCTCTGATTTGCTATTTTTCTGTCCAGCTTGCTATTTTGATTGTTCTCGCTTGCTGGAAGCTCTGGGACGCAGAGGGAGCGCCTCCGCACCGTGAGTCGGTGCGGAGGGTCTTTTGCGCCCTCTGCGTGGTCTTTTTGTAGGTTTTTGTGCTGACCGCAAAGCTACCTTTCCTATCGTCAGTCTGTTCAGTAAGTCGGGCCTCACTTTGCTTAATCTATTTCATCTCTGTGTTTGTATTTTCATCTTTACTCACAGTCATTATATGTGGGGGACTGCCTTTTCCTTTGGGGAATTTCTCTGAGGCAAGGTAGGCTTTATTTCTCTATCTTTAGGGCTAGCTAGTTCCTTAGGCTGTGCCGAGTTGCATAGGGAGCGTTAGGAGCAATCCACGGCTATTTCTAGTGTGGTTGATAGGATTAGGGATTGCGGTCAGCAGAGTTCCCACGTCCCAGAGCTCGTCCTATATTATCAGTAACTATCAGGTCATTCCGTGTGCTCTTATCCACCAGGTCCATTATTGTCCTGACCACCAGGTCATAACAGGTTGGGGTTTATAATAAATGTTCTAATCTTATTAAGGGAGAGGTTGAGGCCACAGGTGGAGGAGGCAGAAGCAGTGGGGGAAGTGTTAGATACAGAGGTTTGCCATGAAAGCCTTGGGGATCTCATGACTTTTGGAGCAGCCCCTTGACCGCCTGTCCATCCCCACAGCCACCAGAGTCACCCAGTGCCCAGTCAGTGAGATGACCATGTCTGTTCCTCCAGGTGTCAGTGGTGAAATGTACCTTGGCAGACATAGATTTTTTCAGCAAAAGGGTGATATTGTCTGTGACATGCTGGTGTAGAGCTGGCACAGCTTTCTAAAAGAAGTAATGACAACTGGGCAACTGGTACTCGGGGACTGTGATGGCCATTAGCTTTTGGAAAGCATCTGTATACCGCCAGGCAGAAAAGCAGCATGTTTGTGACCAACAGATTGGACATGTTGGAGTTCAGGCTCTTAGCTTTAGTATGCGTAGGAGGAAACATTCTTTTACGTGACAACTGCGGGTCCAAGGGCTGGCTGCTTTGCTGAGAGAGGGTGGAGTAGGGTGCACAAGACAAACTGGAAGACTGTGAGTGAGGTGCAGGCAGAGATGATATGGTGGATTGAGAAAGATATGTTGTGCTCGGTGAAACAAAAACAGCAGGTATCTCCGCTTCCATTACAGCTGACAGGCTCTCACTCAAATCGACTGTAGTGGGTAAACAAATGGAGGTTATGTGGCCGGAGATCTGTGTGAGAACACTTGGCATCGTGACGAAGGAGGAAGAAGCAGCAGATGTGTTTGATGGGACTGCCAATAGATGGTGAGGTCCGCTAGTCTGCCTTTTAGCGAAGTGAGATGAGATTTGATCATGCATGTGCCGGTCAAATTATTGCAATTCTTTTCTTTGCAAATCTGGCAGATAACGTGAGTTGGGTCTTTTTTTATGGTCTCAAATAAGGCCCAGGCTAGGCGACACTTGCTGCCCCTGCGAACTGCAGACACATGATCTTTGCTGGCCAAAGCAACAGTTGGGGCGGAGGAGGCAGTGATTTTTGTCATGGTTGCATCGTTCCATGTCTGTGCAGCAATCTGCAATGAAACCTCCTGTCACGATAATGTAAAAATATCATAATGTGAGATTAGTTCTAGAAGATACATAGCACAGACACACATGCTGAAGCGTTGATTCTACACCTCTGCATTCGCTCATACAACAAACAAAGCCCTATGGCGGATACTCTGTGCAACTTGATACCAATGTGTGAGCAGATTTATGGCTTAGCTGCAAACTACTCATTCCCTCTTCCCATCGAATAACAGCCAAAACTGGTGGGGAAACCCTGAGTTTCTTTGTTCTATTAAAGTTATATATAGCAGCACCGATTTGGACTAGAGAGATAAGAATTATATATTCTGGATGTCCATCGGTACATCTATCACCCACTAAAAGCACTAGCAGCTAGACACAATGAGTGCAAAGTGTAGATTTCTCAGTAAGCGGTTCAGGTAATTGCTCTGTATTTACACTTTAAAGAACGCCCCTGATGTGGGGAACATCATGAGTATGGTGCCGTACTTATGATAGGTTCACACAGCAAGTTATGCATAAAATTAGGCTGATATAGACCGGCAGTTGCTGGATGGACATTGCTCCCCACTGCGGTAGAGGATATAGCGCTTCTCTGAACACAGTCAGATAAGTTACATTCTTTAGTTTGGATATGGGTATGTCTCCTGATGAACCTACATAGGGGAAACGCGTCGAGCAAAGCATACTCCATGCTATAGGAAAAGCTTACATGAGCAAAGCAGATCTAATGCTATAAGATAATACATTTGGTCATTGGGGCTAAGTTAATATTTTTTGCACTTTTCTTGCACTATTATTGCACTTTTTCTGTGCCTTGTTGGCTCACCTGCCTTAGAGAACAATAGTTTTTCTTGGACTAATTTTTGGTCTGCTCTCTTTTTTCTATTTTTCCTTTTTTCTATTTTAGGGTTTAATAGGGATAGTCGACGGGAGCGGGGGCACCATATGCGCAGGTTATTAGGGTGCCAACCCCCGCAGGCAGGTAGGGCGTATTTATAGGTACAGTTTAGTTTTTCCTGGGTAAGGCGTTATATGTGCAATATAATTAACGAGTGTTTTATTATACACTGGTTGCACAGCCTTTGTATTGCACAATAAATGTATCTTATATATATGTGCAATATTATTTCCTCTTAGTCCTAGTGTTTTTTGTTTGTCTTGTCTGTCTGTATGGTCTGCTGAGTGGTACCCTATTTTTCACACGATAGGGCTTATTAGGGTCAGATTGGGCTAGTCTACGTTGAGCGGGGGCGCCATTGCGCAGGTTTTATAGGGTGCCAACCTCCGCTGCAAGGTAGGGTACAGACAGTTGGCCCTATAGGGATTTTGTGCACTCTGTATCTTTATTAGCAGCTATATGTTTTTATAGGTCGTGTATGGTGTATTGTTTTAATATTTGAATTAGTAAATGTTAAGTTTTATTGGTGTCATTTACTGTACCTTTATGGTGTCATATGTCGGTGAATTGCATAAAATTAGTTACCAAAGCTGTAAGTAAAGAGGAGGTTTCTACTTTTAAGTGATGTCATCACAGGGGGAGTTGTTGTGAATTCTGTTGTCGAACTCCCTCCTGTGGTCGTGAATGGTACTTCGGCGAGTTCTGTCCATGGACTCCCTCTGGTGGCTGTGAGTGGTGCTGCTGCTTCTGAGGTTCCTTACACAGGTGACGTGGTTTATCCTTTGGTTGGCTGCTCTATTTAACTCCACTCAGATCGTTACTCCATGCCAGCTGCCAATGTTCCTGCACTGGTTCAGTTCGCTCTTGGATCTTTCTGGTGACCTGTCTACTCCAGCAGAAGCTAAGTTCCTGCTAGTTATTATTTGTTCATTGTTTCCTTGTCCAGCTGGATATCATGATTTTGCCTTGCTAGCTGGAAGCTCTGGGATGCAGAGTGGCATCTCCGCACCGTTAGTCGGTGCGGAGGTCTTTTTGCACACTCTGCGTGGTCTTTTGTAGTTTTTTGTGCTGACCGCAAAGTTACCTTCCCTGTCCTCTGTCTGTTTAGTAAGTCTGGCTTCCCTTTGCTGAAACCTGTTTTATTTCTGCGTTTGTGACTTTCATCTTTACTCACAGTCAATATATGTGGGGGGCTGCCTTTTCCTTTGGGGAATTTCTCTGAGGCAAGGTAGGCTTTATTTTCTATCTCTAGGGCTAGCTAGCTCTTAGGCTGTGAAGAGGCGTCTAGGGAGTGTCAGGAACGCTCCACGGCTAGTTCTAGTTGTTGTGATAGGATTAGGGGTTGCGGTCAGCAGAGTTCCCACATCCCAGAGCTTGTCTTGTGTGAGTTTAACTATCAGGTCGTGCCGGGTGCTCCTAACCACCAGGTCCATAACAGGGAGTGCCTGGGTTTTGTGCTAAGAATATCTTAGTGAGACAGCATTCCAGAAGTGTCTTGTGTCTGGGGTCCAGCTGCTCTCTACATACGTGCTATGCATCTAGATGTTTTTATCCTCCTAAACCACAGGCCAGCCAAGATGACATAATGACATAACGATCTGTAAGTGTTCTATTCAACTTTAATCCGATTTTATTTGTAATTGCAATGTACATATGATTTGTCTTCTTTATAATATCTTTTACACTTTGTAAACACTGCTTACCTTTTAATGGAGTAAAATATAAAATTTACTAGCTTGTCACCCCTGCTCTATAAACAAACTGTTGCTTCCTCTGAAGTGAATTACGCTACTGATTTGAGTTGGCTCTGGACCCATTAATCCTTAGGAAATCAGAGCTGGTGGCAGCATACTTTGTTCTGTGCGTTTGGGACTCTTTGTAGCAACAACGGTGTTGCTAATTATTGTTCCCGCCTGTATGGGAGTAGTTATATTACCCTCGCTGCATGCCCAATAGCCAATACATAGCAAGGAGCCTTTCTGGTGACTAATTACCCTAGGTGCAGTACCTAATCTAACCTAAGGGTCAAGGGGGCGCCAGAGATCTGCAAGTTCAAAACAGGAACTGGGAAGTGGGATACAGATAAATCCCCTTCAGAAGGAACCACCCCAGTTCATGTCAAATTGGTGTGAGTAGTGGGGATGATATAGATATCCTCCCCGGGATCGCTGACTTATTGGTGGGATCCATGACATATTGTTGGCAGCATGGTGTGAACCGTGACACCTCCTCATCTTCCTTCTCCTCCACCTCTTCTACTGAGCTATTCAGTTGCGTACCTTTAGAGTCACACCCACCATAAATTGGGCATTTGAAAATTTGTGACATGGGGAAAACAAGGGTGATTAGGGTGCTACCTCTGAGGATTGTACTATATGATCTTAAGGTGAAGGAAGAAGAGGAGAGACCACGTGATGCACCGCTTGCCATCCATTGGAGCACATGCTCTTTCTGACCCTCATCTACAAGGCTTACCGCTGGGCGTCTGCCATAGAAATTGAGCCGAGTAGCCCAACAAGTAATAAATATTGTCAGTGGTCTTTTGGATAGGAGAGACAATGTTTATTCAGTTGAGCTTTCATTAAGGTTAACATCTAATGAATTTAAATGGAGGGCCTACAAGGGCCGTGGGGATACTTGGTATCGGGCTGGTTCTTAAAGGGATCTGTCACAGCAGCAGTGACCGGGTCCGTGGCTCTGGTTGTCTAACGAAAAACGATCATTAAAGGGGAAATAAAGTTTATAAGAGATGATTCGTGATGCCACCTGTGGTACTTGGCTAGGAATGGCCAACACTGCTTAAGGAGACCACTGGGGCTGTTGGTGATGCAGCAGAGTTGTTACAGCTCTCCAAAGTTAGAGCTTAGTCCCAGGGCATTTATATTGTTAAAGATGGATATAGTGCAGGGTGAATGGCACAGTAAATAACTCCGAGAACACAGCAGGGTGCAGTTTCCACATTTTTACTCATGGTTTGAAGTGCAGGCTGGGGCACTAGTTACAGATGACAATGGACGTCCGGGGAGCCTGGAAGCAACTTAGGATTCACTAATCGTGTTGAGCATTCCGATACCGCAAGTATCGGGTATCGGCCGATATTTGCGGTATCGGAATTCCGATACCGAATTCCGATACTTCCCGTGTATCGGATACCGGAATCGGAAGTTCCCAGAATTCAAACTGAACGCAGCAGCCAATGAGGAATGATTGGAAGTGTGGGCACATCCTGTTTAGCATGGTGGGCATGTAAGTACTGGCAAGGCTGTGATTGGCTGCTGAAATGATGTCACTCTGCACTATAAAAAATGCTGCCGCCATTTTGCGCTCACTCTGCTGTGATTTCAGTTAGGGACAGGACGCTGTGTTCTAACTGAGGGCCAGTTGAGATAGCTAATTGCTTTATTTTCCTTTCCAAAGGCTAATTTAGCAAAACGCTGTGTGTTCTTCACTGTTCACCTTGCTCTTGCCTTGCAGCGCTGTTTTAACAGCGTTCTGCAAGGTCTCTGTGTGTGTGTGTGTGTGTGTGCAGCTCACTCTGTAGTCTGTGTGCAGCCATATACCCGGTTGTATTCAGCTCAGGGGGGGTTCACACTGCCTCACACAGTCGTCCTTTTTTGCTCATAGTGCAGCCTGCTGCACATTTTTTCTCAAATTTCCTATTAGTGTTTTTCCACCCGTCTCCAGCTAAATTGTGGAAAAACACTACATAGGATAACCTAGAGGGGGGTTTTTGGGCCTTGCAGCGCCGTTTACGGCTGTCTGCACGGTCTCCGTGTGAGCCCAGCTCGCCCTGTAGTCTGTGTGCAGCCATAGCCGGTTGGATTCAGCTCAGGGTTCGTTACTGCCTCATACCTTGAGAAAAAATTTCCATTTTTTCAAATAGTGCAGCCTGTTTAAAATTTTAAAAAAAAAAATTCCTATTTGTGTTTTTCCACCCGTCTCCAGCTAAATTGTGGAAAAACACTACATAGGATAACCTAGAGGGGTTTTTTTGGGCCTTGCAGCGCCGTTTACGGCTGTCTGCACGGTCTCTGTGTGAGCGCAGCTCGCCCTATAGTCTGTGTGCAGCCATAGCCGGTTGGATTCAGCTCAGGGTGCGTTACTGCCTCATACCTTGAAAAAAAATTTCCTTTTTTTCAAATAGTGCAGCCTGTTTAAACTTTTAAAAAAAATTTCCTATTAGTGATTTTCCACCCGTCTCCAGCTAAATTGTGGAAAAACACTACATAGGCTAACCTAGAGGGGTTTTTTTGGGCCTTGCAGCGCCGTTTATGGCTGTCTGCACGGTCTCTGTGTGAGCGCAGCTCGCCCTGTAGTCTGTGTGCAGCCATAGCCGGTTGGATTCAGCTCAGGGTGCGTTACTGCCTCATACCTTGAAAAAAAATTTCATTTTTTTCAAATAGTGCAGCCTGTTTAAAATTTAAAAAAAAAATTCCCTATTAGTGTCTTTCCACCCGTCTCCAGCTAAATAGTGGAAAAACACTAAATAGGATAACCTAGAGGAGGTTTTTTGGGCCTTGCAGCGCCGTTTACGGCTGTCTGCACGGTCTCCGTGTGATTTAAACTAGCTCTGTAGCCCTATCTGCAAAAAAAGAAAAAGTAAAGTTCACCAAACACAACTTAACCCTTGTGTAGGCCACATTTGAAAAATAATAAAGTTTAGTCCACACTTTACAACATTAGTGTTTCTTACACCTGTTAGGAGGAGCATTTCAGGAATAAGCACACTAAGGCCTTAGTACTTTTCTGCTTATCTTTATCTGTCAACCAAGATGAAGAGGGCAGGGAGTAAGGCACGTGGGCGTGGGCGTGGAGCAGGGAGAGGAGCAGGGAGAGGACGTGGTGATTCTGTGCCTGCTGCGGGCGCCGGTGACTCGTCGTCACTCAGTTTCAGCAGGGAACAGTCCTTCATGCGCAGCTTTGTCGGAGAGCGCCGTGCACCGCTGCTGCGTGAAGACCAAATTGAAGCCGTTGTCGGATGGATGGCAGCTAACGCCTCGGCATCGACTTCAGTTAGTGCCACATCCTCTCAGGCACAGACCACTGGAGAGCAGCCATCTGTCTCTTCACCACCTGCCAAATTGGCCAGGCAGTCAGAGAGCCCAGGACAGGAGCCGTCTCTACTTCTGTTCTCTGAATCTCTTGGCTTGGAAACAGGGGGCCAGCCAAGCAGCATTGGAGAAATGGAAGAAGAGGCAGTGTGCAGTGATGCCCAACAGCTTTGTCTCTCTGACTCTGAAGAGGCGGGTGGGCCAGTGCCTCCGGTGACCACAGCGCAGTACGCATCTGATGATGAAACTCAGGTGACGCTTTCTGGTGCGTACTGTGCTGCCGAGACTACCCAGGAGGAGCAGTTGGTGGCAGAGGGTAGTGGAGATGATGAGGTCTTTGACCCATCGTGGCGTGAGGAACAGGAAGGTGGTGGGAGCAGCTCTGAGGAAGAGATTCCCCTTACGGGCCAAAGAGGGAGAGGGAGGGGGAAGACTGCGGAGCCTGTAGCCTCCACTTTGGCACCCGTTAGGAGCCTGTCTCTTTCCAAAGCCAAAAAGGGCGCTCCCAAGACTTGCAGTGCCTGGTCCTTTTTTGACACAGTTGCAGATGACATTTGTTTTGTCAAATGCAAGCTGTGTCATCAGAAAGTAAAAAGAGGGAAAAATGTCAGCAACCTCAATACCACAAATATGTGGAAACATGTGCGGACCAGGCACGCGGTGGAGTTACAGAAACAGACTGAAGATGTAGGCCAACCAACAGCGGCAGCTACCACCTCTTCAGCTCGTGTTGCCTCTTCCTCCAGCTCACGCACAGCTGGTTTGGCTTCCTCCCAGGATCGCCATGGAAGAACCTCTGGCAATGTTGTCCAGAGACCTTGTGTAATTCCACCCACAGCACCACCTTCCCAGTCATCCTCACACTCCCAGTCTACTCTACAGCCATCGGTAGTACAGGCATGGGAGAAAAGGCGGGCATTCTCGGCCAACCACCCCCGAGCACAGGCTCTGAATGCAGGCATTGCCAAACTGTTGTCCCTGGAAATGCTCTCGTTCAGGCTGGTGGAGACTGACAGCTTCCGTGACTTGATGGCATTGGCAGTCCCACAGTACAAGGTGCCCAGCCGCTTTTACTTCAGCAGGCAAGCTGTCCCTGCCCTGCACAGGCATGTTGAGGGAAACATAAAACATGCGCTACTGAACGCTGTCAGTAGCAAGGTCCACCTCACCACCGATGCGTGGACCAGTCAGCATGGACAGGGGCGATACATTTCCCTCACTGCCCATTGGGTTAATGTTGTTGAGCCAGGTACAGATCGTGCGAGTGGCGCAGGACGTGTCCTGCCCACTCCAAGGATTGCAGGAATCCAGTCTGTACGCATTGACTTCTCCTCTTACACAAGTTCCTCAGAATCAACTCTGCAGGAGCCGTCACAGTCCACCTCCACATGGACCCGTGAACGTTTACCTATGACCGACATGAGCACAGCCGTGGCCAAACGTCAGCAGGCCGTCTTGAAACTAGTTTCATTGGAGAATCGAAGCCACACAGCGCAGGAGCTCTGGAATGCCATCAAGCAGGAGAGCGATGTGTGGTTACTGCCAGCGAATCTCCAGCCAGGCATGGTAGTGTGTGACAATGGCCGAAATCTGGTGGCAGCTTTGGCCCTTGGCAACCTCACTCACATCCCATGTCTGGCACATGTGCTCAATTTGGTTGTGCAGAGTTTTCTGAGGGACTATCCGGATCTTGATGCCCTGCTGCACAAGGTCCGCCTAGAGTGTGCTCACTTGCGGCGTTCCAGCTTGGCCAGATCCCGCATTGCTGCTCTGCTACGCCGATTCCGCCTTCCGGAACACCGCATCATATGTGACCTACCTACCCGGTGGAATTCCACGTTACATATGTTGGAGCGGTTGTGTGAGCAGCAGCAAGCAGTTATGGAGTACCAGCTGCATCAGGCGCAAAGAAGTCGCAGTCAGCGCCGATCAGTCTTCACAACCACAGAGTGGGCCACTATGAAGGGCGTCTGCCAGGTTTTGCGTCCTTTTGATTATTCCACGCGGATGGCAAGTGCAGATGATGCACTAGTCAGCATGACTGTCCCCCTTATCTGCCTGCTTCAGCAAACTTTGCAAGGGTTAAGGGATGATGTTGTGGAAGAGGTGGAGGATGAGGAGTCACCTTTTCCATCAGCTTCTGGAGAGTCAGCGCCACGTGGTTCCTCACAAAGGGGTACGCAGGGGCCAATTTGTGAGGAGGATGAGGAGGAGTCAATGGAGGAGGAAGAGCTCCGTCCAGAGGAGGGAGCGACACAATTTTTTTATGAAGAGGTAAGCTATAGGCTGGACCACGGTGAGTCATTGGACGTGGTATATCTCGATTTTTCCAAAGCGTTTGATACCGTGCCGCACAAGAGGTTGGTACACAAAATGAGAATGCTTGGTCTGGGGGAAAATGTGTGTAAATGGGTTAGTAACTGGCTTAGTGATAGAAAGCAGAGGGTGGTTATAAATGGTATAGTCTCTAACTGGGTCGCTGTGACCAGTGGGGTACCGCAGGGGTCAGTATTGGGACCTGTTCTCTTCAACATATTCATTAATGATCTGGTAGAAGGTTTACACAGTAAAATATCGATATTTGCAGATGATACAAAACTATGTAAAGCAGTTAATACAAGAGAAGATAGTATTCTGCTACAGATGGATCTGGATAAGTTGGAAACTTGGGCTGAAAGGTGGCAGATGAGGTTTAACAATGATAAATGTAAGGTTATACACATGGGAAGAGGGAATCAATATCACCATTACACACTGAACGGGAAACCACTGGGTAAATCTGACAGGGAGAAGGACTTGGGGATCCTAGTTAATGATAAACTTACCTGGAGCAGCCAGTGCCAGGCAGCAGCTGCCAAGGCAAACAGGATCATGGGGTGCATTAAAAGAGGTCTGGATACACATGATGAGAGCATTATACTGCCTCTGTACAAATCCCTAGTTAGACCGCACATGGAGTACTGTGTCCAGTTTTGGGCACCGGTGCTCAGGAAGGATATAATGGAACTAGAGAGAGTACAAAGGAGGGCAACAAAATTAATAAAGGGGATGGGAGAACTACAATACCCAGATAGATTAGCGAAATTAGGATTATTTAGTCTAGAAAAAAGACGACTGAGGGGCGATCTAATAACCATGTATAAGTATATAAGGGGACAATACAAATATCTCGCTGAGGATCTGTTTATACCAAGGAAGGTGACGGGCACAAGGGGGCATTCTTTGCGTCTGGAGGAGAGAAGGTTTTTCCACCAACATAGAAGAGGATTCTTTACTGTTAGGGCAGTGAGAATCTGGAATTGCTTGCCTGAGGAGGTGGTGATGGCGAACTCAGTCGAGGGGTTCAAGAGAGGCCTGGATGTCTTCCTGGAGCAGAACAATATTGTATCATACAATTATTAGGTTCTGTAGAAGGACGTAGATCTGGGTATTTATTATGATGGAATATAGGCTGAACTGGATGGACAAATGTCTTTTTTCGGCCTTACTAACTATGTTACTATGTTACTATGTTACAATTGTCCAGTGGTCAGTGTGTACAGCGAGGGTGGGGTGATGACGAGCGGGCAGAGATCATGTCTCAAGCAGGGGACAGCATTTCTGGGCCAGTTGGCACTCTGCAGCACATGGTGGATTTCATGCTGCAGTGCCTGAGAGACGACCGCCGCATCGACCACATTCTCAACATGCCTGATTATTGGGTGTTCACCCTCCTCGATCCTCGCTACCGGGACAACGTCCAAAACCTCATCCCAGCGTTGACCCGGGAGCGTAAATTGCGGGAGTACCACGACACAATGGTGAATTCCATCATCTTCTCCTGTCCAACTGAGAGGAGTGCTACTAGTGCTTTACAAAGCAGCTCAGTGCGTCGAGGCAGTGGGGGAGGCTCTGCCCAAAGAGGGAGCAGAAGCAGTGCCTCTGCCCAAGGCAAGCCCAGTATGGCACAACTCTGGCACACTTTTGTGTGCCCGCCCCAAATGTCTACACCATCACCGGCGGCTCCAGTCAGCAGGAGGCAACGGTTCCGTCAGATGGTGACAGACTACATGGCTTGCCCTCTTACTGTACTCCCAGACGGCTCTTCCCCATTCAAGTTTTGGGTCTCTAAGCTGGATGCATGGCCAGAGCTAAGCCAGTATGCATTGGAGGTGCTGGCTTGCCCTGCGGCTAGTGTCTTATCGGAACGTGTCTTTAGTGCCGCAGGTGGTGTACTAACAGACCGTCGCATGCGACTGTCCTCCGATAACGTTGACCGGCTTACTTTCCTGAAAATGAACCAGGCCTGGATCTCGCAGGAATTTGCCACTCCTCTGCCTGATTAAGTAATTGGGTGTCATCCAGGTCTCCTGCTGTGTTCATCTTTCTACCACCTGAACTGCTATTCCTGGGCTCCAACACCGCCAGTTGCGGCTCAGAAGTGCAGGCTGCACAGTAAAAACATACGACCCAGTGTTATTGGGTTTCATTAACGTCAGCTGATCCCCAGCTGTGTAGCCGGCAATGTGTCCTGTGACCGCCACGCTGGCACAACAACCTAAATGTAAGGGAACCTGTCCCCCCCCCCCGTCGTTTGTTACTGAAAGAGCCATCTTGTGCAGCAGTAATGCTGCACAAGGAAAAGGTAGCTCTTTTGGTTTAGCTCCTTGCACACGCAGAACTTAACACTTATAAAATGTGTTCACTGATACCGTTATAACGTCCCGGAGCTGGGAGTTTCCTTCGTAATGTGACGCAGCACAGCCATCATTCCTACCCCCTTGGTGCCATGCGCTGCCTCCTCAGCGTTGTTTTAAGCTGTCACGGAGCCTGCGCTGTTCTGTTATCCCTTGGGCATGCCCCATTTGCGCTGCCTGTCTTCTGACATAATTTGGTGTCAGGCTGGCTGCGCCTGTGCGGCCGCGCTGCCCGAGATCCCGCCTCGCAATGTCTTCTGATTGAGTCACACTGCGGGCCTGGGATCCATGGGCATGCGCAGTGCATATCTTCCCCTCGGGCTCTCGCTTATTTCCCTCCGCCTTCTTTAGACTGTGCGCCGTCAGCTGATCCCTAATAGCATGCCACGGCCGTGACACCGCACAGTCTGAAGAAGAGGGAAGGAGGGGAGTGAGAGTCGAGTATATGCACTGTGCATGCCCATGGATCCAAGGCCCGCAGTGGGATTACGTTAGACGAGACTGCGAGGTGGGATCTGGAGCAGCGTGGACGCACAGGCACTGACAGCCTGACACCAAATTATGTCAGAAGACAGGCAGCGCAAATAGGGCATGCCCAAGGGATAACAGAACAGCGCAGGCTCCGTGACAGCTTAAAACAACGCTGAGGAGGCAGCGCATGGCACCAAGGGGATAGGAATGACAGCTGTGCTGTGTCCCATTACGAAGGAAATTCGCACCTCCGGGACGGTTGAACGGTATAAGGGGACACATTTTTAGTGTTTACTTCAGTGTTTGCAAGGAGCATAATTAAAAGAGTAACCTTTTCCTTTTGCATCCTTAGTGCTGCACAAGATGGCTCTTTCAGCTACAAACGTCTTGGGGGGGGGGGTTAAAGGTTCCCTTTCAACTTGCTCCAATCAGGCTTCGGCCTACACTCTGTTCCTCTGCTCCTCCTGCTGACCCTGAGCTCTAACACCGCCAGTTGGTGCCTGGAAGTGCTGTGTGCACAGTTAACAGTCGCTCCTCTGTTATTGGGGTTCAGTAACGTCAGCTGATCCCCAGCTGTGTGTGCGGCAATACCTCCAATCTGCTCCTCCTGCTGTCCCTGGGCTCTAACACCGCCAGTTGGTGCCTGGAAGTGCTGTGTGCACAGTTAACAGTCGCTCCTCTGTTATTGGGGTTCAGTAACGTCAGCTGATCCCCAGCTGTGTGTGCGGCAATACCTCCAATCTGCTCCTCCTGCTGTCCCTGGGCTCTAACACCGCCAGTTGGTGCCTGGAAGTGCTGTGTGCACAGTTAACAGTCGCTCCTCTGTTATTTGGGTTCAGTAACGTCAGCTGATCCCCAGCTGTGTGTGCGGCAATACCTCCAATCTGCTCCTCCTGCTGTCCCTGGGCTCTAACACCGCCAGTTAGTGCCTGGAAGTGCTGTCTGCACAGTCAACAGTCGCTCCTCTGTTATTGGGGATCAGTAACGTCAGCTGATCCCCAGCTGTGTATCCGGCAACGTGTCATGTGACCGCCACGCTGGCACAACTAAAATGTAAGGGGACCTGTCCCCCCCCCTAGGCGTTTGTTACTGAAAGAGCCACCATGTGCAGCACTAATACTGCACAAGGGAAGGGTCGCTCTGGAATTTATGCTCCTTGCAAATGCTGAACTACACACTCATGTAATGTGTCCCCTCACACCGTCCAACCGTCCCGGAGGTGGGACTTACCTTTGTAATGTGACGCAGCACAGCCGTCATTGCTACACCCTTGCCACCGTGCGCTGGCTCCTTAGCGTTGTTTGATTCCGTCATGGACCCTGCGCTGTTATGTTATCCCTTGGCCATGCACAGTTTGCGCTGCCCGTCCTCTGACATCATTTGTTGTCGTCCTGGCTGCGCCTGTGCGTCCACGCTGCCCGAAATCCCACCTCGCAGTGTCGTCTAATGTGATCCCACAGTGGGCCTGGTATCCATGGCCATGCGCAGTGCATATACTAGCCTCTCACTCCCCTTCTTCACGCTTCTTCAGACTCGGCGGCGTCATCTGATCCCTAATAGCATGCCACGGCCGTGACGCCGCACAGTCTGAAGAAGCAGGAAGGAGGTGAGTGAGAGGCGATGATATGCACTGCGCATGCCCATGGATCCCAGGCCCGCAGTGGGACTACATTAGATGACACTGCAAGGTTGGATCTCGGGCAGCTTGGACGCACAGGCACTGCCAGCCTGACACCTACATGATGTCAGAAGACGGGCACCGCTAACTGTGCATGGCCAAGGGATAACATTACAGCGCGGGCTCCGTGACAGAACCAAACAACGTTGAGGAGGTGGCGCACGGCACCAAGGGGTTGGAATGACGGCTTTGCTGTGTCACATTACAAAGGAAAGTCCCACTTCCGGGACGGTTTGACAGTGTGAGGGGACACATTATATGAGTGTGTACTTCCGCGTTTGCAAGGAGCATAATTTTCGGAGCCACCATTTTCCATGTGCAGTATTACTGCTGTACAAGATGGCTCTTTCAGCAACAAATGCCTGGGGGGGGGGAAGTTAAAGGTTCCCTTTCAACTTGCTCCACTGCAGGCTTCGGCCTACACTCCTCTTTGATTCCCTGGGTTTCAACACTGTCAGTTGCCACCTGGAAGTGTTGTCTACACAGAAAAAACACTAGGTGATGTGTCAGTGGGGTTCAGCACCGCCAGCTGTTCCCCTGCTGTGTAGTCGGCAACGTGTCCAGCACAAGCCACGCTGGCACAACAGAACAAAAGCTGCCACCAGTGCAGGCTTCGGCCTACACTCTGCTCCTCTCCTCCTCCTGCTGACCCTGGGCTTAAACACCGCTAGTTTTTGCCCGGAAGTGCTAGCTGCACAGAGAAAAACACCAGCCAATGTGTTAGTGGGGTTCAGCAACTCCAGCTGTTCCCCTGCTGTGTAGCCGGCAAAGTGACCTGCAAACGCCACGCAGGCACATGAACTGAAATTAAAGGGAACCTGGCCCCACCCCCCCAGGTGTTTCTATGTATAACAGCCACCTAGTACTGCAGTACTGCTGCATTTGTACAAGGTGGCTGATTTTTTATCCTTGCCCACGTAGAATTAAACACGTAAAATATGTGTCTCATTACAGACCATTACAATGTCCCTGAGGTGTGACTTTCCTTTTTAATGACACGCACCACCCCCCTTGGTAGCGCTGCCCGTCTTCTGACATCATTGGTTGGCTGCCTGTGCCTGTGCGTCCACCCTGCCCGACACAACCCCCCTCGTTTCATATATTTTGGCTGCGAGGGTGTGATTGATGGGCATGTGCAGTGCATATGTTCGCCTGTCTTAACTCATCTCCTTCCGCCTTCTTCAGACTGTGCGGCCTCCTGGCCGTGGTAGGCGATAAGGGATCAGCTGAGGCCGCCCAGTCTGAAGCAGGTGTAAGGACATGTGTGAGCGGCAAACATATTTACTGCATAAGGCCACGAATTTTTTGAAAACACACTGCGGGCCTTGGATTCATATCCATTGCTAACCGCAACGGCCAACATGAAATGAGGTGAGAAGACAGGCAGCGCTCACAGCGCATGGCCAAGGGATCACAATAGCGCAGACTCCTGTACAGCTAATAACAACGCTCAGGAATCTGCGCCCAGCACCTAGGTGTAAATTTTGACACCTGTGCTGCGTCTCCTTAAAAAGACAAGTCACACCTCCACTACTGTTAGACAGTATAATGGGCTAAATAGTGTACGTGTTTTATTCAGCGTGTGCAAGGAGCAAACTAAATAGAGCAACCTTTTACTTGTGCAGCATTAATGCTGCACAAGGTGTGGCTCTTGTACCTTGCAACACCTGAGGGGGGGTTAAAGGTTACCTTTGAAATTGGTTCAACTAGGCTTCGGCCTACACTCTGCTCCTCTCCTCCTCCTGCTGACCCTGGGCTCTAACAACGCCAGTTTTTGCCCGGACATGCGAGCTGCACAGAGAAAAACACCAGTCAATGTGTTAGTGGGGTTCAGCACCGCCAGCTGTTCCCCTGCTGTGTAGCCGGCATTGTGTCCAGCACAAGCCACGCTGGCACAACCGACCAAAAGCTGCCACCAGTGCAGGCTTCGGCCTACACTCTGCTCCTCTCCTCCTCCTGCTGCCCCTGGGCTCAAACACCGCTAGTTTTTGCCCGGAAATGCGAGCTGCACAGAGAAAAAAAACAGCCAATGTGTTTGTGGGGTTCAGCACCGCCAGCTGTTCCCCTGCTGTGTAGCCTGCATCGTGTCCAGCACAAGCCACGCTGGCACAACTGACCAAAAGCTGCCACCAGTGCAGGCTTCGGCCTACACTCTGCTCCTCTCCTCCTCCTGCTGACCCTGGGCTCTAACACCGCTAGTTTTTGCCCGGAATTGCTAGCTGCACAGAGAAAAACACCAGCCAATGTGTTAGTGGGGTTCAGCACCGCCAGCTGTTCCCCTGCTGTGTAGCCGGCAACGTGACCTGCAAACGCCACGCAGGCACATGAACTGAAATTGAAGTGAGCCTGCCCCCCACCCCCAGGTGTTTCTATGTATAACAGCCACCTTGTACAGCAGTACTGCTGCATTTGTACAAGGTGGCTGACTTTTTCTCCTTGCCCACGTGGAACTCAACACGTACAAAATGTGTCTCATTAGAGACCATTACAATGTCCCTGAGGTGTGACTTTCCTTTTTAATGACACGCAGCACCCCCATTGTTAGCGCTGCCCGTCTTCAGACATCATTGGTTGGCTGGCTGTGCCTGTGCGTCCGCCCTGCCCGACACAACGCCCCTCGTTGTCTCATATATTTTGACTGCGAGGGTGTGATTGATGGGCACGAGCAGTGCATATGTTCGCCTGTCTTCACTCCCCTCCTTCCGCCTTCTTCAGACTGTGCGGCCTCATGGCCGTGGCAGGCAATAAGGGATCAGCTGAGGCCGCCCAGTCTGAAGCAGGTGTAAGGACATGTGTGAGCGGCGAACATATTTACTGCACAAGGCCACGAATCCCAGCACCGCAGTGTGACTTTATGGAAAGGCACTGTGGGTCTGGGATTTATGGCCATCGTTAACCGCACCGGCCAACATGAAATGAGGTCATAAGACGGCCTGCACTAACAGGGTATTGCCAAGGGATAACACAAGAGCGCACTCTCCTGTACTGCAAATAACAACGGTAAGGAGTCTGCGCCCAGCACCTAGGTGTAAATTTTGACACCTGTGCTGCGTCTTCTTCAAAAGAAAAGTCACGCCTCCACTACTGTTTGACAGTATAATGGGCTAAATAGTGTACGTGTTTTATTCAGCGTGTGCAAGGAGCAAGATGAAGAGAGCAACCTTTTACTTGTGCAGCATTAATGCTGCACAAGGTGTGGCTCTTGTACCTTGCAACACCTGAAGGGGGGTTAAAGGTTACCTTTGAAATTGGTTCAACTAGGCTTCGGCCTACACTCTGCTCCTCTCCTCCTCCTGCTGACCCTGGGCTATAACACCGCCAGTTGTAGCCTGGAAGTGCTAGGTGCACAGAAAAAAACACCCGCCAATGTGTTAGTGGGGTTCAGCACCGCAAGCTGTTCCCCTGCTGTGTAGCCGGCATCGTGTCCAGCACAAGCCACGCTGGCACAACCAACCAAAAGCTGCCACCAGTGGAGGCTTCGGCCTACACTCTGCTCATCTCCTCCTCCTGCTGACCCTGGGCTCTAACACCGCTAGTTTTTGCCCGGAATTGCTAGCTGCACAGATAAAAACACCAGCCAATGTGTTAGTGGGGTTCAGCACCGCCAGCTGTTCCCCTGCTGTGTAGCTTGCAACGTGACCTGCAAACGCCACGCAGGCACATGAACTGAAATTGAAGGGAGCTTGCCCTCCACCCCCAGGTGTTTCTATGTTTAATAGCCACCTTGTACAGCAGTACTGCTGCATTTGTACAAGGTGGCTGACTTTTTCTCCTTGCCCACGTGGAACTCAACACGTACAAAATGTGTCTCATTGAGACCATTCAACTCTCCCTGAGGTGTGACTTTCCTTTCTAATGATACGCAGCACCACCCTTGGTAGTGCTGCCCGTCTTCTGACATCATTGGTTGGCTGCCTGTGCCTGTGCGTCCGCCCTGCCCAACACAATGCCCCTCGTTGGCTCATATATTTTGGCTGCGAGGGTGTTATTGATGGGCATGTGCAGTGCATATGTTCTCCTGTCTTAACTCATCTCCTTCCGCCTTCTTCAGACTGTGCGGCCTCATGGCCGCGGCATGCGATAAGGGATCAGATGAGGCCGCCCAGTCTGAAGCAGGTGTAAGGACATGTGTGAGCGGCAAACATATTTACTGCACAAGGCCACGAATCCCAGCCACGCAGTGTAATTTTTTGAAAACACACTGTGGGTCTGGGATTCATGTCCATCGCTAACCGCAACGGCCGACATGAAATGAGGTCAGAAGACAGGAAGCGCTCACAGCGCATGGCCAAGGGATAACAAGAGCGCAGACTCCTGTACAGCAAATAACAACGCTCAGGAAGCTGCGCCCATGCACCAAGGTGTTATTTTCGACACCTGGGCTGCTTTTCTTTAAAAAGACAAGTCACGCCTCCACTACTGTTTTACAGTAGAATGGGCTAAATAGTGTACGTGTTTTATTCAGCGTGTGCAAGGAGAAAAATTAAGAGAGCAACCTTTTACTTGTGCAGCATTAATGCTGCACGAGGTGTGGCTCTTGTACCTTGCAACACCTGAGGGGGGGTTAAAGGTTACCTTTGAAATTGGTTCAACTAGGCTTCGGCCTACACTCTGCTCCTCTCCTCCTCCTGCTGACCCTGGGCTCTAACACCGCCAGTTTTTGCCCGGACGTGCTAGCTGCATAGTGAAAAACACCAGCCAATGTGTTAGTGGGGTTCAGCACCGCCAGCTGTTCCCCAGCTGTGTAGCCGGCAACGTGACCTGCAAACGCCACGCAGGCACAACAGAACAAAAGCTGCCACCAGTGCAGGCTTCGGCCTACACTCTGCTCCTCTCCTTCTCCTGCTGACCCTGGGCTCATAACACCGCCAGTTTTAGCCTGGAAGTGCTAGCTGCACAGAGAAAAACACCAGCCAATGTGTCAGTGGGGTTCAGCACCGCCAGCTGTTCCCCAGCTGTGTAGCCGGCAACGTGACCTGCAAACGCCATGCAGGCACATGAACTGAAATTGAAGGGAGCCTGCCCCCCACCCCCAGGTGTTTCTATGTATAACAGCCACCTTGTTCAGCAGTACTGCTGCATTTGTACAAGGTGGCTGACTTTTTCTCCTTGCCCACGTGGAACTCAACACGTACAAAATGTGTCTCATTGAGACCATTCCACTGTCCCTGAGGTGTGAATTTCCTTTCTAATGATACGCAGCACCCCCCTTGGTAGCGCTTCCCGTCTTTTGACATCATGGTTAGCTGGCTGCGCCTGTGCATCCGCCCTGCGTGAAACAACGCCCCTCGTTGTCTTATTTATTTTGTCAGCGAGGGTGTGGTTTACGGGCACGAGCAGTGCATATGTTCGCCTGTCGTCACTCATCTCCTTCCGCCTTCTTCAGACTGTGCGGCCTCATGGCCGCGGCATGCGAAAAGGGATCAGCAGAGGCCGCCCAGTCTGAAGCAGGTGTAAGGACGTGTGTGAGCGTCGAAAATATTTACTGCTCAAGGCCACGAATCCCAGCACCGCAGTGTGACTTTATGAAAAGGCACTGTGGGTCTGGGATTTATGGCCATCGTTAACCGCAGCGGCCAACATGAAATGAGGTCATAAGACGGGCAGCGCTAACAGGGCATTGCCAAGGGATAACACAAGAGCGCAGACTCCTGTACAGCAAAAAACAACGCTCAGGAAGCTGCGCCAAGCACAAAGGCGTTATTTGGGACACCTATGCTGCGTCTCCTTAAAAATACAAGTCACGCCTCAACTACAGTTTGACTGTAGAATGGGCTAAATTGTGTACGTGTTGCATTCAGCGTGTGCAAGTAGAAAAATTAATAGAGCAACCTTTTACTTGTGCAGCATTAATGCTGCACAAGGTGTGGCTCTTGTACTTTGTAACACCTGAGGGGGGGTGTTATGTTTGCTAATGACAGGTGTTATGAAGGCAATCCAGAAACACAGTGTGCTTAGCGATCAGAGCGCACACAGTGATCTGACAAATACCCAAAATTACAAGAACGAGCTCTGAGACGTGGAAACTCTGTAGACTGCACACCTGATCCTATCCTAAACACAACTAAAAGCGGCTGTGGATTGCGCCTAACAACTACCTAGGCAACTCGGCACAGCCTAAGAAACTAGCTAGCCTGAAGATAGAAAAATAGGCCTGACTTGCCCCAGAGAAATTCCCCAAAGGAAAAGGCAGCCCCCCACATATAATGACTGTGAGTAAGATGAAAAGACAAAACGTAGGGATGAAATAGATTCAGCAAAGTGGGGCCCGATATTCTAGGACAGAGCGAGGACAGTAAAGTGAACTTTGCAGTCTACAAAAAACCCTAAAGCAAAACCACGCAAAGGGGGCAAAAAAAACCCACCGTGCCGAACTAACGGCACGGCGGTACACCCTTTGCGTCTCAGAGCTTCCAGCAAAACAAAAGACAAGCTGGACAGAAAAAAAAGCAACAAAAAAGCAAAAAGCACTTAGCTATACAGAGCAGCAGGTCACAGGAACAATCAGGAGAAGCTCAGATCCAACACTGAAACATTGACAAGGAGCAAGGATAGCAGCATCAGGCGGAGTTAAGTAAAAAAGCAGTTAACGAGCTCACCAGAACACCTGAGGGAGGAAGCTCAGAAGCTGCAGTACCACTTGTGACCACAGGAGTGAATTCAGCCACAGAATTCACAACAGTACCCCCCCCTTGAGGAGGGGTCACCGAACCCTCACCAGAGCCCCCAGGCCGACCAGGATGAGCCGCATGAAAGGCACGAACAAGATCGGAAGCATGAACATCAGAGGCAAAAACCCAGGAATTATCTTCCTGAGCATAACCCTTCCATTTAACCAGATACTGGAGTTTCCGTCTAGAAACACGAGAATCCAAAATCTTCTCCACAATATACTCCAATTCCCCCTCCACCAAAACCGGGGCAGGAGGCTCAACAGATGGAACCATAGGTGCCACGTATCTCCGCAACAACGACCTATGGAATACATTATGTATGGAAAAGGAGTCTGGGAGGGTCAAACGAAAAGACACAGGATTGAGAACCTCAGAAATCCTATACGGACCAATAAAACGAGGTTTAAATTTAGGAGAGGAAACCTTCATAGGAATATGACGAGAAGATAACCAAACCAGATCCCCAACACGAAGTCGGGGACCCACACGGCGTCTGCGATTAGCGAAAAGTTGAGCTTTCTCCTGGGACAAGATCAAATTGTCCACTACCTGAGTCCAGATCTGCTGCAACCTATCCACCACAGAATCCACACCAGGACAGTCCGAAGACTCAACCTGTCCTGAAGAGAAATGAGGATGGAACCCAGAATTGCAAAAAAATGGAGAAACCAAGGTAGCCGAGCTGGCCCGATTATTAAGGGCGAACTCAGCCAACGGCAAAAAGGACACCCAATCATCCTGGTCTGCAGAAACAAAACATCTCAGATATGTTTCCAAGGTCTGATTGGTTCGTTCGGTCTGGCCATTAGTCTGAGGATGGAAAGCCGAGGAAAAGGATAGGTCAATGCCCATCCTACCACAAAAGGCTCGCCAAAACCTTGAAACAAACTGGGAACCTCTGTCAGAAACAATATTCTCAGGAATGCCATGCAACCGAACCACATGCTGAAAGAACAAAGGTACCAAATCAGAGGAGGAAGGCAATTTAGCCAAGGGCACCAGATGGACCATTTTAGAAAAGCGATCACAGACCACCCAAATGACTGACATCTTTTGAGAAACGGGAAGGTCAGAAATGAAATCCATCGAAATATGTGTCCAAGGCCTCTTTGGGACCGGCAAGGGCAAAAGCAACCCACTGGCACGAGAACAGCAGGGCTTAGCCCTAGCACAAATCCCACAGGACTGCACAAAAGTACGTACATCCCGTGACAGAGATGGCCACCAGAAGGATCTAGCCACTAACTCTCTGGTACCAAAGCTTCCAGGATGACCAGCCAACACCGAACAATGAAGTTCAGAGATAAGTTTATTAGTCCACCTATCAGGGACGAACAGTTTCTCTGCTGGACAACTATCAGGTTTATTCGCCTGAAATTTTTGCAGCACCCGCCGCAAATCAGGGGAGATGGCAGACACAATGACTCCTTCCTTGAGGATACCCGCTGGCTCAGATAAACCCGGAGAGTCGGGCACAAAACTCCTAGACAGAGCATCCGCCTTCACATTTTTAGAGCCCGGAAGGTACGAAATCACAAAGTCGAAGCGGGCAAAAAATAACGACAAACGGGCCTGTCTAGGATTCAAGCGCTTGGCAGACTCGAGATAAGTCAAGTTCTTATGATCAGTCAATACCACCACGTGATGCTTAGCTCCTTCAAGCCAATGACGCCACTCCTCGAATGCCCACTTCATGGCCAGCAACTCTCGATTGCCCACATCATAATTACGCTCAGCGGGCGAAAACTTCCTGGAAAAGAAAGCACATGGTTTCATCACTGAGCAATCAGAACCTCTCTGTGACAAAACCGCCCCTGCTCCAATCTCAGAAGCATCAACCTCGACCTGGAACGGAAGAGAAACATCTGGCTGACACAACACAGGGGCAGAACAAAAACGACGCTTCAACTCCTGAAAAGCTTCCACAGCAGCAGAAGACCAATTAACCAAATCAGCACCCTTCTTGGTCAAATCGGTCAATGGTTTGGCAATGCTAGAAAAATTACAGATGAAGCGACGATAAAAATTAGCAAAGCCCAGGAACTTTTGCAGACTTTTCAGAGATGTCGGCTGAATCCAATCCTGGATGGCTTGGACCTTAACTGGATCCATCTCGATAGTAGAAGGGGTAAAGATGAACCCCAAAAATGAAACTTTCTGCACACCGAAGAGACACTTTGATCCCTTCACAAACAAAGAGTTAGCACGCAGGACCTGAAAAACCATTCTGACCTGCTTCACATGAGACTCCCAATCATCTGAGAAGATCAAAATGTCATCCAAGTAAACAATCAGGAATTTATCCAGATACTCATGGAAGATGTCATGCATAAAAGACTGAAAAACAGATGGAGCATTGGCAAGTCCGAACGGCATCACTAGATACTCAAAATGACCCTCGGGCGTATTGAATGCAGTTTTCCATTCATCTCCTTGCCTGATTCTCACCAGATTATACGCACCACGAAGATCTATCTTAGTGAACCAACTAGCCCCCTTAATCCGAGCAAACAAGTCAGATAACAATGGCAAGGGATACTGAAATTTAACAGTGATCTTATTAAGAAGGCGGTAATCAATACACGGTCTCAGCGAACCATCCTTCTTGGCTACAAAGAAGAACCCTGCTCCCAGTGGTGATGACGATGGGCGAATATGTCCCTTCTCCAGGGATTCCTTCACATAACTGCGCATAGCGGCGTGTTCAGGCATGGATAAATTAAATAATCGACCTTTAGGGAATTTACTACCAGGAATCAAATTGATAGCACAATCACAATCCCTATGCGGAGGTAGAGCATCGGACTTGGGCTCTTCAAATACATCCTGATAATCAGACAAGAACTCTGGGACCTCAGAAGGGGTGGATGACGAAATCGACAAAAATGGAACATCACCATGTACCCCCTGACAACCCCAGCTGGATACCGACATGGAATTCCAATCCAATACTGGATTATGGGTTTGTAGCCATGGCAACCCCAACACGACCACATCATGCAGATTATGCAACACCAGAAAGCGAATAACTTCCTGATGTGCAGGAGCCATGCACATGGTCAGCTGGGCCCAGTATTGAGGTTTATTCTTGGCCAAAGGTGTAGCATCAATTCCTCTCAATGGAATAGGACACCGCAAAGGCTCCAAGAAAAACCCACAACGTTTAGCATAATCCAAATCCATCAGATTCAGGGCAGCGCCCGAATCCACAAACGCCATGACAGAAAACGACGACAAAGAGCATATCAAGGTAATGGACAGAAGGAATTTGGACTGTACAGTACCAATGACGGCAGACCTAGCGGACCGCTTAGTGCTCTTAGGACAATCAGAAATAGCATGAGTGGAATCACCACAGTAGAAACACAGACCATTCAGACGTCTGTATTCCTGCCGTTCAACTCTAGTCATAGTCCTATCGCACTGCATAGGCTCAGGTTTAACCTCAGGCAGTACCGCCAAATGGTGCACAGATTTACGCTCGCGCAAGCGTCGACCGATCTGAATGGCCAAAGACAAAGACTCATTCAAACCAGCAGGCATAGGAAATCCCACCATGACATCCTTAAGAGCCTCAGAGAGACCCTTTCTGAACAAAGCTGCCAGCGCAGATTCATTCCACTGAGTGAGTACTGACCATTTCCTAAATTTCTGACAATATACTTCTATATCATCCTGACCCTGGCACAAAGCCAGCAAATTTTTCTCAGCCTGATCCACTGAATTAGGCTCATCGTACAGCAATCCGAGCGCCAGGAAAAACGCATCGACACTACTCAATGCAGGGTCTCCTGGCGCAAGAGAAAATGCCCAGTCTTGAGGGTCGCCGCGCAAAAAAGAAATAATAATCAAAACCTGTTGAATAGGATTACCAGAAGAATGAGGTTTCAAGGCCAGAAATAGCTTACAATTATTTTTGAAACTTAGAAACTTAGTTCTATCTCCAAAAAACAAATCAGGAATAGGAATTCTTGGTTCTAACATAGATTTCTGATCAATAGTATCTTGAATTTTTTGTACATTTATAACGAGATTATCCATTGAAGAGCACAGACCCTGAATATCCATGTCCACACCTGTGTCCAGAATACCCAAATGTCTAGGGGAAAAAAAAAAAAAGTGAACACAGAGCAGAAAAAAAAAAAAAAAAAAAAAATGATGTCAGAACTTTTTCTTTCCCTCTATTGAGAATCATTAGTTAGGCTCCTTGTACTGTTATGTCTGCTAATGACAGGTGTTATGAAGGCAATCCAGAAACACAGTGTGCTTAGCGATCAGAGCGCACACAGTGATCTGACAAATACCCAAAAATACAAGAACGAGCTCTGAGACGTGGAAACTCTGTAGACTGCACACCTGATCCTATCCTAAACACAACTAAAAGCGGCTGTGGATTGCGCCTAACAACTACCTAGGCAACTCGGCACAGCCTAAGAAACTAGCTAGCCTGAAGATAGAAAAATAGGCCTGACTTGCCCCAGAGAAATTCCCCAAAGGAAAAGGCAGCCCCCCACATATAATGACTGTGAGTAAGATGAAAAGACAAAACGTAGGGATGAAATAGATTCAGCAAAGTGGGGCCCGATATTCTAGGACAGAGCGAGGACAGTAAAGCGAACTTTGCAGTCTACAAAAAACCCTAAAGCAAAACCACGCAAAGGGGGCAAAAAAAACCCACCGTGCCGAACTAACGGCACGGCGGTACACCCTTTGCGTCTCAGAGCTTCCAGCAAAACAAAAGACAAGCTGGACAGAAAAAAAGCAACAAAAAAGCAAAAAGCACTTAGCTATACAGAGCAGCAGGTCACAGGAACAATCAGGAGAAGCTCAGATCCAACACTGAAACATTGACAAGGAGCAAGGATAGCAGCATCAGGCGGAGTTAAGTAAAGAAGCAGTTAACGAGCTCACCAGAACACCTGAGGGAGGAAGCTCAGAAGCTGCAGTACCACTTGTGACCACAGGAGTGAATTCAGCCACAGAATTCACAACAGGGGGGTTAAAGGTTACCTTTGAAATTGGTTCAACTAGGCTTCGGCCTACACTCTGCTCCTCTCCTCCTCCTGCTGCCCCTGGGCTATAACACCGCTAGTTTTTGCCCGGAAGTGCTAGCTGCACAGAGAAAAACACCAGCCAATGTGTTAGTGGGGTTCAGCACCGCCAGCTGTTCCCCCGCTGTGTAGCCGGCAAAGTGTCCTGCAAATGCAACGCAGACACAAAGCTGACTCCAGTGCAGGCTTCGGCCTACACTCTGCTCCCCCTGCTTACCCTTTGCTCCAACACCGCTAGTTGGGGCTGTAGGAAGACAATCTTTGATAGGCAACGCATCTGGGTTCCAGCACCGCCAGCTGGTTCTCGGCAGTGGTTTTGTCACAGGTACTCCCTCGTGCCAAACCTGGTTTCAGCACCGTCAGCTGTTTCCGGGTCGTGTCAAGCTCACTGAGACGCCTATGCTTGCCCCGTCGTGGTGCGATCGGGTTAGCCAACTCCAGGGTGCCTCCAGTTTAGGAGCTTCCTATGTGGGCTGCGTGAACTGGTAGTCAAGGCTGGTTCTGTAGTGCCAGTAGGCCCAGCTCCCCCTGTAGGACTGTTGGGGTTCGGTAACTGCGGCTGCCTCGCGGCCTAGCTGTTCTCTCCTCTCCTGTGGGCCTTGGGGTCCACCACCTGGTTCCAGCACCGTCAGCTGGTTCCGGGCCGAGCCTTTGGCTTAGGTGCCTCCTACTGGGTATCCGAGTTCCGCCAACGTCAGGCGGTCCTTGGTAGTGCTTTTAAGCGCGGGCACCAACAGCTTAGTAACCGGGTTCCAGCACCGTCAGCTGGTCCTCGGTCGTGCCATTGGCTCTTGCACACTGGGGCAACGCATCTGGGTTCCAGCACCGCCAGCTGGTTCTCGGCAGTGTTTTTGTCACAGGTACTCCCTCATGCCAAACCTGGTTTCAGCACCGTCAGCTGTTTCCGGGTAGTGTCAAGCTCACTGAGACGCCTATGCTTGCCCCGTCGTGGTGCGGTCGGGTTAGCCAACTCCAGGGTGCCTCCAGTTTAGGAGCTTCCTATGTGGGCTGCGTGAACTGGTAGTCAAGGCTGGTTCTGTAGTGCCAGTAGGCCCAGCTCCCCCTGTAGGACTGTTGGGGTTCGTTAACTGCGGCTGCCTCGCGGCCTAGCTGTTCTCTCCTCTCCTGTGGGTCTTGGGGTCCACCACCTGGTTCCAGCACCATCAGCTGGTTCCGGGCCGAGCCTTTGGCTTAGGTGCCTCCTCCTGGGTATCCGAGTTCCGCCAACATCAGGGGGTCCTTGGTAGTGCTTTTAAGCGCGGGCACCTACAGCTTAGTAACCGGGTTCCAGCACCGTCAGCTGGTCCTCGGTCGTGCCATTGGCTCTTGCACACTGGGGCAACGCATCTGGGTTCCAGCACCGCCAGCTGGTTCTCGGCAGTGTTTTTGTCACAGGTACTCCCTCGTGCCAAACCTGGTTTCAGCACCGTCAGCTGTTTCCGGGTAGTGTCAAGCTCACTGAGACGCCTATGCTTGCCCCGTCGTGGTGCGGTCGGGTTAGCCAACTCCAGAGTGCCGATGACGACGACGACGACGGCGGAGACTACGACGGCGGAGACGACGACGGCGGAGACGACGACGGCGGAGATGACGACACTGGAGACGACGACATGGAAGACCGAGAAGCAGAAGAACAAGAGGCTGCAGAACAAAGAGCAGAAGAACATTAAGCATAACACTTAATATCAGAGCAAAAGATATTATCTCAATTATATGCAGAAGAAGACTAAGCAGTGTATGGGGGTGAGTCCGTTCCTCCTCGTGGTGCCCCTGGATAAAGCCTGATGCTGCAGGCCAAACTGAACGCGGACAAATGTAACTTTTGTGACTGGCAGAACGGAAGGTGTAATCTTCCAACTTTTATAGATAACAACTACGGGAATGACTGTCACAAATGAGAATATGATGAAGAAGTAGAATAGGAAGAATAATACAGTTGAATAAAATGAATATGTAGAATAGAAAGAATAATAATAGTTGAATAAAATGAATATGAAGAATGTAATTAAAAAAAAAAAAAAAAAGGTAAAGGATGAAGAAGAAGATGAATAAGGTGAAGAAGAAGTTGATGTCAAAGATGCTGATGATGATGAAGATGAAAGTGTGGGAAAAGTAAAAAAAAAAAAAGAAGGGGAAGGTCGTGGAATAGTGAAACATCAATATCTGACAAAATAAAAAAAATATTTACATAGTCAATATCTTTGTCACTCCGAACGTCTTTAACCCCTTAAGCCCCGAGGGTGGTTTGCACGTTAATGACCGGGCCAATTTTTACAATTCTGACCACTGTCCCTTTATGAGGTTATAACTCTGGAACGCTTCAACGGATCTTGGCGATTCTGACATTGTTTTCTCGTGACATATTGTACTTCATTTCAGTAGTAACATTTATTCGATATAACTTGCGTTTATTTGTGAAAAAAACGGAAATTTGGCGAAAATTTTGAAAATTTCGCAATTTTCCAACTTTAAATTTTTATGCCCTTAAATCACAGAGATATGTCACGCAAAATACTTAATAAGTAACATTTCCCACATGTCTCCTTTACATCAGCACAATTTTGGAACCAAAATTTTTTTTTGTTAGGGAGTTATAAGGGTTCAAAGTTGACCAGCAATTTCTCATTTTTACAACACCATTTTTTTTTAGGGACCACATCTCATTTGATGTCATTTTGAGGGGTCTATATGATAGAAAATACCCAAGTGTGACACCATTCTAAAAACTGCACCCCTCAAGGTGCTCAAAACCACATTCAAGAAGTTTATTAACCCTTCAGGGGTTTCACAGGAATTTTTGGAATGTTTAAATAAAAATGAATATTTAACTTTTTTTCACACAAAATTTATTTCAGCTCCAATTTGTTTTATTTTACCAAGGGTAACAGGATAAAATGGATGCCAAACATTGTTGTACAATCTGTACTGAGTACGCTGATACCCCATATGTGGGGGTAAACCACTGTTTGGGCGCATGGCAGAGCTCGGAAGGGAAGGAGCGCCATTTGACTTTTAAATGCAAAATTGACAGGAATTGAGATGGGACACCATGTTGCGTTTGGAGAGCCACTGATGTGCCTAAACATTGGAACCCCTCACAAGTGACACCATTTTGAAAAGTAGACCCCTTAAGGAACTTATCTAGATGTGTGGTGAGCACTTTGACCCAACAAGTGCTTCACAGAAGTTTATAATGCAGAGCCGTAAAAATAAAAAATCTTATTTTTTCACAAAAATGATCTTTTCGCCCCCAATTTTTTATTTTCCCAAGGGTAAGAGAAGATATTAGACCACAAAAGTTGTTGTGCAATTTGTCCTGAGTGCGACGATACCCCATATGTGGGGGTAAACCACTGTTTGGGCGCATGGCAGAGCTCGGAAGGAAAGGAGCGCCATTTGACTTTTCAATGCAAAATTGACTGGAATTGAGATGGGACGCCATGTTGCGTTTGGAGAGCCCCTGATGTGCCTAAACATTGGAACCCCTCACAAGTGACACCATTTTGAAAAGTAGACCCCTTAAGGAACTTATCTAGATGTGTGGTGAGCACTTTGACCCAGCAAGTGCTTCACAGAAGTTTATAATGCAGAGCCGTAAAAATAAAAAATCTTATTTTTTCACAAAAATGATCTTTTCGCCCCCAATTTTTTATTTTCCCACGGGTAAGAGAAGAAATTAGACCACAAAAGTTGTTGTGCAATTTGTCCTGAGTGCGACGATACCCCATATGTGGGGGTAAACCACTTTTTGGGTGCATAGCAGAGCTCGGAAGGGAAGGAGCGCCATTTGACTTTTCAATGCAAAATTGACTGGAATTAAGATGGGACGCCATGTTGGTTTGGAGAGCCCCTGATGTGCCTAAACATTAAAAACCCCCACAAGTGACACCATTTTGGAAACTAGACCCTCTAAGGAACTTATCTAGATGTGTTTTGAGAGCTTTGAACCCCCAAGTGTTTCACTACAGTTTATAACGCAGAGCCGTTAAAATAAATTTATTTTTTTTTCGCAAAAATTTTTTAGCCCCCAGTTTTGTATTTTCACAAGGGTAACATAATAAATTGGACCCCAAAAGTTGTTGTCCAATTTGTCCTGAGTACGCTGATACCCCATATGTGGGGGGGAACCACTGTTTGGGCGCATGGCAGAGCTCGGAAGGGAAGGAGCGCCATTTGGAATGCAGACTTAGATGGATTGGTCTGCAGGAGTCACGTTGCATTTGCAGAGCCCCTGATGTACCCAAACAGTACAAACTCCCCACAAGTGACCCCATATTAGAAACTAGACCTCCCATGGAACTTATCTAGATGTGTTGTGAGAACTTTGAACCCCTAAGTGTTTCACTACAGTTTATAACGCAGACCCGTGAAAATAAAAATTCTTTTTTTTTTCACAAAAATGATTTTTTAGCCCCCAGCTTTGTATTTTTACAAGGGTAACAGAATAAATTGGACCCCAAAAGTTGTTGTTCAATTTGTCCTGAGTACGCTGATACCCCATATGTGGGGGGGAACCACTGTTTGGGCTCATGGCAGAGCTCGGAAGGGAAGGAGCGCCATTTGGAATGCAGACTTAGATGGATTGGTCTGCAGGCGTCACGTTGCATTTGCAGAGCCCCTGATGTACCCAAACAGTAGAAACCACCCACAAGTGACCCCATATTGGAAACTAGACCTCCCATGGAACTTATCTAGATGTGTTGTGAAAACTTTGAACCCCCAAGTGTTTCACTACAGTTTACAACGCAGAGCCGTGAAAATAAAAATCCTTTTTTTTCCCACAAAAATGATTTTTAGCCCCCCAAATTTTTATTTTCCCAAGGATAACAAGAGAACTTGGACCCAAAAAGTTGTTGTCCAATTTGTCTCGAGTACGCTGATACCCCATATGTTGGGGTAAACCCCTGTTTGGGCGCACGGGAGAGCTCGGAAGTGAAGGAGCACTGTTTTACTTTTTCAATGCAGAATTGGCTGGAATTGAGATCGGACGCCATGTCGCGTTTGGAGAGCCCCTGATGTGTCTAAACAGTGGAAACCCCCCAATTATAAATGAAACCCTAATCCAAACGCACCACTAACCCTAATCCCAACTGTAACCCTAACCACACACCTAACCCTGACACACCCCTAATTCTAATCCCAACCCTAATCCCAACCGTAAATGTAATCCAAACCCTAACCCTAGCCCCAACCTTAGCCCTAACCCTAACCCTAACCCTAACCGGAAAATGGAAATAAATACATTTTTTTTAATTTTATTATTTTTCCCTAAGGCTAGGTTCACATTGCGTTAGGGAAATCCGTTTAGCACTAGCGGATTGCGCTAACACAATGTCTTTTTAGGTGTCGTGTTTAGTGGTCGCGTTAACGTCCCCGCTCTGGAAGATCGGGGATCGGACCTCGGGCGCGCCGCGGACGCTGCAAGCAGCGTCTGAGGCGCGCCACAAAAGAATGGCACCTTGCTAGCGCGAGCCGAAAATGGCACGCTCTAGCGATGCGCTACACCTGAAAATCACATTGCTGTCAATGGTTGTGCTAACGGACCCGTTGCACGGCGTTAATTGTGACATTTTCGCCGTGCAACGCTGTCCGTTAGCGTTAACCCATTAACGCAATGTGAACCTAGCCTAACTAAGGGGGTGATGAAGGGGGGTTTGATTTACTTTTATAGCGAGTTTTTTAGCGGATTTTTATGATTGGCAGCCGTCACACACTAAAAGACGCTTTTTATAGCAAAAAAGTTTTTGCGTCTCCACATTTTGAGACCTATAATTTTTCCATATTTTGGTCCACAGAGTCATGTGAGGTCTTGTTTTTTGCGGGACGAGTTGACGTTTTTATCGGTTACATTTTCGGACACGTGACAGTTTTTGATCGCTTTTTATTCCGATTTTTTTGTGAGGCAGAATGACCAAAAACCAGCTATTCATGAATTTCTTTTGGGGGAGGCGTTTATACCGTTCCGCGTTTGGTAAAATTGATGAAGCAGTTTTATTCTTCGGGTCAGTACGATTACAGCGACACCTCATTTATATCATTTTTTTTATGTTTTGGCGCTTTTATACGATAAAAGCTATTTTATAGAAAAAATAATTATTTTGGCATCGCTTTATTCAGAGGACTATAACTTTTTTATTTTTTTGGTTATGATGCTATATGGCGGCTCGTTTTTTGCGGGACAAGATGACGTTTTCAGAGGTAACATGGTTATTTATATCCGTCTTTTTGATCGCGTGTTATTCCACTCTTTGTTCAGCGTTATGATAATAAAGCGTTGTTTTTTGGCTCGTTTTTTTTTTTTTTTTCTTACGGTGTTCACTGAAGGGGTTAACTAGTGGGCCAGTTTTATAGGTCGGGTCGTTACGGACGCGGCGATACTAAATATGTGTACTTTTATTGTTTTTTTTTTTTTTTTTTATGTAAAGAAATGTATTTATGGGAATAATATTTTTTTTTTTCTGCTTTATTTAGGAATTTTTTTTTTATTTTTTTTTTTACAAGTGTGGAAATTTTTTTTTTTACTTTTTCACTTTGTCCCAGGGGGGGACATCACAGATCACCGATCTGACAGTGTGCACAGCACTCTATCAGATCGGTGATCTGACATACAGCCGGGCAGGATTAGAGCTGCAGCTGCAGCCTGATCCTGACCCGAAAGTGCTCCCTGCAGGACCCGGATGCAGCCCGGCGGCCATTTTGGATCCGGGGACTGCAGGGAGAAGACGCTCGGTACACGGTGAGCACATCACCGTGTACCGATCGTCTCAGGGAAGCCCGCAGGGAGCCCCCTCCCTGCGCGATGCTTCCCTGCACCGCCGGCACACCGCGATCATCTTTGATCGCGGTGTGCCGGGGGTTAATGTGCCGGGAGCGGTCCGTGACCGCTCCTGGCACATAGTGCCGGATGTCAGCTGCGATAGGCAGCTGACACCCGGCCGCGATCGGCCGCGCTCCCCCCGTGAGCGCGGCCGATCGCATATGACGTACTATCCCGTCCATGGGAATTAAGTCCCAGGTCACCTGGACGGGATAGTACGTCATATGGGATTAAGGGGTTAAAAAAAAAAAAAAAACATGCTATTCTATTTGATTGGGCTAAACCTCTATGACTTTAATGTCTCCGCCAGCTCCCCAAATACATCCTGCATTATTCTTAGTTGTTTTCCTTCATGTAGAATGAACCTACAAGGAAAGAAAGGGTTTATTTTAATTCCGATATTTTGGTCCCATTGACTTGCATTGGGATCGGGTATCGGTATCGGCGATATCCGATATTTTTTGAATATCGGCCGATCCTATCCGATACCGATACTTTCCGATATCGGAAGGTATCGCTCAACACTATTCACTAAGCTAGATGGGTTTTGAGGCCTCCTTACTGCGCTGTCCTCTGAGGTCCTTTCTGCCTACAGCTAAGCTCAGTCCTCTGTTCCTTATTGTTCTGAAGTACTTGCCCATATGGCAGACAACGTGAGCCAATTGCAGGTGTCGCTCCTTTATGGCAGCTCTGGGCTCTGGTCTGCTGCGGCAGCCACTGGATCTGGCTGTATCATGGGGGCTGCGGCCGCCACAGGGTCTCCACTCGGATTGGACATTTGCTTTCCCCCTCAGTAAACCTCAGCCAGGCCCTGAGTATGTTACCGTTGCAAGCAGCTGCTACGCAGACAGGATCGATGGGCTCCTCCAGATTTTTCCTGACGGGGGGCCTCTTGCTTCCGCTCACCACAGAGCATGATCCATCTTTTTCTTCACGCCTTTCTTCTAGGATCCGCCCACGATGACATGCCCCTTTCTTCCCGCACGCAGTGCAACACAACAATGGCGGCGCCTTCACAATTTAAGAAAATCTCTGGTGCACAGTATCCAGCAATGTCGGGCTCCGAAATCCTGTTCGTGATGCGGAAAATAGAGCACCAACCATGGCTGTGGGGATACTCTGTACCTTACTGGTTCTTATAGGGACTAAAGGGATGTGTCACAGCAGCAGTGTCCGTGGCACAGGGTGTCCAATGAAAAATGATCATTAAAGGGTAAATAAAGTTTAGATGATTCGTGACGCCACCTGTGGTACTCGGCTTAGTATCCGACAAATTTAAACATATGGTAACCCACACACACACACACACACACACACAAGCAGACACAGACACACAACCCACACACACATAGACACACGCACAAGCAGACACAGACATGCAACCCACACAGAAACACACATAGACACAACGCACACACCACACAGAAAGACACAACCTACACACAAAGACAGACACACAACCCACACACGACAACCCCCCACACACAAAAATACAACCCCACACACACAGACAGACACATGGAGACACACACTCTGTGCTACAGGGGTAGGGGCTGCTTTACATGTGCTGTTTCCCTTGCTTACAACAGCTGAGCCCTACACCCACTTTCTCTGCTGGGATTGCCCAGCAGGAGATCTGTCACCTTGTGGATTGGAGCTGCTTCTCCTGTATTTTCCAGCACAGGTGGCTCCTCTCTGATCTTATTTCCTGGCTCTCACTTCTTCCCTTCTAAGAAGCGCCATGCAGGAGGAAAAGAGCACTGGCCAGCCAGCTCTTCTGTCAGTCATGTGCGAGCGTTCATTGGCCAGTGTTCTTCTCCTGCAGGACACCTCCCCTCTCTGAGTTGCTGAACCCAGAGCCTAAAAGCCACCCCACCCCAATAATCAAAGTGCATTTTCCCCCAGTATGTAGCGGGCAGCGGCAAAGCAGGAGATACCAGGATGTCAGGGAGAGAAGAGCGGCCAAATACAGGCACAAGCTGGCATCTTAAAGATTAGCTCCCCACAGATGCTGCCCCCCTTTTTATCAGCAGGTGGAATGCCTGAGGCAACCGACTCAAGTGGCCTCATGATAGCTGCACCCCTGGGTATTACAGTGATTGGCTGGTCACACAGCGTCATCAGGTCTATAAGAGACCTGACGCCGCCCTGCTCGGCGCATTTAGCTCCGGACTCAGCTAGTGTAGGGAGAGCTGCTGTTGAGATAGGGTCAGATTTGTTCTTTTATTAGTTAGTGTGGGTCTACCATCACAGAATCCACAAATCCTGATAAACCAACATTTTGATACAGGAAAGATATATATCTTGGTACCGTGTTAGCCAGTGAATAGAAAAATATTTAGAAAAAAAAAGGTATCAACCACTGAGGACTCTCAATTCTAAATACTGATAAACCAATAGTCCTTTTTAGGGTTAATTCGGGGTATATAGATTGCAGTGCTAGTCAGGCAGGGTAGTCTATGTGCACATACAGTATCCACATCAGTGCAAGGCCTGCAGGCATTGTATGTGAGTAAGGCTGTGTTCCCATTGCGTTATGGGACCGCGTTTAACGGACAGCGTTGCACGGCGAAATTAACGCCGTGCAACGCGTCCGTTAACACGCCCATTGAAGGCAATGGGAACGCGCTTCACTAGCGCGTGCCATGTTCGGCACGCGCTAACGACGCGCCGGTGATTCCTGGCGCGCCGCGGACGCTGCTTGCAGCGTCCGAGGCGCGCCCGCGGTCCGTTCCCCGCTCTCGCAGATCGGGGATCTGCGAGAGCGGGGACGTTACCGCGACCCGACCGCAGCCCCATAGAAAACATTGCGTTAGCGCAATCCGCTAGCGCTAAACGGATTGCACTAACGCAATGTGACCCTAGCCTAAATACATCTCACTGAATACCTAAAAAAAAGCTCCATTACTGTCTGCTGCTGCATATTTTATATACACCTAGTTGTAGGTATCTGTGGCTAAGATTATTTTTTTTGGCACCTGAATCCTACTAATTTTATTACAAAGCACTCCAGGGCCTTCTTCTATATTTCTACATTTATTTGCTTGGTCACACTGCAGACTACAGCCAGGTCATTTTAATACAACAGTGTGAAAATTTAGCAATTTAAAGCTGCTTTTTTTGTCCCAGGCATCAGATCTGAGTGCGCAGAAAATTATGGCCTTTTTTTTTGCACTGAAGTAATTTTTGGAGTGTCTTACAACATTTTTGGACACAATTTTGCTGACCAAAAAATCTTTATCTTACCAAAAAATATTTAGCTACAATTCTTATATTTATCACTGTGTTTTGTATGCCACACGCATCGCATATCATTGCGGTAAATATTTTACAATTTTCGTGCTACAACAGTTTTTTTTTTAGTGTCATAGCCTACTTATTAACACAATTTTGTTGGGCCCCAAAAAATCCTGGCCATATATTTAACAGTGTTCTATCTCCGTCAGACGCCAGATCTATCTGTGCACTACAAATAGTTGCTTTTCAGACCTACATTTCACTTTCTGGCTGTCAGATACCTTAGGTCTATACAGTATTTTGGGGTAAAAAAATTTAAAAAAAACTACAGGCCACATAGTGAAGAGTGTGATATCTCCGACAGGCTCCTGGTCTATCTGTGCTCTCCAGATAGTTGCTGTTCAGACCTTCATTCCTCTTTTTGGGCTGTCTGCCACCCTAGGTTTATACACAATTTTGGGGTAAAAGATACAAGCCACGTAATGAACAGTCTGTTATCTCCGTCAAACTCCTGGTCTATCTGTGCTCTCCAAATAGTTGCTTTTCAGGCCTACATTACACTTTTTCAGCTGTCTGCTACCCTAGGTTTATACACTATTTTGGGTGAAAAAAAATACAAGCCACGTATTGAACAGTCTGTTATCTCCATCAGGCTCCTAGTCTATCTGTGCTCTCCAAATAGTTGCTTTTCAGGCATACATTCCACTTTTTGGGCTGTCTGCTACCCTAGGTCTATACACTATTTTGAGGTAAAGAGTAAAAAAATACCTGCCACATGTTGAACAGTCTGGTATCTCTGTGACACGTCTCATCTATCTGTGGCCTATAAATTGTGTAATTAAATTAGAGTTGAGGCTTGCATTAACTTTTTTATTAAAATGGGCAAGGTGTGTGGAAAGGGATGGTGAAGTGGACATGATGGTGATGGTGCATGCAGAGGTCAAGGCCGTGGGCAAGCTGAAAGTGGGCCACAACAAACACCCACATCTTCTTGCAACAGATTCCTGTCAGAATTCATAGGGCAAGGCAGAACAGCCCTCTTGACACCAAGCAGCGTGAAAAGGTAGTTGGTTGGATGGCGGAAAATGCTTCCAGTCACTTTGCCACCACCACCAGCAACCTGTCTTCCACACGGTCAAGTCTGCGTAGCCGTGACTCTGGACCGCATATTCCTCATCCTGATCCTGCTTCCTCCCATCATGCTGGGTGCCCTGAGACAAATTATCCAACACTTGGACACTCCAAAGAGTTGTTCACTTTTCCATTTGTCAATTCAGGGCTCTCTCATGGTCTACTTGAAGCAAGGCGAGATGATATTCCATGTAGCGATGCCAAAATGTTTGAGCAGCCACAGTCACAGGAAGGTAACTGTGTTAACTTGTCACAAGAGGTGGACAATGATGAGATACAATTGACAGAAAATGAGAAGGAGGACCAGGGTGCAGAAGTGGAAGGAGATATGGTGGATGATATAGTAACTGACCAAGCCTGGCTGGAGGACATGCAGAGTGATGAAAGCAGCACACAGGGGGATGAAGGCGTAGCACCCCAACAGGCAGGAAGATGCAGTGGGGTGTCCGCAGACAGAAGGCGGGCAACCATTCCACGCAACACCAACATGACGGAAGTTGCCAGTCCAACTGTAAGGTCTCACGAGTATGGTTGTTTTCTAAAGACTCTGCCGATAACCCCAAACAGGCCAATTGCAACACCTGCCATGCCTGCATCATCAGCAACCCACATCAGCCCGCAACTACCAGCCTGATCACCACCAGCATGAACAAGCACATAGAAACAAAGCACCCGACTTTGTGGGCCGAAACACAGTCACCAGGAACAGTGGCTGCAGGTAACACCACTCCTTCTTTCACTGTTGTGCATGAAAGCCAATCCCCTGTCCACAGTATATGTGAAGATGCCTCCTGCCCTGCACCTGCCATTACCCAGACTCAACGAGCACATCCACATCCTTGTCCCAGCACAGCCTTCAGTTGCCAATACCACAGTCATTGGAATGCAAGCGGAAGTATGCCTCCAATGCCCCACAGGCCACAGTACTAAATTCACAAATTTCTAATCTGCTTGCGCTCGAAAAGTAGCTTTTTATGCTTGTGGAGATGGAGGCTTTCCGCAATCTGATGGCAGCAGCCATCCCAAGGTATTTGGTCCCCAGCTGCCACTATTTCTCCTGGTGTGCCATCCCAGCATTGCACAAGCACGTGTCCCACAACATTAGCCGTGCCCTCAACAATGCTGTTACTGGGAATGTCCACCTAACCACGGCCATGTAGACAAGTGCTTGTGGGCAGGGACAGTACATCTCGCTGATGGCACAGTGGGTTAACATAGTGGAAGCTGGGACCCAGTCAGACCTTGGGATGGAACACGTCCTCCCAACCCCAAGGATTGAGGGCCCTACGTCAATCTGGGTTGCCCTCACAGTCTACAGCTCCTGCACCTCCTCTTCCGCCTCATCTTCAGCCTCCATCTCCGAAAGTAGCACATCAGTCACAAGCTGGAAGCACTGCATCACTGCCTCAGCCAAGTGACAACAGGCTGTGCTGAAGCTAATCTGCTTAGGTGACAAACCACACAATGCTGAGGGGTTGTGGACAGCTCTGAAAGAGCCGCCAGATATTTGGCGGACACCGCTGAACCTACAGCCAGGCATGGTCATGTGTGACAATGGCCGGATCCTGGTGGTGGCTCTGAGGCGAGGCAAGCTCACACACGTGCCTTGCCTGGCCCATCCCCTTATGAAAATACGCCAGTTGTGTGCCCATTTTAGAAAGTCAACTACAGCTTCAGCTGCCCTTGCCATGTCTCAGAGCAGCATTTGCAGCTTCCGGCTCACTGACTTGTATGTGATGTCCCCATGAGTTGGAACTCTACGCTGCATATGTTGCAAAGTATTTGTGAGCAGAAGAGGGCAGTTGTTGACTACCAGCATCAACAATGCCATCTTAATTTAGTTCAGACTCCACACATAAGACGTAAGGAGTGGACATGGATGTCAAACATCTGTACAATCCTGAAAAACTTTGAGTAGTCCACCAAGATGGTAAGCAGCGATGATTATAGATCTCAAAATGTGATAACGCAAAAAACTATTTTTTGCAATAAAAAGCATCTTTTAGTGTGTGACAGCTGCCAATCATAAAAATCCTCTAAAAAAAAACCCGCTATAAATAGTAAATCAAACCCCCTTCATCACCCCCTTAGTTAGGGAAAAATAATTAAAAAAAATTTTATTTCCATTTTCACATTAGGGTTAGGGTTGGGGCTAAAGTTAGGGTTAGGGCTACAGTTAGGGTTGAGGCTAAAGTTTGGGTTTGGGGTGGGGCTAAAGTTAGGGCTAGGGTTTGTGCTAAAGTTAGGGTTAGGGTTTGAATTACATTTACGGTTTGGATTAGGGTTGGGATTAGGGTTAGGGGTGTGTCAGAGTTAGGGGTGTGGTTAGGGTTATGGTTGGGATTAGGGTTAGGGGTGAGTTGGAGTTAGGGGTGTGGTTAGGGTTGGGATTTGGGTTAGGGGTGTGTTCAGGTTAGGGGTGTGTTGGGGTTAGGGGTGTGGTTGTGATTAGTGTTAGGGGCGTGTTTGGGTTAGGGGTGTGGATGGGGTTATGGTTAAGGTTGGTATTAGGGTTCTGGGTGTGTTTGGGTTAAGGTTTCAGTTAGAATTGAGGGGTTTCCACTGTTTAGGCACATCAGTGGCTCTCCAAATGCGACATGGTATCCGATTTCAATTTTAGCCAATTCTGCGTTGAAAAAGTTAAACAGTGCTCCTTCCCTTCCGAGCTCTCCCGTGCACCCAAATAGGGGTTTACCCTAACATATGGGGTATCAGTGTACTCAGGATAAATTGTACAACAACTTTTGGGGTCCAATTTCTCTTGTTACCCTTGGGAACATAAAAATTTTGGGGCTAAAATTAATTTTTGTCTTAAAAAAAATGATTTTTTATTTTCACGGCTCTGCGTTATAAACTGTAATGAAACACTTGGGGGTTCAAAGTTCTCACAACACATCTAGATAAGTTCCTTGGGGGGTCTAGTTTCCAATATGTGGTCACTTGTGATGGGTTTCTACTATTTAGGCACATCAGGGGCTCTCCAAACACGACATGGCGTCCTATCTCAATTCCAGTCAATTGTGCATTGAAAAGTCAAACGCGCTATTTCCCTTCCGAGCTCTGCCATGCGCCCAAACAGTGGTTTACCCCCACACATAGGGTATCAGCGTACTCAGGACAAATTGAACAATAACTTTTAGGGGTCTAATGTATTCTGGTACCCTTGTGAAAATAAAAAATTGGGGGCAAAACATAATTTTTGTGAATAAATATGATTTTTTATTTTTACGGCTCCACATTATAAACTTCTGTGAAGCACTTGGCAGGTCAAAGTGCTCACTACACATCTAGATAAGTTCCTTCGTAGGTCTACTTTCCAAAATGGTGTCACTTGTGGGGGGTTTCAATGTTTAGGCACATCAGGGGCTCTCCAAACGCGACATGGCATCCTATCTCAATTCCAAAACTGTTTAGGTACATCAGGGGCTCTGCAAATGCAATGTGAGGACCATTCCATCTAGGTCTGCATTCAAAACAGCTCTCTTTTCCTTCTGAGCTCTGCCATGCGCCCAAACGGTGGCTCCCCCCACATATGGGGTATCAGCGTCCTCAGGACAAATTGTACAACAACTTTTGGGGTCCAATTTCTCTTGTTACCCTTGGGAAAATACAAAATATGGGGTCACTTCTGAGGGGTTTCTACTGTTTAGGTACATCAAGGGCTCTGCAAACACAATGTAATGCCTCCAGACCATTCCATCTAAGTCTGCATTCCCAATGGCGCTCTTTCCCTTCCGAGCTGCCATGCCCCTCAACGTTGGTTCCCCCCACATATGGGGAACCAGCGTACTCAAGACAAATTGAACAACAGCTTCTGGGGTCCAATTTCTCCTGTTACCCTTGGGAAAATAGAAAAACTCGGGACTAAAAAATAATTTTTGTGGAAAAAAAACATTTTTTATTTTCACGGCTCTGCGTTATAAACTGTAGTGAGTCTATAAAGGAACGGATGATTGACCTCGAGGAGACCAAAACATCCAACACCGCGGAGACACCATCACGTGTTTCTCAACGCAGTGATCCAGAACACTGCCCCCAAATATGCAAACGCATGTAGAGGAGCTGCGGAGACACCATCACGTGTTTCTCAACACAGGCAGTGAATAGCCAGGCCTTTTCCCGGGAAGGAACAACCAAGGTAAGGGCAGCATCCAATAAAGGAAAACATCCAATAAAGGAAAACCACCTATGCCAAGCATGGTATCCATCCACAGACAGCTGTTTCGGGGTTTTTGCCCCTCATCAGTGTGGAGTAGGAAACTGGCTATCAGGAGCAGTGCCTAGTAGAAAGTCTATAAAGGCACGGATGATTGACCTCGTGGAGACCAAAACATCCAACACCGCGGAGACACCATCACGTGTTTCTCAACGCAGTGATCCAAAACACTGCTCCACACTGGTGAGGGGCAAAAACCCCGAAACAGCTGTCTGTGGATGGATACCATGCTTGGCATAGGTGGTTTTCCTTTATTGGATGTTTTCCTTTATTGGATGCTGCCCTTCCCTTGGCCAGGCCTTTCCTTCCCAGGGAAAGGCCTGGCTATTCACTGCCTGTGTTGAGAAACACGTGATGGTGTCTCCACAGCTCCTCTACATACATAAACTGTAGTGAAACACTTGGGGGTTCAAAGTTCTCACAACACTTCTAGTTAAGTTCCGTAGGGTGTCTACTTTCCAAAAGCATGTCACTTGTGGGGTGTTTCCACTGTTTAGGCTCTTCAGGGGCCCTCCAAACTCGACATGACATCTCAATTCAAGCCAATTTTGCATTGATATATCAAAGCAGGGTGTGACTAATATCTAAAAATTAACTTTTAATATGTAATGCTAAAATTGGTATAATCAACCACATAAAAACCAAACATAAAGGACTCACAGAACAGATTCCAATATATAGGAAATCTATAGGTAACCAAATTCCTGAGATTGTCCACATAGACGCCTCAGTGTCAGTCTCTCAAGGGAAGAAAAACACCTCCTACAGGGGAGCACATGACATGTATAAATAATTAATCAAACCGCATATTTTGTATTCCCATCGATCTTGTGGGAATGAAGTAAAGCCGCATGTAACCTGTCTCCGTCACTCATGTGGAGACACAGTGTGTAAAAAATGGAATGATCTCACCTCTGAACTTCTTATTCCGTAAGGGTAAGATCACTCACGTCCGCAGCATCTGGGAGAGGGGGGGGGGCACCGTTCAGGCCACACACGTACCCATCCACGCTGTCAGGAATGTAATTTAACCCAAAAATACCAAACACATTTTCCAAAAAAATTAGTCACACCCTGCTTTGATATATATTTTTTGACTGGTGATATACCTTTGCTTTTGATTTTTTCAATTTTGCATTGAAAAGTCAAACGGCGCTCTTTCCCTTCCGAGCTCTGCCATGCACCCTAACAGTGGTTTACCCCCACATATGGGGTATCAGCATACTCAGGACAAATTGCACAACAACGTATGGCATCTAATTTCTCCTGTTACCCTTGGTAAAATAAAGCAAATTGGAGCTGAATAATTTTGTTGTGAAAAAAATTAAATGTTCATTTATTTTTAAACATTCCAAAAATTCCTGTGAAACACCTGAAGGGTTAATAAACTTTTTGAATGTGGCTTTGAGCACCTTGAGGGGTGCAGTTTTCAAAATGGTATCACACTTTGGTATTTTCTATCATATAGACCCCTCAAAATGACTTCAAATGTGATGTAGTCCCTAAAAAATAATGGTGTTGTAAAAATGAGAAATTGCTGGTCAGTTTTAACCCTTGTAACTCCCTAACAAAAAAAATGTTGGCTCCAAAATTGTGCTGATGTAAAGTAGACATGTGGGAAATGTTACTAATTAAGTATTTTGTGTGACATATCTCTGTGATTTAACCCCTTTACCCCCAAGGGTGGTTTGCACGTCAATGACCAGGCCAATTTTTACAATTCTGACCACTGTCCCTTTATGAGGTTATAACTCCGAAACGCTTCAACGGATCCTGGTGATTCTGACATTGTTTTCTCGTGACATATTGTACTTCATGATAGTCATAAAATTTCTTTGATAGTACCTGCGTTTATTTGTGAAAAAAACGGAAATTTGGCGAAAATTTTGAAAATTTCGCAATTTTCAAACTTTGAATTTTTATGCAATTAAATCACAGAGATATGTCACACAAAATACTTAATAAGTAACATTTCCCACATGTCTCCTTTACATCAGCATAATTTTGGAACCAATTTTTTTTTTTGTTAGGGAGTTATAAGGGTTAAAAGTTGACCAGCAATTTCTCATTTTTACAACACCATTTTTTTTTAGGGACCACGTCTCATTTGAAGTCATTTTGAGGGGTCTATATGATAGAAAATGCCCAAGTGTGACACCATTCTAAAAACTGCACCCCTCAAGGTGCTCAAAACCACATTCAAGAAGTTTATTAACTCTTCAGGTGTTTAATAGGAATATTTGGAATGTTTAAATAAAAATGAACATTTAACTTTTTTACACAAAAAATTTACTTCAGCTCCAATTTGTTTTATTTTACCAAGGGTAACAGGAGAAATTGGACCCAAAAAGTTGTTGTCCAATTTGTCCTGAGTACGCTGATACCCCATATGTGGCAGTAAACCACTGTTTGGGCGCATGGGAGAGCTCGGAAGGGAAGGAGCGCTATTTGACTTTTCAATGCAAAATTGACAGGAATTGAGATGGGACGCCATGTTGCGTTTGGAGAGCCACTGATGTGCCTAAACATTGAAACCCCCCACAAGTGACACCATTTTGGAAAGTAGACCCCCTAAGGAACTTATCTGGATGTGTGGTGAGCACTTTGACCCACCAAGTGCTTCACAGAAGTTTATAATGCAGAACCGTAAAAATAAAAAATCATATTTTTTCACAAAAATTATATTTTTGCCCCCAATTTTTCATTTTTCCAAGGGTAAGAGAAGAAATTGGACCTCAAACGTTGTTGTCCAATTTGTCCCGAGTACGCTGATACCCCATATGTGGCAGTAAACCACTGTTTGGGCGCATGGGAGAGCTCGGAAGGGAAGGAGCGCCGTTTGACTTTTCAATGCAAAATTGACAGGAATTGAGATGGGACGCCATGTTGCGTTTGGAGAGCCACTGATGTGCCTAAACATTGAAACCCCCCACAAGTGACACCATTTTGGAAAGTAGACCCCCTAAGGAACTTATCTGGATGTGTGGTGAGCACTTTGACCCACCAAGGGCTTCACAGAAGTTTATAATGCAGAGCCATAAAAATAAAACAAAATTTTTTTCCCACAAAAATTATTTTTTAGCCCCCAGTTTTGTATTTTCCCTAGGGTAACAGGAGAAATTGGACCCCAAAAGTTGTTGTCCAATTTGTCCTGAGTACGCTGATACCCCATATGTGGGGGGGAACCACCGTTTGGGCGCATGGGAGGGTTCGGAAGGGAAGGAGCGCCATTTGGAATGCAGACTTAGATGGAATGGTCTGCAGGCGTCACATTGCGTTTGCAGAGCCCCTAATGTACCTAAACAGTAGAAACCCCCCACAAGTGACACCATTTTGGAAAGTAGACCCCCTAAGGAACTCATCTTGATGTGTTGTGAGAGCTTTGAACCCCCAAGTATTTCACTACAGTTTATAACGCAGAGCCATGCAAATAAAAAATATTTTTTTTTCCACAAAAATTATATTTTAGCCCCCAGTTTTGTATTTTTCCAAGGTTAGCAGGAGAAATTGGACCATAAATGTTGTTGTCCAATTTGTCCTGAGTACGCTGATACCCGATATGTGGGGGGGAACCACCGTTTGGGCGCATGGGAGGGCTCGGAAGGGAAGGAGCATCATTTGGAATGCAGACTTAGATGGATTGGTCTGCAGGCGTCACATTGCGTTTGCAGAGCCCCTAATGTACCTAAACAGTAGAAACCCCCCACAAGTGACCCCATATTGGAAACTAGACCCCTCAATGAACTTATCTAGATGTGTTGTGAGAACTTTGAACCCCCAAGTATTTCACTACAGTTTATAACGCAGAGCCGTGAAAATAAAAAATCTTTTTGTTTTCCCACAAAAATTATTTTTTAGCCCCCAGTTTTGTATTTTCCCAAGGGTAACAGGAGAAATTGGTCCACAAAAGTTGTTGTCCAATTTGTCCTGAGTACGCTGATACCCCATATGTTGGGGTAAACCCCTGTTTGGGCACACAGGAGAGCTCGGAAGGGAAGGAGCACTGTTTTACTTTTTCAACGCAGAATTGGCTGGAATTGAGATCGGACGCCATGTCGTGTTTGGAGAGCCCCTGATGTGCCGAAACAGTGGAAACCCCCCAATTATAACTGAAACCCTAATCTAAACACACCCCTAACCCTAATTCCAACGGTAACCCTAACCACACCTCTAACCCTGACACACCCCTAACCCTAATCCCAACCCTATTCCCAACTGTAAATGTAATCTAAACCCTAACCTTAACTTTAGCCCCAACCCTAACTGTAGCCCCAACCCTAACCCTAACTCTAGCCCTAACCCTAGCCCTAACCCTAGCCCTAACCCTAACCCTAGCCCTAACCCTAGCCCTAACTCTAGCCCTAACCCTAGCCCTAACCCTAGCCCTAGCCCTAACCCTAGCCCTAACCCTAGCCCTAACCCTAACCCTAGCCCTAGCCCTAACCCTAACCCTAGCCCTAGCCCTAACCCTAGCCCTAACCCTAGCCCTAACCCTAGCCCTAGCCCTAACCCTAGCCCTAACCCTAGCCCTAATGGGAAAATGGAAATAAATGCATTTTTTTTTATTTTTCCCTAACTAAGGGGGTGATGAAGGGGGGTTTGATTTACTTTTATAGCGAGTTTTTTAGCGGATTTTTATGATTGGCAGCCGTCACACACTGAAAGACCCTTTTTATTGCAAAAAATATTTTTTGCAATACCACATTTTGAGAGCTATAATTTTTCCATATTTTGGTCCACAGAGTCATGTGAGGTCTTGTTTTTTGCGGGACGAGTTGACGTTTTTATTGAAAACATTTTTGGGCACGTGACATTTTTTGATCGCTTTTTATTCCGATTTTTGTGAGGAAGAATGACCAAAAGCCAGCTATTCATGAATTTCTATTGGGGGAGGCGTTTATACCGTTCCGCGTTTGGTAAAATTGATAAATCAGTTTTATTCTTCGGGTCAGTACGATTACAGCGATACCTCATTTATATCATTTTTTTATGGTTTGGCGCTTTTATACGATAAAAACTATTTTACAGAAAAAATAATTATTTTTGCATCGCTTTATTCTCAGGACTATAACTTTTTTATTTTTTTGCTGATGATGCTGTATGGTGGCTCTTTTTTTGCAGGACAATATGACGCTTTCAGCGGTACCATGGTTATTTATATCTGTCCTTTTGATCGCGTGTTATTCCACTTTTTGTTCGGCGGTATGATAATAAAGCGTTGTTTTTTGCCTCGTTTTTTTTTTTTTTTCTTACGGTGTTTACTGAAGGGGTTAACTAGTGGGACAGTTTTATAGGTCGGGTCGTTACGGACGCGGCGATACTAAATATGTGTACTTTTATTGGTTTTTTTTTTTATTTAGATGAAGAAATGTATTTATGGGAATAATATTTTTTTTTTTTTTCATTATTTTGTAATATTTTTTTTTATTTTTTTTACACATTTGGAAAAATTTTTTTTAACTTTTTTACTTTGTCCCAGGGGGGGACATCACAGATCAGTGATCTGACAGTTTGCACAGCACTCTGTCAGATCACTGATCTGACATGCAGCGCTGCAGGCTTCACAGTGCCTGCTCTGAGCAGGCTCTGTGAAGCCACCTCCCTCCCTGCAGGACCCGGATCCGCGGCCATCTTGGATCCGGGGCTGGAGGGAGCAGGGAGGGAGGTGAGACCCTCGCAGCAACGCGATCACATCGCGTTGCTCCGGGGGTCTCAGGGAAGCCCGCAGGGAGCCCCCTCCCTGCGCGGTGCTTCCCTGCACCGCCGACACATCGCGATCATCTTTGATCGCGGTGTGCCAGGGGTTAATGTGCCGGGGGCGGTCCGTGACCGCTCCTGGCACATAGTGCCGGATGTCAGCTGCGATAAGCAGCTGACACCCGGCCGCGATCGGCCGCGCTCCCCCCGTGAGCGCGGCCGATCGGCTATGACGTACTATCCCGTCCAGGGTCAGATAAGCCCAGGGCACCTCGACGGGATAGTACGTCTAAGGTCACAGAGGGGTTAAGGACATAAAAATTCAAAGTTGGAAAATTGCGAAATTTTTGCCAAATTTCCATTTTTTTCACAAATAAATGCAGGTAATATCAAAGAAATTTTACCACTACCATGAAGTACAATATGTCATGAGAAAACCACATCAGAATCTTCAGGATCCGTTGAAGCGTTCCAGAGTTATAACCTTATAAAGGGACAGTGGTCAGAATTGTAAAAATTGGCCCGGTCATTAACGTGCAAATCACCCTTGGGGGTTAAGGGGTTAAAGGAATATGAAGGTATTGAGATCCATTTGTAGGAATTCCAATATTAAAAGTACCAAACTACAATAATTATCTTTTCAGTTGAAAAAAGATTATTGAAGAAATGAAAACAAGTTATTCAACATTTATTTAGCTTCCCTTTACAGCACAGTAGAACCATAATCGTGCTACGTCACAAAACTAGAGCAAGGGGAAAATGGAAATTCTTAATGCAATAATGCAACTGCCCCACAACAAATGTGAACTGTACTACAATGCTGGGAACAGGATAAATTGTCTAATGTCAGATGCCACACTCCTTCAAACATTACCTCCTGGTGATCATCAACACCGTTAAACAAAAGCAAAAAAGAAATATGAATTTTATTTAATGGAGTCTCTGGGCCCATATGTGAATTGTGAACCTCTTATTACAGTCTCCAAATTGTGTTGGTCTCATCAGAGCTAAATCTTCAATGCAGGTGGTTGGATGACTGCTGATGACCATGAGGATTTAAAGAGTGATTTTAAGATAGTATCAGGATCAACTTCAGCTGGAGGACTTTAAGCAACACTGGAGGAGGAGGAGTTTGTGTTTCTTCGACATTAACCTTCCTTCTTTGATGTGGTCTCACTTAATCTTAGTAATATGGGCTGGTCTGATGTTTTCACACTACCATTGAAAGGAAGATTGCATTTCATTGGTTGTCCATCTAGGTATCTGTCGTTGTATTTTTTGTAGGGACCAACTGCATCTTCCTTTCTTACAAACACAACTTCTGCAACTCCTGAACTCAACAAGCAGTTGCGCATCAAGGAAACGCATACACAGAAATGCTACACAATATCTTACTCTGTGACTCTTGGATGAAAATTATTAATGGTAATTTTTGTGCCTTCTAAAGAGCTAAAGACAGATTCTTTATGAGTGGGCCCTACTGATGAACTGGCCTCCTTTCTGACAAGTGTCCGTGACACGTTGGCTAGAGCCTTTGCGTGCAATAAAGGTGGCTAAGTGTTGTGCTTAGTAGACATGGGAGCTGTGTATGCATATCTCTGTACCCCTTTATTAAGAGGTAAAGTTTTCCCAAGAGAAAATGAATTTGCAGACATACACGGCCTTTTCTGCACATTGTTTGCAATTGTGGTTTTCATCTTCTTGGTGGGGATGTGGTAAAGTTCCAAGTCGTCATCAATACCATCATCGTCCATATCTTGTAAAGAGGAAATCTGGTGTATCCCAGGGCAGTGGTTATCTATGTTTAGTGGCATTCCTTTAACAGTGTTCCTTACACTAGGACAAATGATTTTCGGCTGTGACATTTTGATATTATTGGTAATATCAAATAAAAAGTAGCTGTCCAATTATTAATTACATACAGTGGTAATACCAACTATAATAAAAATATAAAAATTAAAAAAGGCTGCTACGAATCATGAATGGCAGACCATTCGGAGAACTAAAAAAAACAACAAAGAACCCTGTATATAGAGATCAAAAAAATTATAGGAATTATAATTATAAGAATATAATAATGAGAGAAATATATATATATATATATATATATATATATATACAGTATATATATATATATATATATATATATATATATATATGTATTGTAAGGTAATATGTATGGGTGAAGAGGAAGAACCTTGTGCCACAGGTGTGTTGATAGTTACGGATGGTGCTCTCCTCTTTAAATTTAGTTTTTTCACAAGCATCCATCAGGTTGTTTGCTTTTCCTCCAACGCTGATCTGCTTTCTCTAATTCTGCATCTCATGAACATGTTGCACTTTGCCCTTTATACGGACACGTGCGTCCTTGGCAATATATTTTTTACTGGCATTTTTTATGCCAAGCTTCACATGCGCATCTGTTACACCGATCTTCTGAAGGGCCTGAAACACATTCTGGTAATTGGTGGAGACTAAATGACTAATCATGGTAGGCTGTATCCTGGATGTCATACCTCCCATAGCCACAGATGTTATTAATCCTGTACATGCCCATTCCTGTCATCACCATGTCCCTTTTCCTGATCATGTGATCCAGCGATTCGTCTGCCATATTTTTACTAAAAACCTGCACCTTCCCAGCAGCAACTGTGTAGGAAACTACGTTACTGTTTTCCAAGGTATTTATGGTTTTTACACACTATATTGATGTGTACCCCCCAGGGGGAAATGTTTGTCAGCCTATACATGTAGTGTATGGGCATTCCAAGTATAGGGGAAATGCTCCATTTTAATGTGACAATTTTTTTATGAGACCCTCCTCCACGTTTCTTCCAAAGGGGATTGTGGTGTGTGTAAATTACGGCCAGGCCTTGCATTCACTTCATGGACAAAATTTATGGTAATAAAAAAAATTATAATGGGAACTTTTGTTTCATGTGGCCATCCAGTGCGTGGTTTCAAAGGGTTATTGGAGTGCATGTAGCATTGGTGCAGGGCAGGACTTACATTCACTGTGTAAGCAAACAGTATGGGAGACAAACTTTCTTCTAATGGTAACAATTCTGTCCTGAGGCACTCAAGTACATCTGCTGAAACAGTTATTGGGGTCCATGTAACATTGATGCAAGGCAGGCTTTTCATTTAATGCATAAGAAAACAGTATGGGAGACATACTGTCAGTATTCCGGGTTTTCAAAGTCACCTTGTGAATGATCTTGCCCTTTGTTAAGATGGAGTTTGCTGTTTTTGTCTGCCCTATTTCCTGTTCGTTTGTTAAAAAACCCGGCTCAGGTGTCAGCTTCTTTGCTGGAGTATTCTGCTTCCGTTCCCCTTCAGCTCAGCTGCCTTGTTCTACTGTGCTTTTACCCATGGCTCTGTACATTCTCTTCGTATGTAAGCTACACCCTCTAAGTTATCTTCAGTCCGTTGACTTGGGAACTTAACCCTTGGTTCACTCCTTCTGGTAAGAACTCTGTTTTTGAACTAAGTTGCTGGACTGTGTTTTTGCTACTTAATCCTTCATTTACTCCCCCGGTGAGAGCTGTTGGAAACAACACCAGTATATACTTTAATGTGAACTTGTTTCTGGACTTACCTGTGTTTATGCCACAATTGAGATAAACTTGTGAACTAGTTTCTGGACTTACCCGTGTTAATACCACACCTGGGATTAACCTGTGGACTTGTTCTGGACTTCCATGTGCTTACTACATACCTGGATTTGACTCTTTCTGCACAGACAGTGTTTTGGATCTGCACCACGTCACCTGTCACACTCACCTTTTGATCACCTTGGCAAGGACTCTGCCTTAAGAACTCTGCCGATTTGCTGTATATGTTTCAAGGACTTGTTTCATTGCGGGTTATCAGTATATTGTTTTGGGTGTTATTGCTGTTGTACAAATACACTTTTTGCACTAAAGAAACCCGTCTCTGTCTGTTCATTGCCCCACGCTACCAGAATCCTCAAGTTCCTACAATAGTATTACACACACTTCTAATGGGATCAATTTTGTCAAGAGGCCGTAAAGTACATCTGCTGAAAGGCTTATTGAGGTGTATATAACTTTGGGGCAGGCCAGACCTTGCATTAAATGCATAAGCAAACAGTATGAGAAACACACTTTCTTTTAATGGGAACATTTTTGTCATGAGGCCCTCAAGTACGTCTGCTGAAACGGTTATTGGGGTGCATGTGACTTTGGGGCAGGCCAGGCCTTGCATTCAATGCAACATTTTTTCAGGGGGCTCTTCTTTACCTCTCGTGAAAGGGGTGCATCCTAATTTTTGGCAGCCCAGATGCTCACTGCATAGGCAATAACGGTACAGGAAACACACTGTTTAATGGCCCTTTATGAAGATTAATGCCACCTGATGCCCCTCTAAAAACAGGCTCTGTGAATTTAAGAGTCTCTGCATTATAAATGAAACAAGATGTGTCTACTGATGTGTCACACACCACATGGCCAGCTAGGGTTGTGAAATGTTACAATGACATTGCATTTCTATTGGTTGAAAGCAATGCTAAAGTTGAAAAACGCATCAAAAACGCTGCGTATGAACACAGCCCAATTGGTGGAGGAAGATTTTTGTTTGGGGTTAATTATTTTGCCTTATATACAAGTCATTACCCTGGAAAGGATGCATTGTAACAAATTTCCCAGCAAAATCCATTTGGGTTTCGGTTTTGTATGTTTTTTGGTGCACCTGTAAAAATAGCATGAAACTCTGACAACATTGTCTGCAGCTGTGACCTAGGAGTCAGAAATGCTTCCAGGGATATTGGCCATGTTCCCATGTCATTGAGCAGTGTTTCCATCATTTTCCAATGTTTATAGACTTTAAAAGGACCTCCTGGGGGGATCACGGTGAAAATGCTCGGGTCTCCCAAAGACTTACATTGGGCTCGTTGTTCTGGCCGAGTACCCGAGTATTACAAATTGTTCAACTCGACCAACGAGCACCCGAGCATTATAGTGCTCGCTCATCACTAAATACCATCTGTTCTACACCTAGATTTTGATTAATATACAGTTAGATCCATATATATTTGGACAGAGACAACATTTTCTAATTTTGGTTATAGAAATTACCACAATGAATTAAAGAAAACAATTCAGATGCAGTTGAAGTTCAGACTTGCAGCGTTCATTTGAGGGTATCCACATTTAAACTGGATGAAGGGTTTAGGAGTTTCAGCTGCTTAACATGTGCCACCCAGTTTTTAAAGGGACCAAAAGTAATTGGACAGATTCAATAATTTTAAATAAAATGTTCATTTTTAATACTTGGTTGAAAACCCTTTGTTGGCAATGACTGCCTGAAGTCTTGAGCCCAGATGCTCACTGCATAGGCAATAACGGTACAGGAAACACACTGTTTAATGGCCCTTTATGAAGATTAATGCCACCTGATGCCCCTCTAAAAACAGGCTCTGTGAATTTAAGAGTCTCTGCATTATAAATGAAACAAGATGTGTCTACTGATGTGTCACACACCACATGGCCAGCTAGGGTTGTGAAATGTTACAATGACATTGCATTTCTATTGGTTGAAAGCAATGCTAAAGTTGAAAAACGCATCAAAAACGCTGCGTATGAACACAGCCCAATTGGTGGAGGAAGATTTTTGTTTGGGGTTAATTATTTTGCCTTATATACAAGTCATTACCCTGGAAAGGATGCATTGTAACAAATTTCCCAGCAAAATCCATTTGGGTTTCGGTTTTGTATGTTTTTTGGTGCACCTGTAAAAATAGCATGAAACTCTGACAACATTGTCTGCAGCTGTGACCTAGGAGTCAGAAATGCTTCCAGGGATATTGGCCATGTTCCCATGTCATTGAGCAGTGTTTCCATCATTTTCCAATGTTTATAGACCTTAAAAGGACCTCCTGGGGGGATCACGGTGAAAATGCTCGGGTCTCCCAAAGACTTACATTGGGCTCGTTGTTCTGGCCGAGTACCCGAGTATTACAAATTGTTCAACTCGACCAACGAGCACCCGAGCATTATAGTGCTCGCTCATCACTAAATACCATCTGTTCTACACCTAGATTTTGATTAATATACAGTTAGATCCATATATATTTGGACAGAGACAACATTTTCTAATTTTGGTTATAGAAATTACCACAATGAATTAAAGAAAACAATTCAGATGCAGTTGAAGTTCAGACTTGCAGCGTTCATTTGAGGGTATCCACATTTAAACTGGATGAAGGGTTTAGGAGTTTCAGCTGCTTAACATGTGCCACCCAGTTTTTAAAGGGACCAAAAGTAATTGGACAGATTCAATAATTTTAAATAAAATGTTCATTTTTAATACTTGGTTGAAAACCCTTTGTTGGCAATGACTGCCTGAAGTCTTGAACTCATGGACATCACCAGACGCTGTGTTTTCGCCTTTTTGATGCTCTGCCAGGCCTTCACTGCAGTGGTTTTCAGTTGCTGTTTGTTTGTGGGCCTTTCTGTCTGAAGTTTAGTCTTTAACTAGTGAAATGCTGCTCAATTGGGTTGAGATCAGGTGACTGACTTGGCAATTCAAGAATATTCCACTTTTTTGCTTTAATAAACTCCTGGGTTGCTTTGGCTTTATGTTTTTGGTCATTGTCCATCTGTAGTATGAAACAACGACCAATAAGTTTGGCTGCATTTGGCTGGATCTGAGCACCCAGTAGGTCTCTGAATACCTCAGAATTAATTTGGCTGCTTCTGTCCCGTGTCACATTATCAATAAACACTAGTGACCCAGTGCCACTGGCAGCCATGCATGCCCAAGCCATCACACTGCCTCCACCGTGTTTTACAGATGATGTGGTATGCGTTGGATCAGGAGCTGTAGCACACCTTCGCCATACTTTTCTCTTTCCATCATTCTGGTAGAGGTTGATCTTGGTTTCATCTGTCCAAAGAATGTTCTTCCAGAACTGTGCTGGCTTTTTTAGATGTTTTTTAGGAAAGTCCAGTCTAGCCTTTTTATTCTTGATGCTTATGAGTGGCTTGCACCGTGCAGTGAACCCTCTGTATTTACTTTCATGCAGTCTTCTCTTTATGGTAGATTTGGATATTGATACGCCTACCTCCTGGAGAGTGTTGTTCACTTGGTTGGCTGTTGTAAAGGGGTTTCTCTTCACCATGGAGTTTATTCTGCGATCATCCACCACTGTTGTCTTCCGTGGGCGCCCAGGTCTTTTTGCATTGATGAGTTCACCAGTGCTTTCTTTCTCAGCATGTACCAAACTGTAGATTTTGACACTCCTAATATTGTAGCAATTTCTCAGATGGGTTTTTTCTGTTTTTGCAGCTTAAGGATGGCTTATTTCAGCTGCATGGAGAGCTCCTTTGACCGCATGTTTACTTCACAGCAAAACCTTCCAAATGCAAGCACCACACCTCATATCAACTCCAGGCCTTTTATCTGCTTAATTGAGAATGACATAACGAAGGGATTGCCCACACCTGTCGATGAAATGGCCTTGGAGTCAATTGTCCAATTACTTTTGGTCCCTTTAAAAACAGGGTGGCACATGTTAAGGAGATGAAACTCCTAAACCTTTCACCCAATTTTAATGTGGATACCCTCAAATGAAAGCTGAAAGTCTGAGCTTCAACTGCATCTGAATTGTTTTGTTTAAAATTCATTGTGGTAATGTCTATAACCAAAATTAGAAAAATGTTGTCTCTGTCCAAATATATATGGACCTAACTGTATATTCTATGGATTCATACATATTTAGTTGTCTTATGGCTAATTCTTGAGATGTTATACTGTATAATAATATTTACTTGATACAGCTCTGTACTGCTTGTTTAGATGAAGAAGGCCAGGTCTCTATCTATATGCTCACTATAAAGTCTTGGAGACTGCATTTTCCAATAACACAAGATTCTTCATTTCTACATTTCTACACAAGGGGGCATTCTTTGCGTCTGGAGGAGAGAAGGTTTTTCCACCAACATAGAAGAGGATTCTTTACTGTTAGGGCAGTGAGAATCTGGAATTGCTTGCCTGAGGAGGTGGTGATGGCGAACTCAGTCGAGGGGTTCAAGAGAGGCCTGGATGTCTTCCTGGAGCAGAACAATATTGTATCATACAATTATTAGGTTCTGTAGAAGGACGTAGATCTGGGTATTTATTATGATGGAATATAGGCTGAACTGGATGGACAAATGTCTTTTTTCGGCCTTACTAACTATGTTACTATGTTACTATGTTACTATGTTACATATCCCTGGTGGCTTTGATTGGACAGAAGTCCTACTTTCTTTGTTGAAAGGCTTTTTCTGTCCTCAAAACTATTTTGCATTATACTGTCTTTGGAAAAATTTACATCATGACTTTCTAAAAACAGTGAGAAAGAAAAGAGATAATTTGAAATGAAAAGTTAAAGTAAAAGTTAAAGTAAAGTTTTAACTGCAAGTTATACAGTAGGAGGAAAACTTGAAATAACATATTCAGTGCCAAATATAAGAAATGAAATAGGAAACGACATTTGGAAATCCTAAATCTATTTCATATAAATATTTTGAATATTATTTCAATTTCCTGCACTGTATGAGGGGTGAGCGAATACAGAAGACATATGAAAATGGAATTAAAAATTGAAATATAAGACATAAATCTATTTTAGGGGATCAAAGTCAGAATCAGTAGCAGTGATAAGACAGCTACATGAGGTCACTATCTCTGCATTATCTGGTTTTATTTAGATGCCTGGTCAGAAAATATATTATCACATATCCTGGATCTTTTGGAAATCTGTACATTTTTTAATAATTAAATTTCACATATGCAGACAGGGGTCTATATTTGAAGGAAAATAACTCACCTAAAATCAGCATGAGTTAGTGTTACTTGACATCATTTTTGTAGAACATCTACTGCAGTACAACGAATATCCACTGTTACATAGTTCAGGGAGGTAGCTATTGGTGCACAGTGAGAAGTTGTACCAGAGCCTAGGTGCCTCAGAAGACACAAAAGACCTTCTGGCACAAAAGAAGACCCCAGTAATATAAATTATATATTAAATTGAGAATGGGATCCCTTTCACAAATTTTGTATTTGTCATATCTTAGAGAGGACTCTTCACTAGTGATGAGCGAGATCGAGATTTCCCGAGCATGCTTGGGTGGTCTCCGAGTGTTTCGGCGTGCTTGGAGATTTAGTTTATGTCGACGCAGCTGTATGATTTGCAGCTGCTAGACAGCTTGAATACATGTGGGGATTCCCTAACAAACAGGCAACACCCACATGTATTCAGGCTGTCTAACAGCTGCAAATCATGCAGCTGCGTCGACATAAACAAAATCTCCGAGCATGCCGAAATACTCAGAGACCACCCAAGCATGCTCGGAAAAGCACGATTAACGAGCACACTCGCTCATCATTACTCTTCACCCAATTTTCCATGTTGAACTGGACAAATACAATAGTAGATGCAGAGCAGAATAAGACTTTGACTTTCTTTTTTTAAAATTTTACCTCTCTATTGCAGAGATATAAGCAATATGTTTCTCATCATATCAGTAAACTTTTAAGACCAATTGAGTGGCAAAGAAAGCAAATCTTACAAGGAGAGGAAGTACATGCCACCAGTGAAACCGCTCACTTGCACTTAACTAAAGTAACTAATTAGATTCCAAATATTTGATTGCTAAGATCTCAGCAGCGGAGAGGCAAAATTAAAAACAGACAAAAACGTGTTACTCTGCTCTGCAGCCATAGCCACAGCCACAATTGCTTTGTGTGTCCAGTACAACATGTAAAATTTGGTAAAAGGGTCTCTTTTAGGAATAAAGCGGTAAAAAGACATGTCATTTGAGTACCGGTAACTAGTGGAAAGTTAGAGAATGTTGTAAATCAGGGGTGTCAAACTGCATTCCTCGAGGGCTGCAAACAGGTCATGTTTTCAGGATTTCCTTGCATTGCACAGGTGATAACTTAATCACCTGCAGAGAATGATTCCAGCACCTTGTGCAATGCTAAGGAAATCTTGAAAACAGGCATGTTTTGAGGCCCTCGAGGAATGCAGTTTGCCACCCCTGTTGTAAATAAAAGAAAAGATAATCAGTAAGTCCGCACAGCAGAGCTAATCCGAAGATCCATTAAGTTCCTGCTTTTCTATACTCCAGTAGGGCCCAATAGATTTCCCTTTCTATTCATATAAGTATCTTTATCCTGGCTCTAAATAGGTACCACATAAATCCAGCAAAAAAGAAAATTATGTGTAACAGTGCGTAAAGAGAATTACTCTCTTGAAGAACTTATAGTGCTAATATATTATATTGTGGCATCTTTATGGTGATACTTGATGCAATTGTTCAATGCGTAACTGATGCCCCCCCTATGTACTTGTGTTGGGAAAGTCAATGTAACAGTGTAGATGCGGAGCTTGGATTGCCGATATCAAGGTATAATTTCCTTTAACCTCCTATGACCTACATTCCCTTTAAAGGCTGAATCTGTCTATAGGGTGAATCTGAAAGATAATTAAATACAAATAATTCCCAAAAATTAGGTGTCAACAAAATTGGAAAATACCATAGGTTAAACTCAAAAAAAGTTAAATACCACAAAGCACCACTAAACCCCACTAAGCATAATTAAAGCAAGAGAAGATCAATAATATTTTTAAACTAAGAAAATCAAATTTATAAAAAAATTATACATTACAATATATCAAATCAGAGTAGCACTAAGAAAACAGGGCAATGTAAGGGGATGATGAGCCTAAGTGTAGCTTAGCGCACAGATATAAATAAATTCATATGTATCAAAACACTAAAAATCTTGCAGCAAATGAAAATGTAGAAAAAAACACCATAAGGATCAAAAAATGCATTTGACCACTTGGGTACTCAAATGAGAGGGAGCCTTTGTAAATTTAAGCAGTTTATTCAAGGGGTGCTTATTAGAAGTGCTACAGTGCTTACACGTGCAAAGAGGCAAAGGATAAATAGTAAAGTGCATGTGCCAGGCTATAACAAACATGGTAATGAAGAGGTAGACCCCAGCCCGCTGCCGCTACGCGCATTTCGCTGTGTCTTCATCAGGAAGCGTGTCTTGCTTTAATTATGCTTAGTGGGGTTTATTGTGGTATTTGAATCTGAAAGAGGCATAACAGGTTGCATGTTCCAAAGATTTGCAGAAGTGTCTTACTCCTGACATTATCAGTTCCAGTGATCTTACAAGTGATCCATAAATGTGACACCCTATTAAAATTAAATCTTAGACACAGTGGTGTGTTTTGAAGCTCGTGAGCCCCAAAATAAATTCTCAAGATCTCTAACTATCTTAGATCTATAATAGTATTGGTTTTCTAGTGTGGGCCAAAGGGACTATTTGTGCCCCTTAGGCTCCAGGGCCTGAAAGTGCCATAGGTGGATCCCCTTGGATAAAATATACCGGTATCTCCTTTACGCATAAAGCCCCAATGTTTCCACATAACATGAATCTACCCAAAGGCTGGCTCATTTATTTAAATAAGTGACTGCTTAACCCTTTAAGAACCAGGGAATTTTATAAAAAAAAAAAAAAATTCTAGCCTTCTAACAAAAGCAATACGTTTTTGTTCTACCATTGATAGACATGTGAAGGCTTGTTTTCTAGGCAGGAAAAGTTGTAATTTTGAAAAGCACCATTCATTTCTATAATATAACGCTGGGAGCGTCACTCTGTCCGAAGCCTTTATAGACTGCGCAGGCGCAAGCGCCGGCGCAGTCTGGCCCCCACAGAGTGACGCTCCCAGGAGATCGCGGTATGCGTAAGCACTGAACGCACACCGCGATCTCCACCGGAGAGTCAGGGACCGCCAGGAGGGTAAGTATATTCACCTTTCCCCTTTCCAGCGCTGCGTGCAGCTCCGTCTCCCGGCTCCTCTGCTGTGACAGTTCAGAGGGCGCGATGACGCGCTTAAGGCGCGCCGGCGCCGCCCTCTGACTTACCAGTCACAGGCAGAGGAGCCGGAGTGTGTCTTCAAGAAAATGGCGCCGGAAAGAGCTGACTGCGCAGGCGCCGATTCCTGCTGCCGGAATCGGCGCCTGCGCAGTCCGCGCTTTCCGGCGCCATTTTCTTGAAGACACACCTGCAATGGAGCCGGACGATAGGTGAGTATGGTATTTTTTTTTTTTTTATATGGCAGCAGCATACGGGGGCATACACACTGGAGCGTCTTATGGGGGGCATATAATACAATGGTGGCACAGGATGGGAGCAGCACATGACAGAACGGGGGCAGGATGGCAGCAGCACATGACAGAACGGGCGCAGGATGGCAGCAGCACATGACAGAACGGGCGCAGGATGGCAGCAGCACATGACAGAACGGGCGCAGGATGGCAGCAGCACATGACAGAACGGGCGCAGGATGGCAGCAGCACATGACAGAACGGGCGCAGGATGGCAGCAGCACATGACAGAACGGGCGCAGGATGGGAGCAGCACATGACAGAACAGGGGAGCAGGATGGGAGCAGCACATGACAGAACGGGGGCGCAGGATGGGAGCAGCACATGACAGAACAGGGGAGCAGGATGGGAGCAGCACATGACAGAACGGGGGTGCAGGATGGGAGCAGCACATGACAGAACGGGGGCGCAGGATGGGAGCAGCACATGACAGAACGGGGGCGCAGGATGGGAGCAGCACATGACAGGATGGGGATGCAGGATGGAGCAGCACATGACAGAATGGGGGCGCAGGATGGAGCAGCACATGACAGGATGGGGACCAGGATGGAGCAGCACATACCAGGATGGAGACCATATACCAATATAAATGCTCGCCACCCAGGCATAGAACGGGTTCAATAGCTAGTTACTATATAATTAGCACAGGGAAAACTATTCCAAGTGTGATGAAATGGTGATGAAAATACAGTTGCACCATTGTTTTTTGCATTTTTGCCAACATTTATTCTGATGTAAAATGTACATGGAAACATAAATGGCAATGTCAGTCTTATTAAGGCAAAATTTAACCTTCATCATTTTTTTCTACATACATGATGTAAACAAAATAGAAAATTACAAAGGAAATATTTTTTTGCTTTGTATCTCCATATTCCAAAGCCCATAACATTTTTACTTTTCTATTCATTCATGGGGCTGAGTGAGGGCTTGTTTTTTTGCATGATGAACTGATGTTTTTATTGATACATAAGATCCTTTCATAGCTTATTATACTTTTTTGGAAGGTGAGGTGATAATCTCCTGCTCAAAAAACTGTAGGTTTATCAAAACTACATCAAGCAGTGTAACAATTGACACATTGATTGAATCAGGGTATCTGTCTCTACATTATGCTGCTTTCAGAATAGGTGACAAAAACCTGGTGATAAATTACCTTTAACTCAACCACAGCACAATTTAACATTTTCTCGCTTGCTTTTTCATCCACTGTCTGCTAAATCCATAACCATAGATTATGGTTCTTCCATTGACATAATCATATAAGGACTTGTTTTTGTATTGGGCAAGTTGTGTTTTTTAATAGAAGAAATATAAACCAGCTTACCCGTGATGCATAAGCTGAGTTTCGGGAGCACGGACCCGCTGTGTCCAGGTGTGTAGAATCCAAAAGAGGAAAATGTCCAGCTTCACCAAATCCATGGACATTTAACCCCTCTGATGCCGCTGTCAGTAGTGACAGCGACATAGAGGGACATCGCACAGGGACGAGGGCTCCCTGCGCTCTCCCACCAGAACAACGTAATGCGATCGCGTTGTTCCGGTGTTCTGTAAGGAGTACCTAGATCCAAGGTGGCCACGGGGCCTCCTGCACTGCCTGTCAGATTGCTGATCTGACATAGTGCTATGCAAAGTGTCAGATCAGCAATCTGATCTAATATAGTGATGTCCCACCCTGAGACAATGTTCGAAAGTTAAAAAAAAAAATAGAATGTATAAAAAAAAAAAAAATCCCCAAATAAAGAAAAAAAATATTCCATTTATTTATGTAAATAATAAAACAGTAAAAGTACACATATTTGGTATCACCGCATCCGTAACCACCCGCTCTATAAAACTATCCCACTAGTTAACCCTTTCAGTGAACACCGCAAAAAAAAAAAAACGAGGCAAAAAACAACGATTTATTATCATACCGGCGAACAAAAAGTGGAATAACACGCAATCAAAAAGACGGATATAAATAATCATGGTACCGCTGAAAACGTCATCTTGTTCCGCAAAAAAAAGCCGCCATACAGCATCATCAGCAGAAAAATACAAAAGTTATAGCTCTCAGAATAAAGCGATGCAAAAGCAATTATTTTTTATATAAAATAGTTTTATTGTGTAAAAGCGACAAAATGTAAAAATCTACTATATAAAGCTGAATGTGTGTATGTGTGTGTGTGTGTGTGTGTGTATGTGTGTGTGTGTGTGTATGTCCGGGATTGGCATCTGCACCGTCGCAGCTACAGCCACAAAATTTTGCACAGTCACACGTCTGGACCCCGAGAGCGTCATAGGCTATATTGTTGCTGGTTTTTGTTCATTCTGCCTCCCAAAAATAGGAATAAAAAGTCAAGTGCCTGAAAATGGTGCTAATAAAAACATCAACTCATCCTGCAAAAAACAAGACCTCACATGACTGTGTGGGCCAAAATATAGATAAATTATAGCTCTCAAAATGTGGTGATGCAAAAACTATTTTTTGCAATAAAAAGCGTCTTTTAGTGTGTGACAGGTGCCAATCGTAAAAATCCGCCAAAAAAATGCTGTAAAAGTAAATCAGACCCTCCTTCATCACCACCTTAGTTAGGGAAAAATAATAAATTTTAAAAAAATTATTTATTTCCATTTTCCTATTAGGGTTAGGGTTAGGGTTGGGGCTAAAGTTAGGGTTGGGGTTAGGGTTAGGGTTGGGGCTAAAGTTAGGGTTGGGGTAAGGGTTGGGGTTAGGGCTAAAGTTAGGGTTGGGGTTAGGGTTGAGGTTAGGGCTGGGGTTAGGGTTGGGGTTAGGGTTGGGGTTAGGGTTGGGGCTATATTTAGGGTTGGGGTTAGGTTTAGGGTTAGGGTTGGGGTTAGGGATGGGGCTAAAGTTAGGGTTTGGATTATATTTATGGTTGGGATTAGGGTGGGGATTAGGGTTAGGGGTGTGGTTAGGGTTATGGTTGGGATTAGGGTTAGGGGTGTGTTTGGGTTAAGGTTTCAATTAGAATTGGGGGGTTTCCACTGTTTAGGCACATCAGGGACTCTCCAAACGCGACATGGCGTCCGATCTCAATTCCAGACAATTCTGCGTTGAAAAACTAAAACAGTGCTCCTTCCCTTCCGAGCTCTCCCGTGTGCCCAAACAGGGGTTTAACCCAACATATGGAGTATCAGCGTACTCAGGACAAACTGGAAAACAAATTTTGGGGTCCAATTTATCCTGTTACTCTTAGGAAAATACAAAACTGGGGGCTAAAATATAAATATTGTGGAAAAAAAAAGATTTTTTATTTTCACGGTTCTGCGTTATAAACTGTAGTGAAACACTTGGGGATTCAAAGTTCTCACAACACATCTAGATAAGTTCCTTGGGGGGTGTAGTTTACAATATGGGGTCACTTGTGGCGGGTTTCTCCTGTTTAGGGACATCAGGGGCTCTGCAAATGCAATGTGACCTCTGCAGACCAATCCAACTAAGTCTGCATTCCAAACAGCGCTCCTTCCCTTCCGAGCTATGCCATGCGCCCAAACAGTGGTTCCCCCCACATATGGGGAATCAGCGTACTCAGGACAAATTGGACAACTTTTGGGGTCCAATTATTCCTGTTTCCCTTGGTAAAAAAAATAGCATTCTAAAAGATCATTTTGTGGAAAGAAAAAATGATTTCACGGCTCTACATTCTAAACTTTAGTGAAATAATTGGGGGTTAAAATTGCTCACCACACATCTAGATAAGTTCCTTAGGGGGTCTTCTTTCCAAAATGGGGTCACTTTTGGGGGGTTTCCACTGTTTAGGCACATCAGGGGCTCTCCAAACGCTACATGGGTTCCGATCTCAATTCCAGCAAATTTTACATTGAAAAGTCAAATGGCGCTCCTTCCCTTTGCCATGCGACCAAACAGTGGTTTACCTCCACATATGGGGTATCGGCGTACTCAGGATAAATTGCACAATAACTTTTGGGGTCCAATTTGTTCTGTTACCCTTGGGAAAATAAAACATTTTAAGGCAAAAAATTAATTTTTTTGTGAAAAAAATATGATTTTTTTATGGCTTTACATTATAAACTTCTGTGAAGCATTTGAAGGTTCAAAGTGCTCACCACACATCTAGATTAGTTCCTTAGGGGGTCTACTTTCCAAAATGGTGTCACATGTGGGGGTTTCCACTGTTTAGGCACATCAGGGGCTCTCCAAACGTGACATAGTGTCCGATCTCAATTCCAGCAAATTTTACATTGAAAAGTCAAATGGTGCTCCTTCCCTTCCGATCTTTGCCATGCGACCAAACAGTTGTTTACCTCCACATATGGGGGGTATCGGTGTACTCAGGACAAATTGTACAACGACATTTGTGGTCCAATTTCTCCTGTTACCCTTGGTAAAATAAAACAAATTGGATCTGAATTAAAAATTTTGTAAAAAAAAGTTAAATGTTCAATTTTTTTTAAACATTCCAAGAATTCCTGTGAAGCACCTGAAGGGTTAATAAACTTTTTGAATGTGGTTTTGAGTACCTTGAGGGGTGCAGTTTTGAGGATTGTGTCACTTTTGGGCATTTTCTGTCATATAGACCCCTCAAAGTTACTTCAAGTGTGAGGTGGTCCCAAAAAAAATGGTTTTGCAAATTTTGTTGTAAAAATGAGAAATCGCTGGTCAATTTTTAACCCTTATAACTTCCTAACAAAAAAATATGTTTCCAAAAATGTGCTAATGTAAATGAGACATGTGGGTAATGTTATTTATTAACTATTTTGTATGATATGACTCTCTAATTTAAGGGCATAAAAACTAAAAGTTTAAAAATTGCAACATTTTCAAAATTTTTGCCAAATTTCCATTTTTTTCACAAATAAACGCAAGTCAAATCAAAGAAATTTTACCACTATCATAAAGTACAATATGTCACGAGAAAACAGAATCACCAGGATCCGTTGAAGCATTTCAGAGTTATGACCTCATAAAGTGACAGTGGTCAGAATTGAAAAAAATGGCCTGGTCAGGAAGTCGAAAACAGGCTTCGGGGTGAAGGGGTTAAAGGGAATTTGTCAGCAGGTTTTTGCTATGTAATCTGAGAACAGCATAATTTGGCTGCTGAGACACAGATTTCAGGGTTGTATAACTTATTAAGCTGTGTGCTGTTGTTTCCATACAGTGAAGGTTTTATCACCACAGTGCACGCAAGCCTTGGTTCGACCATGCATCTGCCTTTGACAATCAGCTCACTGTCAAAATAGCTTAGATTATGAGAATAATTAGATAGGTAAAAATGCTTTGCATTCGGATCATTTTTTCAATCATGGTCTCTTTTGTTTACATTATGCTGTTCTCAAATGAGGTAGCGAAAACTTAACCCGATGACATATTTCCTTTAACACCACTGTTATAGTAGTATATATAACTATACTGTATTAAAGTGTATATATACAGTATATATATCTATATATAGATATATATATACATATATATATATCTATATATATATATATATACTAGCTGAAGAGCCCGGCGTTGCCTGGGCATAGTAAATATCTGTGGTTAGTTATAGCACGTCACTTCTCTTATTTTCCCATCACGCCTCTCATTTTCCCCCTCACATCTCTCATTTTCTCCCTCACACCTCTCATTTTCTCCCTCACTCCTCTCATTCCCCCCAACACTTGTCATTTCGACCTCACATCTGTCATTTTCCAATCACTACACTATTTTCCCTCACTCCTCTCATTTTGCACTCACACCTTTTCATTTTCACCTCACACCTCTCATTTTCACCTCAGTATATACATGTTTGTCATCTCCCTTATATATAGTATACACCTGTATGTCATCCCCTGTATATAGTATATACTTATATGTCATCTGCCCTGTATATAGTATATACCTGCTGTGTGTCATCTCCCCTGTATATAGTATATACCTGTATGTCATCTCCTCCTATATATAGTATATACCTGTATGTCATCTCCTCCTATATATAGTATATACCTGTATGTCATCTCCTCCTATATATAGTATATACCTGTATGTCATCTCCTTCTATATATAGTATATACCTGTATGTCATCTCCTCCTGTATATAGTATATACCTGTGTGTCATCTCCCCTGTATATAGTATATATCTGTGTGTCATCTCCTCCTGTATATAGTATATACCTATATGTCATCTTCTATATATAGCATATACCTGTATGTCATCTCCTCCTGTATATAGTATATACCTGTAGGTAATCTGCTCCTGTATATAGTATATACCTGTGTGTCATCTCCTCCTGTATTTAGTATAAACCTGTATGTCATCTCCTCCTGTATATAGTATGTACCTGTATGTCATCTCCTCCTCTATATAGTATATACCTGTGTGCTATCTCTCCTGTATATAGTATATATCTGTGTGTCATCTCCCCTGTATATAGTATATACCTGTGTGATCTCCTGTATTAGACCTCGTTAACACGTTATTTGCTCAGTATTTTTACCTCAGTATTTGTAAGATAAATTGTCAGCCTGATAAATCCCCAGCCAACAGGAAGCCCTCCCCCTGGCAGTATATATTAGCTCACACATACACATAATAGACAGGTCATGTGACTGACAGCTGCTGTATTTCCTATATGGTACATTTGTTGCTCTTGTAGTTTGTCTGCTTATTAATCAGATTTTTATTTTTGAAGGCTAATACCAGACTTGTGTGTGTTTTAGGGCGAGTTTCGTTTGTCAAGTTGTGTGTGTTGAGTTGTGTGTGGCGACATGCATGTAGCGACTTTTGTGAGATGAGTTTTGTGTGGCAACATGCGTGTAGCAACTTTTTGTGTGTCGAGTTGCATGTAACAGGTTAGTGTAGCAAGTTGTGTGCAGCAAGTTTTGCGCATGGCGAGTTTTGCGCGTGGTGAGTTTTATGTCTGGTGCCTTTTGAGTATGTGCAAGTTTTGTGTGAGGCAACTTTTGCATGTGTTGCAAATTTTGTGCATGTGGCAATTTTTCCGCGTGTGCAAGTTTTGCGTGTGGCGAGTTTTCCATGAGGTGAGTTTTGCACTTGTGGCGAGTTTTGCGTGAGCCTAGTTTTTGCATGTGGCGAGTTTTGCGCGTGGCGAGTTTTGAGCGGCAACTTTTGTGTTTCGACTTTTATGTGGTGAGGTTGGTGTATGTGTGGTGAAATGTGTGCTGAGGGTGGTATATGTGTTCAAGCACGTGGTAGTGTGTGGCGCATTTTGTGTGTGTGTTCATATCCCCATGTGTGGTGAGTATCTCATGTCGGGGCCCCACCTTAGCAACTGATCGGTATATACTCTTTTGCGCCATCGCTCTCATTCTTTAAGTCCCCCTTGTTCACATCTGGCAGCTGTCAATTTGCCTCCAACACTTTTCCTTTCACTTTTCCCCATTATGTAGATAGGGGAAAATTAGTTTGGTGAATTGGAAAGCGCGGAGTTAAAATTTCACCTCACAACATAGCCTATGACGCTCTCAGGGTCCAGATGTGTGACTGTGCAAAATTTTGTTTCTGTAGCTGCGACGCCTGTTGTGAGTTCTGTTTTTGGGCTCCCTCTGGTGGTTACTGATGGTACTGGGTGATTTGTGTTCTGCTGTCTCTGGTGTCCACCTGTTCTATTAGGATTTGGGAGTTTCCTATTTAACCGGGCTTTCTTGTCATTTCCCCGCCAGCTATCAAGGTTATCAGAGTGTTTTGTTACCTCAGCTTCTGGCTTCAGTAATCTTCAGGACAAGCTAAGTTTTGATTTTCTTGTTCCACGTTTTGCTTTATTTTTGTCTTGTCCAGCTTGCATATAATTGTCTCTTTGCTGCTGGTTGCTTTAGTGGGCTGTAATTGCTCCTCATGTTCCATGAGTTGGAACATGAGTTCAAGTAATTACAGGATGGTTTTTTGAAGGGTTTTTTGCTGACCGCGCAGTTTACTTTTGTATCCTCTGCTATCTAGTTTTAGCGGGCCTCATTTTGCTGAATCTGTTTTCATACTGTGTATGTGCCTTCCTCTCATTTCACCGTCATTATATGTGGGGGGCTGCTATTTCTGTGGGGTATTTCTCTGGAGGCAAGAGAGGTCTGTGTTTCTTCTAATAGGGGAAGTTAGATCTTCGGCTGGTGCGAGACGTCTAGGATCAACGTAGGCACGTTCCCCGGCTATTGTTATTTGGGTGTTCAGGTTTAGGGTCGCGGTCAGCTCAGGTTCCATCACCCTAGAGCTCGTTGGTGCTTGTCCTTTTGTGATTCCCTGCCATTGGAATCATGACAGTATAGCCGGCCAAAATGTTTGGGCTGAAGTAGGAGGAAAAGTAGTCTGAGGAAGTTTTTTTTTTTTTTTTTCTCTCTCCTCTGAGGTTGCTGCCTAGCCTTACTTGCAGCCAGGCTGATTTTTTTTTTTTTTTTTTTTTTTTTTTTCCTCCTCTTAATCCTTGAATGGCTTTGACCTTAGCTGTTTATCATGGACGTCCAGAGTTTAGCTTCCAGCTTTAATAATCTTGCTGCTAAGGTTCAAAATATACAAGATTTTGTTGTACATGCTCCTATGTCTGAACCTAGAATTCCTATTCCAGAGTTCTTTGCTGGAGATAGATCTAGTTTTCTGAATTTTAGGAACAATTGCAAGCTGTTCCTTTCTTTGAAATCTCGCTCTTCTGGAGACCCTGCTCAGCAGGTTAAGATTATTATATCTTTCCTGCGGGGTGACCCTCAAAATTGGGCATTTGCATTGGCACCAGGGGATCCTGCGTTGCTTAATGTGGATGCGTTTTTTCTGGCATTGGGTTTGCTCTATGAGGAACCTAACCAGGAGATTCAGGCTGAAAAAGCTTTATTAGCTCTCTCTCAGGGGCAAGATGAAGCAGAAATATATTGTCAAAAATTTCGGAAATAGTCAGTGCTTACTCAGTGGAATGAGTGCGCCCTGGCTGCAAAGTTCAGAGATGGCCTTTCTGAGGCCATTAAAGATGTTATGGTGGGGTTCCCTGCGCCTACGGGTCTGAATGAGTCTATGACTATGGCTATTCAGATTGATCGGCGTTTACGGGAGCGCAAACCTGTGCACCATTTGGCGGTGTCTTCTGAACAGGCACTTGAGACAATGCAATGTGATAGAGTTCAGTCTAGAAGTGAACGGCAAAACTATAGGCGGAAAAATGGGTTGTGCTTTTATTGTGGTGATTCAGCTCATGTTATATCAGCATGCTCTAAACGCACAAAAAAGGTTGATAAGTCTGTTGCCATTAGTACGTTACAGTCTAAGTTCATTCTTTCTGTGACTCTGATTTGCTCATTATCATCCATTTCCGTCGATGCCTATGTAGATTCAGGCGCTGCCCTGAGTCTTATGGATTGGTCATTTGCCAAGCGATGTGGGTTTAGTCTTGAGCCTCTGGAAGTCCCTATTCCTTTGAAAGGAATTGACTCTACACCTTTAGCTATGAATAAACCTCAGTACTGGACACAAGTGACCATGCGTATGACTCCCGTTCATCAGGAGGTGATTCGCTTCCTGGTATTGTATAATTTACATGATGTTCTAGTACTTGGTCTGCCATGGTTACAAACTCATAATCCAGTCCTTGACTGGAAAACAATGTCTGTGTTAAGCTGGGGATGTCAGGGGGTTCATGATGATGCACCTCCGATTTCTATAGCTTCATCTACTCCTTCTGAGGTTCCTGTATTTTTGTCTGATTATCGGGATGTTTTTGAGGAGCCTAAGCTCAGTTCGCTTCCTCCTCACAGGGATTGCGATTGTGCTATAGATTTAATTCCTGGTAGTAAATTTCCTAAAGGTCGTTTGTTCAATCTGTCAGTACCAGAGCATACTGCTATGCGGGATTATGTTAAGGAGTCCTTGGAAAAGGGACATATCCGTCCATCTTCGTACCCTTTGGGAGCAGGTTTTTTTTTCGTGGGCAAAAAAGATGGGTCCTTGAGGCCTTGTATAGATTATCGTCTTTTGAATAAGATTACCGTAAAATATCAGTATCCTTTGCCTTTGTTGACTGATTTGTTTGCTCGCATTAAGGGGGCTAAATGGTTCACTAAGATTGATCTTCGGGGTGCGTATAATCTTATACGAATAAAGCAAGGTGATGAGTGGAAAACCGCATTTAATACGCCTGAGGGCCATTTTGAGTATTTGGTAATGCCTTTCGGACTTTCTAATGCTCCTTCAGTCTTCCAGTCCTTTATGCACGATATTTTCCGTGAATATCTGGATAAATTTATGATTGTGTATTTGGATGATATTTTGGTTTTTTCTGATGACTGGGAGTCTCATGTTCAGCAGGTCAGGAAGGTGTTTCAGGTCCTGCGGGCTAATTCCTTGTTTGTAAAGGGCTCAAAGTGTCTCTTTGGAGTCCAGAAGATTTCTTTCTTGGGGTATATTTTTTCCCCTTCTACTATTGAGATGGATCCCGTCAAGGTTCGGGCTATTTGTGACTGGACGCAGCCTGCATCTCTTAAGAGTCTGCAGAAGTTCTTAGGCTTTGCTAATTTCTATCGTCGTTTTATAACTAATTTTTCTAGTGTTGTTAAGCCTTTGACGGATTTGACTAAGAAGGGTGCTGATGTTGCTGATTGGTCTCCTGCGGCTGTGGAGGCCTTTCGGGAACTTAAACGCCGGTTTTCTTCTGCTCCTGTGTTGCGTCAGCCTGATGTTTCGCTTCCTTTCCAAGTTGAGGTTGATGCTTCCGAGATTGGAGCGGGGGCGGTTTTGTCACAGAGAAGCTCCGATTGCTCGGTGATGAAGCCATGTGCGTTCTTTTCTAGAAAATTTTCGCCCGCTGAGCGGAATTATGATGTGGGTAATCGGGAACTTTTGGCCATGAAGTGGGCATTTGAAGAGTGGCGTCATTGGCTGGAGGTTGCTAGACATCGTGTGGTGGTCTTGACTGATCACAAAAATCTGATTTACCTTGAGTCTGCCAGGCGTCTGAATCCTAGACAGGCTCGTTGGTCACTGTTTTTCTCTCGTTTCAATTTTGTGGTTTCATACCTGCCAGGTTCAAAGAATGTGAAGGCGGATGCTTTTTCTAGGAGTTTTGTGCCTGACTCCCCTGGAAATTCTGAGCCCACTGGTATCCTTAGGGATGGGGTGATTTTGTCGGCCGTCTTCCCAGACTTGCGACGTGCTTTGCAGGAGTTTCAGGCGGGTAAACCTGATCGTTATCCGCCTGAGAGACTGTTTGTTCCGGATAGTTGGACCAGTAGAGTCATCTCCGAGGTCCATTCTTCTGCGTTGGCAGGTCATCCTGGAATATTTGGTACTAGAGACTTGGTGGCCAGGTCTTTTTGGTGGCCTTCCTTGTCGAGGGATGTGCGTTCTTTTGTGCAGTCTTGTGAGGTTTGTGCTCGGGCTAAGCCTTGCTGTTCTCGAGCCAGTGGATTGTTGTCACCTTTGCCTATCCCAAAGAGGCCTTGGACGCACATTTCCATGGACTTTATTTCGGATCTCCCTGTCTCTCAAAAAATGTCTGTCATCTGGGTTGTGTGTGACCGCTTTTCTAAAATGGTTTATCTTGTACCCTTGCCTAAGTTGCCTTCCTCCTCTGAGTTGGTCCCTCTGTTTTTCCAGAACGTGGTTCGTTTGCATGGGATTCCGGAGAACATCGTTTCTGACAGGGGATCCCAGTTTGTGTCTAGATTTTGGCGGACGTTCTGTGCTAAGATGGGCATTGAATTGTCCTTTTCGTCTGCATTCCATCCTCAGACGAATGGCCAGACGGAGCGAACTAATCAGACCTTGGAAACTTATTTGAGGTGTTTTGTTTCTGCTGATCAGGATGACTGGGTTACCTTTTTGCCGCTGGCCGAGTTTGCCCTTAATAATCGGGCTAGTTCTGCTACCTTGGTTTCTCCTTTCTTTTGTAATTCAGGGTTTCATCCTCGTTTTTCCTCTGGTCAGGTGGAGCCTTCTGATTATCCTGGAGTGGACATGGTGGTGGATGGGTTGCATCGGATTTGGAGTCATGTGGTGGACAATTTGAAGTTGTCCCAGGAGAAGGCTCAGCAGTTTGCTAATCGCCGTCGCCGCGTGGGTCCTCGACTTCGTGTTGGGGACTTGGTGTGGTTGTCTTCTCGTTTTGTTCCTATGAAGGTCTCTTCTCCTAAGTTCAAGCCTCGGTTCATCGGTCCTTATAGGATCTTGGAAATTCTTAACCCTGTGTCGTTTCGTTTGGATCTCCCGGCATCGTTTGCTATTCATAATGTGTTCCATCGGTCGTTGTTGCGGAGGTATGAGGTACCTGTTGTTCCTTCGCTTGAGCCTCCTGCTCCGGTGCTGGTGGAGGGAGAATTGGAGTATGTTGTGGAGAAGATCTTGGATTCTCGTGTTTCCAGACGGAAACTCCAATATTTGGTCAAGTGGAAAGGTTATGGTCAGGAGGATAATTCTTGGGTGGTTGCCTCTGATGTTCATGCTGATGATTTGGTCCGCGCTTTTCATAGGGCTCATCCTGGTCGCCCTGGTGGTTCTCGTGAGGGTTCGGTGACCCCTCCTCAAGGGGGGGTACTGTTGTGAGTTCTGTTTTTGGGCTCCCTCTGGTGGTTACTGATGGTACTGGGTGATTTGTGTTCTGCTGTCTCTGGTGTCCACCTGTTCTATTAGGATTTGGGAGTTTCCTATTTAACCGGGCTTTCTTGTCATTTCCCCGCCGGCTATCAAGGTTATCAGAGTGTTTTGTTACCTCAGCTTCTGGCTTCAGTAATCTTCAGGACAAGCTAAGTTTTGATTTTCTTGTTCCACGTTTTGCTTTATTTTTGTCTTGTCCAGCTTGCATATAATTGTCTCTTTGCTGCTGGTTGCTTTAGTGGGCTGTAATTGCTCCTCATGTTCCATGAGTTGGAACATGAGTTCAAGTAACTACAGGATGGTTTTTTGAAGGGTTTTTTGCTGACCGCGCAGGGATTCAAGCTTCAGGAGGCTAATTTGCATATTCCAGGTGCCTTCTGGGAGAAGCGAAGTCTCCCTAAGCTAGAAGATCGTTGGGTACAGCCGGGACCAGCTGCTTCGAAAGCATCACCAAACCAGGGATTCAAGCTTCAGGAGGCTAATTTGCATATTCCAGGTGCCTTCTGGGAGAAGCGAAGTCTCCCTAAGCTAGAAGATCGTTGGGTACAGCCGGGACCAGCTGCTTCGAAAGCATCACCAAACCAGGGATTCAGGCTTCAGGAGGCTAATTTGCATATTCCAGGTGCCTTCTGGGAGAAGCGAAGTCTCCCTAAGCTAGAAGATCGTTGGGTACAGCCGGGACCAGCTGCTTCGAAAGCATCACCAAACCGCGCGCCGTAAGGCGCGCGAATTTTTGCCTGTAGGACATTATTGCAAGAGAGCTTGGCTGAGTAGATTACACAAGAAGGAAAACACACAGCAAGTCAGCAGGATCTAGGAGCAACATGGCAGATGTGACAACCTACATGGTGAGCTGCAGCATGTGCTACATGTTCACAGATCGACCAGAAGAAGAATCCAATTTCACCTGTCAGAAGTGTAGACTAGTGGCCCTTTTAGAAGAAAAGGTGCGGGGTCTGGAAGAAAGAATAGCAACTTTGAAACTCATCAAAGAGAATGAAGACTTTCTAGACAGAACAGAAGCATCTCTACTGGTCACAGAAGGTGCAAAAAGTGTCAGAGAACCTCCAAAAGCAGATGAGTGGAAGCATGTGACCAAAAGAAGCAAGAAGACCATGGAGAAATCACCAACCACACAACTGAAGAACCGATATCAAATCTTTGTAGAGGATGAAGATGGCACACCTAAGAATGAAGCAATACCAGCAAGCAAAAAAGAAAAGGGCACACAGCAACAAGTGACAGCAAAAAGTACAGCCAAGAAGCAACGAAGAGTGGTGGTGGTGGGAGACTCACTACTGAGAGGCACAGAAGCAGCCATCTGCAGACCGGACATAACTGCAAGAGAAGTATGCTGCCTTCCAGGTGCGATGATCAAGGATGTGACCGATAGGATACCAAAGCTCTTCAGCTCCAAGGACGTCCACCCATTTCTTCTGATACATGTTGGCACCAATGACACGGCAAGGAAGGACCTACCGACAATCTGCAAGGACTTTGAAGAGTTGGGGAAGAAAGTAAAGGAACTGGATGCACAGGTAGTTTTTTCTTCTATCCTTCCAGTAGATGGGCATGGCACCAGGAGATGGAACAGGATCCTTGATGCAAACAACTGGCTAAGACGATGGTGCAGACAACAAGGATTTGGATTCCTGGACCACGGTGTGAATTACTGGTATGATGGACTCCTCGCCAGAGACGGACTACACCTCAACAAACCTGGGAAACACACATTCGCCAGAAGACTCGCTACACTCATCAGGAGGGCGTTAAACTAGAAGAAGAGGGGACGGGAAGAAAAACATTAGACTCGAACAAAGACGACCCAGGAAAACATACTCAGAAGGGAGGTAAGAACATTTCTAAAACAATCCACAGTGAGGAGATTGGAACAAAACAAAATCCTCTAAACTGCATGCTCGCAAACGCCAGAAGCCTGACAAACAAGATGGAAGAACTAGAAGCAGAAATATCTACAGGTAACTTTGACATAGTGGGAATAACCGAGACATGGTTAGATGAAAGCTATGACTGGGCAGTTAACTTACAGGGTTACAGTCTGTTTAGAAAGGATCGTAAAAATCGGAGAGGAGGAGGGGTTTGTCTCTATGTAAAGTCTTGTCTAAAGTCCACTTTAAGGGAGGATATTAGCGAAGGGAATGAGGATGTCGAGTCCATATGGGTTGAAATTCATGGAGGGAAAAATGGTAACAAAATTCTCATTGGGGTCTGTTACAAACCCCCAAATATAACAGAAAGCATGGAAAGTCTACTTCTAAAGCAGATAGATGAAGCTGCAACCCATAATGAGGTCCTGGTTATGGGGGACTTTAACTACCCGGATATTAACTGGGAAACAGAAACCTGTGAAACCCATAAAGGCAACAGGTTTCTGCTAATAACCAAGAAAAATTATCTTTCACAATTGGTGCAGAATCCAACCAGAGGAGCAGCACTTTTAGACCTAATACTATCTAATAGACCTGACAGAATAACAAATCTGCAGGTGGTTGGGCATTTAGGAAATAGCGACCACAATATTGTGCAGTTTCACCTGTCTTTCACTAGGGGGACTTGTCAGGGAGTCACAAAAACACTGAACTTTAGGAAGGCAAAGTTTGAACAGCTTAGAGATGCCCTTAATCTGGTAGACTGGGACAATATCCTCAGAAATGAGAATACAGATAATAAATGGGAAATGTTTAAGAACATCCTAAATAGGCAGTGTAAGCGGTTTATACCTTGTGGGAATAAAAGGACTAGAAATAGGAAAAACCCAATGTGGCTAAACAAAGAAGTAAGACAGGCAATTAACAGTAAAAAGAAAGCATTTGCACTACTAAAGCAGGATGGCACCATTGAAGCTCTAAAAAACTATAGGGAGAAAAATACTTTATCTAAAAAACTAATTAAAGCTGCCAAAAAGGAAACAGAGAAGCACATTGCTAAGGAGAGTAAAACTAATCCCAAACTGTTCTTCAACTATATCAATAGTAAAAGAATAAAAACTGAAAATGTAGGCCCCTTAAAAAATAGTGAGGAAAGAATGGTTGTAGATGACGAGGAAAAAGCTAACATATTAAACACCTTCTTCTCCACGGTATTCACGGTGGAAAATGAAATGCTAGGTGAAATCCCAAGAAACAATGAAAACCCTATATTAAGAGTCACCAATCTAACCCAAGAAGAGGTGCGAAACCGGCTAAATAAGATTAAAATAGATAAATCTCCGGGTCCGGATGGCATACACCCACGAGTACTAAGAGAACTAAGTAATGTAATAGATAAACCATTATTTCTTATTTTTAGTGACTCTATAGCGACAGGGTCTGTTCCGCAGGACTGGCGCATAGCAAATGTGGTGCCAATATTCAAAAAGGGCTCTAAAAGTGAACCTGGAAATTATAGGCCAGTAAGTCTAACCTCTATTGTTGGTAAAATATTTGAAGGGTTTCTGAGGGATGTTATTCTGGATTATCTCAATGAGAATAACTGTTTAACTCCATATCAGCATGGGTTTATGAGAAATCGCTCCTGTCAAACCAATCTAATCAGTTTTTATGAAGAGGTAAGCTATAGACTGGACCACGGTGAGTCATTGGACGTGGTATATCTCGATTTTTCCAAAGCGTTTGATACCGTGCCGCACAAGAGGTTGGTACACAAAATGAGAATGCTTGGTCTGGGGGAAAATGTGTGTAAATGGGTTAGTAACTGGCTTAGTGATAGAAAGCAGAGGGTGGTTATAAATGGTATAGTCTCTAACTGGGTCGCTGTGACCAGTGGGGTACCGCAGGGGTCAGTATTGGGACCTGTTCTCTTCAACATATTCATTAATGATCTGGTAGAAGGTTTACACAGTAAAATATCGATATTTGCAGATGATACAAAACTATGTAAAGCAGTTAATACAAGAGAAGATAGTATTCTGCTACAGATGGATCTGGATAAGTTGGAAACTTGGGCTGAAAGGTGGCAGATGAGGTTTAACAATGATAAATGTAAGGTTATACACATGGGAAGAGGGAATCAATATCACCATTACACACTGAACGGGAAACCACTGGGTAAATCTGACAGGGAGAAGGACTTGGGGATCCTAGTTAATGATAAACTTACCTGGAGCAGCCAGTGCCAGGCAGCAGCTGCCAAGGCAAACAGGATCATGGGGTGCATTAAAAGAGGTCTGGATACACATGATGAGAGCATTATACTGCCTCTGTACAAATCCCTAGTTAGACCGCACATGGAGTACTGTGTCCAGTTTTGGGCACCGGTGCTCAGGAAGGATATAATGGAACTAGAGAGAGTACAAAGGAGGGCAACAAAATTAATAAAGGGGATGGGAGAACTACAATACCCAGATAGATTAGCGAAATTAGGATTATTTAGTCTAGAAAAAAGACGACTGAGGGGCGATCTAATAACCATGTATAAGTATATAAGGGGACAATACAAATATCTCGCTGAGGATCTGTTTATACCAAGGAAGGTGACGGGCACAAGGGGGCATTCTTTGCGTCTGGAGGAGAGAAGGTTTTTCCACCAACATAGAAGAGGATTCTTTACTGTTAGGGCAGTGAGAATCTGGAATTGCTTGCCTGAGGAGGTGGTGATGGCGAACTCAGTCGAGGGGTTCAAGAGAGGCCTGGATGTCTTCCTGGAGCAGAACAATATTGTATCATACAATTATTAGGTTCTGTAGAAGGACGTAGATCTGGGGATTTATTATGATGGAATATAGGCTGAACTGGATGGACAAATGTCTTTTTTCGGCCTTACTAACTATGTTACTATGTTACTATGTTACTATGTTACTTTTGTATCCTCTGCTATCTAGTTTTAGCGGGCCTCATTTTGCTGAATCTGTTTTCATACTGTGTATGTGCTTTCCTCTCATTTCACCGTCATTATATGTGGGGGGCTGCTATTTCTGTGGGGTATTTCTCTGGAGGCAAGAGAGGTCTGTGTTTCTTCTAATAGGGAAAGTTAGATCTTCGGCTGGTGCGAGACGTCTAGGATCAACGTAGGCACGTTCCCCGGCTATTGTTATTTGTGTGTTCAGGTTTAGGGTCGCGGTCAGCTCAGGTTCCATCACCCTAGAGCTCGTTGGTGCTTGTCCTTTTGTGATTCCCTGCCATTGGAATCATGACAGACGCCTCCAACACTTTTCCTTTCACTTTATTCCCCATTATGTAGATAGGGGCAAAATTGTTTGGTGAATTGGAAAGCGCGGGGTTAAAATTTCACCTCACAACGTAGCCTATGACGCTCTCAGGGTCCAGACGTGTGACTGTGCAAAATTTTGTTGCTGTAGCTGCGACGCTTCCAACACTTTTCCTTTCACTTTTTTCCCCATTATGTAGATAGGGGCAAAATTGTTTGGTGAATTGGAACGCGCGGGGTTAAAATTTCGCCTCACAATATAGCCTATGACGCTCTCGGGGTCCAGACGTGTGACTGTGCAAAATTTTGTGGCTGTAGCTGCGACGGTGCAGATGCCAATCCCGGACATACACACACACACACATACACACACACACATATACACACATTCAGCTTTATATAGTAGATTGTCTAAGGGGTACTTCCATCTGTATGTCTGTCTGTAACGGAAATCCCGCATTGCTGATTGGTCGCGGCCGGTAGGATTAGTCAGGCCGCGAATTGGCCCCTCCCTACTCTCCTCCAGTCAGTGCCCCCTCCCTACTCCCCTTCAGTCAGTGCCAGTGTGTCACCCCATCCTGGACCAACTTTATAATAATATAGTAATTTATCCTGTTACTCTTAGGAAAATACAAAACTGGGGGCTAAAATATAAATTTTGTGGAAAAAAAAGATTTTTTATTTTCACGGTTCTGCGTTATAAACTGTAGTGAAACACTTGGGGATTCAAAGTTCTCACAACACATCTAGATAAGTTCCTTGGGGGGTGTAGTTTACAATATGGGGTCACTTGTGGCGGGTTTCTCCTGTTTAGGGACATCAGGGGCTCTGCAAATGCAATGTGACCTCTGCAGACCAATCCAACTAAGTCTGCATTCCAAACAGCGCTCCTTCCCTTCCGAGCTCTGCCATGCGCCCAAACAGTGGTTCCCCCCATATATGGGGAATCAGCGTACTCAGGACAAATTGGACAACTTTTGGGGTCCAATTATTCCTGTTTCCCTTGGTAAAAAAAATAGCATTCTAAAAGATCATTTTGTGGAAAGAAAAAATGATTTCACGGCTCTACATTCTAAACTTTAGTGAAATAATTGGGGGTTAAAATTGCTCACCACACATCTAGATAAGTTCCTTAGGGGGTCTTCTTTCCAAAATGGGGTCACTTTTGGGGGGTTTCCACTGTTTAGGCACATCAGGGGCTCTCCAAACGCTACATGGGTTCCGATCTCAATTCCAGCAAATTTTACATTGAAAAGTCAAATGGCGCTCCTTCCCTTTGCCATGCGACCAAACAGTGGTTTACCTCCACATATGGGGTATCGGCGTACTCAGGATAAATTGCACAATAACTTTTGGGGTCCAATTTGTTCTGTTACCCTTGGGAAAATAAAACATTTTAAGGCAAAAAAATAATTTTTTTGTGAAAAAAATATGATTTTTTTATGGCTTTACATTATAAACTTCTGTGAAGCATTTGAAGGTTCAAAGTGCTCACCACACATCTAGATTAGTTCCTTAGGGGGTCTACTTTCCAAAATGGTGTCACTTGTGGGGGTTTCCACTGTTTAGGCACATCAGAGGCTCTCCAAACGTGACATAGTAGCCGATCTCAATTCCAGCAAATTTTACATTGAAAAGTCAGTACTCCCTACTCTCCTCCAGTCAGTGCCCCCTTCCTACCTACTCCCCTTCAGTCAGTGCCAGTGTGTCACCCCATCCTGGACCAACTTTTTACTATCGATGCTGCCTATGCAGGGAGTTAAAGGTCTATTAAAATCAACCGGGTGGTTCTGTTGACAAAAAAAAGGTGAGAAAGTTTTCCATGTTGCAGAAAAACAAGGCCCGATAGCCCAAGGATTTTGTGTAAATCTTGTAGTGAAAGGAGTGTCCCATCTTTGAATAATTGCTCAATCGGGATATGTGTGGCACGAAGAAGGGAGGGAATCAATAAGGTCAGTGACTTTAGTTAATGGAGAGAGAGGAGGAGCTAAGGCACCTCAAAGTTTTTTCCAGATTTTAATTGTGGCTAATTTGTGTATATTTTTGTATTCAGTTGGAATTGGGTCTTTATTGTGTCCAAGTCACATAGAGCGCAAGGGGAGAGGAGACATTGCTTCTTCTATATTGAGCCACTGTTTCTCTTCTGAGTTTCTGATCCAATCAGGGGCGGATTTTATCAGTGGGTCAATATGGGCGGTAGCCCAGGGCCCAGTGGTCTGGGGGGGCCCTGGGCTACCGCACAGATTGACCCTCTGATAATCATCTGTGAATGCCGGCGGCCACCGCCGGCATTTATGTGCCCCCGCCGTACCCGGTGGGCAGAGAGAGGGGGCCCGCATCGGGCCCCTTCTCATCTGCTCACCGGGCTCCTTCCGGCGCTGCGGCGGTTTCCTATTGACGTGCGGGCGCGCTCCAGCACGTCAATAGTTAACAACAGCCGCCAGCCAATTGGAGGCTGGCGGCTGATGTCGGCCGCAGGCGCACACGTCGCCGGCGTCTGACGTCATTGTCAGTCGCCGGCGAGTGTGCGCTGCTGCAGGGAGCTCACCGCCTGGAGCGCGGACAGGTGAGGAGACTGCTTGTTTTTTTTTTTTTTGTTTTTTTTTATAATGGTGGACACACTGAGCGCAATGCTGGAGGACACTGGGGCAGATTGCTGGAGGACACTGGGGCAGATGGCTGGAGGACACTGGGGCAATGCTGGAGGACACTGGGGCAGATTGCTGGAGGACACCGGGGCAGATTGCTGGAGGACACTGGGGCAGATGGCTGGAGGACACTGGGGCAGATGGCTGGATGACACTGGGGCAGATGGCTGGATGACACTGGGGCAGATGGCTGGAGGACACTGGGGCAGATAGCTGGAGGACACTGGGGCAGATTGCTGGAGGACACTGGGGCAGATTGCTGGAGGACACTGGGGCAGATGGCTGGAGGACACTGGGGCAGATGGCTGGAGGACACTGGGGCAGATGGCTGGAGGACACTGGGGCAGATTGCTGGAGGACACTGGGGCAGATAGCTGGAGGACACTGGGGCAGATTGCTGGAGGACACTGGGGCTATGCTGGAGGACACTGGGGCAGATTGCTGGAGGACACTGGGGCAGATTGCTGGAGGACACTGGGGCAGATGGCTGGAGGACACTGGGGCAGATGGCTGGAGGACACTTGGGCAATGCTGGAGGACGCTGGGGCAGATTGCTGGAGGACACTGGGGCAGATTGCTGGAGGACACTGGGGCAGATGGCTGGAGGACACTGGGGCAGATGGCTGGAGGACACTGGGGCAGATGGCTGGAGGACACTGGGGCAGATAGCTGGAGGACACTGGGGCAGATTGCTGGAGGACACTGGGGCAGATTGCTGGAGGACACTGGGGCAGATGGCTGGAGGACACTGGGGCAGATAGCTGGAGGACACTGCGGCAGATGGCTGGAGGACACTGGGGCAGATGGCTGGAGGACACTGGGGCAGATGGCTAGAGGACACTGGGGCAGATTGCTGGAGGACACTGGGGCAGATAGCTGGAGGACACTGGGGCAGATTGCTGGAGGACACTGGGGCAGATAGCTGGATGACATTGGGGCAGATTGCTGGAGGACACTGGGGCAGATTGCTGGAGGACACTGGGGCAGATGGCTGGAGGACACTGGGGCAGATTGCTGGAGGACACTGGGGCAGATGGCTGGAGGACACTGGGGCAGATGGCTGGATGACACTGGGGCAGATGGCTGGATGACACTGGGGCAGATGGCTGGATGACACTGGGGCAGATGGCTGGAGGACACTGGGGCAGATGGCTGGATGACACTGGGGCAGATGGCTGGAGGACACTGGGGCAGATGGCTGGAGGACACTGGGGCAGATTGCTGGAGGACACTGGGGCAGATTGCTGGAGGACACTGGGGCAGATAGCTGGAGGACACTGGGGCAATGCTGGAGGACACTGGGGCAATGCTGGAGGACACTGGGGCAGATTGCTGGAGGACACTGGGGCAGATGGCTGGAGGACACTGGGGCAGATGGCTGGAGGACACTGGGGCAGATGGCTGGAGGACACTGGGGCAGATTGCTGGAGGACACTGGGGCAGATGGCTGGATGACACTGGGGCAGATGGCTGGAGGACACTGGGGCAGATGGCTGGATGACACTGGGGCAGATGGCTGGATGACACTGGGGCAGATGGCTTGAGGACACTGGGGCAGATGGCTGGAGGACACTGGGGCAGATTGCTGGAGGACACTGGGGCAGATAGCTGGAGGACACTGGGGCAGATTGCTGGAGGACACTGGGGCAATGCTGGAGGACACTGGGGCAATGCTGGAGGACACTGGGGCAGATTGCTGGAGGACACTGGGGCAGATTGCTGGAGGACACTGGGGCAGATGGCTGGAGGACACTGGGGCAGATGGCTGGAGGACACTGGGGCAGATGGCTGGAGGACACTGGGGCAGATGGCTGGAGGACACTGGGGCAGATTGCTGGAGGACACTGGGGCAGATTGCTGGAGACACTGGGGCAGATTGCTGGAGACACTGGGGCAATGCTGGAGACACTGGGGGAAATGCTGGACATACTGGGGCAGATTGCTGGACACATGGTTGGTAATATTCTGGACACACTGTCTGGGGGCAATGCTGGACGCACTGGGGCAGATTGCTGGACACACTGTCTGGAGGCAATATGCTGGACACACTGGGGCACTATGCTGGACATACTGGGGCAGATTGCTGGACACACTGGGGGTAATATGCTGGACACTCTGGGGCAGATTGCTGGACACACTGGGGCAGATTGCTGGACACACTGTCTGGGGGCAATGCTGGACACACTGGGGGCAATATGCTGGAGACACTGGGGCAGATTGCTGGACACTGGGGCAATATGCTGGACATACTGGGGCAGATTGCTGGACACACTGGGGGCAGGACTGGAGGCATGGGCAGAATGTAGACACGGGGCATGATTGGAGACACGGGGCAGAATGAAAGACATGGGGCAGGATTGGATCATGGGGCAGGATGGATACGATGGAGACATATGGGGCAGGATGTGGAGATCATATGGGGTAGAATGGATACTCATGAGGGCAGGATGTGAGAACATATGGCTGGAGCCAGGAATGAGACACACGGGGCCAGGATGTGGAATATTATTACCATAGGGGCTAATTAAGGGATATTATTACTGCAGTGATGTATTTATTTTATTTTTTGAGTATACTGTTTTAAATGGGGGTCGGTCCTGTTACTGTGCAGAGTGACACTATATCGCCTTTTTTTCTTCATGTGGTGTAATGTAGAAGTTGTGAAAAATTAAGTAATGTGGTCTACAAGCGGAGCTCGAGATAACTGTGTTATTACCTGCAGAAACTAGTCCTGGCTGGAAGAAATGATGGCGGTCTGTGCTGGATGAAAGATGAAGGACTTCACCTAGAGACGTCACTGGTGAGTCAGTGTTACCTCTACACTGACACTATACACTGTATACTATATAGAGGTCCTGTGTATAATGTCACTAGTGATCCCCTGTATTACCTCTACACAGACACTGCATACTAAGTACAGATCTCCTGTGAATACTGGCACTTATGGTGATAGTATTGTGTTGTTGTTTTTTACTGATCAGTATTGTAGTATTCAGTCACTATGTGGTGGTAATATGTGGTCTGGAAATGGTGTTGTGGTATTTGTCCCTTGTATGTGATATTTGGTCACCAAGTGGTGGTAATATGTGGTCTTGATATGGTGCGGTGGTATTTGTTCCTTGTATGTGATATTATTCGATCACTGTGGATATAATTTGTGGTCTGGTCATGGGGCGGGGGGCGGTGGTATTTGTTCCTTGTATGTGATATTATTGGTCAAAATATACCTCAATTGTATTGCAGATTCTACCAAATATTTAATAGGTTACAGTAAAGTAGGGCCCGGCCATTTTTCTGGAATAATCTGGTTCGGGTATATCATGACCCCCGTCACATGACCCCCGTCACATGACCCCCGTCACATGACCCCGTCACATGACCCCCGTCACATGACCCCCGTCACATGACCCCCGTCACATGACCCCCGTCACATGACCGGGGGGGGGCCCACAGTGTCTGAACAGCCCGGGGCCCTGGCTACCCTTAATCCACCCCTGGATCCAATTGATTGTTCTTGTTAAATGTGCTGCTTGATAATATTTTACAATGTCCGTAGCTCCCATTTCGCCCATATCTCTTGGTAAGGGATTTAGAGTTAATATGTAGTTTACACTTTTGCCAAATTTAATTGAAGAATAGGGAATGTACTTTAGTTAAAATGAGGTGGGAATTTGAATTGGAAGCATGTTAAAAATGTAGATGCATTTAGGTAGAATTAAACTTTTTAGAATATTCTTCTTTCCTATCCAGGATAGAAAAGCATCTTTCCAACAGGGAAGGCAAGTGGTTGCAGTTTCTAACAGATGATTAAAATTAAGTGCGAAGATATCTTTATCAGAGGCACTCAGCTGGATACCTAAGTACGTTAAACTTCTAGATTGCCAGGGAAAAGGGAATGTAGATTTGAGGATACCTACTATGTTATCAGGCAGGCTCAGCATTTCCGATTAGGTTTAGTTAATTTTTAAATTAGAGAATTTACTGTAGCTCTCCAAGATTTTCATCATGGCCGGAATGCTCCTCAGAGGCTTAGATATTACTAACAAGAGGTCATCCGCAAACGCCGCTGTTTTGTAATGGGTGCCCTGGATTTGTAGGCCTTCTACTTCAACACATTGTTGAATAGCCTGTAAGAGTGTTTCAAGTGTCATGACAAAAAGTAATGGAGACAGTGGACAGCCCTGCCTCGTTCCATTGAAAATTTAGAATGAGTAGTTTTTCTCCTTTTATGCCCATAGCAGCCAATGACTCAGAGGTATTCTTTGCAGTATGAGATGGCGCATTGTCATGCATGAAGATGATTTTGCTCCTGAAGGCACGTTTCTGCTTTTTATACCATTGAAGAAAGTTGTCAGTCAGAAACTCTATATACTATGCAGAGGTCATTTTCACACCTTCAGGTATCTTAAAGGGCCCTACCAGCTGTTTCCCCATGATTCCGGCCCAAAACATGACTCTCCTCCACCTCCTTGCTGACGTTGCAGCCTTGTTGGGACATGGTGGCCATCCACCAACCATCCAGTACTGCATCCATCTGGACCATTCAGGGTTGCTCGATACTCATCAGTAAACAAGACTGTTTGAAAATTAGTTTTCATATATGTCTAGGCCCACTGCAACCGTTTCTGCTTGTGAACACTGTTTAGGGTTGGCCGATTAGTAGGTTTATGAACCAAAGCAAGCCTTTGAAGGATCCTACACCTTGAGGTTTGAGGGACTCCAGAAGCACCAGCAGCTTCAAATATATGCTTGCTGATTTGTAATGGCTTTTTAGCAGCTGCTCACTTAATCCGATGAACTTGCCTGGCAGAAACCTTCCTCATATGCCTCTATCAGCACGAACACATCTGTGCTCAGATTCAGCCACAAATCTCATAACATTACAATGATCACCCTTATGTTTTCGGGAAATATCTAATGTTTTCATCCCTTGACCAAGGCATTGCACTATTTGATGCTTTTCGGCAGCAGAGAGATCCTTTTTCTTTCCCAAGTTACTTGAAAACCATGGCCTGCTTAATAATGTTAATAAACAAAATTTTTAAGTAGTTTCCCTTTAATTAGAATCACCTGGAAAACTAATTATCACATGTGTTTAAGATTGATTTCAGTGATCCATTGAGCCTTGAGACACAATACCATCCATGACTTTATTTGAAAAACAAAACAATTAGATCTTTATGACACTTAAATCCAATTTGCATAATCATTTGGAACACAGTGTACAGTTAATTATTCAACTCTACCCACAAATGTTAATTGGGTTGAGGTCTAGGGACTATAGGGGCAAATCCAGCACCACCACTTTATTGTCATTGAACCAGTATTCCGTCAATCTCTACATATGCTTTTGGGTCTTTGTCCTGCTGGATGCTACTTCATATGCATACAGTGGGTTGCAATCTCACAAATCAGGTAGTGCACTGGCACATCATTTTTATTTTTCAAAACCAGGAAGCAGTGCTTCATCATGTAAATATTATTAAAATGAGCTGACATTTTACTGGCAATAGTCAACACTTTCCTCTGGTAGGTATATTTTTAAAAAGAATGTTGCACAATTAAATTCAGGACTAGAAATGAGCAAATCTGGTGAGTAGGGTTGAGCGAAACGGATCGGTCATTTTCATAAGTCGCCGACTTTTGACAAAGTCGGGTTTCATGAAACCTGACCCGATCCCTGTGTGGGGTAGGCCACGCGGTCGGCGACCTTCGCGCCAAAGTCGCGTTTCATAATGACACGTTCAGCGCCATTTCTCAGCCAATGAAAAAGGACGCAGAGTGTGGGCAGCATGATGACATAGTTCTCGGTCCCCACCATCTTAGAGAAGGGCATGGCAGTGATTGGCTTGCTTTCTGCAGCGTCCCAGGGGCTATAAAGGGGCATGCACGCCGACCGCCATCTTAATGCTGCTGATCTGAGCATAGGGAGAGGTTGCTGCTGCTTCGTCAGAAGCAGGGATAGCGTTAGGCAGGGAATATAAACCCCCAAACCGCTTGTGCTGTAGCGATTTCCACTGTCCAACACCACCTTTTCCTTGCAGGGACAGTGGAGGTTAGATTTCTGTGCATCAGCTCTGTAGCTTATAAGGCTCCCTGATAGCTGCATTTCTGTTTGTACGCCGCTGTGCAAACCAACTGCTTTTTTCAAAGCACAAATCCTGTTGCTCCTTCCTTTCTGCACAGCTATCTTGTTTGTTTGTCCACACTTTTGTGTGCAGCAGTCCTTTTTATTGCTGCCTGCCATACTTTTCTGAGATTACTGTAGGGAGATAGTAATTGTAGTACAGTCCCTTTTTTAATATATATATCTTCAAGCCACTTTCTGCCCCTTAAACTGTGATGTGTGAAACAGTGGGCCTGTATTTTTCTGCACTGTCTCACACCTAAAAAGGGAGATTTATATTGCCAATCAGTGCATCTGTGCCAGTCCAGTCTGATGTATCTGTCAGTCATTTTCTGCCACAGAAACAATACTGTAAAACAGTGGGACAGATTTATACACTAGTCTTCCATATATGTTGTGAATTCTGTGGCTGAGTTCACTTCTGTGGTCACAAGTGGTATTGCAGTCTCTGGGCTTCCTCCCTCAGGTGTTTTGGTGAGCTCGTTGGCTGCCTTGCTATTTAGCTCCACCTGAGTCTGTCTTCCTTGCTCCTTGTCAATGTTCCAGTGTTGGATCTGAGCTACTGCATCTTTCCTTGGGCCTGCTGCTCTGCTAGATAAGTGCTTCTAGTTTGTTTTCTGTTTTTTTCTGTCCAGCTTGCTATTGTCTTTTGCTGGAAGCTCTGAGAAGCAGAGGGGTGCACCGCCGTGCTGTTAGTTCGGCACGGTGGGTCTTTTTGCCCCTTTGAGTGGTTTTCGTTTTAGGGTTTTTTGTAGACTGCATAGTTCTCTTTGCTATCCTCGCTCTGTCTAGAATATCGGGCCTCACTTTGCTGAATCTATTTCATTCCTACGTTTGTCTTTTCATCTTGCTAACAGTCATTATATGTGGGGGGCTGCCTATTCCTTTGGGGTATTTCTCTGAGGTAAGTCAGGCTTGTATTTCTATCTTCAGGCTAGTCAGCTCCTCAGGCAGTGCCGAGTTGCATAGGTAGTTGTTAGGCGCAATCCACTGCTGCTTATAGTTGTGTGAGGATAGATCAGGTACTGCAGTCTACAGAGATTCCACGTCTCAGAGCTCGTCCTATTGTTTTTGGTTATTGCCAGATCTCTGTATGTGCGCTGATTACTGCACGCTGTGTTGCCTGATTGCCAGCCATAACAGTACAAGGAGCCAAACCAATGATTCCCAATAGAGGGAAAAAAGAAATCCTGACATCATTTTTTTTTCTTAGCTCTGTCTTCAGTCTTTTTTTTCCCCTAGACATTAGAGTGCTTCAGGACACAGCTGTGGACATGGATATTCAGGCTCTGTGCTCCTCAATGGATAATCTCGTTGTAAATGTACAATAGATTCAGCAAAGTGAGGCCCGATATTCTAGACAGAGCGAGGATAGCAAAGAGAACTATGCAGTCTACAAAAAACCCTAAAACGAAAACCACTCAAAGGGGCAAAAAGACCCACCGTGCCGAACTAACAGCACGGCGGTGCACCCCTCTGCTTCTCAGAGCTTCCAGCAAAAGACAATAGCAAGCTGGACAGAAAAAAACAGAAAACAAACTAGAAGCACTTATCTAGCAGAGCAGCAGGCCCAAGGAAAGATGCAGTAGCTCAGATCCAACACTGGAACATTGACAAGGAGCAAGGAAGACAGACTCAGGTGGAGCTAAATAGCAAGGCAGCCAACGAGCTCACCAAAACACCTGAGGGAGGAAGCCCAGAGACTGCAATACCACTTGTGACCACAGAAGTGAACTCAGCCACAGAATTCACAACACATATAAAAACAAAAAGGGGAGATTAATATTGGCAAATCTGTGCATCTGTGCAAGTCCAGTCTGTGGTATCGGTCTGTCATTTTCTGCCACAGAACTATACTGTAAAACAGTGGGCCAGATTTATTTACTAGTCTCCCATAAAAAAAAAGAAGGGGAGATTAATATTGGCAAATCTGTGCATCTTTGCCAGTCCAGTCTGTGGTATCTGTCAGTCATTTTCTGCCACAGAAACTATACTGTAAAACAGTGGGCCAGATTTATTCACTAGTCTCCCATAAAAAAGAAGGGGAGATTAATATTGGCAAATCTGTGCATCTGTGCCAGTCCAGTCTGATGTATCTGTCAGTCATTTTCTGCCACAGAAACAATACTGTAAAACAGTGGGCCAGATTTATACACTAGTCTTCCATATAAAAACAAAAAGGGGAGATTAATATTGGCAAATCTGTGCATCTTTGCCAGTCCAGTCTGTGGTATCTGTCAGTCATTTTCTGCCACAGAAACTATACTGTAAAACAGTGGGCCAGATTAATTCACTAGTCTCCCATAAAAAAAAGGAAGGGGAGATTAATATTGGCAAATCTGTGCATCTGTGCCAGTCCAGTCTGTGGTATCTGTCAGTCATTTTCTGCCACAGAAACTATACTGTAAAACAGTGGGCCAGATTTATTCACTATTCTCCCATAAAAAAGAAGGGGAGATTAATATTGGCAAATCTGTGCATCTGTACCAGTCCAGTCTGTAGTATCTGTCAGTCATTTTCTGCCACAGAAAATATATTGTAATACAGTGGGCCAGATTTATTCACTAGTAGTGTTGAGCGATACCTTCCGATATTTGAAAGTATCGGTATCGGATGGTATCGGCCGATATCTCAAAAATATCGGATATCGGTATCGGCGATATCCGATATTTTTGAGATATCGGCCGATACCAATACCGATATCCGATACCAATGCAAGTCAATGGGACACAAATATCGGAATGTATCCTGAATAGTTCCCAGGGTCTGAAGGAGAGGAAACTCTCCTTCAGGCCCTGGGATCCATATTAATGTAAAAAATAAAGAATAAAAATAAAAAATATGGATATAATCACCCCTCCGAAGGACCCTGGCTGTCACCGCTGCGAGCGTCTGCTTCCGTTCATAAGAATGCAGTGAGTGATGGACCTTCGATAATGTCACGGTCAGGTGACCGGTCACCTGACCGCTCACGTGACCGCGACGTCATCTAAGGTCCTTCACTCTCTGCATTCTCAGGAACAGAGGCAGACGCTTGCAGCGGTGACAGCCAGGGTTCGTCGGAGGGGTGAGTATATCCATATTTTTTATTTTTATTCTTTATTTTTTACATGAATATGGATCCCAGGGCCTGAAGGAGAGTTTCCTCTCCTCCAGACCCTGGGAACCATACGCACCGCACACGCCGAAGATGACTAGGAACTTCCGATTCCGATTTCCGATATCACAAAAATATCGGAACTCGGTATCAGAATTCCGATACAGCAAATATTGGCCGATACCCGATACTTGCAGTATCAGAATCCTCACACTATTCACTAGTCTTCCATATAAAAAAAAGTAGGGGAGATTTTTATTTCCAGTGTGTGCATCTGCGTCAGTCCTGTTAGTCTACGTTCACATTAGCGTTCCGCTAATGTGCGTCGCTGTTGCGTCGGCGACGCAGCGGCGACGCAGCGGCGACGCGCCCCTATGTTTAACATAGGGGACGCGTGCGTTTTTTGGGTGGCGTTTTTCGACACGTGTGTCGTTTCCGACGCTAGCGTCGGACGCAAGAAAATGCAACAAGTTGCATTTTTCGTGCGTCCGATTTTCGTCAAAAAACGTTTTTTGTGCGTCGTGCGTTGCGTCGCCGACGCACCGGCGCGCAACGCTAATGTGAACGTAGCCTTAGTGGCATATCTGTCAGCCACTGTCTGCCACTGAAGCTGTGTACTGTAATACAGTGGGCCTGATTTTCCCTGCAGTCTCACACACCTATAAAGGGAGATTTAAATTCACAACAAGTTTGCGTCCACCTTGTAACTGGTTTTACAGTACCAAAAACTGTTTGTTAGTTTGCTTACATATTTCCAAGAATGAGGAAGTCTGGTGGAAGAGGTCGTGGCCGTGGGCGGTCATTGCCAGCTTGTAATGATGGTAGTGGTGGTGGAGCATCAGGTGGTCGTGGGAAAAGCAATATAGCACCTAAGTCTCGAGTTGTTCAGCCACCGTCATTATCTGGCTACACAAGGCCTCGAACGCTCCCTTTTTTGAGAGTAGGAAAACTGCTTTTAAAGCAGGAGCAGGAGGAACAAGTTTTGGCTTTCCTTGCTGACTCTGCCTCTAGCTCTTTTGCCTCCTCTTCGGAAAGTGCAAAATGTAAAAGCAGCGTGTCGTCAGTGGATGTTCCCAGTCAGGGACAAGTCACTTCCTTGTGTTCTTCCCCCAGAACAACAGAGAAGGATGCGTCAGGCGACACAACAGGCTACTCCATGGAGCTCTTTACACATACCGTTCCTGGGTTAGAAAGGGAAATTGTTAACAGGCCATGCCCTTTACAAGATGAATCGGACATGGAGTGCACAGATGCACAGCCACAGCCAGATTATTATGCTGTTCCTTTGACTCAGACCAGAACATTGCCCTCGCAGTGTACTGATCCAGAATCTGACCCTGATGAGACTATGGAGCCCCGTCACGAACGCTATATCACCGGCTTACACGGTGACACAGAGGAAGGTGCACAGGTCATAGAAGAGGAGGTCATAGATGACCCAGTTGTTGACCCTGATTGGCAGCCATTGGGGGAACAGGGTGCAGCCGGCAGTAGCTCTGAAGCGGAGGAGGAGAAGCCGCAGCAGGCATCAACACCACAAGAGGTTCCATCTGGCAGGCCGGTATCTGGCCAAAAACATGTGGCAAAATTAAAAACAGTTGTAGGACAGCGTGGCCATCCGGTTAAAGAAGCTCAGTGTGCAATGCCTGAAAAGGTATCCGATAGTAGGAAGAGTGCAGTCTGGCATTTTTTTAACCAAGATCCAAATGATCAGTGCAAAGTCATCTGTAAGAAATGCTGAAGGACCTTCAGCAGAGGTCAGAATGTTAAAAATCTAAATACAAGTTGCATGCGTAGACATTTAAACACCATGCACTTGCAAGCCTGGACTAACTACCAAACGTCCCTTAACGTTGTTGCACCCTCTCACAATGAAGCTAGTCAGCAACGCTACATCCCTTCCCTCACTGTAAGCCCACCATTTACCACACCACCTGCAGCAAATGTGGAGGTTTCGTCGCAAGGCCAAAGCAGTCAGGGAATGACCTGGTTCTTGGTAGGAAACACTGAATGTAGGCCAACAGCAAGAATACCATCACCAACCCTCTCTGTCTGCCTTGTCCACCTGCACCCCCGCTAGTTCCACCATATGCAGCTCTCCAGTCCAGCTCACCCTACAAGAGACTATCATTAGGAAAAGGAAGTACTCATCCTCTCATCCGCATACACAGGGTTTGAACGCCCACATTGCTAGACTAATCTCGTTAGAGATGATGCCCTACCGGTTAGTTGAAAGCGAAGCTTTCAAAGCCCTGATGGACTACGCTGTACCACGATACAAGCTACCCAGTCGACACTTCTTTTCGAGAAAAGCCATCCCAGCCCTCCACCAGCATGTAAAAAACCACATTGTCCACTCAGGCAACCTGTGAGTAGAAAGGTGCACCTGACAACAGATGCATGGACCAGAAGACATGGCCAGGGGGGTTACGTGTCCATCACAGCACACTGGGTTAATGTGGTGGATGCAGGGTCCACACGGGACAGCAATATTGAGACAGTTCTGCCTAGCCCACGGTCTAGAAAACAGTTGGCTGTAGGCGTTCGCCCCCACCCTCCTCCTCCTCGTCCTCCAGCAGAAGCGAGAGCTCATCCACAGACCGAAGTCACACGACCACTCCATCCGCAGCTGCCACTGTTGCACACGAGGTGTCCCATTATGGAACAGCTAGTGACAAGCGTCAGCAGGCTGTATTGGCAATGAAGTGTTTGGGCGACAACAGACACACCGCGGAAGTTCTGTCTGAGTTCTTGCAGCAAGAAACTCAGTCATGGCTGGGCAGTGTACATCTTGAGGCAGGCAAGGTAGTGAGTGATAGCAGAAGGAATTTTATGGCTGCCATAGCCCTTTCACAACTGAAACACATTCCATGCCTGGCTCACACCTTAAACCTGGTGGTGCAGTGCTTTCTGAAAAGTTATCCGGGGTTACCTGACCTGCTCCTGAAGGTGCGCAGACTTTGCTCGCACATCCGCCGTTCGCCCGTACACTCCAGCCGTATGCAGAACCATCAGCGATCTTTGAACCTTCCCCAGCATCGCCTAATCATCGACATTGCAACAAGGTGGAACTCCACACTGCACATGTTTCAGAGACTGTGCGAACAGAGGCGTGCTGTTATGTATTTGTGGAAGGATACACATACACGGGCAGGCAGTTGGATGGCAGACATGGAGTTGTCAGGTGTGCAGTGGTCGAAGCTTCAAGACCTCTGTCAAGTCCTTCAGTGTCTTGATGAATGCACACGGCTGGTTAGTGCAGACAACGCCATAATAAGCATGAACATCCCCCTAATGCGTCTGCTGATGCAAAGTTTGACGCACTTAAAGGAGCAGGTGTCTGCAGCCGAGAACGAGGGAAGCCTTGATGACAGTCAGCCATTGTCTGGTCAGGGAAGTCTACTGGACGAGGTGGCGGGCGAGAGGAGGAGGACGAGGGGGATGATGGGGATGAGTATTCTTTGGATGAGGAAGCTTCTCAGGGGGCAATAGAAACTGGTGGCGTTGCAAGGCCAGGTTCAGCGTTTTTGAGGGAGGCAAGTGACGTTGATTTGCCCGAAAGTGCTCCTCAACCCAGCACAATCAGTGAATTGACAACTGGAACATTGGCCCACGTGGCGGATTATGCCTTGCGTATCCTAAAAAGGGACCCGTGCATAATAAAAATGATGACCGATGACGATTACTGGTTGGCCTGCCTCCTGGATCCACGCTATAAAGGGAAACTGCAAAATATCATGCCACATGAGAACCTTGAACAAATATTGGCAACCAAACAAGCAACTCTTGTTGACTGTTTGATTCAGGCATTCCCAGCACACAGTGACGGTGATGGTTCTCACATGAGCTGCAGGGGGCAACAGGGCAGAGGTGTTAGAGGTGCACAAATCAGAAGTGGTGTTGGACAGAGGGGTTTTCTGACCAGGTTGTGGAGTGATTTCGCAATGACCGCAGACAGGACAGGTACTGCAGCATCAATTTAAAGTGACAGGAGACAACATTTGTCCAGGATGGTTACTAACTATTTTTCCTCCCCTATCGATGTTCTCCCTCACCCGTCATTCCCATTTGATTACTGGGCATCCAAAATAGACACCTGGCCTGAATTGTCCGAATATGCATTGCAGGAGCTCGCTTGCCCAGCACCTAGTGTGCTATCAGAAAGAGTATTCAGTGCTGCTGGTTCAATACTGACCGAAAAAAGGACTCGTCTGGCTACCCAAAATGTTGATGATCTAACCTTCATTAAAATGAACCACTCATGGATTTCTAATTATTTTGCCCCACCTTTGCCAGCTAACACCTAGCTTTCCTGTAAAAATGTCTTGCTTTTGGACTGGTCTTACTGACTGTTCCAATCTCTTAATTTGCAGCTGCTATATGTCCAGCATACGACATGTTTATACCTCCCTAAATGGGCTGACTCCCCTCACGGGGCCGTGGTCTTGCCACTTGGCGCAAGCACCCGTGAGAGTACCGTTTGTCTGACGAGGTGGATGTGCCCACTTTAGATCGATGGCACTGGCACTGGGTCCATCATAGTACAATGAAGTGTCTCTGGCGGTGGTGGCGTGCACCCAGTGTCAGACACACCGTTGTAACATGAGGGGCCCTGGGTCAGTACCGCCGGGCACGAAAGAGTGTCCCCCCAGCTCAAACTGTGCTCTACCACTTGCAAAATTATCTCTCACAGCTCCACCGCTGTTTAGTCTATGCGGTGAATTCCTTCAATGCCTGGCACTGACAATACCAATTTGTTGACATGTATGATGCTAGTTAAAATATTCAGTGGCCCTGTCCTACATTTACACCAGTAAATACTTTGCGCCAAATAACAATGTCTGAAAGTCAGCAGGAGCCCACCTCTGTACCTAAGTATGCCACCCTTTTTTTTGTTTTGTTTTTTTGCGAGACATTAACGTCTAGGTATTATTTTGGAGTAGGGTTGAGCGAAACGGGTCGAACATTTTCAAAAGTCGCCGACTTTTGGCGAAGTCGAGTTTCATGAAACCCGATCCGACCCCTGTGCGTGGTCGGCCATGCGGTACGCGACTTTCGCGCCAAAGTCGCGTTTCAATGACGCGAAAAGCGCCATTTCTCAGCCAATGAAGGTAAACGCAGAGTGTGGGCAGCGTGATGACATAGGTCCTGGTCCCCACCATCTTAGAGAAGGGCATTGCAGTGATTGGCTTGCTGTCTGCGGCGTCACAGGGGCTATAAAGGGGAGTTCCCGCCGACCGCCATGTTACTGCTGCTGATCTGAGCCTAGGGAGAGGTTGCTGCCGCTTCGTCAGAAGCAGGGATAGCGTTAGGCAGGGTCCATTAACCACAAAACCGCTTGTGCTGTAGCGATTTCCACTGCCCAACACCACCTTCGGTGTGCAGGGACAGTGGAAGCTCCTTTTTTTTTTTTTTTCCTCAGCGCTGTAGCTCATTGGGCTGCCCTAGAAGGCTCCCTGATAGCTGCATTGCTGTGTGTACGCCGCTGTGCAAATCAACTGCTTTTTTCAAAGCACAAATCCTCTTGTTCCTTCCTTTCTGCACAGCTATCTTGTTTGTTTGTCCACACTTTTTATTTAATTTGTGCATCAGTCCACTCCTTATTGCTGCCTGCCATACCTGGCTGAGATTACTGCAGGGAGATAGTAATTGAAGGACAGTTCCTTTTTTTTTTTTTTTTTCTTTGTGGGAGATTAAGATTGACATTTCTGCTAGAGTGCCATCTCTGTCTGTGTCATCTCTCACTCAGTGGGCCATAGAAAGCCTATTTATTTTTTTGCTTGATTTGGGTTCCAAAATCTACCAGAAAAAATCACAACATCAATCAGTGGGAGAAAAATATTGGCCTCAGGGCTTGTGTGCCACTCCTTACTCCTGTGTGTGCCATCTCTCACTCAGTGGGCCATAGAAAGCCTATTAATTTTTTTGCTTGATTTGGGTTCTAAATTCTACCTGAAAAAATCAATAAATCAATCAGTGGGAGATTAATATTGGCCTTTGGGCTTGTGTGCTAGTCCTGACTCCTGTGTGCGTCCTCTCTCACTCAGTGGGCCCTACAAAGCCTTTTTTTTTTTTTTTTTCCTAAATTCTCCCTGAAACAATCATTTCATTTTATTTGTTTTATAAATTCTTCTGTAAAAAATAATTTTTTTTTAATTTTTTTTTTTTCTGAAGTCTCCCTTTTAAAAAAAACAAACACAAATCAGTGGGAGATAAATATTTACATTTGCGCTTCAGTGACAGTCCTGCGTGTGTGCCATCTCATTTGTTGCCAACAACAACAGAGTGTGTAACATTGTGGCTGATTTTCGTTGTGGTCTCACCCACCTGTAAAGGGGTAGCTAAATCATACTGAAGTTATAGCTCACCGTGTAAGTTGTGTGACAGCAACAAATACCGTTCGTTTGGTAACGTTTTTAAAACAATGAGGAAGTCTGGTGGAAGAGGTCGTGGCCGGGGGCGTTCATTGTCAGCTGGTAATGAGGGTAGTGGTAGTGGTGGAGCATCAGGTGGTCGTGGGAAAAAAAATATTGCACCTAAGTCTGGAGCTGTGGAGCCAGGTTCGTCGTCTGGCTACACAAGGCCTCGAACCCTCCCTTTTCTGGGAGTAGGAAAACCGCTTTTAAAGCCGGAGCATCAAGAGCAAGTTTTGGCTTATCTTGCTGACTCAGCCTCTAGCTCTTTTGCCTCCTCTCGTGAAACTGGTAAAAGTAAAAGCAGCGCGTCGTTAGTGGATGTTCACGGTCAGGGACAAGTCGCTTCCTTGTCCTCTTCAGCAAAAACAACAACAGAGAAGAATGCAGCAGGCGACACAACGGGTTACTCCATGGAGCTCTTTACACATACCGTCCCTGGCTTAGAAAGTGAAGCAGTTAACAGTCCATGCCCATTACAAGTTGAATCTGACATGGAGTGCACTGATGCACAGCCACAGCCAGACTACTATGCTGGTCCTTTGACTCAGACCACAACATTGCCCTCGCAGGGTGCTGATCAAGAATCAGACCCTGATGAGACTATGTTGCCCCATCACGAACGCTATACCACCGACCGACACGGTGACACAGACGAAGTTGCACACGAGCTACAAGAAGAGGTAATAGATGACCCAGTTCTTGACCCCGATTGGCAGCCATTGGGGGAACAGGGTGCAGGCGGCAGCAGTTCTGAAGCGGAGGAGGAGGGGCCGCAGCAGGCATCAACATCGCAACAGGTTCCATCTGCCGGGCCCGTATCTTGGCCAAAACGCGTGGCAAAGTCAAAACCTGTTGGAGGACAGCGTGGCCATCCGGTTAAAGCTCAGTCTGCAATGCCTGAAAAGGTATCCGATGCTAGAAAGAGTGCAGTCTGGCATTTTTTTAAACAACATCCAATTGATCAGCACAAAGTAATCTGTCAAAAATGTTCAACTACCTTAAGCAGAGGGCAGAATCTGAAAAGTCTCAATACAAGTTGCATGCATAGACATTTAACCACCATGCATTTGCAAGCTTGGACTAACTACCAAACGTCCCTTAAGATTGTAGCACCCTCGGCCAATGAAGCTACTCATCAACGCAACATCCCTTCCGGCAGTGTAGGGCCACCATTTTCTGCACCACCTGCAGTATCTGTGCAGGTTTCTTTGCCAGGCCAAAGCAGTCAGGGTCAGGGAATCTCCAGTTTCGTAGTAGGAAACACTGCATCTAGGGCACCGGCGGCAACAATACCATCTCCCACCGTCTCTCAGTCTGCCATGTCCACCGGCACCCCCGCTAGTTCCACGATCTCCAGCTCTCCAGTCCAGCTCACCCTACATGAGAGTATGGTTAGAAAAAGGAAGTACTTAGCCTCGCATCCGCGTACACAGTGTTTGAACGCCCACATAGCTAGACTAATCTCGTTAGAGATGATGCCCTACCGGTTAGTTGAAAGCGAAGCTTTCAAAGACCTGATGGACTACGCTGTACCACGCTACGAGCTACCCAGTCGACACTTTTTTTCCAGAAAAGCCATCCCAGCCCTCCACCAGCATGTTAAAGAGCGCATCGTCCATGCACTCAGGCAATCTGTGAGCACAAAGGTGCACCTGACAACAGATGCATGGACCAGTAGGCATGGCCAGGGACGTTACGTGTCCATCACGGCACACTGGGTAAATGTGGTGGATTCAGGGTCCACAGAGGACAGCAAGTTTGGGACAGTTCTGCCTAGCCCACGATCTAGGAAACAGTTGGCTGTAGCCGTTCGCACCCCCTCCTCCTCCTCCTCCTCCTCGTCCTCCTGCAGAAGCGAGAGCTCGTCCACAGACCGCAGTCGCACAACCACTCCATCCGCAGCTGCCACTGTTGCACACCAGGTCTCCCATTATGGGGCAGCTACTGGCAAACGTCAGCAGGCTGTATTGGCTATGAAGTGTTTGGGCGACAACAGACACACCGCGGAAGTTCTGTCCGAGTTCTTGCAGCAAGAAACGCAGTCGTGGCTGGGCACTGTAGATCTTGAGGCAGGCAAGGTAGTGAGTGATAACGGAAGGAATTTCATGGCTGCCATCTCCCTTTCCCAACTGAAACACATTCCTTGCCTGGCTCACACCTTAAACCTGGTGGTGCAGTGCTTCCTGAAAAGTTATCCGGGGTTATCCGACCTGCTCCTCAAAGTGCGTGGACTTTGCGCACATATCCGCCGTTCGCCTGTACACTCCAGCCGTATGCAGACCTATCAGCGTTCTTTGAACCTTCCCCAGCATCGCCTAATCATAGACGTTGTTACAAGGTGGAACTCAACACTGCACATGCTTCAGAGACTGTGCGAACAGAGGCGGGCTGTTATGTTTTTGTGGGAGGATACACATACACGGGCAGGCAGTAGGATGGCAGACATGGAGTTGTCAGGTGTGCAGTGGTCGAAGATTCAAGACATGTGTCAAGTCCTTCAGTGTTTTGAGGAATGCACACGGCTGGTTAGTGCAGACAACGCCATAATAAGCATGAGCATCCCCCTAATGTGTCTGCTGATGCAAAGTTTGACGCACATAAAGGATCAGGCGTCTGCACCAGAGGAAGAGGAAAGCCTTGATGACAGTCAGCCATTGTCTGGTCAGGGCAGTGTACAGGACGAGGTAGCGGGCGAAGAGGAGGTGGAGGATGAGGAGGATGATGGGGATGAGTATATTTTTAATGAGGAAGCTTTCCCGGGGTCATTGGAAATTGGTGGCGTGGCAAGGGCGGGTTCTGGTTTTTTGAGGGACACAAGTGACGTAGATTTGCCTGCAACTGCCCCTCAACCAAGCACAACCGCAGATTTGACAACTGGAACTTTGGCCCACATGGCGGATTATGCCTTGCGTATCCTCAAAAGGGACACACGCATTACAAAAATGATGAACGATGACGATTACTGGTTGGCCTGCCTCCTTGATCCTCGCTATAAAGGCAAATTGCAAAATATTATGCCACATGAGAACTTGGAACTAATATTAGCAACAAAACAATCAACTCTTGTTGACCGTTTGCTTCTGGCATTCCCTGCACACAGCGCCCGTGATCGTTCTCACACGAGCTCCAGGGACCAGCAGACCAGAGGTGTTAGAGGGGCAGAAATCAGAAGTGGCGTTGGCCAGAGGGGTTTTCTGACCAGGTTGTGGAGTGATTTTGCTATGACCGCAGACAGGACAGGTACTGCAGCATCAATTCAAAGTGACAGGAGACAACATTTGTCCAGTATGGTTACAAACTATTTTTCATCCCTTATCGACGTTCTCCCTCAACCGTCATTCCCATTTGATTACTGGGCATCCAAATTAGACACCTGGCCAGAATTGGCAGAATATGCATTGCAGGAGCTTGCTTGCCCGGCAGCTAGTGTCCTATCAGAAAGAGTATTCAGTGCTGCAGGTTCAATACTAACTGAAAAAAGGACTCGTCTGGCTACCCAAAATGTAGATGATCTAACCTTCATTAAAATGAACCACAACTGGATTTCGAAATCTTTTGCCCCACCTTGCCCGGCTGACACCTAACTTTCCTATGAAAAGGTCTTGCCTGTGGACTCTTCTGAATGACTTTTCCAATCTCGTAATTTTCTGCACCTGATTGTCCAGCATACGACATGTTTACTCCTAACAAAATGGCCAAACTCCCCACACGGGGCCGTGGTATCGCCACTTTGCGCCAGCACCCGTGAGAGTGCTGTTTGTCTGAAGAGGTGGGTGTGCCCGCTTTTGGTCGACGGCACTGCCACTGGGTCCCTCATAGTACAATAAAGTGTCTCTGGCGGTGGTGGTGCGCACCCAACGTCAGACACACCATTGTAATATGAGGGGCCCTGGGCCTGTACCGCCGGCCACAAGACAGTTCCCCCCCCCAGCTCAAACAGTGCTCTACCACTAGCAAAATTATCTCTCACAGCTTCACCAATGTTTAGTCTATGCGCTGACATCCTTCAATGCCTGGCACTGACAATACCATTGTTTTGACATTTTTGTTATGTTAGGCCTTCGAAGCCTGTCTGCGGTCCGTTCTTTCTACAACTACTACACTGACCAGGCCACTGCTGGCCGTGTTCCCCTGGAACCAATTTAAACTTGCCTACAGCCAGCCCAATTTTGTTATGTTAGGCCTTCTTAGCCTGTCTGCCGTCACTCCTTCCACTAGACTTCCACTGACCAGACCACTGTTGCCCGTGTACCCCTGGAACCAATTTTAAATTGCCAACAGCCAAATGTTATTATGTTAGGCCTTTGATGCCTGTCTGCCGTCACTCCTTCCACTAGACTTCCACTGACCAGACCACTGTTGCCCGTGTACCCCTGGAACCAATTTTAAATTGCCAACAGCCCAATGTTATGATGTTAGGCCTTTGATGCCTGTCTGCCGTCACTCCTTCCACTAGGCCTCCACTGACCTGTCTACTGCTGCCCGTGTTCCCATGGAACCAATTGTAAATTGCCTACAGCCAGCCCATTTTATTACGTTAGGCCTTCGAAGCCTGTCTGCGGTCCCTCCTTCCACTAGGCCTCCACTTACCTGTCTACTGCTGCCCGTGTTCCCCTGGAACCAATTTTAAATTGCCTACAGGCAGCCCAATTTATTATGTTAGGCCTTCGAAGCCTGTCTGCGGTCCCTCCTTCCACTAGGCCTCCACTTACCTGTCTACTGCTGCCCGTGTTCCCCTGGAACCAATTTTAAATTGCCTACAGCCAGCCCATTTTATTATGTTAGGCCTTCGAAGCCTGTCTGCGGTCCCTCCTTCCACTAGGCCTCCACTTACCTGTCTACTGCTGCCCGTGTTCCCCTGGAACCAATTTTAAATTGCCTACAGGCAGCCCAATTTATTATGTTAGGGCTTCGAAGCCTGTCTGCGGTCCCTCCTTCCACTAGGCCTCCACTGACCTGTCTACTGCTGCCCGTGTTCCCCTGGAACCAATTTTAAACTGCCTACAGGCAGCCCAATTTATTATGTTAGGGCTTCGAAGCCTGTCTGCGGTCCCTCCTTCCACTAGGCCTCCACTGACCTGTCTACTGCTGCCCGTGTACCCCTTGAACCAACATCATAAAATAAAAAAAAAAGTATTTTGCTTATAAAAAAGAAAATACTGGTGAGATATCAAATGCAGACATTTTAACATTAAAAACAAACACACAACTAAAATCTGGTACAGTACTAAAAATGGCCACCAGCTACAATTACTTTATCCTGCAAGTATTTAACTGAAAGGTTTTTTAAATTGAAAACACAGATATGGCATCCACCGAGTGTTGTCCTGTCGCGTCTTCTTTATATTATTGCCGAGAAGATGCAAAACAATGAAAATAATAAAATCATTAATTACCAAAATAATAGAGAAAGTCAACACCACATTGCAAATAAACATTCATTCCAAATAAAGAAGCAGGGCGCGTCCGAGGGTGAGTATATACCTAATAAGAATATAATCACCCTCGGACGCGCAATGCTTATTTCCAACAGCCTTCCTTCCTAAGAATCAGCCCTTCCGTGGTGTAGAGAGACGTTGTGTTACACTTCAAGGTGTTCCCCAGGTTGTCTTTCCTGAGCTTCGATCTTCCGGCTCTCGTTTAGTAGTTCTTGGAAACTACACTGCATTAGGCCTTCAAATTGGGTATGGGGTGTAAAGAGAGGGTGTGTTACACTCCAAGGTGTTCCCCAGGTTGCCTTTCCTGAGCTTCGATCTTCCGGCTCTCGTTTAGTAGTTGTTGGAAACTACGCTGCATTAGGCCTTCAAATTGGGTATGGGGTGTAGAGAGAGGGTGTGTTACACTCCAAGGTGTTCCCCAGGTTGCCTTTCCTGAGCTTCGATCTTCCGGCTCTCGTTTAGTAGTTCTTGGAAACTACACTGCATTAGGCCTTCAAATTGGGTATGTGGTGTAGAGAGAGGGTGTGTTACACTCCAAGGTGTTCCCCAGGTTGCCTTTCCTGAGCTTCGATCTTCATGCTCTCGTTTAGTAGTTGTCGGAAACTACGCTGCATTAGGCCTACAAATTGGGTATGGGGTGTAGAGAGAGGGTTTGTTACACTCCAAGGTGTTCCCCAGGTTGCCTTTCCTGAGCTTCGATCTTCCGGCTCTCGTTTAGTAGTTGTTGGAAACTACGCTGCATTAGGCCTTCAAATTGGGTATGGGGTGTAGAGAGAGGGTGTGTTACACTCCAAGGTGTTCCCCAGGTTGCCTTTCCTGAGCTTCGATCTTCCGGCTCTCGTTTAGTAGTTCTTGGAAACTACACTGCATTAGGCCTTCAAATTGGGTATGGGGTGTAGAGAGAGGGTGTGTTACACTCCAAGGTGTTCCCCAGGTTGCCTTTCCTGAGCTTCGATATTCCGGCTCTCGTTTAGTAGTTGTTGGAAACTACACTGCATTAGGCCTACAAATTTGGTATGGGGGAAACATTGGCGCATCTGCGGTCCCTCCTTCCTCTAGGCCTCCACTGACCTGTCTACTGCTGCCCGTGTTCCCCTGGAACCAATTTTAAATTGCCTACAGGCAGCCCAATTTATTATGTTAGGGCTTCGAAGCCTGTCTGCGGTCCCTCCTTCCACTAGGCCTCCACTGACCTGTCTACTGCTGCCCGTGTACCCCTTGAACCAACATCATAAAATAAAAAAAAAAGTATTTTGCTTATAAAAAAGAAAATACTGGTGAGATATCAAATGCAGACATTTTAACATTAAAAACAAACACACAACTAAAATCTGGTACAGTACTAAAAATGGCCACCAGCTACAATTACTTTCTCCTGCAAGTAGTTAACTGAAAGGTTTTTTAAATTGAAAACACAGATATGGCATCCACCGAGTGTTGTCCTGTCGCGTCTTCTTTATATTATTGCCGAGAAGATGCAAAACAATGAAAATAATAAAATCATTAATTACCAAAATAATAGAGAAAGTCAACACCACATTGCAAATAAACATTCATTCCAAATAAAGAAGCAGGGCGCGTCCGAGGGTGAGTATATACCTAATAAGAATATAATCACCCTCGGACGCGCAATGCTTATTTCCAACAGCCTTCCTTCCTAAGAATCAGCCCTTCCGTGGTGTAGAGAGACGTTGTGTTACACTCCAAGGTGTTCCCCAGGTTGCCTTTCCTGAGCTTCGATCTTCCGGCTCTCGTTTAGTAGTTGTTGGAAACTACGCTGCATTAGGCCTTCAAATTGGGTATGGGGTGTAGAGAGATGGTGTGTTACACTCCAAGGTGTTCCCCAGGTTGCCTTTCCTGAGCTTCGATCTTCCGGCTCTCGTTTAGTAGTTCTTGGAAACTACACTGCATTAGGCCTTCAAATTGGGTATGGGGTGTAGAGAGAGGGTGTGTTACACTCCAAGGTGTTCCCCAGGTTGTCTTTCCTGACCTTCGATCTTCATGCTCTCGTTTAGTAGTTGTCGGAAACTACGCTGCATTAGGCCTACAAATTGGGTATGGGGTGTAGAGAGAGGGTTTGTTACACTCCAAGGTGTTCCCCAGGTTGCCTTTCCTGAGCTTCGATCTTCCGGCTCTCGTTTAGTAGTTGTTGGAAACTACGCTGCATTAGGCCTTCAAATTGGGTATGGGGTGTAGAGAGAGGGTGTGTTACACTCCAAGGTGTTCCCCAGGTTGCCTTTCCTGAGCTTCGATCTTCCGGCTCTCGTTTAGTAGTTCTTGGAAACTACACTGCATTAGGCCTTCAAATTGGGTATGGGGTGTAGAGAGAGGGTGTGTTACACTCCAAGGTGTTCCCCAGGTTGCCTTTCCTGAGCTTCGATCTTCCGGCTCTCGTTTAGTATTTCTTGGAAACTACACTGCATTAGGCCTACAAATTGGGTATGGGGTGGAGAGAGATGGTGTGTTACACTCCAAGGTGTTCCCCAGGTTTCCTTGCCATTGCTTCGGTCTTCCGACTCTCGTTTAGTAGTTGTAGAAAAGTACACTGCATTAGGCCTACAAAATGGGTATGGGGTGGAGAGAGATGGTTTGTTACACTCCAAGGTGTTCCCCAGGTTGCCTTTCCTGAGCTTCTATCTTCAGGCTCTCATTAAATTGTGGTTAAATGGAACAACTGCATTTGGCGTACTAGTTGGTTTGGGGCCTACTATCGGTGTCTGCCACTCCTTGCTGTTCTCCTGGTTTCCTGTCCTGAAATTCCATTTTCAGGCTCTCGTTAAGTAGTTGTTAATGTTAGACTGCATTTGGCCTACTAGTTGGGTTGGGGCCTACTATCGGTGTCTGCCACTCCTTGCTGTTCTCCTCCACTGAACAAAGCTGTGCCGCCTGTTTACTACGGTTGCCAATTTTGAACTGCATTTCGACTACTTACTGATTTGGCCCTACTCTCTGTGTCAGCCTCTCATTCCAGTTATCCTCCACTGCAATGCCCCCTGGTTATTCCTGTGTTACCAATTTTTAACTGCATTTAGCCCACTTTATTCTTTGGGCCTATATCTGTGTTTCCACTTCATCGTGCCCATTGCCCAGCCAGTGATAGATGAGTCTGCTGGTACATTGACCCATAACGCAACATTCCCCGTGCATGCTACACAACAACATTGTGACCCTGCTGAAAGTCAGGTTGCTCTTCCCGCATACCATACCACCTTACACGGGGACAAAGAGGAAGGTGCAGATGAAAGTGCAGGTTCCTTCATCAGGTGGGGGGAGGAATACTAGTTGGCGACGTCACTGGCACAGGGCCTCTCATAGTACGCAAAAGTGTTGCTGCCGGTGGGAGGCGCCCCCGCCGTGCAAACACACCGCTGTACTTTGAGGGGCCCTGTGCCAGTGCCAATGCCAACAAGTGGGCCCCCCCTGCTTGCTCAGGATCACAGCACTTGCAAAGTTGAAATACTTACCTCTCCCTGCTCCACTGCCGTGACGTGGTCCAGATTTCCTGGGCCCACTAATTACTTGAACCAGCCCTACCCCACACAACTTTAGCCAAATGACCCCCAATTTCAAATGCCTTCCAATTATTATAAGGTAAATTACGCTTGACAAGCTTCATTAAGAAGAATGGATGGTTTTGACATTAAAATGGGCACTCTAGGTGTTTTCCTGGCCCCCACTCACTGCCGACTATGCTGCCCCATTGACTTGCATTGGGTTTCGTGTTTCGGTCGATCCCGACTTTTCGCCATAATCGGCCGATTTCACTCGACTCGACTTTTGAGATAGTCGGGTTTCGCGAAACCCGGCTCGACTCTAAAAAGGTCAAGGTCGCTCAACTCTATTTTGGAGTACTGTGTCAGACACTCCTTCCAATAGTCCTTCGCTGACCACACCAATGCTGCCCCTGTACCCCTGCAGGATAATTGAAACTGCATTGAGCCTATTTTTTTCATTTTAGGCCTACTAAGTCTGTCTGCGGTCCCTCCTTCCAATTGTCCTCCACTGACCACACCAATGCTGCCTGTGTACCCCAGGAACCTAATTAAAAGTGCATAGAGCCTACTTTTTCATTTTAGGCCTACTAAGTCTGTCTGCGGTCCCTCCTTCCAATTGTCCTCCACTGACCACACCAATGCTGCCTGTGTACCCCTGGAACCTAATTAAAAGTGCATAGAGCCTACTTTTTTATGTTAGGCCTACTAAGTCTGTCTGTGGTCCCTCCTTCCAATTGTCCTCCGCTGACCACACCAATGCTGCCTGTGTACCCCTGGAACCTATTTAAATGTGCATAGAGCCTACTTTTTTATTTTAGGCCTACTAAGTCTGTCTGCGGTCCCTCCTTCCAATAGTCCTCCGCTGACCACACCAATGCTGCCTGTGTACCCCTGGAACCTAATCAAAAGTGCATAGAGCCTACTTTTTTATTTTAGGCCTACTAAGTCTGTCTGTGGTCCCTCCTTCCAATTGTCCTCCACTGACCACACCAATGTTGACCGTGTACCCATGTAACCTTTTTTAAACCTGCATCGAGCCAACTTTGTGGTGTAAGACCTGCTAGCAGTGTCTGTCTGCGCCACTCAATACAGCTGTTCTCTTAAAAAAAGTGACCTGCAATTGTCAGGTTTTCAGCCTATCGGAATTTTAAAACTGCAGTGGGGCTACTAGTTTGGTTGGGGCCTACTAACAGTGTCTGCCGCTCCAAGGTGTTCTCCAGGTTGCCTTTCCTGACCTTCTATCTTCAGGCTCTTGTTAAATAGTTGTTAAATGGAACAAATGCAGTGGGGCTACTAGTTTGGTTGGGGCCTACTAACAGTGTCTGCCATTCCAAGGTGTTCTCCTGGTTGCCTTTCCTGAGCTTCTATCTTCAGGCTCTTGTTAAATAGTTGTTAAATGGAACAAATGCAGTGGGGCTACTAGTTTGGTTGGGGCCTACTCACAGTGTCTGCCGCTCCAAGGTGTTCTCCTGGTTGCCTTTCCTGAGCTTCTATCTTAAGGCTCTTGTTAAATAGTTGTTAAATGGAACAAATCCAGTGGGGCTACTAGTTTGGTTGGGGCCTACTATCAGTGTCTGCCGCTCCAAGGTGTTCTCCTGGTTGCCTTTCCTGAGCTTCTATCTTCAGGCTCTTGTTAGTTGTTAAATGGAACAAATGCAGTGGGGCTACTAGTTTGGGGCCTACTAATGGTGTCTGCCGCTCCAAGGTGTTCTCCTGGTTGCCTTTCCTGAGCTTCTAACTTCAGGCTCTTGTTAAATAGTTGTTAAATGGAACAAATGCAGTGGGGCTACTAGTTTGGTTGGGGCCTACTAACCATGTCTGCCGCTCCAAGGTGTTCTCCTGGTTGCCTTTCCTGAGCTTCTATCTTCAGGCTCTTGTTAAATAGTTGTTAAATGGAACAAATGCAGTGGAGCTAATAGTTGGGTTGGGGCCTACTAATGGTGTCTGCCGCTCCTTGCTGTTCTCCTGGTTTTCTGTCCTGAGCTTCGATCTTCAGGCTCTCATTAAGTAGTTGTTAATATTACACTGCATTTGGCCTACTAGTTTGGTTGGGGCCTACTAACGGTGTCTGCCGCTCCTTGCTGTTCTCCTGGTTTCCTGTCCTGAGCTTCGATCTTCAGGGTCTCATTAAGTAGTTGTTAATATAACACTGCATTTGGCCTACTAGTTTGGTTGGGGCCTACTAATGGTGTCTGCCGCTCCTTGCTGTTCTCCTGGTTTCCTGTCCTGAGCTTTGATCTTCAGGCTCTCATTAAGTAGTTAATAATATAACACTGCATTTGGCCTACTAGTTTGGTTGGGGCCTACTAACGGTGTCTGCCGCTCCTTGCTGTTCTCCTGGTTTCTTGTCCTGAGTTTCCATCTTCAGGCTCTCATTAAGTAGTTGCTAATATTACACTGCATTTGGCCTACTTGTTTGGTTGGGGCCTACTAACGGTGTTTGCCGCTCCTTGCTGTTCTCCTGGTTTCCTGTCCTGAGCTTTGATCTTCAGGCTCTCATTAAGTAGTTGTTAATATAGCACTGCATTTGGCCTACTAGTTTGGTTGGGGCCTACTAACGGTGTCTGCCGCTCCTTGCTGTTCTCCTGGTTTCCTGTCCTGAGCTTCGATCTTCAGGCTCTCATTAAGTAGTTAATAATATAACACTGCATTTGGCCTACTAGTTTGGTTGGGCCTACTAAAGGTGTCTGCCGCTCCTTGCTGTTCTCCTGGTTTCTTGTCCTGAGTTTCGATCTTCAGGCTCTCATTAAGTAGTTGCTAATATTACACTGCATTTGGCCTACTTGTTTGGTTGGGGCCTACTAACGGTGTGTGCCGCTCCTTGCTGTTCTCCTGGTTTCCTGTCCTGAGCTTCGATCTTCAGGCTCTCATTAAGTAGTTGTTAATATAACACTGCTGTTGGCCTACTAGTTTGGATGGGGCCTACTAACGGTGTCTGCCGCTCCTTGCTGTTCTCCTGGTTTCCTGTCTCGAGCTTTGATCTTCAGGCTCTCAGTAAGTAGTTTTTAGTATAACACTAGATTTGGCCTACTAGTTTGGTTGGGGCCTACTAACGGTGTCTGCCGCTCTTTGCTGTTCTCCTCCACTGAACAAAGCAGTGCCGCCTGTTTACTACTGTTACCATTTTTGAACTGCATTTAGACTACTTACTGATTTGGGCCTACTCACTGTGTCAGCCTCTCATTACAGTTGCCCTTCACTGAACAAAGCAATGCCGCCTGGTTAGTCCTGTTACCAATTTTGAAATGCATTTAGCCCACTTTATTATTTGGGCCTATATCTGTGTTTCCTCCTCATCCTGTCCCTTGCCCAGCCAGTGCTAGATGACTCTGCTGGTACATTGACCCAGACCGCTACATTCCCCTTGCACGCCACACAGCCAGATTCTGACACTGCTGAAAGTGAGGTTCCCCTTCCCGCATACTATACCACCTTACACGGGGACAAAGAGGAAGGTGCAGATGAAAGTGCAGGTTCCTTCATCAGGTGGGGGGGGAATACTCGTTGGCGACATCACTGGCACAGGGCCCCTCATAGTACGCAAAAGTGTCGCTGCCAGTGGGAGGCGCCCCCGCCGTGCAAACACACCGCCGTACTTTGAGGGGCCCTGTGCCAGTGCCAATGCGAACGAGTGGGCCACCCCTGCTTGCTCAGGATCACAGCACTTGCAAAGTTGAAATACTTACCTCTCCCTGCTCCACTGCCGAGACGTGGTCCACGTTTCCTGGGCCCACTAAATACTTGACCCAGCCATACCCCCCACAACTTTAGCCAAATGACCCCCAATGTCCAATGCCTAACTATTATTATAAGGTAAATTAAGATTGACAAGCTTCAGTACCAAGAATGGATGTTTTTGCCATAAAAATGGGCACTGTAGGTGTTTTCCTGGCCTCCACTCACTGCCGACTATGCTTCCCCGTTGACTTGCATTGGGTTTCGTGTTTCGGTCGATCCCCTACTTTTTGTGATAATCGGCCGATTTCACTCGACTCGACTTTTGAGATAGTCGGGTTTTGCAAAACCCGACTCGACCCTAAAAAAGTAAAAGTCACTCAACCCTACTGGTGAGATCTGAATTTTCCAAATCGTGTGGATTTTACTGGGAAATTAAATTTGCAGTGAATTTATTCACAAAGTAGCTATTAGCTGTGAAGTGTAAAAGAAATATGTGAAATGATGAAATGATGCCGGTAATTTTTTTTCTCATTCTGTGCAAATCAAATAGCAAATAGTTTTAAGTCACTGGGACCTGCAAATCTCAGGAAATTAGACTCAAAGTCAATTGTTTCACAACTTATGAGCTGCTTCTTCCTCACCTCCAGAACATTGAACTCATCATTTACTCTTAAAAAACTGCTGACATCTTTCGTATTCCATCTTGCTCAAAACACTGCTCAAGAACTGCCAGCTTAGTAAGGTGTCAAGATAAAGACCACATTTAAAGGGAACCTGTCACCAGCAAAATGCCATTAACCTGCAGATATGGGCTTAATCTGGAAGTCAATAGCCTTCCTAAAGCTGCCCTGCACCTGCATGTAGCTGAGCACTGCTGGGAAAAAAATTAACTTTATTCTCCAATGCAGCTTTCGGTTTCAGTCAGGGGAGTGGTGTCAGTGGTGGTTCAATCACCACTCTGAGAATACAGAGCAGCTGCTGTAACCACGCCCCTGGCCCCAACTGACATCTAGCCCCAATGCAGAGTCCCTGTCAGTCATGTTAAATGTTAGATAGGTCTAGTATAGTTGTAATAAATCTCATTAAAAGTTCATAAGCACTAAGAACGTTGTATTAGGACTCAAAGAACTGTCAGCAAGCACTAATATAGTTGTAATCTGGCTCATTAAATGTCAGTAAGCACTAGCAAAGTTGAATTCAGGATCATTCAATGTCAGTTAACATTTGTATAGTTGTGTTTGGCTCCATACATGCCCTAATTTAATGAGATCCATCAAACTGACAGATTTTCTTTAAAAGGTCAGTCTAATGCAACTCCTTCATGGAGACCTCTATTTCTTCGTTTATTCTGCTTCATATGTTTATCATCTTCCGTTCCTCTATTAGCATATTCATCCTTTGTCCTACCCCAGTATTCAGCATCATATATTTGAAGACAATTCAAGTAATATCTGGGTCAATCTGTAAATAAAACGCTAATGGTGGACAACTTCTATGAAATCTATTTAGAAAGTGTTTGTATATATAAGTATGTCTTAAGAAACAAAGTATATTACATTAGCTCTTTTTTTCCGCAATAGAAAAAAATAAATTGCTTGTATAAATGTGGGAATGTTCTGTGCTTTTGTAACATAACTTTGAATAACAGCTTGAATAAAATGGAATTGTTACTTCAAAAACAACATAGTTGAAAGAGCTCTGCCGTTGTTCCGTTCCGGTATATTACTCGGTTGATTGCATGGAAATGCAAATGTTAGTAAGGTCAAGTTTTGCAGCCTGCATAGAAGCTTTTCATGCTTCTTTTCTGCAAATCAAATTCTCTGGGCTCTTTTTTCATAAATATCACAAAATTTAATGGTGAGATATAAATGCATTTTACTAAGCTTTAGTGTTTTGCTTGAAATTTCAACTCTTGTATGCGACAGACGATAATAAAAAATAGGAAATAATGACAATGGGTTGTTAGAAAATATAATTCAATTGGGTTTTGCAAATGTTTACAGCTTGGAAATAACAATATTTAGTTGAAAAGGACTTAGACTTTCTTTTATTACTAGTAATAAAGAAGCAAGCAAGGATACACAACATATATAAATGGCCAACTGATTTCTGTTTTTTTTTCAATTGGAATGAAAAGTAATTGAAGACTAAGCAGATGATAACACACTGCAAAACAAACTGTGAACAAATAAATAACAGCATAACAAAAAATTTGAAATTAAATATTTATTTATTGTACTAGATGGTGGTTCGCTTCTAATGCATAGGGTATTCTAGAATATGTATAGTAGTATATAGCACAGCCCATGCAGTACATAACACAGCCCACGTAGTATATAACACAGCTCACACAGAATATAACACAGCAACATAGTATATAGCACAGCCCACACAGTATATAACACAGCCCACGTAGTATATAACACAGCCCATGTAGTATAAAACACAGCCACATAGTTTATAGCACAGCGATGTAGTATATTGCCCAGCCACATAGTATATTGCACAGCCCACGTAGTATATAGCACAGGGACGTAGTATATAACACAGGCTACGCAGTATATAACACAGCCCACGTAGTACTAACACAGCCCACATAGTATATAACACAGTCCATGAAGTATATAGCACAGCCACATAGTATATAACACAGCCCACATAGTATATAACACAGCCCATGCAGTATATAACACAGCCCACATAGTATATAACACAGCCCACATAGTATATAGCAATGTGGGCACCATATCCCTGTTAAAAAATAATTAAAATAAAAAATCGTTATATACTCACCTTCCAGCAGCCCCCAGATCCAGCCCAGGTGTTTAGCGATGCTACTCGCGACGCTCCGTTCCCAGTAATGCATTGCAGCAATAACACGTGACGATGTAGCCTTCTCGCGAGGCCGCTACGTCATCTTCGGTCATTGCCGCAATGCATTCTTGGGACCGGAGTGTCGCGAGAGGCGGGAAAGGCGCCAGAAGGTGAGAATACAATGAATTTTTATTTTTTTATCATTTTTAACCTTAAATCTTTTTACTATTGATGATGCATAGGCAGCATCAATAGTAAAAAGTTGGCCACACAGCGTTAATAGCAGCGTTATGCAGCAGTGTAACGCAGTCCATTTAACAAACTGCTAAACCGCTATGGAGGTACTGACTGGAGGGCAGTAGGGGGGGCACTGACTGGAAGGGAGTAGGGAAGGGCAAATTCGCAGCTGGACTGTGCCTGTTGGCCGCAACCATCCAGCGACAGGGGATTTCCATGACAGACAGACAAACTGACGGAAGTGACCCTTAGACGATTATATAGATAGATACTAAGAGACTAATGCTGGTCATACACATGAAATAAAAGTTAGCCAACACTGCTGACTGCAGTGGGATTGGCCCACTGACTATGACTGTGATGATGACTATGACGAGAACATAGTTTTGCCTCTATACAAGTCACTAGCGTGGCCACACTTAGAATAATGTGTTCCATTTTGGTCTCCGGTATAAAGAAGGACAGAGCTGAAGTAGAACTGGTACAGGGAAGCGCAATCATAGTTATTAACCCCTTCATGACCCAGCCTATATTGACCTTAGGGACCTGGCCATTTTTTGCAATCTTGACGAGTATCCCTTTATGAGGTAATAACTCAGGAACTCTTCAGCGGATCCTAACGGTTCTGAGAATGTTTTTTCGTGACATATTGGGCTTCATGATAGTGGTAAATTTAGGTCGATAATTTTTGCGTTTATTTGTGAAAAAAATGGAAATTTGGCTAAAATTTTGAAAATTTCGCAATTTTAAAATTTTGAATTTTTATTCTGTTAAACGAGAGTTATGTGACACAGTTAATAAATAACATTACCCACATCTCTACTTTACATAAGCACAATTTTGGAAACATCTTTTTTTTGCTAGGAAGTTACAAGGGTTAAAATTTGACCAGCGATTTCTCATTTTTACATCGAGATTTACAAAACCATTTTTTAGGGACCACCTCACATTTGAAGTCAGTTTGAGGGGTCTATATGGCTTAAAATACCCAAAAGTTACATTATTCTAAAAACTGCACCCCTCAAGGTGCTCAAAATTCAAGAAGTTTATTAACCCTTCAGATGCTTCACAGCAGCAGAAGCAACATGGAAGGAAAAAATGAACATTTAACTTTTTAGTCACAAAAATGATATTTTAGCAACAATTTTATTATTTTCCCAAGGGTAAAAAGAGAAACTGGATGCCAAAAGTTATTGTACAATTTGTCCTGAGTATGCCGATACCCCATATGTGGGGGGCAACCACTGTTTGGGGGCACGACAGAGCTCGGAAGGGAAGTAGCGCCATTTGACTTTTTTAATTAAAAATTGGCTCCAATCTTTAGCGGACACCATGTCACGTTTGGAGAGCCCCTGTGTACCTAAACTTTGGCGCTCCCCCACAAGTGACCCCATTTTGGAAACTAGACCCCCCAAGGAGCTTATCTAGATGCATAGTGAGCACTTTGAACCCAGAAGTGTTTCACAAATTGATCCGTAAAAATGAAGAAGTACTTTTTTTTCACAAAAAAATTATTTTGGCCTCAATTTTTTCATTTTCACATGGGCAACAGGATAAAATGGATCCTAAAATGTGTTGGTCAATTTCTCCTGAGTACATTGATACCTCATATGTGGTCACAAACCACTGTTTGTGCACATGGCAAGGCTCGGAAGGGAAGGAGTGCCATTTGACTTTTAAATGAAAAATTAGCTCCAATCGTTAGCGGACACCATGTCGCGTTTGGAGAGCCCCTGTGTGCCTAAACATTGGAGCTCCCCCACATGTGACTCCATTTTGGAAACTAGTAAACTAGACCCCCAAGGAACTTATCTAGATGAATAGTGAGCACTTTGAACCCCCAGGTGCTCCACAAATTGATCCGTAAAAATGAAAAAATAGTTCTTTTTTTTTTCACAAAAAAAATATTTTAGCCTCAATTTGTTCATTTCCACATGGGCAACAGGATAAAATAGATCCTAAAATTTATTGGGCAATTTCTCCTGAGTACACTGATACCTCACATGTGGGGGTAAAACCACTGTTTGGGCACACGGCAGGGCTCGGAAGGGAAAGAGCGCCATTTGACTTTCTGAATGAAAAATTAGCTCCAATCGTTAGCAGACACCATGTCGCGTTCGGAGAGCCCCTGTGTGCCAAAACATTTGAGATACCCCCACATGTGACCCCATTTTGGAAACTAGACCTCCCATGGAACCAATCTAGATGTGCGCTGACCACTTTAAACCCCCAAGTGCTTCACAGAAGTTTATAAAGCAGAGCCATGAAAATAAAAAATAATTTTCCTTTCCTCAAAAATTATTTTTTAGCCTGCAAATTTTTATTTTCACCAGATAAACAGGAGAAATTTTTGTCCAGTTTGTCTTGCGTGCACTGATACCCCATATGTGGGGGGGGACCACTGTTTGGGCACACATCAGGGGTAGGAAGGGAACTTGCGATGTTTTGGAATGCAGACTTTGATGGAATGGTCTGCGTGCATCATGCTATGTTTGCAGAGCTATGTAGCATCAGAAATATGGAGATAAGTCCAATGCAATATAGAGTATAAATTTATTAAATAGATAAATAACATATACAAATATACATAGACTAAGATCGGGAAGAGTTAGGGCAGAAGTCCTGAGAAAAGAAGACTGAACCAATAATGGGCAAAAAACGCTGAAGTGCCGCAAGGAAATAAACCAAAGGTCTAAACAGTTTTTAGTCATATAACAAGTGTTGGATTCAATGTAATATATAGCGCGCTATCTTCTGAATAAGACCAGGTTAAATGCTCACAAAGTGTGCTTACCCATAATGTACCAAGTCAGGACACGTACCCACGCCGCCACCGACGTGCATTTCGCCTCTTTTTCAAGGTGCAGTAATGTGCTGTGTGCCCGGCCGCCCTTAAATACCCCCACCATTCAGCGTCCATCTGTGTAGCGCATGTGTGCGCGCATCAGTGCGCCGGTGATTGCATTACTTCTGGCAGAGCGCGTCAGACATGTGAGCCAGGAGACGTAATAGAGCGTCGCTGGATCAAACATGTCAGCGCCCGGCGCCTTCAGCAAAGCCCCAGAGAGCATCGATCCGAGACATGCGCACATGAGCGCAGAAAGGTATCATGACAAAGGGGAAAGTATAAACACAGCATGCAGAGATACAGTACATAGCGCTAATAACCCTACTAGATAAAAACATACAGGTATTCAATAATACAGAATGCTAATGACCATACTGGATAAGAGCCACTAATCAGAATAACCATAATATGTGATCCTACATAAACAAACATATATATATACCAACAATAAAATAAGATAATTATACAATAAATCAGGAGTCATGATAAAGTGCAAGGTGCATATAAATCACTTGTAACACTGAATATGATGATAAATAATAATACTGCCAATTAGTAATAAATACTGAAAAAGTAAAAATAATATGCTAAACAAGCATACATAATAATGAATAAAATGTACACAATACATATATATATAATAAATAAAAAAGATGAAAATGTGAACAATATCCCAAAAACAAATTTGCATAGGATGGCGCACATGCCGCTCCCATGGCGGTCCCACGTCGCTGCAGGAAAAATCTGTCCTTAAAGGTAAAAAAATTGTGTGTCAGGATGAACCACAAGAGCTCCAACACCAGCTCACGCATGTCGGGATCAAGATTACTGTTTTCAAGGAAGAATCTAGATGCCGCAATGCCATCCTCATGGCGGATGTTGGTATATAATGATTCAACATCCGCCGTGACAATCAGCACATCCGCGTCCATATGCAGGCCATCCAACCTTCTTAACACATAATTTGTGTCCCTAACATAGGAGGGAAGTGTCTCGACTTGAGGATGTAAATAATATTCAATAAACTTACAGGTCGAGTTACACAACCCTCCCATGCCGGACACAATAGGGCGACCCGGAGGAGAGACAGGATCCTTGTGGATCTTGGGGAGGAGATAAAATGTCAGAATCACTGGGTTTTGAGCCACCAAACCCCCCCAAATTTTTTTTAGAGATGATGCCTCTCTCATATGCCAATTCAAGAATAGTAGACAATTGCTTCAGAAAAGCAGAGAGGGGGCTCTGAGGGATGTTGGTATATAATGATTCAACATCCGCCGTGACAATCAGCACATCCGCGTCCACATGCAGGCCATCCAATCTTCTTAACACATAATTTGTGTCCCTAACATAGGAGGGAAGCGTCTCAATATTCAATAAACTTGCAGGTCGAGTCACACAACTTTCCCATGCCGGATACAATAGGGCGACCCGGAGGAGAGACAGGATCCTTGTCGATTTTGGGGAGGAGATAAAATGTCGGAATCACTGGGTTTTGAGCCACCAAACCCTCCAAATTTTTTTAGAGATGATGCCTTTCTCATATGCCAATTCAAGAATAGTAGACAATTGCTTCTGAAAAGCAGAGAGTGGGCTCTGAGGGAGTTGGGTGTATATATCCTTATCCCGCAGCTGTCTCATAGCCTCCCTCTCGTACTTATCAATAGGCCAAAGCACCACATTTCCCCCCTTGTCGGATGGTTTAATAACAATATCATCCCAGGTTTTGATCTCACACAAAGCTTGTCTTTGTAGAAACGTTAAAGTTGTTATTTTTATGCTTGTTATTTATGGATTTAAAATCTTCAGTTACCAAGCGTGTGAAGATCTCAACCTGCGGGCATATCGACAAAGGGGGAAAGTGGTGCACTTGGCCGAAATGGAGGGTGGTGGCACACTTACCCTGCCAGTGTTGGATTCTCCCTCCAAATCTTCAAGAATGCGCAAGGTTTCAGTCCCAATATCAGAGAGATTGGGGGTGTGAGAGTGTAACCTCTTAAGGATGATCTTGTGGGAGAAAAGGTGAAGTTCTTTCAGTGGTGTAAAAAAGTCGAAATTATTAGATGGAGAGAAAGTAAGTCCCAATTCAAGAACCTGTTTTTGGGGTTCGGAGAGAGTACGTGAGGAGAGATTTATTACCTCAAGAGCGTTTGTACGAGCTTTCTTATCGCTTTTAGGTGAGGTATTGCTCTTCCTTTTTTGATTTATACGTCCTCCACTCCAACGATTTTCCCTTCCATACTCTCTCCTCTCCGAAAGTGTTCTCACATTATCGAGAATGGGAGCTGGGTCAAAAGAGGCGAAACGCGCGTCGGTGGCGGCGTGGGTACGTGTCCTGACTTGGTACATTTTGGGTAACAGGGCCGGACTGGCCATCGGGCAGTTCTGGCATTTGCCAGAGGGGCCGCCCCCTGCCGTGGGCCGCTCCCTCTGCAGGAGCACTATTGATGTGACAGGACAGGAGCCGCGCAGGAGAAGGAGGCATGGCCTCAGCTGCTCTGTAAATGTGAGCAGCAGCAGTGAGACACAGGAGTCCGCTGTGAGGAGGAAGGGCAGAGGCAAGATGGAGGGGGAAAGGCTCCTGCTCATGGCCGGCCGGATAATTTACATACCTCTCTGGTCGCATCAGATCCATATCGCCAGCACAGCTGCTGACTGTAGCACCCAGCCAATGAAAACAAGGAGCAGGGGAGCTGCAGAAACCAATGAGGAGGTGGGCGGGGCCAGCCTTCCCTCCTCTGCCGGATCAGAGCTGGAGGATGCAGGGCTGAGAGAGGAGGGCTCAGGCCTGTGTGCAACCACTAGCAATGGAGCTGAAATCCCCTGCTCCTAGGAAGTAAGGTCACATGAAGAAATCCAGCTGCCTGCAGAAAGGAGTTAGTATATAGGCTTATGCTCAATGTGTGTATATGTGCAAGTCCTGTGTCTGTAGTTTATGTACATATATATATATGTTCTGTGTATATGTTTATACATGCACCTTATGTGTCTGTATATGTACTGTATGTGAGTCTGTCTGTATATGTACTGTATGTAAGTGTGTGTGTGTATATGTACTGTAATGCTGCAGAATCACGACCCCCCAGGCTGCCCACCCTGTATGTCTGTGACTGGCATTTTACTGCCCTGTGTTGCAGATTTGTGGACACAAATATATTTATAAAGGGAACATATCACCAGCGTTTGAGTCTTTCAACAAATGCAGCCGCATTTACCTGCTCTGTGGTGCATTAGGGTATATTTCCACGTGGCGTATTTGGTCTGGATTTGCTGCGGATTGAACGCTGCATACAGCCGCAGTGTTCAGATGTTACAGCATAGCGGAGGGGATTTTATGAAATCCCATCTCCACTGTGTGTACAGGGATGCGGGAGACACACCCGAAATTACGCACATGCGGCGCGTCTTTAAAGACCGCAGCATGTCTATCTTGCGGAGACGATCAGTCTCCACAAGATAAATATCCCACTTTTATGTATAAGATGCGGTGATTAACCCCTTAGCGACCGCCGATACGCCTTTTAACGGCGGCCGCTAAGGGTACTTAAACCACAGCGCCGTTAATTAACGGCGCTGTGGAAAAAGTAAATAGCGCCCCCCAGAGTCGGATTTTCTCCGGGGTCTCGGCTGCCAGGGGTAGCCGAGACCCCAGAGAACATGATTCGGGGGGTTTTTAACCCACCCCGCATTTGCGATCGCCGGTAATTAACCGTTTACCGGCGATCGCAAAAAAAAAACAAAAAACGCGATCTCTTTTTAATTTCTCTGTCCTCCGATGTGATCGCACATCGGAGGACAGAGAAAGGGGGTCCCAGGTAGCCCCCCAATACTCACCTGTCTCCCCCGATGCTCCTCGTGGCTCCCGGTGGGCGCCGCCATCTTCAAAATGGCGGGTGCATGCGCAATGCGCCCGCCGGCCGGCCCCACGAGAATCTTTGGGGTCTCGGCTGCCGGGGGTAGCCGAGACCCCAAAGAGTATGATCGGGGTCGGTTTTACCGACCCCTGTTTTGCGATCGCCGGTAATTAACTGTTTACCGGCGACCGCAAAAAAAAAAAAAAAGTCAAAGTGTAATTCTCTGTCCTCTGATGTGATCGCACATCAGAGGACAGAGAAATAGGGGGATTCGGGGACCCTATCATACTCACCTGTGTCCCTGGGTCCTCCTGCTGCTCCTCCTGGCCGCCGGCAAAAGAAAATGGCGGGCGCATGCGCAGTGCACCAGCCATCTGTCTCCATCTGCCGGCCGGCAGGAGAAGAGCAGTTGGGGCTAAAATTAGGGTTAGGGTTAGGGTTAGGGTTAGGGGTAGGGTTAGGGGTAGGGTTAGGGGTAGGGTTAGGGGTAGGGTTAGGGCTAGAGTTAGGGTTAGGGTTAGGGTTAGGGCTAGGGTTAGGGGTAGGGTTAGGGGTAGGGTTACGGGTAGGGTTAGGGGTAGGGGTAGGGTTAGGGGTAGGGTTAGGGGTAGGGGTAGGGTTAGGGGTAGGGTTAGGGGTAGGGTTAGGGTTAGGGGTAGGGGTAGGGTTAGGGCTAGGTTTAGGGGTAGGGTTAGGGCTAGGGCTAGGGTTAGGGCTAGGGTTAGGGCTAGGGGTAGGGTTAGGGGTAGGGTTAGGGCTAAGATTAGGGTTAGGGTTAGGGCTAAATTTAGGGTTAGGGTTGGGGCTAAATTTAGGGTTAGGGTTGGGGCTAAATTTAGAGTTAGGGTTGGCGCTAAATTTAGGGTTAGGCTTCTTTCACACTTACGTCGGTACGGGGCCGTCGCAATGCATCGGCCCGACATACCGACGCACGTTGTGAAAATTGTGCACAACGTGGGCAGCGGATGTAGTTTTTCAACGCATCCGCTGCCCAATCTATGTCCTGTGGAGGAGGGGGCGGAGTTACAGTCACGCATGCGCGGTCAGAAATGGCGGATGCGACGTACAAAAAAACGTTACATTGAACGTTTTTTGTGCCGACGGTCCGCCAAAACACTGATCCAGTGCACGACAGACGCGACGTGTGGTCATCCGTCACGATCCGTCGGCAATACAAGTCTATGGGCAAAAAACGCACATTTGCAGGATCCGTTTCTTGTCCAAAACGACGGATTGCGACGGATGCCAAACAACGCAAGTGTGAAAGTAGCCTTAGGGCTAGGGTTAGGGTTGGGGCTAAAGTTAGGGCTAGGGTTGGGGCTAAAGTTAGGGTTAGAGTTGGGATTAGGGTTAGGGTTTGGATTAGGGTTGGTATTAGGGTTAGGGTTGGCATTAGGGTTACGCTTGGGATTAGGGTTAAGGTTAGGGTTGTGATTAGGGGTGTATTGGGATTAGGGTTAGGTTTGAGGTTAGGGTTGAGATTAGGATTAGGGGTGTGTTGGATTTAGGGTTTTGATTAGGGTTATGGTTAGGGTTGACATTAGGGTTGTTTTGGGGTAAGGGTTGTGATTATGGTTAGGGTTAGTGATTAGGATTATGGATTGGGTTGGGATTAGGGTTAGGGGTGTGTTGGGGTTAGTATTGGAGCTAGAATTAGGGGGTTTCCACTGTTTAGGTACATCAGGGGGTCTCCAAACACGATAGCCAATTTTGCGCTCAAAAAGTCAAATGGTGCTCCCTCCCTTCTGAGCTCTGCCGTGCGCCCAAACAGTGGGTTACCCCCACATATGGGGCATCAGCATACTCGGGATAAATTGGACAACAACTTCTGAGGTCCAATTTCTCTTGTTACCCTTGTGAAAATAAAAACTTGGGGGCTACAAAATCCTTTTTGTGGAAAAAAAATATTTTTTATTTTCACGACTCTGCATTCTAAACTTCTGTGAAGCACTTGGGCATTCAAAGTTCTCACCACACATCTAGATAAGTTCCTTGGGGGGTCTAGTTTCCAAAATGGGGTCACTTTTGGAGGGTTTCTACTGGTTAGGTACATCAGGGGCTCTGCAAACGCAACATAATGCCCGCAGACCATTCTATCAAAGTCTGCATTCCAAAACGGCGCTCCTTCCTTCCGAGCTCTGCCGTGCGCCCAAACAGTGGTTTACCCCCACATATGGGGTACCAGCATACTCAGGACAAATTGGACAACAACTTTTGGGGTCCAATTTCTCTTGTTACCCTTGTGAAAATAACAACTTGGGGGCTAAAAAATCTTTTTTGTGGAAAAAAAAAATATTTTTTATTTTCATGACTCTGCATTATAAACTTCTGTGAAGCACTTGGGCATTCAAAGTTCTCACCACACATCTAGATAAGTTCCATGGGGGGTCTAGTTTCCAAAATGGGGTCACTTGTGGGTGATTTCTACTGTTTAGGCACATCAGGGGCTCTCCAAACGCGACATGGCGTCCGATCTCAATTCCAGCCAATTCTACTTTGAAAAAGTAAAACGGCGCTCCTTCACTTCTAAGTTCTGCGATGCGCCCAAAAAGTGGTTTACCCCCACATATGTGGTATTGGCGTATTCAGGAGAAATTGCATAACAAAATTTATGGTTACATTTCTGTTTTTACACTTGTGAAAATAAAAAAAATGGTTCTGAATTAAGATGTTTGCAAAAAAAAGTTAAATGTTCATTTTTTCCTTCCACATTGTTTCAGTTCCTGTGAAGCACGTAAAGGGTTAATAAACTTCTTGAATGTGGTTTTGAGAACCTTGAGGGGTGTAGTTTTTAGAATGGTGTCACACTTCATTATTTTCTATCATATAGACCCCTCAAAATAACTTCAAATGTGATGTGGTCCCTAAAAAAAAATGGTGTTGTAAAAATGAGAAATTGCTGGTCAACTTTTAACCCTTATAACTCCCTAACAAAAAAAAATGTTGTTTCCAAAATTGTGCTGATGTAAAGTAGACATGTGGGAATTGTTATTTATTAACTATTTTTCATGACATATCTCTCTGATTTAAGGGCATAAAAATACAAAGTTTGAAAATTGCAAAATTTTAAAAATTTTCGCCATATTTCCGTTTTTTTCATAAATAATCGCAAGTAATATCGAAGAAATGTTACCACTTACATGAAATACAATATGTCACGAAAAAACAATCTCAGAATCAGCGGGATCCGTTGAAGCATTCCAGAGTTATAACCTCATAAAGTGACAGTGGTCAGAATTGCAAAAATTGGCTCGGTCATTAAGTACCAAATTGGCTCTGTCACTAAGGGGTTAAGCATGTGTTCAATGAGCACATGTGGTATCACCGCATGTACAAAGGGGGCAGCGCTTTGGGTGGAGCTGGTTAACTGCTGCGTCCAAAGCGCTGCCAGTACGCAGCGTGGAGACATACCCTTACACCGACATGTATATTGACTCCTGACCCCCTGCCTAACCCCAAACAAAACATTTGAGTTGCTCCCACGCTGTATTTAAGTGAGGCTGGTCAGGCGTCATCTCTGTGGTCCGTGCGCCTCCTTTCTGCTCCTAAACGTCGTCCTTCGGCTCTGATAAATATGGATGACTTGTCATCCACATAGCACAACAAAATCTTATGCCCGCACAGTGGCATCGCCGTCCCAAGCAGGCGCACTTTCACCGATGCTGGAATAACATCTTTTGCCACATATCCAATAATGTGCCTTGCTCCACCCGCAGAGCAAAGTGGACGGGCCGGCGATGCTACTGCACAGGCGCAAGATTTCGTTGCACTATGTAGATGATGCAGGACGAGTCATCTACAACAATCAGAGCCGGTGGACGGCGATTAGGAGCAGGCGCACACACCGCAGATAGTTTGCGGGTTATACAGGAGAAGGCAGGAGTCAATATACACATTTGTGTAATGCAGCACAGAGCAGAGAACAGAGGTGACATTTGTTGATAGACTCAAAAACTGGTGACAGGTTCCCTTTAAAATTCTAAATAGCTTTAAACACTTTTTTTTTTCTTTTCAATCTGCTTTTTTTTGTGGGGTCGGTGGGGTGGTCCTATGCCTCCATCTACCCTTTTCTGAAAATGATGCATCCTTTTAAGCTGCAGCAATTTTCAAATAATTTTTTCTTATAACATGTACATGACCACCGACCAGCTATATACACCTCAGTCAGCATCCTATACGGCCTATTCACACAGGAGGACCGCACTTCTCTGTGCACACAGTGACTCTTAATATGTTTTGTGCACATAGAATGTCCTGTTCTTGGGAGCGCATGTCCTGTTTACCGGGGCAATATGCTACCAATAACCTTGATTTTTAAGCCGGCTAAACATCATCTCACGTGACTACTAATCATGTTGCTCTTAAATCAGGTGTTTACTGACCTATTTAAATGAGCCAATAATCAGGAAGATGCACTCTTAGGCCGGCGTCACACACAGCGTAAAACAATACGGTCCGTATATTACGGCCGTAATACGCTGAAAAGTCCCGAAAAAAGTGGTCCGTAGCTCCTCCGTAGGCAGGGTGTGTCAGCGTTTTTTGCGCATGGCATCCTCCGTATGTAATCCGTATGGCATCCGTACTGCGTGGTTTTCTCGCAGGCTAGCAAAACCAACATACCGCTATAGAAGTGATCCATGTGTCCCAAAAAGAAAAGAAAATATATATATACTGTCTATATATATATATATATATATATATATATATATATGTGTGCCAGTAGACACATATATTAGAGAGAAAAGCCGGTAATTCAGTGCGGTGTACAGTAAAATCACACTGACAGCTTACAGTAGAATAGGTAGAATAAATGTGTACACATAGAATAGGTATATATATATATATATATGTCAGTGAGACACATATATGTATATATATTAATATTTATTCCAGCGCTAGACAGCTTGAAAGCCGGTAATTCAATTAGCGGCTTTTTCCTTCTCCTTCCTAAAACCCGACATGATTTGAGACATGGTTTACATACAGTAAACCATGTCTTCTCTCCATTTTTTTTGCAGATTCCACACTACTAATGTCAGTAGTGTGTATCTGCAAAATTTGGCCGTTCTAGCTCTTAAAATAAAGGGTTAAATGGCGGAAAAAATTGGCGTGGGCTCCCGCGCAATTTTCTCCGCCAGAGTAGTAAAGCCAGTGACTGAGGGCAGATATTAATAGCCTGGAGAGGGTCCATGGTTATTGCCCCCCCCCTGGCTAAAAATATCTGCCCCCAGCCACCCCAGAAAAGGCACATCTGGAAGATGCGCCTATTCTGGCACTTGGCCACTCTCTTCCCATTCCCGAGTAGCGGTGGGATATGGGGTAATGAAGGGTTAATGCCACCTTGCTATTGTAAGGTGACATTAAGCCTAATTAATAATGGAGAGGCGTCAATTATGACACCTATCCATTATTAATCCAATACTAGTAAAGGGTTAAATAAAACACAAACACATTTTTTAAAATTATTTTAATGAAATAAAAACAATGGTTGTTGCAGTATTTTATTCAACGCCCAATCCAGTCACTGAAGACCCTCGTTCTGTGAGTAAAAAAACATAATAAACCAACAATATACTTACCCTCCGCAGATCTGTAACGTCCAACGATGTAAATCCTTCTGAAGGGGTTAAAACATTTTGCAGCAAGGAGCTGTGCTAATGCACGCTGCTCCTCGCTGCAAAACCCCAGGGAATGAGGCTAAAAATAGATCAATGATCTATATTTAGCTTCATTTGCGGTGAGGCGCCCTCTGCTGGCTGTTCATAGATCGTGGGAAATTACCTAGAAAGCTCCCTGGCTTTACTACTCTGGCGGACTACAGTCACTGGCTTTACTACTCTGGCGGAGAAAATTGCGCGGGAGCCCACGCCAATTTTTTCCGCCATTTAACCCTTTATTTTAAGAGCTAGAACGGCCAAATTTTGCAGATACACACTACTGACATTAGTAGTGTGGAATCTGCAAAAAAAATGGAGAGAAGACATGGTTTACTGTATGTAAACCATGTCTCAAATCATGTCGGGTTTTAGGAAGGAGAAGGAAAAAGCCGGTAATTGAATTACCGGCTTTCAAGCTGTCTAGCGCTGGAATAAATATTAATATATATACATATATGTGTCTCACTGACATATATATATATATATATACCTATTCTATGTGTACACATTTATTCTACCTATTCTACTGTAAGCTGTCAGTGTGATTTTACTGTACACCGCACTGAATTACCGGCTTTTCTCTCTAACAGCGCTGCGTATTTCTCGCAAGTCACACTGCTTGTCCGTGTGTAATCCGTATTTTTCACGCTTCCATAGACTTTCATTGGCGTATTTCTTGCGCAGTACGGTGACAAACGCAGCATGCTGCGATTTTGTACGGCCGTAGAAAGCCGTATAATACTGATCAGTAAAATACGGCAAATAGGAGCAGGGGCATAGAGAATAATTGTGCCGTATTTTTTGCGAGTTTTACGGACGTAGATTCTGCGCTCTTACGTCCGTAAAACTCGCATGTGTGACGGCGGCCTTACAATGACACATTTCATAATTATTGACTCATCTAAATTGGCCATAATTCAGTGGCTGATGGCTACGAAGGTCCACAACACAAAGCGTTTTGATTGTATGCTGCTGACCTGTACTTAGACTATCTAGAGAGCAAGAGTACAGAAGTTACAAGACGTGGGCCTTTGTTCTTAAAAATGCCAGGGCTGAATTTCAGTCCCAGTCCGGCCCTGATGGGTAAGCACACTTTGTGAGCATTTAACCTGGTCTTATTCAGAAGATAGTGCGCTATATATTACATTGTTTTTTGCCCATGATTGGTTCAATCTTCTTTGTCAGGACTTCTGCCCTAATTCTTCCTGATCTTAGTCTATGTATATTTGTATATGTTATTTATCTATCTAATAAATTTATACTCTATATTACATTGGACTTATCTCCATATTTCTGATGCTACATAAATTTGTTAGGGAGAGTCCCGTTGGTGTACCAATGTGAGACTTGTGCACTGGTTTTGGTCTCAGCGGCACCACTACACTAATTGTACCTTGTATGGGCTATGTTTATTTATGTTTGCAGAGCCCCTGATATGCCTAAACAGTAGAACCCCCACAAGTGACCCCATTTTGGAAACTAGACCCCCCAAGGAACTTATCTAGATATGTGGTAAGCACTTTGACCCCCCAAGTGCTTTACAGAAGTTTACAACGCAGAGCCGTGACAATAAAAAATCATTTCTCTTTCCTCAAAAATTATGTTTTAGCAAGCAATTTTTTATTTTCACAAGGGTAACAGGAAAAAATGGACCCCAATATTTGTTGCCGAGTTTGTCTTGAGTACGCTGATACCCCATATGTGGGGATAAACCACTGTTTGGGAACACGTCAGGTCTCGGAAGGGAAGTAGTTTTGAAATGCAGACTTTGATGGAATGGTCTGCGGGCGTCACATTGAAATTGCAGAGCCCCTGATGGGCCTAAACAGTAGAAACCCCACCCAAGAGACCCCATTTTGGAAACTAGACCCCCCAAGGAACTTATCTAGATGTGTGGTGAGCACTTTGCACCCCCAAGTGCTTCACAGAAGTTTATAACGCAGAGCTGTCACAATAAAAAACAATTTTTCATTCCTCAAAAATTATGTTTTAGCAAGCAATTTTTTATTTTCGCAAGGGTAACAGGAGAAATTGGACCCCAATAGTTGTTGCCCAGTTTGTGCTGAGTATGCAGGTACCCCATATGTGGGGGTAAACCACTGTTTTGGTGCACATCGGGGCTCGGAAGGAAGGGAGCACCATTTGACTTTTTCAACGTAAGATTGGCTGGAATCAATGGTGGCGCCATGTTGCGTTTGGAGACCCCTGATGTGCCTAAACATTTGAAACCTCTCAATTCTAACTCCAACACTAACCCCAACACACCCCTATCCCTAATCCCAACTCTAGCCATAACCTTACTCACAACCCTAACCCTAATCCTAACACTAATCCCAACCCTAACCACAACCCTAACCCCAACACACCCCTAACCCTAACCATAACCCTAACCACAAGCCTAATCTTATCCTTATTTCCAACCCTAGCACTAATTCCAACCCTAACCCTATGTGCCCACGTTGCGCATTAATGTGAGATTTTTCTGCACCATTTTTGAAAAATCCTCAGGTAAAAGGCACTGCATTTTACCTGCGGATTTACTGCTGATTTCCAGTGTATTTTGTGCGGATTTCACCTGCGGATTCCTATTGAGGAACAGGTGTAAAACGCTGCGGAATCCGCACAAAGAATTGACATGCTGCGGAAAATACAACGCTGCGTTTCCGTGCGGTATTTTTTGAACCATGGGCGCAGCGGATTTCCTTTTCCATAGGTTTACATGGTATTGTAAACCTGATGTAAAACTGCTACGAATCCGCAGTGGCCAATGCGCTGCGGTTCCGCAGCCAAATCTGCACCCTGTGCACATAGCCTAATTCTAACCCTAACCCTAGTTCCAGCACTAATTCTAACTCTAGCCCTAACCCTAACACTAACCCTAGCCCTAACCTAGCCCTAGCCCTAGCCCTAACCCTAACCCTAGCTCTAGCTCTAACAATAACCTTAACCCTAACCCTAGTTCTAACCCTAACCCTAGTGGAAAAATAAAAGTAAATATATTTTCTTTATTTTATTATTGTCCCTACCTATGGGGGTGATAAAGGGGGGGTTTATTTACTATTTTTTTAATTTGATCCCTGTGATAGGTTTTATCACAGTGATTAAAATTTACCTGGAACTAATCTGCCGGCCGGCAGATTCGGCAGGCGCACTGCGCATGCGCCCGCCATTTTGGAAGATGGCGGCGCCCATAGAAAAGACGGACAGACACAGAGAGGCTTGGTAAGTATGAGGGGTGGGATCGGAGCATGGGGGGGTTGATCGGAGCACGGGGGTGGATTGGAGCATGGGGGACCGGACAGGAGGATGGGGGGAGTGGACAGGAGCAGACAAAAAGTATGGGAAAAAATGGAGGACTGGGGAGGAGATCGATGGTGGTGGGGGGGGGGCAGATCAGGGTTTCCAACCATGGCCGATGATATTGCAGCATCGGCCATGGCTGGATTGTAATATTTCACCACTTTTCATAGGTGAAATATTACAAATTGCTCTGATTGGCTGTTTCACTTTCAACAGCCAATCAGAGCAATCATAGCCACTGGGGGGCGAAACCACCCCCCTGGGCTGAAGCACTACTCCCCTTTTCCCTGCAGATCGGGTGAAATTGGAGTTAACCCTTTCACCTGTTCTGCAAGGACGCGATCCCTCCATGACGCCACAGGTCATATTGGCACCGACTTTCATGACGCCTACGTGGCGTCACAGGTCAGGAACGGGTTAAAGCAATGGGTGAACTAGAATACTGAGACAGATAATTGTCAATCTTGCTATGTTATGCAGTTATGAAAAATGAAGGTTTAAGGGCAATCTTATTAAAATGTACAAATATATGAGAGAAAAGTACAGAGATCTTTCTAATGATCATTTTACACCTAAGCCAGCAATGGGATCAAGAGGGCATCCTCTTCTTCTAAAGGAAAGAAGGTTTAATCATAATTAGAGTTGAGCGACCTTGACCTTTTTAGAGTCGAGCCGGGTTTCTCGAAACCCGACTATCTCAAAAGTCGAGTCGAGTGGAATCGGCCGATTATCGCAAAAAGTCGGGGATCGACCGAAACACGAAACCCAATGCAAGTCAATGGGGGAGCATAGTCGGCAGTGAGTAGAGGCCAGGAAAACATGTACAGAGCCCATTGTATTGGCAAAAACATCCATTCTTGCTACTGAAGCTTGTCAATCGTAATTTAGCTTATAATAATTGTAAGGCATTTGAAATTGGGGGTCATTTGGCTAAAGTTGTGGGGGGTACGGCTGGTTCAAGCAATTAGTGGGCCAAGGACATCTGGACCACGTCACGGCAGTGGAGCAGGGAGAGGTAAGAATTTCAACTTTGCAAGTGCTGTGATCCTGAGCAAGCAGGGGGGGCCCGCTCGTTGGCATTGGCACTGGCACAGGGCCCCTCAAAGTACAGCGGTGTGTTTGCACGGCGGGGGCGCCTCCCACCGGCAGCAACACTTTTGCATACTATGAGAGGCTCTGTGCCAGTGACGTCGCCAACGAGTATTCCTCCCCCCACCTGATGAAGGAACCTGCACCTTCATCTGCACCTTCCTCTTTGTCCCCGTGTAATGTGGTATGGTATGCGGGAAGGGGGACCTGACTTTCAGCAGGGTCACAATCTTGCAGTGTAGCGTGCAAGGGGAATGTTGCGTTATGGGTCAATGTACCAGCAGACTCATCTATCACTGGCTGGGCAATGGGCAGGATGAGGGGGAAACAGATATGGGCCCAAAGAATAAAGTGGGCTAAATGCAGTTCAAAATTGGTAACAGGACTAACCAGGAGGCATTGCTTTGTTCAGTGGAGGACAACTGGAATGAGAGGCTGACACAGAGAGTAGGCCCAAATCAGTAAGTATTCTAAATGCAGTTCAAAATTGGCAACAGTAGTAAACCGGCGGCACAGCTTTGTTCACTGGAGGAGAACAGCAAGGAGCGGCAGACACAGATAGAAGGCCCCAACCCAACTAGTAGGCCTAATGCAGTGTTGTTTTCAACAACTACTAAACGAGAGTCGGAAGATCGAAGCAATGGAGAGGAAACCTGGGGAACACCTTGGAGTGGAACACACCGTCTCTACACCCCATACCCAATTTGTAGGCCTAATGCAGTGTAGTTTTCAACAACTACTAAACGAGAGTCGGAAGACCGAAGCAATGGAGAGGAAACCTGGGGAACACCTTGGAGTGGAACACACCATCTCTCTACACCCCATACCCAATTTGTAGGCCTAATGCAGTGTAGTTTTCAACAACTACTAAACGAGAGTCGGAAGATCGAAGCAATGTTGACGAAACCTGGGGAACACCTTGGAGTGGAACACACCGTCTCTACACCCCATACCCAATTTGTAGGCCTAATGCAGTGTAGTTTTCAACAACTACTAAACGAGAGTCGGAAGTCCGAAGTAATGGAGAGGAAACCTGGGGAACACCTTGGAGTGGAACACACCGTCTCTACACCCCATACCCAAATTGTAGGCCTAATGCAGTGTAGTTTTCAACAACTACTAAACGAGAGTCAGAAGACCGAAGCAATGGAGAGGAAACCTGGGGAACACCTTGGAGTGGAACACACCGACTCTACACCCCATACCCAATTTGTAGGCCTAATGCAGTGTAGTTTTCAACAACTACTAAACGAGAGTCAGAAGACCAAAGCAATGTAGACGAAACATGGGCAACACCTTGGAGTGGAACACACTGTCTCTACACCCCATACCCAATTTGTAGGCCTAATGCAGTGTAGTTTTCAACAACTACTAAACGAGAGTCGGAAGACCGAAGCAATGTAGATGAAACCTGAGGAACACCTTGGAGTGGAACACACCGTCTCTACACCCCATACCCAATTTGTAGGCCTAATGCAGTGTAGTTTTCAACAACTACTAAACGAGAGTCGGAAGATCGAAGCAATGGCGAGGAAACCTGGGGAACACCTTGGAGCGGCAGACACCATTGGTAGGCCCTACCGAAGTAGTAGCCCCAATGCAGTTTTCAAATTCCTAGAGGCTGAAAACAAGACTATTGACGCTCAGCTTTTTTCAAAGGAGGACAGCTGTATTGAGTGGCGCAGACAGACACAGGTAGTAGGCCTTAAACCAAAAATGTGGCTCAATGCAGTTTAAAAAAGGTTGCAGGGGTACAAAGGCAGCATTGGTCTTGTCAGTGGAGGACAATTTCAATTATGGACCACAGGCAGACTTTGTACGCCTACTATTAAAAAAAGGATGCTCTGTGCAATTAAAAATAGGTTCCAGGGGTCCACGGGCAGCAGTGGTGTGGTCAGTGGAGGAGTATTGGAAGGAGGGACCGCAGACAGGCGTAGTAGGCCTAACATAACAAAATTAGGCTGTAGGCACTTTAAAATTGGTTCCAGGGGTACACGGGCAGCAGTGGTGTGGTCAGCGAAGGACAATTTTAATTAGGGACTGCAGACAGACTTTGTAGGCTGTCCCCTGTGGACCATGCATCCAACACATTAACCCAGTGCGCCGTAATGGACACGTAACTTTTTGTGGACATGCCTACTGGTCCATGCGTCTCTTGTCAGGTGCACCTTTCTACTGTTTGATTGCCTGAGTGCTATGACAATGCAGACTTTTTCCAACAACTACTAAACGAGAGCCGGAAGATCGAAGCAATGGAGAGGAAACCTGGGGAACACCTTGGAGTGGAACACACCGTCTCTACACCCCATACCCAATTTGTAGGCCTAATGCAGTGTAGTTTTCAACAACTACTAAACGAGAGTCGGAAGATCGAAACAATGGAGAGGAAACCTGGGGAACACCTTGGAGTGGAACACACCGTCTCTACACCCCATACCCAATTTGTAGGCCTAATGCAGTGTAGTTTTCAACAACTACTAAACGAGAGTCGGAAGACCGAAGCAATGGAGAGGAAACCTGGGGAACACCTTGGAGTGGAACACACCATCTCTCTATACCCCATACCCAATTTGTAGGCCTAATGCAGTGTAGTTTTCAACAACTACTAAACGAGAGTCGGAAGATCGAAGCAATGTTGACGAAACCTGGGGAACACCTTGGAGTGGAACACACCGTCTCTACACCCCATACCCAATTTGTAGGCCTAATGCAGTGTAGTTTTCAACAACTACTAAACGAGAGTCGGAAGTCCGAAGCAATGGAGAAGAAACCTGGGGAACACCTTGGAGTGGAACACACCGTCTCTACACCCCATACCCAAATTGTAGGCCTAATGCAGTGTAGTTTTCAACAACTACTAAACGAGAGTCGGAAGACCGAAGCAATGGAGAGGAAACCTGGGGAACACCTTGGAGTGGAACACACCGTCTCTACACCCCATACCCAATTTGTAGGCCTAATGCAGTGTAGTTTTCAACAACTACTAAACGAGAGTCAGAAGACCGAAGCAATGTAGACGAAACCTGGGGAACACCTTGGAGTGGAACACACTGTCTCTACACCCCATACCCAATTTGTAGGCCTAATGCAGTGTAGTTTTCAACAACTACTAAACGAGAGTCGGAAGACCGAAGCAATGTAGACGAAACCTGAGGAACACCTTGGAGTGGAACACACCGTCTCTACACCCCATACCCAATTTGTAGGCCTAATGCAGTGTAGTTTTCAACAACTACTAAACGAGAGTCGGAAGATCGAAGCAATGGCGAGGAAACCTGGGGAACACCTTGGAGCGGCAGACACCATTGGTAGGCCCTACCGAAGTAGTAGCCCCAATGCAGTTTTCAAATTCCTAGAGGCTGAAAACAAGACTATTGACGCTCAGCTTTTTTCAAAGGAGGACAGCTGTATTGAGTGGCGCAGACAGACACAGGTAGTAGGCCTTAAACCAAAAATGTGGCTCAATGCAGTTTAAAAAAGGTTGCAGGGGTACAAAGGCAGCATTGGTCTTGTCAGTGGAGGACAATTTCAATTATGGACCGCAGGCAGACTTTGTACGCCTACTATTAAAAAAAGGATGCTCTGTGCAATTAAAAATAGGTTCCAGGGGTCCACGGGCAGCAGTGGTGTGGTCAGTGGAGGAGTATTGGAAGGAGGGACCGCAGACAGGCGCAGTAAGCCTAACATAACAAAATTAGGCTGTAGGCACTTTAAAATTGGTTCCAGGGGTACACGGGCAGCAGTGGTGTGGTCAGCGGAGGACAATTTTAATTAGGGCTGCAGACAGACTTTGTAGGCTGTCCCCTGTGGACCATGCATCCAACACATTAACCCAGTGCGCCGTAATGGACACGTAACTTTTTGTGGACATGCCTACTGGTCCATGCGTCTCTTGTCAGGTGCACCTTTCTACTGTTTGATTGCCTGAGTGCTATGACAATGCAGACTTTTTCATGCTGGTGGAGGGCTGGGATGGCTTTTCTCGCAAAAGAAGTGTCGACTGGGTAGCTTGAACTGTGGTACAGCGTAGTTCATCTGGGCTTTATAAATATAAAACAAAGAAAAAAAGTAGGCTCCATGCACTTTCAGCTGGGTTCCAGGGGTACACGGCCAGCATTGGTCTGGTCAGTGGAGAACTATTGGAAGGAGGGACCGCAGACAGGCTTCGAAGGCCTAACATAATAAAATATGGCTGTAGGCACTTTAAAATTGGTTCCAGGGGTACACGGACAGCAGTGGTCTGGTTAGTGGAGGACTATTGGAAGGAGGGACCGCAGACAGGCTTCGAAGGCCTAACATAATAAAATTGGGCTGTAGGCACTTTAAAATTGGTTCCAGGGGTACACGGGCAGCAGTAGACAGGTCACTGGAGGACTAGTGGAAGGAGGGACCGCAGACAGGCGTGGTAGGCCTAACATAATAAAATATGGCTGTAGGCACTTTAAAATTGGTTCCAGGGGTACACGGGCAGCAGTGGTCTGGTCAGTGGAGGACAAGTGTAAGGAGGGACCGCAGACAGGCGTAGTAGGCCTAACATAATAAAATTGGGCTGTAGGCACTTTAAAATTGGTTCCAGGGGTACACGGGCAGCAGTAGACAGGTCATTGGAGGACTAGTGGAAGGAGGGACCGCAGACAGGCATAGTAGGCCTAACATAATAAAATATGGCTGTAGGCACTTTAAAATTGGTTCCAGGGGTACACGGGCATCAGTGGTCTGGTCAGTGAAGGACTAGTGGAAGGAGGGACCGCAGACAGGCTTCGAAGGCCTAACATAATAAAATTGGGCTGTAGGCACTTTAAAATTGGTTCCAGGGGTACACGGGCAGCAGTGGTCTGGTCAGTGGAGGACAAGTGTAAGGAGGGACCGCAGACAGGCGTAGTAGGCCTAACATAATAAAATTGGGCTGTAGGCACTTTAAAATTGGTTCCAGGGGTACACGGGCAGCAGTAGACAGGTCATTGGAGGACTAGTGGAAGGAGGGACCGCAGACAGGCGTAGTAGGCCTAACATAATAAAATATGGCTGTAGGCACTTTAAAATTGGTTCCAGGGGTACACGGGCAGCAGTGGTCTGGTCAGTGGAGGACTAGTGGAAGGAGGGACCGCAGACAGGCTTCGAAGGCCTAACATAATAAAATTGGGCTGTAGGCACTTTAAAATTGGTACCAGGGGTACACGGGCAGCAGTAGACAGGTCACTGGAGGACTAGTGGAAGGAGGGACCGCAGACAGGCGTAGTAGGCCTAACATAATAAAATATGGCTGTAGGCACTTTACAATTGGTTCCAGGGGTACACGGGCAGCAATGGTCTGGTCAGTGGAGGACAAGTGTAAGGAGGGACTGCAGACAGGTGTAGTAGGCCTACCATAATAAAATATGGCTGTAGGCACTTTAAAATTGGTTCCAGGGGTACACGGGCAGCAGTAGACAGGTCACTGGAGGACTAGTGGAAGGAGGGACCGCAGACAGCCGTAGTAGGCCTAACATAATAAAATATGGCTGTAGGCACTTTAAAATTGGTTCCAGGGGTACACGGGCAGCAGTAGACAGGTCACTGGAGGACTAGTGGAAGGAGGGACCGCAGACAGGCGTAGTAGGCCTAACATAATAAAATATGGCTGTAGACACTTGGAATTCTCTTGCAGGGGTACACAGGCAGCATTGGTGTTGTCAGCGGAGGCCGATTGTAATGAGTGTCTGCCAGTTAGTAGTCCCAAACAATAAATACATGTTAATGTCTCGCATTACAACAAAACGAAAACACAAAAGGGTGCAATCATTAGGTACAGGGGTGGGCTCCTCCGCGTAGTTTCAGACCTAGTAATTTGGCGCAAAGTATTTACTTGGGTAAATATAGGACACTGCCCCTGACTATGTCAAGTACCATCATACATGTCAACACAATGGTATTGTCAGTGGCAGGAATTTAAGGATGTCAGCGCATAGACTAAACATTGGTGGAACTGTGAGAGATAATTGTGAAAGTGGTAGAGCAATGTTTGAGCTGGGGGTGGGGGAACTCTCTTGTGGCCGGCGGTACAGGCCCAGGGCCCCTCATGTTACAACAGTGTGTCTGACGTTGGGTGCGCACCACCCCGCCAGAGACACTTTATTGTACTATGAGGGACCCAGTGACAGTGCCGCCGACTAAAAGCGGGCACACCCACCTCTTCAGACAAACAGCACTCTCACGGGTGCTTGCGCCAAGTGGCGATACCACGGCCCCGTGTGGGGAGTTTGGCCATTTAGGGAGGTGTAAACATGTCGTATGCTGGACAATCAGCAGATGCAAATTACGAGATTGGTAAAGTCATTCAGAGTAGTCCACAGGCAAGACTTTTTCATAGGAAAGCTAGGTGTCGGCCGGGCAAGGTGGGGCAAAAGAATTCGAAATCCAGTTGTGGTTCATTTTAATGAAGGTTAGATCATCAACATTTTGGGTAGCCAGACGAGTCCTTTTTTCGGTTAATATTGAACCTGCAGCACTGAATACTCTTTCTGATAGGACACTAGCTGCCGGGCAAGCGAGCTCCTGCAATGCATATTCTGCCAATTCTGGCCAGGTGTCTAATTTGGATGCCCAGTAATCAAATGGGAATGGCGGTTGAGGTAGAACATCGATAAGGGATGAAAAATAGTTAGTAACCATACTGGACAAATGTTGTCTCCTGTCACTTTGAATTGATGCAGCAGTACCTGTCCTGTCTGCGGTCATAGCAAAATCACTCCACAACCTGGTCAGAAAACCCCTATGTCCAACGCCACTTCTGATTTCTGCACCTCTAACACTTCTGGTCTGCTGCCCCCTGCAGCTCGTGTGAGAACGATCACGAGCGCTGTGTGTTGGGAATGCCTGAAGCAAACGGTCAACAAGAGTTGATTGTTTGGTTGCTAATATTAGTTCCAAGTTCTCATGTGGCATAATATTTTGCAATTTGCCTTTATAGCGAGGATCAAGGAGGCAGGCCAACCAGTAATCGTCATCGTTCATCATTTTAGTAATGCGTGTGTCCCATTTGAGGATACGTAAGGCATAATCCGCCATGTGGGCCAAAGTTCCAGTTGTCAAATCTGCGGTTGTGCTTGGTTGAGGGGCAGTTTCAGGCAAATCTACGTCACTTGTGTCCCTCAAAAAATCAGAACCCGACCTTGTCACGCCACCAATTTCCAGTGGCCCCGGGAAAGCTTCCTCATTACAAATATACTCATCCCCATCATCCTCCTCGTCCTCCACCTCCTCTTCACCCGCTACCTCGTCCTGTACACTGCCCTGACCAGACAATGGCTGACTGTCATCAAGGCTTTCCTCTTCCTCTGCTGCAGACGCCAGCTCCATTATGTGCGTCAAACTTTGCATCAGCAGATGCATTAGGGGGATGCTCATGCTTATTATGGCATTGTCTGCACTAACCAGCCGTGTGCATTCCTCAAAACACTGAAGGACTTGACACATGTCTTGTATCTTCGACCACTGCACACCTGACAACTCCATGTCTGCCATCCTACTGCCTGCCCGTGTATGTGTATCCTCCCACAAAAACATAACAGCCCGCCTCTGTTCGCACAGTCTCTGAAGCATGTGCAGTGTTGAGTTCCACCTTGTTGCAACGTCTATGATTAGGCGATGCTGGGGAAGGTTCAAAGACCGCTGATAGGTCTGCATACGGCTGGAGTGTACGGGCGAACGGCGGATATGTGAGCAAAGTCCGCGCACTTTGAGGAGCAGGTCGGATAACCCCGGATAACTTTTTAGGAAGCACTGCACCACCAGGTTTAAGGTGTGAGCCAGGCAAGGAATGTGTTTCAGTTGGGAAAGGGAGATGGCAGCCATGAAATTCCTTCCGTTATCACTCACTACCTTGCCTGCCTCAAGATCTACTGTGCCCAGCCACGACTGCGTTTCTTTCTGCAAGAACTCGGACAGAACTTCCGCGGTGTGTCTGTTGTCGCCCAAACACTTCATAGCCAATACAGCCTGCTGACGCTTGCCAGTAGCTGCCCCATAATGGGACAACTGGTGTGCAACAGTGGCAGCTGCGGATGGAGTGGTTGGGCGACTGCGGTCTGTGGACGAGCTCTCGCTTCTGCAGGAGGACGAGGAGGAGGAGGAGGAGGGGGTGCGAACGCCTACAGCCAACTGTTTCCTAGACCGTGGGCTAGGCAGAACTGTCCCGAAATTGCTGTCCCCTGTGGACCCTGTATCCACCACATTCACCCAGTGTGCCGTGATGGACACGTAACGTCCCTGGCCATGCCTACTGGTCCATGCATCTGTTGTCAGGTGCACCTTTGTACTCACAGATTGCCTGAGTGCATGGACGATGCGCTCTTTAACATGCTGGTGGAGGGCTGGGATGGCTTTTCGCGAAAAGAAGTGTCAACTGGGTAGCTTGTAGCGTGGTTCAGCGTAGTCCATCAGGGCTTTGAAAGCTTCGCTTTCAACTAACCGGTAGGGCATCATCTCTAACGAGATTAGTCTGGCTATGTGGGCGTTCAAACCCTGTGTACGCGGATGCGAGGATAAGTACTTCCTTTTTCTAACCAGAGTCTCATGTAGGGTGAGCTGGACTGGAGAGCTGGAGATCGTGGAACTAGCGGGTGTGCCGGTGGACATGGCAGACTGAGAGACAGTTGGAGATGGTATTGTTTCCGCCGGTGCCCTAGATGCAGTGTTTCCTACTACGAAACTGGTGATTCCCTGACCCTGACTGCTTTGGCCTGGCAAAGAATCCTGCACAGATACTGCAGGTGGTGCGGAAAATGGTGGCCTTACAGTGACGGAAGGGATGTAGCGTTGCTGACTAGCTTCATTGGCCGAGGGTGCTACAATCTTAAGGGACATTTGGTAGTTAGTCCAGGCTTGCAAATGCATGGTGGTTAAATGTCTATGCATGCAACTTGTATAGAGACTTTTCAGATTCTGACCTCTGCTTAAGGTAGTTGAACATTTTTGACAGATGACTTTGCGCTGATCAATTGGATGTTGTTTAAAAAAATGCCAGACTGCACTCTTTCGAGCATCGGATCCCTTTTCAGGCATTGCAGACTGAGCTTTAACCGGATGGCCACGCTGTCCTCCAACAGGTTTTGGCTTTGCCACACGTTTTGTCCCATCTACGGGTCCGGCAGATGGAACCTGTTGCGATGTTGATGCCTGCTGCGGCCCCTCCTCCTCCGCTTCAGAACTACTGCCGCCTGCACCCTGTTCCCCCAATGGCTGCCAATCGGGGTCAACAACTGGGTCATCTATAACCTCCTCTTCTAGCTCGTGTGCAACTTCGTCTGTGTCACCATGTAAGTCGGTGGTATAGCATTCGTGACGGGGCAACATAGTCTCATCAGGGTCTGATTCTGGATCAGTACCCTGCGAGGGCAATGTTGTGGTCTGAGTCAAAGGACCAGCATAGTAGTCTGGCTGTGGCTGTGCATCAGTGCACTCCATGTCAGATTCAACTTGTACTGGGCATGGCCTGTTAACTGTTTCACTTTCTAAGCCAGGGACGGTATGTGTATAGAGCTCCATGAAGTAACCCGTTGTGTCGCCTGCTGCATCCTTCTCTGTTGTTGTTTTTGCTGAAGAGGACAAGGAAGCGACTTGTCCCTGACCGTGAACATCCACTAACGACGCGCTGCTTTTACATTTACCAGTTTCAAAAGAGGAGGCAAAAGAGCTAGAGGCTGAGTCAGCAAGGTAAGCCAAAACTTGTTCTTGCTGCTCCGGCTTTAAAAGCGGTTTTCCTACTCCCAGAAAAGGGAGCGTTTGAGGCCTTGTGTAGCCAGACGACGAACCTGGCTCCACATGTTAGGGCTAGCGGAACGCACCAAATAATAAGACTGATAGTGTACGGTGCGTTCGTAGCCCGGGGTCCACCGTGCAGAGATGGAACCTGCTGCTGAGTAATGACGGACTATATGGCGGTACTCATAAGTATACTCGCGTGGGTTAAACTTCACCCAACGTGAAGGAAGCGATCCTGTTGCGTCACAGAGTCGCGGTACCGCACATAGAAGGCGAGCAAGCAGTCAGCGAACTTAACCCCAACTAGGATTGAAGTCCGATTAGACCCTTGCTGGCACAACACCGCAACAGGGTGTGTTAGGCAACTCTTATAATTAGAGCACCGAAGTGCGAACTGTGCTGTGCTGGCAGGCACCACTAAGCACCCAGACGTGGGTCAGGAAGCGCACTACTGGCGCGTGGCGCCGCACTGGCGGTCACAGCAATAGACGCTGATACGTGTGTGACACGTTGAGTGATTTGTCAGGCGCTAGATAGCAGCCATACTCCATACGCGAACAGTCATACAATAGGGTAGGGGTATTTAATGAACGACTTGCACTCACAGCAAACACACGTATTCAATTGTACACTAGCGCATGGCCGTGCGGTCATGTGCAGTTTATATAATTGCGGACAGGAAGTGGCCACAGAAACTTTGCCCTTCCAAGACCTGCCAAGAGGACCAATGGAATGCGCTGCAGAGCCAGAGCACATGACCCTCGATCTCCAACGGGAGATCTTGCTCTGGGCATGCTCAGTGTGCGCAAACAAGGACTTTGTCCCAGGGAAGTCCGCTCGCCGCTGACCAGCACTGACTTTAATGGCAGGAGCTGAAGAAGCAGCAGTAACTCTCTGTACAGACTGAGAGCGAGCAAGACACTGGGAGCGACGTCCCTGCTGAGCAGACTCCACTGCGGCTGGAGGAGAATGGAAGACCGCAGCGGAGACGGATCGAGATTCCCCCTGTGCAGTAGAGGAAACTCGACTCCTAACATTACCCCCCCTCCTAGGGCCCCCCCTCCTTGGGCCTCGCTACGCTCGAAGGCAGCAATGAGCTGTGGGGCCCGAATTTTTTTAGCAGGCTCCCAAGACCTGTCCTCTGGACCATAACCCTTCCAATCCACCAAATAAAACTTTTTGCCGCGTACCACCTTGCACCCCAAAATAGCGTTCACCTCGTAATCGTCCGTAGACGAACCCAATGTCCCGGCAGATGACTCGGAAAACCGGGACATGTATACGGGTTTCAAGAGGGACACATGAAAGGTGTCGGTGATACCCAAGCGTGGAGGAAGAGCCAGGCGGTAGACCACAGGATTAACCTGTTCGAGAACCTTGAAGGGACCCAAGTAGCGAGGAGCGAACTTAGTGGACTCAACTCGCAGCCTGATGTTACGGGCGGAGAGCCACACCAAGTCGCCAGGGGCAAAAGTCGGAGCGGGGCGCCGATGAACATCGGTGGAGGACCTCATTCTCTCCTTGGAGGCCCGAATGGCATCCTGCGTGCGATCCCAAATATCCCGTGCCTCCACAGCCCAGTCTGCCACCCTGGGATCAGCGGAAGACACAGGCATGGGCACAGGAACACGCGGATGCTGGCCGTAATTTAAGAGGAATGGAGTCTGACCGGTAGAGTCGGCTACGGCATTGTTAAGTGCAAACTCTGCCCACGGTAGCAAGGATGCCCAGTCATCCTGTCTGGCAGAAACAAAATTTCGCAGATATGTGACCAAGGTCTGGTTGGCCCTTTCTACCAACCCATTCGTCTCGGGATGATATGCCGAAGAGAGATTTAACTCAATACTGAGTAGACGACATAGCTCCCTCCAGAATCGAGACGCAAACTGGGGACCCCGGTCACTAACAATTTTGTCTGGCATACCGTGTAAGCGAAAGATATGCTTGATAAACAAGACAGCCAACGCCCGTGCAGATGGTAGCCGTGGAAGAGGCACCAAATGCACCATTTTGGAAAAATGATCGGTGATCACCCAGATAATGGTGCAATTACGAGACTTGGGTAAGCCAACCACAAAGTCCATCCCGACCATCTCCCAGGGCCTGTCAGCCACGGGCAGAGGATAAAGCAACCCAGCTGGCCGTTGCCGAGGAGTCTTGTTCCTGGCACAAGAGACACACGCCCGAACGTACTCCGCGACATCACGAGCCATATGCGGCCACCAGTATGTCCTCGCCAGTAACTCTGATGTCCTTTTAGTACCAAAATGTCCACCCACCCTGGACGAGTGCGCCCAAGAGAGAACCTCCGGTCGCAAACTAGATGGAACAAAAATCTTGCCCGGGGGCACAGACTCCAGCGAAACCGGGGCCACGGTTCTCAAACTCTCGGTGGGGACAATAAGCCGAGGCTCCTCCTCCTCCTCCTCAGATGACACAGCGGAGCGAGAGAGAGCGTCAGCCCGAATGTTCTTCTCCCCAGAAAGGAAATGGAGGGTGAAATGAAACCGGGAGAAGAACAAGGACCATCTGGCCTGGCGAGAATTCAACCGCTGAGCTGTCTGCAGATACACCAAATTTTTGTGATCTGTGAAGACTTGGAAGGGAAAACGTGCTCCCTCCAAGAGATGTCTCCACTCCGAGAAAGCCAACTTCATGGCTAGCAACTCCCTGTCCCCGATGGAATAATTCCTCTCTGCTGGTGCGAAGGTCTTGGAGAAAAAGAAGCAAGGATGCTTCCGACCTTGAGCATCCTTTTGGAAGAGGACTGCTCCAGCACCAACAGAAGAGGCATCCACCTCCATGATAAATGGCTTATCAACATCGGGGCGATGAAGAATGGGAGCGCTAGCGAAGTGTGACTTTATAGAGATAAAAGCCTTGGAGACCTCCTCAGACCACAATTTGGGATTCGCCCCCTTCTTGGTGAGGGCAACCAAGGGAGCTACCAAAGTTGAGAAATGCGGGATGAACTGGCGATAATAATTGATGAACCCCATAAAGCGCTGCACCGCTTTAAGAGAATGGGGTTCCTGCCAGTCCATCACAGCCTGTAGTTTGGCAGGATCCATAGCCAATCCCTGGGCTGAGATGATGTAGCCTAGGAAAGGTAAGGACTCCTGCTCAAACATACACTTCTCCAACTTGGCATAGAGGGAGTTTGCCCGTAGGAGGTCGAAGACTTTGCAAACATCTCCCCGGTGGGAGTCAATATCTGGAGAGTAGATGAGAATATCATCCAGATAGACTACGACCGAGGTGGAAAGCATATCCCGGAAGATATCGTTCACAAAGTCTTGGAAAACGGCTGGGGCATTACAGAGCCCAAAGGGCATCACCAGATATTCATAGTGCCCATCCCTGGTGTTAAAAGCCGTCTTCCATTCGTCCCCCTCACGGATGCGAATCAGGTTGTAAGCACCCCTCAGATCTAATTTAGTAAATACCCTTGCTCCCCGAAGCCTATCGAACAGTTCAGATATCAAAGGCAAAGGGTATTTATTCTTAACGGTGATGGCGTTAAGACCCCTATAGTCTATGCATGGACGCAATTCCCCACTCTTCTTCTGCACGAAGAAGAACCCTGCCCCAGCAGGTGACACTGACTTCCTGATGAACCCTCTTGCCAGATTTTCCTGGATGTACTGTGACATTGCCTCCGTCTCCGGGAGAGATAGCGGATAGACTCAACCCCGGGGAGGCTCAGCACCAGGCAAGAGGTCAATAGGACAGTCATAGGGGCGATGGGGCGGAAGGGTCTCAGCCGCCTTTTTGGAGAATACGTCTGCATACGACCAATACTGCTTGGGGAGAGAGGAAAGATCTGCGGGTACCTCAGTTGTAGCTACCTGAACGCACTCCCTCTGACACTTACCCCCACAAGATTCACCCCATCCCAGAATTCTGCCTGAGGACCACTCGATATGAGGAGAGTGGTACCGTAGCCAAGGTATTCCCAACAGGACTTCATCAATTCCCTCTGTAATGACGAGCAGGGAAATAATCTCCTGATGAGATGGCGACATGGACAGAGTAAAAGGGATGGTCTAGTGAGTTATCTGTGAGGGCAGAGTTGACCCATTCACCACTCGTACCGTTACAGGTTGAGCTAGCATAACCAGAGGTATTGCGTGGCGTTGGGCGAAGGCAGAAGACATAAAATTGCCCTCCGCCCCAGAATCCACGCAGAGCTCTACCGAGTGGGAGAATGAGCCTATAGTAATTGTCCCCTTAAAGGACAATTTAGAGGCAAACGTCGCCGTGTCTAGTGTACCTCCACCTACGACCACTAGACGCTGACGTTTCCTCGACCGCTGAGGACATCTGATGGCTAAATGTCCAGACTGCTGGCAAACATGACAGACCCTGAGTGCACAAGCGGTCCGGGACTTAGGTCCCGCTTGTGACACTTCCCTGGCCTCATGTGACTCAGGAACCAGGACCGGAGATTCCAGAGGTTTGGCGAAAGTAGGAGCCAGCCGAAACCTCTGCCTTTAACTGGGCTCGCTCTAACCTCCGCTCGTTAAAACGGAGGTCAATTCGAGTGGAGACTGTTATTAACTCCTCCAGTGTGGCAGGAATCTCCCTAGTGGCCAGAGCGTCCTTTACATGGTCAGCCAAGCCCCTCCAGAATATGGGGATAAAAGCTTTATCCGACCATTCCAGCTCAGATGCTAAAGTGCGGAATTGGATGGCAAAATGACTGACCAAGGACTCACCCTGAGGTAATGCCAGCAGTTGGAGCGCAGTGTCATGGGTGACTTGAGGTCCTAAAAAGACCTGTTTTAAAGTGCTCAAAAACAGAGGAGCACTCTGCACCACATGATCGCCACGCTCCCACAGCGGCGTAGCCCATTCCAACGCCCTGTCCGACAATAGAGACACAATAAATCCCACCTTAGCCCGCTCTGTGGGGAAACGTGCAGCCAGAAGCTCGAGATGAATAGAGCACTGACTCACGAATCCCCTACAAAATTTGCTATTACCAGAAAATTTTTCTGGCAGCGGGAGGCGAGAAAATGTCGGAACAGGGGTGGCAATGGACAAAGTTGCTGCAGCCACGCTGGCAGCCTGTACAGCAACTGCGGTAACATCCACAGCTGAGGTTGCGCTCTCGGGAACCGCCAACCTACCCTCCAGCTGCTGTATATACTGCAGGGATTGCTGTTTGTCCGTCATCACTAGCCAGACCCTGGCGCTAGTGTAATGCTAGGGCTAGCGGAACGCACCAAATAATAAGACTGATAGTGTACGGTGCGTTCGTAGCCCGGGGTCCACTGTGCAGAGATGGAACCTGCTGCTGAGTAATGACGGACTATATGGCGGTACTCATAAGTATACTCACGTGGGTTAAACTTCACCCAACGTGAAGGAAGCGATCCTGTTGCGTCACAGGGTCGCGGTACCGCACATAGAAGGCGAGCAAGCAGTCAGCGAACTTAACCCCAACTAGGATTGAAGTCCGATTAGACCCTTGCTGGCACAACACCGCAACAGGGTGTGTTAGGCAACTCTTATAATTAGAGCACCGAAGTGCGAACTGTGCCGTGCTGGCAGGCACCACTAAGCACCCAGACATGGGTCAGGAAGCGCACTACTGGCGCGTGGCGCCACACTGGCGGTCACAGCAATAGATGCTGATACGTGTGTGACACGTTGAGTGATTTGTCGGGCGCTAGATAGCAGCCATACTCCATACGCGAACAGTCATAAAATAGGGTAGGGGTATTTAATGAACGACTTGCACTCACAACAAACACACGTATTCAATTGTACACTAGCGCATGGCCGTGCGGTCATGCGCAGTTTATATAATTGCAGGACAGGAAGTGGCCACAGAAACTTTGCCCTTCCAAGACCTGCCAAGAGGACCAATGGAATGCGCTGCAGAGCCAGAGCATATGACCCTCGATCTCCAACGGGAGATCTTGCTCTGGGCATGCTCAGTGTGCGCAAGCAAGGACTTAGTCCCAGGGAAGTCCGCTCGCCGCTGACCAGCACTGACTTTAATGGCAGGAGCTGAAGAAGCAGCAGTAACTCTCTGTACAGAGTGAGAGCGAGCAAGACACTGGGAGCGACGTCCCTGCTGAGCAGACTCCACTGCGGCTGGAGGAGAATGGGAGACCGCAGCGGAGACGGATCGAGATTTCCCCTGTGCAGCAGAGGAAGCTCGACTCCTAACACCACAGCTCCAGACTTAGGTGCTATATTTTTTTTCCCACGACCACCTGATGCTCCACTACCACTACCATCATTACCAGCTGACAATGAACGCCCACGGCCACAACCTCTTCCACCAGACTTCCTCATTGTTTTAAAAACGTAACCAAACTAACGGTATTTGTTGCTGTCAAACAAGTTACACGGTGAGCTATAAATTCAGTATGATTTAGATATCCCTTTACAGGTGGGTGAGACCGCAAGGAAAATCAGGCACAATGTTACACACTCTGTTTTCGGTGGCAACAAATGAGAAAGATGCCACACACGCAGGACTGGCACACAAGCAGAAAGGCCAATATTAATCTCCCACTGTTTTTTTTTATTTTTTCAGGGAGAATTTAGAAACCAAATAAAAAAAAAAAAATAGGCTTTCTATGGCCCACTATTTGAGAGAGAGAGATGGCACACCCAGGAGTCAGGACTGGCACACAAGCAGAAAGGCCAATATTAATCTCCCACTATTTATTTTATTTTTTCAGGGAGAATTTAGAAACCAAATAATAATAAAAAAAAAGGCTTTCTATGGCCCACTATTTGAGAGAGAGAGATGGCACACCCAGGTGTTATGACCTGGTGGTCAGGACAATAATGGACCTGGTGGATAAGAGCACACGGAATGACCTGATAGTTACTGATAATATAGGACGAGCTCTGGGACGTGGGAACTCTGCTGACCGCAATCCCTAATCCTATCAACCACACTAATATAGCCGTGGATTGCGCCTAACGCTCCCTATGCAACTCGGCACAGCCTAAGAAACTAGCTAGCCCTGAAGATAGAAAAATAAAGCCTACCTTGCCTCAGAGAAATTCCCCAAAGGAAAAGGCAGCCCCCCACATATAATGACTGTGAGTAAAGATGAAAATACAAACACAGAGATGAAATAGATTTAGCAACGTGAGGCCCGACTTACTGAACAGACCGAGGATAGGAAAGGTTACTTTGCGGTCAGCACAAAAACCTACAAAAAGACCACGCAGAGGGCGCAAAAAGACCCTCCGCACCGACTCACGGTGCGGAGGCGCTCCCTCTGCGTCCCAGAGCTTCCAGCAAGCAAGAACAATCGAAATAGCAAGCTGGACAGAAAAATAGCAAACCAGAGAAAAACAAGCAGTCACTTAGCTTCTGCTGGGAAGACAGGTCACAAGAACGATCCAGGAGTGAACTAGACCAATACTGGAACATTGACAGGTGGCCTGGAGCAAAGATCTAAGTGGAGTTAAATAGAGCAGCCAGCTAACGAATTAACCTCGTCACCTGAGGAAGGAAACTCAGAAACACCCACAGCCACCAGAGAAAGTCCATGGACAGAACCAGCCGAAGTACCATTCATGACCACAGGAGGGAGCCCGACAACAGAACTCACAACAGTACCCACCCCTTGAGGAGGGGTCACCGAACCCTCACCAGAGCCCCCAGGCCGACCAGGACGAGCCAAATGAAAGGCACGAACCAGATCGGCAGCATGAACATCAGAGGCAAAAACCCAGGAATTATCTTCCTGACCATAACCCTTCCACTTGACCAGGTACTGGAGTTTCCGTCTCGAAATACGAGAATCCAAAATCTTCTCCACCACATACTCCAACTCCCCCTCAACCAACACCGGGGCAGAAGGATCAACGGATGGAACCACAGGCGCCACGTATCTCCGCAACAATGACCTATGGAACACATTATGGATGGCAAAAGGAGCAGGAAGGGCCAAACGAAATGACACAGGATTGATAACCTCAGAAATCTTATACGGACCAATGAAACGAGGCTTAAACTTAGGAGAGGAAACCTTCATAGGAACATAACGAGACGACAACCAAACCAAATCCCCAACACGAAGTCGGGGACCCACACAATGCCGGCGGTTAGCGAAACGTTGAGCCTTCTCCTGGGACAATGTCAAATTGTCCACCACATGAGTCCAAATCTGCTGCAACCTATCCACCACAGTATCTACACCAGGACAGTCCAAAGACTCAAACTGCCCTGAAGAGAAACGCGGATGGAAACCAGAATTGCAGAAAAACGGCGAAACCAAAGTAGCCGAGCTGGCCCGATTATTAAGGGCGAACTCAGCCAACGGCAAAAAGGACACCAAATCATCCTGATCAGCAGAAACAAAGCATCTCAGATATGTTTCCAAAGTCTGATTAGTTCGTTCGGTTTGGCCATTTGTCTGAGGATGGAAAGCCGAGGAAAAAGACAAATCAATACCCATCCTAGCACAAAAAGATCGCCAAAACCTCGAAACAAACTGGGAACCTCTGTCAGAAACGATGTACTCCAGGATACCATGTAAACGAACCACATGCTGGAAAAATAGTGGCACCAAATCAGAGGAGGAAGGCAATTTAGACAAGGGTACCAAATGGACCATCTTAGAAAAGCGATCACAAACCACCCAAATGACCGACATCTTTTGAGAGACGGGGAGATCCAAAATAAAATCCATAGAAATATGCGTCCAGGGCCTCTTCGGGATCGGCAAGGGCAAAACTAACCCACTGGCACGAGAACAGCAGGGCTTAGCCCGAGCACAAGTCCCACAGGACTGCACAAAAGAACGCACATCCCGTGACAAAGATGGCCACCAAAAGGATCTAGCCACCAAATCTCTGGTACCAAAGATTCCAGGATGCCCAGCCAACACTGAACAATGAATCTCAGAGATAACTCTACTAGTCCATTTATCAGGGACAAACAGTTTCTCTGCTGGGCAACGGTCAGGTCTATCAGCCTGAAATTTTTGCAGCACCCGCCGCAAATCAGGGGAGATGGCAGACAAAATTACCCCCTCTTTGAGAATACCCGCCGGCTCAGGAACACCCGGAGAGTCAGGCACAAAACTCCTTGACAGGGCATCAGCCTTCAAATTCTTAGAGCCCGGAAGGTACAAAACCACAAAATCAAAACGGGAGAAAAATAACGACCATCGAGCCTGTCTCGGATTCAACCGTTTGGCAGACTCAAGATTAGTCAAATTCTTGTGATCTGTCAAGACCACCACGCGATGCTTGGCTCCTTCAAGCCAATGACGCCACTCCTCGAATGCCCACTTCATGGACAACAACTCTCGATTACCAACATCATAATTGTGCTCAGCAGGCGAAAACTTTCTAGAAAAGAAAGCACATGGCTTCATCACCGAGCCATCAGAACTTCTTTGCGACAAAACAGCCCCAGCTCCAATCTCAGAAGCATCAACCTCAACCTGAAACGGGAGTGAAACATCTGGCTGGCACAGCATAGGGGCAGAAGAAAAACGACGCTTCAACTCCTGAAAAGCCTCTACAGCTGCAGAAGACCAATTGACCACATCAGCACCCTTCTTGGTCAAATCAGTCAACGGTTTAGCAACACTAGAAAAATTAGCAATGAAGCGCCGATAAAAATTAGCAAAGCCCAGGAACTTTTGCAGGCTCTTCACAGATGTTGGCTGAGTCCAATCGTAAATGGCTTGGACTTTAACAGGGTCCATCTCGATAGTAGAAGGGAAAAAATGAACCCCAAAAATGAAACCTTCTGAACTCTAAAGAGACACTTTGACCCCTTCACAAACAAGGAATTTGCACGAAGGACCTGGAACACCATTCTGACCTGCTTCACATGAGACTCCCAATCATCCGAAAAGACCAAAATGTCATCCAAATATACAATCAGGAATTTATCCAGGTACTCTCGGAAGATGTCATGCATAAAGGACTGAAATACTGATGGAGCATTGGAAAGCCCGAATGGCATAACCAGGTACTCAAAATGGCCCTCGGGTGTATTAAATGCTGTTTTCCATTCATCGCCTTGTTTAATACGCACAAGATTATACGCCCCTCGAAGATCTATCTTGGTGAACCAACTAGCCCCTTTAATACGAGCAAACAAATCAGACAGCAACGGCAAAGGATACTGAAATTTGACTGTAATTTTATTGAGAAGGCGGTAATCAATACAAGGTCTCAAAGAACCATCCTTCTTGGCCACAAAAAAGAACCCTGCTCCCAATGGTGACGACGACGGGCGAATATCACCCTTCTCCAAGGATTCCTTTATATAACTCCGCATAGCGGCGTGTTCTGGCACAGATAAATTGAACAATCGGCCCTTAGGAAACTTACTACCAGGAATCAAATGAATTGCACAATCGCAATCCCTATGAGGAGGTAGGGCACTGGCTTTGGGCTCATCAAATACAAAAATCCGACAAAAACTCTGGAACTTCAGAAGGAGTGGATGACGAAATAGACAAAAATGGAACATCACCATGTACCCCCTGGCAACCCCAGCTGGACACAAACATAGATTTCCAGTCCAATACTGGATTATGAACCTGTAGCCATGGCAACCCCAAAACGACCACATCATGCAGATTATGCAACACCAGAAAGCGGATATCCTCCTGATGTGCAGGAGCCATGCACATGGTCAATTGGGTCCAGTACTGAGGCTTATTCTTAGCCAAAGGCGTAGCATCAATTCCTCTCAATGGAATAGGATTCTGCAAGGGCTCCAAGAAAAAACCACAGCGCCTAGCATACTCCAAGTCCATCAAATTCAGGGCAGCGCCTGAATCCACAAATGCCATAACAGAATAGGATGACAAAGAACAAATCAGAGTAACGGACAATAGAAATTTAGACTGTACAGTACCAATGGTGTCAGACCTAGCGAACCGCTTAGTGCGCTTAGGACAATTGGAGATAGCATGAGTGGCATCACCACAGTAAAAACATAGCCCATTCCGACGTCTGTGTTCTTGCCGTTCAGCTCTGGTCAAAGTCCTATCACATTGCATAGGCTCAGGTCCATGCTCAGATAGTACCGCCAAATGGTGCACAGCTTTACTCTCACGCAAGCGTCGATCGATCTAAATGGCCAAAGACATAGACTCATTCAGACCAGCAGGCATGGGAAATCCCACCATGACATCCTTAAGGGCTTCAGAGAGACCCTTTCTGAAGATTGCTGCCAGGGCACATTCATTCCACTGAGTGAGCACATACCACTTTCTAAACTTCTGACAATATATCTCCGCTTCATCCTGAACCTGACACAGAGCCAGCAAGATTTTCTCTGCCTGATCCACTGAATTAGGTTCGTCATAAAGCAATCCAAGCTCCAGGAAAAACGCATCAACATCATGCAATGCCGGATCTCCTGGCGCAAGGGAAAACGCCCAGTCTTGAGGGTCACCGCGTAACAAAGAAATAATGATCTTTACTTGTTGAACAGGGTCACCTGAGGAGCGAGGTTTCAAGGCAAGAAACAATTTACAATTATTTTTGAAATTCAAGAACTTAGATCTATCACCAAAAAACAAATCAGGAATTGGAATCCTAGGCTCTGACATCGGATTCTGAACCACAAAATCTTGAATGTTTTGTACACGTATAGTGAGATTATCCATCAAAGAGGACAGACCTTGAATGTCCATGTCTACACCTGTGTTCTGAACCACCCAGATGTAAAAGGGAAAAGAGAGACAAAACACACTACAAAGAAAAAAAAATGGTCTCAGAACTTCTCTTATCCCTCTATTGAGATGCATTAGTACTTTGGGCCACCTGTAATAATATGACCTGGTGGTCAGGACAATAATGGACCTGGTGGATAAGAGCACACGGAATGACCTGATAGTTACTGATAATATAGGACGAGCTCTGGGACGTGGGAACTCTGCTGACCGCAATCCCTAATCCTATCAACCACACTAGAAATAGCCGTGGATTGCGCCTAACGCTCCCTATGCAACTCGGCACAGCCTAAGAAACTAGCTAGCCCTGAAGATAGAAAAATAAAGCCTACCTTGCCTCAGAGAAATTCCCCAAAGGAAAAGGCAGCCCCCCACATATAATGACTGTGAGTAAAGATGAAAATACAAACACAGAGATGAAATAGATTTAGCAAAGTGAGGCCCGACTTACTGAACAGACCGAGGATAGGAAAGGTTACTTTGCGGTCAGCACAAAAACCTACAAAAAGACCACGCAGAGGGCGCAAAAAGACCCTCCGCACCGACTCACGGTGCTGAGGCGCTCCCTCTGCGTCCCAGAGCATCCAGCATGCAAGAACAATCGAAATACCAAGCTGGACAGAAAAATAGCAAACCAGAGAAAAACAAGCAGTCACTTAGCTTCTGCTGGGAAGACAGGTCACAAGAACGATCCAGGAGTGAACTAGACCAATACTGGAACATTGACAGGTGGCCTGGAGCAAAGATCTAAGTGGAGTTAAATAGAGCAGCCAGCTAACGAATTAACCTCGTCACCTGAGGAAGGAAACTCAGAAACACCCACAGCCACCAGAGAAAGTCCATGGACAGAACCAGCCGAAGTACCATTCATGACCACAGGAGGGAGCCCGACAACAGAACTCACAACACCCAGGAGTCAGGACTGGCACACAAGCAGAAAGGCCAATATTAATCTCCCACTGTTTTTTGTTATTTTTTTAGGGAGAATTTAGAAACCAAATTTAAAAAAAATAAAAATAAATAGGCTTTCTATGGCCCACTATTTGAGAGAGAGATGGCACACTCAGGACTGGCACACAAGCCGAAAGGCCAATATTAATCTCCCACTGTTTTTTTTTTCAGGGAGAATTTATAAACCTCCCCCAAAAAAACAGAAAAATAAAAAGGCTTTCTATGGCCCACTATGTGAGAGAGGTGGCACACACAGGGATGGCACTCTAGCAGAAATGCCAATCTTAATCTCCCACAACTTATTTTTTTAGGGAGAATTAAAAAAAAAAAAAAAAAACAGGGACTGTCCTACAATTACTATCTCCCTGCAGTAATCTCAGTCAGGTATGGCAGGCAGCAATAAGGAGTGGACTGATGCACAAATTAAATAAAAAGTGTGGACAAACAAACAAGATAGCTGTGCAGAAAGGACGGAACAACAGGATTTGTGCTTTGAAAAAAGCAGTTGGTTTGCACAGCGGCGTACACACAGCAATGCAGCTATCAGGGAGCCTTCTAGGGCAGCCCAATGAGCTACAGCGCTGAGGAAAAAAAAATGTAGCTTCCACTGTCCCTGCAAACAAAAGGTGGTGTTGGACAGTGGAAATCGCTACAGCACAAGCGGTTTGGTGGTTAATGGACCCTGCCTAACGCTATCCCTGCTTCTGACGAAGCGGCAGCAACCTCTCCCTAGGCTCAGATCAGCAGCAGTAAGATGGCGGTCGGCGGGAACGCCTCTTTATAGCCCCTGTGACGCCGCAGACAGCAAGCCAATCACTGCAATGCCCTTCTCTAAGATGGTGGGGACCAGGACCTATGTCATCACGCTGCCCACACTCTGCGTCCACCTTCATTGGCTGAGAAATGGCGCTTTTCGCATCATTGAAACGCGACTCTGGCGCGAAAGTCGCGTACCGCATGGCCGACCACACACAGGGGTCGGGTCGGGTTTCATGAAACCTGACTTTGCCAAAAGTCGGCGACTTTTGAAAATGAACGATCCGTTTCGCTCAACCCTAATCATAATCACTGAAGCAGGTCCCTTACTGTTATGAACAGGTGATTCAGAACCACAATGGACCTGGTGGTTACGAGCACAGAAAATGACCTGATAGTTGCTAATCACATAGGACGAGCTCTGAGATGTGGGAACTCTGCTGACCACAATTCCTAATCCTTTCATACCACACTAAAGGTAGCCGTGGAGCGTTCCTGACCAGACCTAGATGCCTCGGCACAGCCTGAGAAACTAGCTAGCCCTGAAGATAGAAAAATAAGCCTACCTTGCCTCAGAGAAATTTCCCAAAGGAAAAGGCAGCCCCCCACATATAATGACTGTGAGTTAAGATGAAAATACAAACACAGGGATGAAATAGATTTTAGCAAAGTGAGGCCCGACTTACTGAATAGACCGAGGATAGGAAAGATAGCTTTGCGGTCAGCACAAAAACCTACAAACAACCACGCAGAGGGGGCAAAAAGACCCTCCGCACCGACTAACGGTACAGAGGTGCTCCCTCTGCGTCTCAGAGCTTCCAGCAAGCAAGAAAAACCAATATAGCAAGCTGGACAGAAAAACTAGCAAACAAAAGTAACATAAGCAGAACTTATCTTATGCAGGGCAGACAGGCCACAAGAACGATCCAGGAGAATGCAAGACCAATACTGGAACATTGACTGGAGGCCAGGAACAAAGAACTAGGTGGAGTTAAATAGAGCAGCACCTAACGACTTAACCTCGTCACCTGAGGAAGGAAACTCAGAAGCCGCAGCCCCACTCACATCCACCAGAGAAAGCTCATAGACAGAACCAGCCGAAATACCACTCATGACCACAGGAGGGAGCTTGACCACAGAATTCACAACAGTACCCCCCCCTTGAGGAGGGGTCACCGAACCCTCACCAGAGCCCCCAGGCCGACCAGGATGAGCCAAATGAAAGGCACGAACCAGATCGGCCGCATGAACATCAGAAGCAAAGACCCAGGAATTATCTTCCTGACCATAACCCTTCCACTTAACCAGGTGCTGGAGTTTCCGTCTCGAAATACGAGAAATCAAAATCTTCTCCACTATATACTCCAACTCCCCCTCAACCAAAACCGGGGCAGGAGGATCAATGGATGGAACCACAGGTGCCACGTATCTCCGCAACAATGACCTATGGAATACGTTATGGATGGAAAAAGAAACTGGAAGGGTCAAACGAAAAGACACAGGATTAAGAACCTCAGAAATCCTATACGGACCAATGAAACGAGGCTTAAACTTAGGAGAGGAAACTTTCATAGGAATATAACGAGATGACAACCAAACCAAATCCCCAACACGAAGTCGGGGACCCACACAGCACCTGCGGTTAGCGAAACGTTGAGCCTTCTCCTGAGACAATGTCAAATTGTCCACCACATGAGTCCAAATCTGCTGCAACCTATCCACCACAGTATCCACACCAGGACAGTCAGAAGACTCAACCTGCCCTGAAGAGAAACGAGGATGGAAACCAGAATTGCAGAAAAACGGCGAAACCAAAGTAGCCGAGCTGGCCCGATTATTAAGGGCGAACTCAGCAAAAGGCAAAAAGGACACCCAATCATCCTGATCGGCAGAAACAAAACATCTCAGATATGTTTCCAAGGTCTGATTGGTTCGTTCAGTCTGGCCATTTGTCTGAGGATGGAAAGCCGAGGAAAAAGACAAATCAATGCCCATCCTAGCACAAAAGGCTCGCCAAAACCTCGAAACAAACTGGGAACCTCTGTCAGAAACGATGTTCTCCGGAATGCCATGTAAACGAACCACATGCTGGAAGAACAATGGCACCAAATCAGAGGAGGAAGGCAATTTAGACAAGGGTACCAAATGGACCATCTTAGAGAAGCGATCACAAACAACCCAAATGACCGACATTTTTTGAGAGACGGGAAGATCCGAAATAAAATCCATAGAGATATGTGTCCATGGCCTCTTCGGGACTGGCAAGGGCAAAAGTAACCCACTGGCATGAGAACAGCAGGGCTTAGCCCGAGCACAAATCCCACAGGACTGCACAAACGAACGCACATCCCGTGACAGAGACGGCCACCAAAAGGATCTAGCCACCAAATCTCTGGTACCAAAGATTCCAGGATGACCAGCCAACACCGAACAATGAACCTCAGAGATAACTCTACTTGTCCATTTATCAGGGACAAACAGTTTCTCCGCTGGGCAACGGTCAGGTCTATTAGCCTGAAATTTTTGCAGCACCCGCCGCAAATCAGGGGAGATGGCAGACAAAATTACCCCCTCTTTGAGAATACCCGCCGGCTCAGACAAACCCGGAGAGTCGGGCACAAAACTCCTAGACAGGGCATCCGCCTTCACATTTTTAGAGCCCGGAAGGTACGAAACCACAAAGTCAAAACGGGAGAAAAACAGCGACCAACGAGCCTGTCTAGGATTCAACCGTTTGGCAGACTCACGATAAGTCAAGTTCTTGTGATCAGTCAAGACCACCACGCGATGCTTAGCTCCTTCAAGCCAATGACGCCACTCCTCGAATGCCCACTTCATGGCCAGCAACTCTCGATTGCCAACATCATAATTACGCTCAGCAGGGGAAAACTTCCTGGAAAAGAAGGTGCATGGTTTCATCACCGAGCCATCAGAACTTCTTTGCGACAAAACAGCCCCTGCTCCAATCTCAGAAGCATCAACCTCGACCTGGAACGGGAGCGAAACATCTGGTTGGCACAACACAGGGGCAGAAGAAAAACGACGCTTCAACTCTTGAAAAGCTTCCACAGCAGCAGAAGACCAATTGACCACATCAGCACCCTTCTTGGTTAAATCAGTCAACGGTTTAGCAATACTAGAAAAATTATTGATGAAGCGACGATAAAAATTAGCAAAGCCCAGGAACTTTTGCAGACTCTTCAGAGATGTCGGCTGAGTCCAATCATAAATGGCCTGAACTTTAACAGGTTCCATCTCGATAGTAGAAGGGGAAAAAATGAAACCCAAAAACAAAACCTTCTGAACACCAAAGAGACACTTTGACCCCTTCACAAACAAAGAATTCGCACGCAGGACCTGGAACACCATTCTGACCTGCTTCACGTGAGACTCCCAATCATCCGAGAAGACCAAAATATCATCCAAGTATACAATCATGAATTTATCCAGGTACTCTCGGAAGATGTCATGCATAAAGGACTGAAACACCGATGGAGCATTAGAAAGCCCGAATGGCATAATCAGGTACTCAAAATGGCCCTCGGGCGTATTAAATGCTGTTTTCCATTCATCACCCTGTTTAATACGCACAAGATTATACGCACCACGAAGATCTATCTTGGTGAACCAACTAGCCCCCTTAATCAGAGCAAACAAATCAGACAGCAGCGGCAAGGGGTACTGAAATTTGACCGTGATTTTATTCAGAAGGCGGTAATCAATACAAGGTCTCAGCGAACCATCCTTCTTGGCCACAAAAAAGAACCCTGCTCCCAATGGCGACGATGACGGGCGAATATGACCCTTCACCAAGGATTCTTTTACGTAACTCCGCATAGCGGCGTGCTCAGGCACAGACAAATTAAACAGTCGACCTTTAGGAAACTTACTACCAAAAATCAAATCGATAGCACAATCACAATCCCTATGCGGAGGTAGGGCACTGGACTTGGGCTCATCAAATACATCCCAGTAATCCGACAAGAACTCTGGGACCTCAGAAGGGGTGGATGATGAAATAGACAGAAATGGAACATCACCATGTACCCCCTGGCAACCCCAGCTGGACACAGACATAGATTTCCAGTCCAATACTGGATTATGAACTTGTAGCCATGGCAACCCCAAAACGACCACATCATGCAGATTATGCAACACCAGAAAGCGGATATGCTCCTGATGTGCAGGAGCCATGCACATGGTCAATTGGGTCCAGTACTGAGGCTTTGTCTTGGCCAAAGGCGTAGCATCAATTCCTCTCAATGGAATAGGATGCTGCAAGGGCTCCAAGAAAAACCCACAGCGCCTAGCATACTCCAAGTCCATCAAATTCAGGGCAGCGCCTGAATCCACAAATGCCATGACAGAATAGGACGACAAAGAGCAGATCAAAGTAACGGACAAAAGAAATTTCGACTGTACCGTACCAATGGTGGCAGACCTAGCGAACCGCTTAGTGCGCTTAGGACAATCGGAGATAGCATGAGTGGAATCACCACAGTAATAACACAGCCCATTCTGACGTCTGTGTTCTTGCCGTTCAGCTCTGGTCAAAGTCCTATCGCACTGCATAGGCTCAGGTTTAAGCTCAGGTAATACCGCCAAATGCTGCACAGTTTTACGCTCACGCAAGCGTCGATCGATCTGAATGGCCAAAGACATAGACTCATTCAGACCAGCAAGTAGAGGAGCTGCGGAGACACCAACACGTGTTTCTCAACGCAGGCAGTGAATAGCCAGGCCTTTCACCGGGAAGGAACAACCAAGGGAAGGGCAGCATCCAATAAAGGAAAACATCCAATAAAGGAAAACCACCTATGCCAAGCATGGTATCCATCCATAGACAGCTGTTTCGGGGTTTTTGCCCCTCATCAGTGTGGAGTAGGAAACTGGCTATCAGGAGCAGTGCCTAGTAGAAAGTCTATAAAGGCACAGATGATTGACCTCGTGGAGACCAAAACATCCAACACCGCGGAGACACCATCACGTGTTTCTCAACGCAGTGATCCAGAACACTGCCCCCAAATATGCAAATGCAAGTAGAGGAGCTGCGGAGACACCATCACGTGTTTCTCAACGCAGGCAGTGAATAGCCAGGCCTTTCACCGGGAAGGAACAACCAAGGGAAGGGCAGCATCCAATAAAGGAAAACATCCAATAAAGGAAAACCACCTATGCCAAGCATGGTATCCATCCACAGACAGCTGTTTCGGGGTTTTTGGGGGCAGTGTTCTGGATCACTGCGTTGAGAAACACGTGATGGTGTCTCCGCGGTGTTGGATGTTTTGGTCTCCAAGAGGTCAATCATCCGTGCCTTTATAGACTTTCCTACTCCACACTGATGAGGGGCAAAAACCCCGAAACAGCTGTCTGTGGATGGATACCATGCTTGGCATAGGTGGTTTTCCTTTATTGGATGTTTTCCTTTATTGGATGCTGCCCTTCCCTTGGTTGTTCCATCCCGGTGAAAGGCCTGGCTATTCACTGCCTGCGTTGAGAAACACGTGATGGTGTCTCCGCAGCTCCTCTACTTGCATTTGCATATTTGGGGGCAGTGTTCTGGATCACTGCGTTGAGAAACACGTGATGGTGTCTCCGCGGTGTTGGATGTTTTGGTCTCCACGAGGTCAATCATCCGTGCCTCATTCAGACCAACAGGCATAGGAAATCCCACCATGACATCCTTAAGGGCTTCAGAGAGACCCTTTCTGAAAATTGCTGCCAGAGCACATTCATTCCATTGAGTGAGCACAGACCACTTCCTAAATTTCTGACAATATATCTCTACCTCATCCTGACCCTGACACAGAGCCAGCAAGATTTTCTCTGCCTGATCCACTGAATTAGGTTCATCATAAAGCAACCCGAGCGCCAGAAAAAACGCATCAATATCACATAATGCAGGATCTCCTGGCGCAAGGGAAAATGCCCAGTCTTGAGGGTCGCCACGTAATAAAGAAATAATGATCTTAACTTGTTGAACTGGGTCACCAGAGGAGCGGGGTTTCAAAGCCAGAAAAAGTTTACAATTATTTTTGAAATTCAGAAACTTAGCTCTATCTCCAGAAAATAACTCAGGAATAGGAATTTTAGGTTCTAACATAGGATTCTGAACCACTAAATCTTGAATGTTCTGTACACTTATAGCGAGATTATCCATCAAAGAGGACAGACCTTGAATGTTCATGTCTTCACCTGTGTTCTGAACCACCCTGATGTAAAGGGGAAAAGAAAGACAAAACACAGTGCAAAGAAAAAAAAATGGTCTCAGAACTTCTCTTTTCCCTCTATTGAGAAGCATTAGTACTTTGGGCCTCCAGTACTGTTATGAACAGGTGATTCAGAACCACAATGGACCTGGTGGTTACGAGCACAGAAAATGACCTGATAGTTGCTAATCACATAGGACGAGCTCTGAGACGTGTGAACTCTGCTGACCACAATTCCTAATCCTATCATACCACACTAAAGGTAGCCGTGGAGCGTTCCTGACCAGACCTAGATGCCTCGGCACAGCCTGAGAAACTACCTAGGCCTGAAGATAGAAAAATAAGCCTACCTTGCCTCAGATAAATTCCCCAAAGGAAAAGGCAGCCCCCCACATATAATGACTGTGAGTTAAGATGAAAATACAAACACAGGGATGAAATAGATTTTAGCAAAGTGAGGCCCGACTTACTGAATAGACCGAGGATAGGAAAAATAGCTTTGCGGTCAGCACAAAAACCTACAAACAACCACGCAGAGGGGGCAAAAAGACCCTCCGCACCGACTAGCGGTACGGAGGTGCTCCCTCTGCGTCTCAGAGCTTCCAGCAAGCAAGAAAAACCAATATAGCAAGCTGGACAGAAAAAATAGCAAACAAAAGTAACACAAGCAGAACTTAGCTTATGCAGGGCAGACAGGCCACAAGAACGATCCAGGAGAATGCAAGACCAATACTGGAACATTGACTGGAGGCCAGGAACAAAGAACTAGGTGGAGTTAAATAGAGCAGCACCTAACAACTTAACCTCGTCACCTGAGGAAGGAAACTCAGAAGCCGCAGCCCCACTCACATCCACCAGAGAAAGCTCATAGACAGAACCAGCCGAAATACCACTCATGACCACAGGAGGGAGCTTGACCACAGAATTCACAACACCTTACTATAAGAACACTGAGACTATAGAACACTCTGCCACATGATGTTGTAATGGTTGAATTACTACTAAACTTCAAGAAAGTCCTCCAAACAAAAGACGCTAGTTGGAAAATGGATCTTGTATATTGTATTTCATCATGACCAATTCATTGTTCTTGTAGGTGATAATTTGGTGTTGCTCTTTACATTCAATATATCTTGCATTCTGTACTGAGACATTCATATGTGTTAGCCTATTCTTGACATGCCAGGCGCAGGCTGCGTTATACACCTGGCACATGCAAAACTGAGAAATTGTCCAGAATCATGAAGGAGTTAAAGGGGAAGGAGCTTTTGTCAGAATGAGAGTTGGCCAGCGTAAGTTATATTACCAAAGAGAAAGAACGTGCTGGAGACTCAAATATTGGCCATATAAATGGTTAAAACATCCAAATTTTATTTAAACATTTAATAAAACAATGAGCACAACTAAACACCAAGATACAAGGAAAATAAACAGAAATTTGGTGGGTGAGCTGTTGTGGGAAAATCACCTCGAAGTTTGAATGGCCATATATGTCCATTCATAGACAACATACATTGACATATAGATCACAAGTCATTTAAATAAAATATAAGCATGTTCAAATATAAATATAATTGTGAACTATATTGAAAGTTAAATTTGTATAATATGTAAGTTCTCAAAGTATAGGTATACAATATTTATAAAAAGATAAACTGTTCTAAATGCATAAGCATGTACCCCAAAAAAGTGAGGATACGTTTTTCCCACAAACTAATGGGGTAAAGCTAAATATCACATGTTAAATACCAACTTTAAATGAGAAGCTCACCCAGCAAACACCTGATGTGTGTTTCACAATGCTTCATCAGGGGGGTGGGGAGGGGGTTAGTAGGAAAGTGATTTAAGTTTATAAAGAACTGACCAATAAAACAACTCGATTCCTATAGGAAACAAATTAGGGCACTTACAGTGTATCAAACATGTCACCTCTGCCATTTCCTACATATAATGCCAGCGCATGAGCAGAAATGGACAGAGGGTGTATTCATCAGCCCCTAAAAGAATTATGTGAATGTGGGATGAAGTGAACGCTACATCACATCTGGACATGTCAAGAATGTGTGTGCATATGTGATGCCTCGATGATGCTAGGGTCACGTGAATGGAATGAACCCCGTGACTGCTGCGTCATATACTGGAAGAGGAAAGTGCCTGTGTATGTGACTAATGCAATTGCGGTCATGTGATCTTTAACTCGGGACTCCGTGCTGGTAGAGAGATTCTATTTCATTAAAGGCTACGTTCGGCAATGGGTGAATGAAAAAATCATCAGTAAAACACCAGGAAAAAAGAAAAAAGTGTTGGATAGTCAAAATGTTGTAGTAATTGACAAGTGTGTAAATGTTGAATATCGAAACAATAAATAATAATTCAATTATAAATAATATGCAAATAAGTGGTGACATGATTTTAAATGAGCATGAGAATAATAAGAAATGTGGAAATGAGGATAATGTAAATGTAAAGTAAAAAACAATAAAAAATAGTAAACAATAAGTAAAAAATAAAGAAGGAAAACACAATGTACACACATACATATAATGTATGATTCCATGAACATCAAATAATGATAAGAATGAAAATGGAAATAAATGAGACAGGAATTTGAGACAAGAAGGGCAGCAATAAGGGGAGGGGGAGGAGGTGGGAGGAATAAAAAGTTAAAGGAAACCTGTCAACCCCAAAATTGAAGGCGACATCAGTGGCTTATCTACAGCATTCTGTAATGCTGTAGATAAGCCCCCGATGTGTCCTAAAAGATGAGAAAAAGAGGTTAGCTTATACTCAACTAGGGGCGGTCCTGGTCCCGGTCCGATCCGAGGGGCGTCGCAGTCCGGGGCCTCCTATCTTCATCAGATGACATCTTCTTCTTGTTTTCACGCTATGGCTCTGGCGCAGGCGTAGTTTGTCTGCCCTGTTGAGGGCAGAGCAAAGTACTGCAGTGCACAGGCGCGGGCCTCTCTGACCTTTCCCGGTGCCTGCGCAACGCAGTACTTTGCTCTGCCTTCAACAGGGCAGACAAAGTACGCCTGCACCAGAGCCGCAGCGTGAAGACAAGAAGAGGACGTCATTGTAAGAAGATGGGAGGCCTCGGACCGTGACGCCTATCGTACTGGGACCGCCCCTGGGTGAGTATAATCTAACCTCTTTTTCTCATGTTTTAGGATACATCAGGGGCTTATCTACAGCATTCCAGAATGCTGTACATAAGCCCTTGATGCTGGTGGGCTTAGCTCGCCTTTGATTTTGGGGGTGACAGGTTCCCTTTAAGAAAAAATGTAGAAAACATTTATGTGAAGAAAAATCTTGTGTAAAATATAAAAAAACTATTAAATATGCAAGTGTAGGGAAAAGAGAATGAAGGAGAAAGAAAAACTGAATTATATACCCCATTTTTCAGACTATAAGACACACTCTTTTTTCTCCAACATTTTGAAGAAAAGTGGGGGTGCTTCTTATAGTCCTAGTAAGGATGCACCTTAGTTCAGCTGTGGCTATGGTGGGAGAGCGGCATTGGAGCAGGTATTAAAAGAAAATAAATATTTACCACTCTCAACACCCATAGTCTCTCCCACCTCTATGCACTGAAGCCAGCGCCGAGAGGTGGGCCAGCTGACCTTAGTGTGTGGGCGCACTTTGCAGTGATGTCATGAGCTGCTAACATGCTGAAATCAGCAGCTGTCATCAGCACAGCACGCCACGCTGTGAGGGAGCGGAGAGAAGGTAAGTAGAATTTTTTATTATTTTATGTGTGCAGCGTTATGGGGGCCATGTATACCAGGATGGGGATAGAGGCCAAGTATACCAGGATGGTGATGGAGAGACCATGGAAACCAGGATATGGATGAGGTGACCATGTATATCAGGTGAGGAGATCATGTATACCAGGATGGTGATGGGGTACCATTTATACCAGGATGGGTATGAGGGGACCATACATTGAAGGAGGAGGATGAGGTGACCATGTATACCCAGTTGGCGAAGGGGACCATGTATGACAGGATGGGGATAAGGGGACCATGTATACCAGGATAGGGATGAGGAGGCCATGCACACCAGGATAGGGATGAGGAGGCCATGCATACCAGAATGGGGATGAGGAGCCATGCATACCAGAATGGGGATGAGGAGCCATGCATACCAGGATAGGGATAAGGTGACGATGTATACCAGAATGGAGAAGAGGGGGCCATGCATACCAGAATGGGGATGAGGGGACCGTGTATACCAGGATGAGGATGGGGGGACCAAGTATACCAGGATGGGAATGAGGGGACCATGTATACCAGGATGGGAATGATGACCATGTCTACCAGGATGGGGATGAGATGACCATGTATACCAGGATTGGAATGAGGGGACCATGTACACCAGGATTTGGATGGGGGCCCATGTATTCCCATATGGGGATGGGGGCCATGGATACCAGGATGGTAGGCATCGTATACCAGGATGGGGAAGGGGGGGCCATGCATAACAGGATGAGGCCATTCATACCAGGTTTGGGCCATCTATACCAGAATGGGGGGCCATATATTCCAGGATGGGATCATATATACCAAGGTGAGGACATATATATATATATATATATATATATATATACAGTATACCCGAATGGGGATGGGGTGGGTATATTAGTACAGAATTGGGGGACATTACCCCCATGACAATGTCAGCAGCAGATAATCACCCATAACAGTACATCATGATCACATTTTTTTCTGTTTTCCTCCTCTAAAACCTAGGTGCGTCTTATGGTCCGAAAAATACAGTGCAAAAAAATCATAACATTGTTAGTGAAAATATCGGTAATGTTAATTATGCCCAATTAATAAAGGAACAAATTATTGTGCTCCAAAGTATTAGTAATATTACAGAATGACTTTCAAGAGTGAAATCTTTACTCCCCCAAAGATTATTATGTGATGGTATGTGGGAAATCCACAGCCAAAAGAAAAGAGGAAGATCCTTCCAGAAATAAATTAGAAAATCTGAAAATAAGAAATAATATAGGTGAGTACAGAGTTGTCAAAAATTGGCCAGTCATAGATGAAAGAGAAAAAAAGTAGCGAAAAAAATATAGATAACGAATAAACTTGATTTAAAGATAACACACAGAAAACAAATAATGACATGTAAAGTTAAAAACAAAAATATGACAATAATACTAAAAACTAAAACTTTAAACTAGCTAATTCAGGATGAACACTCAGAGTGATGGATTAAAGGAACAACATAGAAGGAATACTGATCACATGATCGATGCGCAGGGAAAAGTTAAATTCTTATTAAAAAGGGGCTAATGAAACATGTTTGTTTAGCCTCTGTGGGTTCTGTGTCTTTAATTTGTAAATAAATTGTACCTCTTTCTGTGAAAAAAGCCTGTTCAAATCACTGCCCCTGGTGGAGAGTAAAATATGATCTATGTCCCATATTAATAGTTGTATCTAATCACAACCATGGACAAGCCAAAAAAGTTTGGGAATAGTTTTCAAATCCAAATAGGTGGTTGCGTCCTTAGCTTTCCGGATGTCACGTATCAGTTCACTGACCCTTCGTTTATGCTTCCTTGTTGTCATGCCCACGTATGTTTTCTTACAAAGGCATGTCACATAGTAAATTACACCATTTTTGCTACAATTGAGTTTGCAATTTTATATGTCCTTGTGCTCATAAAAACCTGGAAATACGAGCGATGGACTATGTTAGGACATGCAACGCAGTGGGCACAAGGGGAGCTGCCCCATTTTGGACCTCATGAATCAAACAAATATGTAGGTTTGGTCTGATGGTGGCTATGTTTGATACACTGTAAGTGGCTTAATTTGTTTCATATGGGAACTGAGTTGTTCTATTGGCAAGTTATTTATATACTTACTTCACTTTCCTACTAACCGCCTCTGACGAAGCATTGGTGAAACACGCCAGGTGTTTCGTGGGGGAGCTTCTTATATAATGTTAGTATTTAACATGTGATATTTATCTTTACCTCATCATTTTGTGGGAAATACGTATTCTCACTTTTTGGGGTGCATACTTATGGATTTATAACTATCTATCTTTTTATAAGTATTGTATGCCTATACCAGGGGAGCTTCCCTATTATACAAAATTAATTATCAGTACAATTCACAATTATATTTATATTTGCACGTGCATATACTTTTAGTTAAATGACTTGTGATATATATATAGATAGATAGAGAGATAGGCAGACAGATATACAGTACAGATCAAAAGTTTGGACACACCTCATTTAAAGATCTTTCTGTATTTTCATGATTATGAAAATTGTACACTCACACTGAAGGCATCAGAACTATGACTTAACACATGTGGAATTATATACTTAACAAAAAAGTGTGAAACAACTGAAATTATGTCTTATATTTTAGGTTCTTCAAAGTAGCCACCTTTTGCTTTGATGACTGCTTTACACATTCTTTGCATTCTCTTGATGAGCTTCAAGAGGTAGTCACCGGCAATGGTCTTCCAACAATCTTGAAGGAGTTCCCAGAGATGCTTAGCACTTGTTGGCCCTTTTGCCTTCACTCTGCAGTCCAGCTCACACCAAACCATCTCGAATGGGTTCAGGTGTGTGGAGGCCAGGTCATCTGGCGTAGCACCCCACTCTCCTTCTTGGTCAAATAACCCTTACACAGCCTGGAGGTGTTTTTGGGGTCATTGTCCTGTTGAAAAATAAATGATGGTCCAACTAAATGCAAACCGGATGGAATAGCATGCCGCTGAAAGATGCTGTGGTAGCCATGCTGGTTCATTATGCCTTAAATTTTGAATAAATCCCCAAGAGTGTCACCAGCAAAGCACCCCCACACCATCACACCTCCTTCTCCCTGCTTCACGGTGGAAACCAGGCATGTAGAGTCCATCCGTTCACCATTTCTGCATCGCACAAAGACATGATTGTTGGAACCAAAGATCTCAAATTTGGACTCATCAGACCAAAGCACAGATTTCCACAGGTCTAATATCCATTCCTTGTGTTCTTTAGCCCAAACAAGTCTCTTCTGCTTGTTGCCTGTCCTTAGCAGTGGTTTTCTAGCAGCTATTTTACCATGAAGGCCTGTTGTTGTAGAGATGTGTATGCTGCTAGAACTCTGTGTGGCATTGACCTAGTCTCTAATCTGAGCTGCTGTTAACCTGTGATTTCTGAGGCTGGTCACTCGGATAAGCCTATCCTCAGAAGCAGAGGTCTTCCTTTCCTGGGGCGGTCCTCATGTGAGCTAGTTTCTTTGTAGCGCTTGATGGTTTTTGCCACTGCACTTGGGGACACTTTCAAAGTTTTCCCAATTTTTTGGACAGACTGACCTTCATTTCTTAAAGTAATGATGGCCACTCGTTTTTCTTTACTTAGCTGCTTTTTTTGCCATAATACAAATTCTAATAGTCTATTCAGTAGGACTATCACCTGTGTATCCACCAGACTTATGCACAACACAACTGATGGTCCCAACACCATTTAGAAGGCAAGAAATCCCACTTATTAAACCTGACAGGGCCCACCTGTGAAATGAAAACCATTCTCGGTGACTACCTCTTGAAGCTCATCAAGAAAATGCCAAGAGTGTGCAAAGCAGTCATCACCGCTGTGCTTTCCGGCCGCTGTGCTTACACAGGGCAGAGAAGCAGAGCGCCAAGGGACAGACAGCGGAAGGTAAGTATGTAGTGTTTGTTTGTTTTTTACTTTTACGCTGGTAACCAGGGTAAACATCGGGCTACTAAGCGCGGCCCTGCGCTTAGTAACCCGATGTTTACCCTGGTTACCAGCGAAGATATCGCTGAATCGGCGTCACACACGCAGATTCAGCGATGTCAGCAGGAAGTCCAGTGACGAAATAAAGTGCTGTCTGTGTGACAGCTCTCCAGCGACCAAACAGCGATGCTGCAGCGATCCGGATCGTTGTCGGTATCGCTGCAGCGTCACTTAGTGTGACGGTACCTTAAAACATAGTGAACCTACACCAGCAGATAACATGGCTCCCCTAACCATCACTGATTGTGGAAACTTCACACTAGAGCCTCTCCACTCTTCCTCCAGACTCTGAGACGTTGATTTTCAAATGAAATGCAAAATTTACATTCATCTGAAAATAACACCTTGGACCACTGAGCAAGAGTCCAGTTATTTTTCTCTTTAGCCCAAGTAAGACTCTTCTGGTGTTGTCTACTGGCCATGAGTGGCTTGACACAAGGAATGTGACACCTGTAACCCATGTCCTGGATATGTCTCTGTGTGGTGGCTCTTGAAGCAATGACTCCAGCAGCAGTCCAATCCTTGTGAAACTCCCACAAATATTTGAATGACGTTTTCTTAACAATCCTTTCAAGGCTGCAGTTATCCAGTTATGCAGTTATGCTTGTGCTCCTTCTTCTATCACACTTTTTCCTTCCACTCAAATTTCCAATAATATGCTTGGATACAGCACTCTGTGAAGAGTCGGCTTCTTTATCAATGACCTTTTGTGGCTTACGCTCTTTGTGGCGTGTGCAAATGGCTGCCTTCTGGACATCTGTCAAATCAGCAGTCTTCCCCATGATTGTGGAGCCTACGGAAACATAATAAGGGATCTTTTTAAATGCGTTGAAAGCCTTTGCAGGTGTTTTTTGTATATTCTAATTTACTTAGATAATGACTTTTTGGTTTTCATTGGCTGTAAGCCATAATCGTCAACATTAAAAGAAATAAACACTTGAAATAGATCACTCTGTTTGTAATGACTCTATTCTATATATGAGTTTCACTTTTTGTATTGAAGAACTGAAATAAGATAACTTTTTGATGACATTCAAATTTTGTGAGAAGCACCTGTATATGGGTATTCAAACTTCAAGGGTTTTTTCCCACAACAGCTCACCCACCAAATTTTAGTTTATTTTCCTATATCTTGGTGTTTAATTGTGCTAAATGTTTTATTAAATGTTAAATTAAATTTTGACTGTTTTAACCATTTATATGCCCATTATTTGAATCTCCATCACATTTTCTCACTTTGATAATATTTGAATGTTCTGTGCTCTATGGGTACATTATTTATATTACTTTAAGTTGCAAAATTTTGGTATTTAACTTAAACGTTAATGGCAGAATCTTATTTTTAAGATTATTTCACAAATTTTAAAATCTTAACCTTCCTCTAGTGTTAGGGCCGTGACCGACCCGTTTTAGGTTTTAAATGCATACAAATTCTACATACATTTGTTTATAGCATCAAGACTTTTTGACTTTTTAAGGAACTTATTGTTAAACATCTCTGGACCAGATATCACCTCCCTACTAACCAGAATCCCTCAATGTCTGTCTGCTATTTCATCCTTCTTCTCCACTAGATTTCTAAAACTTAACATGGACAAAACAGAATTCATCATCTTTCCCCCATCTCACGCGATCTCCCCAACGAACCTATCCATTACAGTAAACGGCTGCCCACTCTCCCCAGTCCCACAAGCCCGCTGTCTTGGGGTAATCCTTGACACTGATCTCTCCTTTAAACCACATATCCAAACCCTTTCCACTTCCTGCCGCCTCCAACTCAAAAATATTTCACGGATCCGCACATTCCTAAACCAAGAATCTGCAAAAACCCTAGTCCATGCCCTCATCATCTCCCGCCTTGACTACTGTAACCTCCTGCTCTGTGGCCTCCCCTCTAACACTCTTGCACCCCTCCAATCTATTCTAAACTCTGCTGCCCGACTAATCCACCTGTCCCCCCGCTATTCCCCGGCCTCTCCCCTCTGTCAATCCCTGCACTGGCTCCCCATCACCCAGAGACTCCAGTACAAAAGCCTAACCATGACATATAAAGCCATCCACAACCTGTCTCCTCCATACATCTGTGACCTCGTCTCCCGGTACTTTCCTGCACGCAACCTCCGATCCTCACAAGATCTCCTTCTCTACTCCCCTATTATCTCCTCTTCCCACAATCGCATACAAGATTTCTCTCGTGCATCCCCCCTACTCTGGAATGCTCTACCACAACATATCAGACTCTCGCCTACCATCGAAACCTTCAAAAAGAACCTGAAGACCCACCTCTTCCGACAAGCCTACAACCTGCAGTAACCACCGATTGACCAAACCGCTGCACGGCCAGCTCTACCCTCACCTACTGTATCCTCACCCATCCCTTGTAGATTGTGAGCCCTCGCGGGCAGGGTCCTCTCTCCTCCTGTACCAGTTGTGACTTGTATTTTTCAAGATTATTGTACTTGTTTTATTATGTATACCCCTCCTCACATGTAAAGCGCCATGGAATAAATGGCGCTATAATAATAAATAATAATAATAATAATAATTAAACAAAATACAATAAAATAAAACTATTTTACTAAATTTTAAAATGCTCTTATTAAAATTATAACATTTGTGTTGTTGGGATCAATTTCAACCCAGGTCTAATATAAGAGTAAAAAAAATAATAAGTCCCAAAACTGAACTCATAAACACAAACAAAACTCATAAACAAAAAACAGACAACAGCCCACAGCCAGCTCTACCTCCAACAACTTGAGTTAGGGACATGTCCAGGCATGTATGGCCAAATCAGCTTAGAGCTGGTGCTTTGCAGAGTATACATCTCCAGTTTACACATGCAACAATGAGAAGATTTGATGTAAGCCAAATTCTGGATTATATCTTAGATGATAATGAATCAGAGGACACACAGCAGCAAACTGATATAGATGAACAGGTTTCTGAGGAGGAAGATGATGTGGAGTATCAACCGGAAGACACAGACAGTTCTGATCAGTCTGATGAGGAGGTCACTGGTGCTGAATATGCTCCCGCTGAAAGATTCATGACCTTGGACAAAAACTTCTCAGGAGGAAAATCACCATGGTGGGCACAGTGAAAAAAACCAAACCTGAGCTGCCCACTGAATTGTTGCAGATAAAGGACAGGGCACCACTTTCCTCAAAGTTTGTTTTTACAGACACCACCACTGCTGTTTCATACTGCCCCAAAAAACGACGGAATGTGGTACTGATGTCCACACTTCACAAAGATGCAGCTCTGTCATCAGGAAGTGACAAAAAGCCCAGAATCAAAAACAAAGGAGGAGTAGACAACCTGGACAAGCTGACTGCCACCTACACTTGCCAGCGAATGACTAGGAGATGGCCAATGGTTGTATTTTACAACATCCTTGATGTGTCAGCATGCAATTCATTTGTGTTGTGGACCCACATTCACCAAGGATGGAATTCAAAGAAAAAAAACAAGCGGAGGATGTTTCTTGAGGAACTAGGAAGATCCGTTGTCAAGGCGCACATTGACCAAAGGGAATAAGTGCCCCGAGACCCAGCCGCTGCAGCCTTGGTCCGACAACTCCAGAGCTCAACAAGTGCTTCGTCCACACCCACAGCAACACAAATAGCATCATCACCATCATCCTCATCAACCAGGCCTGCCTCAACATCAACCACGACAGCCACAACCCCAGTGAGACCACCTGATTCTAAAAGAAAGAGGTGTCAGGTCTGCCCTAGCAATAAGCATGTAAAGAAGCTGCGGAGACACCATCACGTGTTTCTCGACACAAGCAGTGAATAGCCAGGCCTTTCCCCGGGAAGGAACAACCACGGGAAGGGCAGCATCCTATGAAGGAAAGCCACCTATGCCAAGCATGGTATCCATCCACAGACAGCTGTTTCGGGGTTTTTGCCCCTCATCAGTGTGGAGTAGGAATCTGGCTATTAGGAGCAGTGCCTGGCTATTCACTGCTTGCGTCGAGAAACACGTGATGGTGTCTCCGCAGCTTCTTTACATGCATCTGCATATTTCCCATAAGGGATGGGGGCAGTGTTCTGGAATCACTGCGTTGAGAAACACGTGATGGTGTCTCCGCAGTGTTGGATGTTTTGGTCTCCCCGAGGCCAATCATCTGTGCCTTCATGCCCTAGCAATAAGGACAGAAAGACAAACACATTGTGCTTCGCCTGCAATAAATACCTCTGCAAAGAACACACAAAAAAGTGTCACTTTTTGCCACACATGCACCTAAATACTAATGCATCTAAAAACTAGTACTTGATTTCTGCTGATTTGCTTGACTTGATTGTTGTTTGTTTGTCCTAGAAAAGCTACTTTTTATTATTATTCCTATTAATGTTAATATAATTTTCATCTTTTATTTGTATTAAAGTTCTATTTAAAAAAATCTGTTTTTTGCCTTTTTCATAAAGTAGTTACATATGGGTCAAAATTGACCCGTAACACCATAGATGTTACTAGAGTTAATAATATAAAATATATATATATGTATGTTTTTTTTTTTACATTTAAGAAATGTGTTCTAAAACCCTTCAGTAATAGTCAGGTAATATAACAAACTTTTTTAAGTTTACATTATTCTCTTGAGGTTCATTTGACAATATTTTTATTTTGAAAATGAAGGGTATGCTCTCAAATGAAAGGCCCAGGGGGCCACAACAAATATTAAAATCAATCCTTCCATGGATGAGAAACCCTAACAAGGTAACTAAGAGGTATGAAACAAATTGGATCATAAATAACTGTTTTTAGGGTATCCTAGGGGTGATTTAAGACACGGGTCAAAACCGACCCGTTAACATAAGAAAGAGTAACAGAAAACAAACACTAGATGAAGGTTAATCTACAGACAGAGCAATAAAAAAGTCATACATTTTCAAGAAAAGATTTCAAAGACCGTCTGGTGTTTCATTTTTGAGATTGCTGAAGATATTCAATCACATCTATCTATCTATCATTATCTGCTGATTTGGTTTTACAGATAATATTTAGACATTTGTGTCTTCAAAATTAAGACTACAAACAAACCATGGGTGTAGTCTAAAGTTTATAGAATGAATATAGTAAATATTATAGATTGCTTGATCAAAGTCGCCAATGAAGATGAGTAGTCTAGCTTATCACAAATTTAAAAAGATCAATCTTCCAGATCCCATTTTCAGTAAACAGAAGTATGCCATTGACTATTAAAATTTGGTAGTTTAGTCAAAACATCTTTTTCCTCCTTCTTTTATCTTAAGCTGTGCATTCATAAGTTATTGTCTTTCCTCAGCCCATTTCTGCTTATGGTAAGGGAGCAGGAAAGTTGCATATCTACTCTGACAAAATAACAAAGTTATGAGTATATGGAATCGTAATGTGAGGCTCCATAGACTAATGTGAGGCTCCATAGACATTACCACAATGAATTTTAAACAAAACAATTCAGATGCAGTTGAAGTTCAGACTTTCAGCTTTCATTTGAGGGTATCCACATTAAAATTGGATGAAGAGTTTAGGAGTTTCAGCTCCTTAACATGTGCCACCCTGTTTTTAAAGGGACCAAAAGTAATTGGACAATTGACTCCAAGGCTATTACATGGACAGGTGTGGGCAATCCCTTCGTTATGTCATTCTCAATTAAGCAGATAAAAGGCCTGGAGTTGATTTGAGGTGTGGTGCTTGCATTTGGAAGGTTTTGCTGTGAAGTAAACATGCGGTCAAAGGAGCTCTCCATGCAGGTGAAACAAGCCATCCTTACGCTGCGAAAACAGAAAAAACCCTTCCGAGAAATTGTTACAATATTAGGAGTGGCAAAATCTACAGTTTGGTACATCCTGAGAAAGAAAGAAAGCACTGGTGAACTCAACAATGCAAAAAGACCTGGGCGCCCACGGAAGACAACAGTGGTGGATGATCGCAGAATTATCTCCATGGTGAAGAGAAACCCCTTCACAACAACCAACCAAGTGAACAACACTCTCCAGGAGGTCGGCGTATCAATGTCCAAATCTACCATAAAGAGAAGACTGCATGAAAGTAAATACAGAGGGTTCACAGCACGGTGCAAGCCACTCATAAGCATCAAGAATAAAAACGCTAGACTGAACTTTGCTAAAAAGCATCTAAAAAAGCCAGCACAGTTCTGGAAGAACATTCTTTGGACAGATGAAACCAAGATCAACCTCTACCAGAATGATGGAAAAGAGAAAAGTATGGCTAAGGCGTGGTACAGCTCATGATCCAAAGCATACCACATCATGTGTAAAACACGGCGGAGGCAGTGTGATGGCTTGGGCATGCATGGCTGCCAGTGGTACTGGGTCACTAGTGTTTATTGATGATGTGACACAGGACAGAAGCAGCCAAATGAATTCTGAGGTATTCAGAGCCATACTGTGTGCTCAGATCCAGCCAAATGCAGTCAAACTGATTGGTCGCCGTTTCATACTACAGATGGACAATGACACAAAACATAAAGCCAAAGCAATCCAGGAGTTTATAGAAGCAAAGAAGTGGAATATTTTTGAATGGCCAAGTCAGTCACCTGATCTCAACCCAATTGAGCATGCATTTCACTTGTTAAAGACTAAACTTCAGACAGAAAGGCCCACAACAAACAGCAACTGAAAACCACCGCAGTGAAGGCATGGCAGAGCATCAAAAAGGAGGAAACAAAGCGTCTGGTGATGTCCATGAGTTCAAGACTTCAGGCAGTCATTGCCAACAAAGGGTATTTAACCAAGTACTAAAAATGAATATTTTATTTAAAATTATTGAATCTGTCCAATTACTTTTGGGCCCTTTAAAAACAGGGTGGCACATGTTAAGGAGCTGAAACTCCTAAACCCTTCATCCAATTTTAATTATTTTTATTTTTATTATTATTATACATTTTTATAGCGCCATTTATTCCATGGCGCTTTACATGTGAATACGGGGCAAATATAGACAAATACATTAAACATGAGCAGATAACAAGGCACACGAGTACATGAGGAGGGAGGACCCTGCCCGCGAGGGCTCACAGTCTGCAGGGGGTGGGTGAGGATACACTAGGAGAGGGAAGAGCTGGCTGTGCGGCTGTTCAGTAGGTTGAGGATCACTGCAGGCTGTAGGCTTGTCGGAAGAGATGAGTCTTCAGGTTCTTTTTGAAGGTTTCTATGGTAGGCGCAAGTCTGATGTGTTGGGGTAGAGAGTTCCAGAGTATGGGGGAAGCACGGGAGAAGTCTTGGATGCAGTTATGGGAAGAAGAGATGAGAGGGGAGTAGAGAAGGAGGTCTTGGGAGGATCGGAGGTCGCGTGTAGGTAGGTACCGGGAGACCATGTCACAGATGTATGGAGGAGACAGGTTGTGGATGGCTTTGTATGTCAGTGTGAGGGTTTTGAACTGGAGTCTCTGGGCGATAGGAAGCCAGTGAAGGGCTTGACACAGGGGAGAGGCTGGGGAATAGCGGGGGGACAGGTGGATTAGTCGGGCAGCAGAGTGTAGGATGGATTGGAGTGGTGCCAGAGTGCTAGAGGGGAGTCCAGAGAGTAGGAGGTTGCAGTAGTCGAGGCGGGAGATGATAAGGGCATGCACTAGCGTTTTTGCAGTGTTGCAGTCAAGGAAAGCACGGATCCGGGAAATATTTTTGAGTTTGAGACGACAGGAGGAGGCAAGGGCTTGGATATGTGGCTTGAAAGAGAGGGCAGAGTTGAGGATCACCCCGAGGCACCGGGCGTGTGGGACTGGGGATAGTGAGCAGCCACTCACTATTCACTTTGTGGATACCCTCAAATGAAAGCTGAAAGTCTGAACTTCAACTGCACCAGAATTGTTTTGTTTAAAATTCATTGTGGTAATGTCTATAACCAAAATTAGAAAAATGTTGTCTCTGTCCAAATATATATGGACCTAACTGTATGTAGTGTTGAGCATTCCGATACCGCAAGTATCGGGTATCGGCCGATATTTGCGGTATCGGAATTCCGATGCCGAGTTCCGATACTTTCAGTATATCGGATACTGGAATCGGAAGTTCCTATAATTCTGAGAGCCCGAATTCAGCCAATGAGGAATGATTAGAAGTGTGGGCATATCCTGTTCTGCATGGTAGGCATGTAACTACTGGCATGGCTGTGATTGGCTGCTGAAATGATATCATGATGCAATATAAAAGTCGCCGCCGCCATTTTGGGCTCACGCTGCTGTGAATTCAGTTAGGGACAGGACGCTGTGTTCTGACTGAGGGCCAGTTTAGAGATAGCGATTTGCTTCATTGTGCTTTACCCAGGCTAATTTAGCAACCACTGTGTGAGAACCTTGCTTTTGCCTTGCAGCACTGTTCACAGCTGTCTGCAAGGTCTCTGTGTGTGTTAGTGTAGCTCACTTTGTAGTCTGTCCGCAGCCACCGCTGGTTGTAATCAGCTCAGGGTGCGTCACTGCCTCATACTGTTCAATCCATTGTCCTTTTTGCTCCTTGCACACGCTGAACTTAACACTTATAAAATGTGTCCCCCGTGAAAACAGCCCGGAGGTGGAACTTTCCTTCCTAATGAGATGCAGCGCAGCCGTCATTCATACCCCCTTGGCGCCAGGCGCTGCCTTCTCAGCGTTGTTTTAATCTGTCCCGTAGCCTGCGCTGTTATGTTCAACCTTGGCCATGCGCAGTTAGCGCTGCCCGTCTTCTGACATCATTTGGTGTCATGCGGACTGTGCCTGTGCGGCCGCGCTGTCCGAGATCCCGCCTCGCAGTGTCTTCTGACTTAATCACACTGCAGGCCTGGGATTCATGGGCATGCGCAGTGCATATCTTCACCTCAGGCTCTCACTCATCTCCCTCCGCCTACTTCAGACTGTGCGCCATCAGCTGATCCCTAATAGCATGCAATGGCCGTGACGCCGCACAGTCTGAAGAAGCCGGAAGGAGGTGAGTGAGAGGCAAAGATATGCAATGCGCATGCCCATGAATCCCAGGCCCGCAGAAGACACTGCGAGGCGGGATCTCGGGCAGCGTGGCCACACAGGCACAGTCTGCCTGACACCAAATGTTGTCAGAAGACGGGCAGGGCTAACTGCGCATGTCCAAGGTTTAACATAACAGCGCAGGCTCCGGGACAGATTCAAACAACGCTGAGGAAGCGGCACCCTGCGCCAAGGGAGTAGGAATGATGGCTGTGCTGCATCCAATTACGAAGGAAAGTCCCACCTTCGGGACGGTTTCACGGTATCAGGGGACACATTTTAGAAGTGTTTAGTTCTGCGTTTGCAAGGAGCATAATTAAAAGAGCCACCTTTTCCTTGTGCAGCATTTTTGCTGCACAAGGTGGCTCTTTCAGGTTCAAACGCCTGGGGTGGTTAAAGGTACCCTTTCAACTTGCTCCAATTAGGCCTCGGCCTACACTCTGCTTCTCCTGCATTTCCTGGGCTCTAACACCGCCAGTTGGTGCTCGGAAGTGCTGGCTGCACAGAGAAAAATACTCACCACTGTGTCAGTGGGGTTCAGCAACGTCAGCTGTTCCCCTGCTGTGTAGCCGGCAATGTGTCCTGCGACCACCACATAGACACAACAACAGATATTAAACTGCCTCCAGTGCAGGCCTCGGCCTACACTCTGCTCCTCTTGGATTCCCTGGGCTCCAATACTGCCAGTTGGTGCTCAGAAGTGCTGGCTGCACAGAGAAAAACACTCACCACTGTGTCAATGGGGTTCAGTAATGCCAGCTGTTCCCCTGCTGTGTAACCGGCAATGTGTCCTGCGACCGCCACACAGACAAAACAACAGACATTAAACTGCCTCCAGTGCAGGCCTCGGCCTACACTCTGCTCCTCCTGGATTCCCTGGGCTCCAATACCGCCAGTTGGTGCTCGAAAGTGCTGGCTGCACAGAGAAAAAACACTCGCCACTGGGTCAGTGAGGTTCAGTAACGTCAGCTGTTCACCTGCTGTGTAGCCAGCAATGTGTCCTGCGACCACCACGCTGACACAACAAGAGACATTAAAGGGAACCTGTCCTCCCAAAGGCGTTTGTAACTAAAAGATGCCACCTTGTGCGGCACTAATGCTGCACAAGGAAAAGGTGCCTCTTTTCATTATGAGCTGTTCTGCGTCTCATTAAGAAGGAAAGTCCAGCCTTCCGGACGGTTTCAGGGTATGAGGGGACACATTTTATAAGTCTTAACTTCAGCGTGTGCAAGGAGCATAATGAAAAGAGGCACCTTTTCCTTGTGCAGCATTAGTGCCGCACAAGGAGGCTCTTTTAGTTGCAAACACCTTTTGGGGTTAAAGGTTCCCTTTCAACTTGCTCCAATTAGGCCTCAGCCTATACTCTGCTTCTCCTGGATTCCCTGGGCTCCAACACTGCCAGTTGCTGCTTAGAAGTGTCTTTGTCACGGGTAGTCCCTCCTGCCCATCCTGGTTCCAGTACCCTCAGCTGGTTCTGGACAGAGCCTTTGGCTTAGGTGCCTCCTTCTGGGTATCCGAGTTCCACCAACATCCGTTGGTCCTTGGTAGTGCTTTCTGGCACAGGTACCTCCTGCTTAGTAACCGGGATCCAGTACCGTCAGCTTTTCCTCGGTAGTTCCATTGGCTCTTGTACCTTTGGCTAGCCATCTGGGTTCCAGTACCATCAGCTGGTTCTCGGCAGGGTCTTTGCTCTTGTACCTTCTGCTCCCCATCCTGGTTCCAGTACCGTCAACTGGTTCCAGGCAGAGCCTTTGGCTTAGGTGCCTCCTTCTGGGTATCCGAGTTCCTGCAATGTCAGGTGGTCCTTGGTAGTGTATTCAGGCACGGGTACCTCCTGCTTAGTAACCGGGTTCCAGTAATGTCAGCTGGTCCTCGGTAGTTCCATTGGCTCTTGTACTTTCGGCTAGCCATCCGGGTTCCAGTACCGTCAGCTGGTTTTCGGCAGTGTCTTTTGCTCTTGTACCTTCTGCTCCCCATCCTGGTTCCAGTACCGTCAGCTGGTTCCGGGCAGAGCCTTTGGCTTAGGTGCTGCCTTTTGGATATCCGAGTTCCAGCAACGTCAGGTGGTCTTTGGTAGTGCTTTCTGGCATGGGTACCTCCTGCTTAGTAACCGGGTTCCAGTAACGTCAGCTGGTCCTCGGTAGTTCCATTGGCTCTTGTACCTTCAGCTAGCCATCCGGGTTCCAGTACCGTCAGCTGATTCTCGGCAGTGTCTTTTGCTCTTGTACCTTCTGCTCCTCATCCTGGTTTCAGTACTGTCAGCTGGTTCTGGGCAGAGTCTTTGGCTTAGGTGCCTCCTTCTGGGTATCCAAGTTCCACCAATGTCAGGTGGTCCTTCGTAGTGCTTTCTGGCATGGGTACCTCCTGCTTAGTAACCGGGATCCAGTACCGTCAGCTTTTCCTCGGTTGTTCCATTGGCTCTTGTACCTTTGGCTAGCCATCCGGGTTCCAGTACCGTCTGCTGGTTCTCGGCAGTGTCTTTTGCTCTTGTACCTTCTGCTACATTTCCAGGTTCAAGACCCTAAAGATGACGACCCTGAAGACCGAGAAGCAGAAGAACAAGAAGATGCAGAACAAAAAGCAGAAGAACATTAAGCATAAGACTAAAAATCAGAGCAAAAGATATTATCTAAATTATAAGCAGAAGAAGACTAAGCAGTGTATGGGGGTGAGTCTGATCCTCCTCGTGGTGCCCCTGGAAAAAACCTGCTGCTGCAGGCCAAACTGAATGCGGACAAATCCTGTTTGTGACATGTAGAACAGAAGGTGTAATCTTCAAACTTATATAGATAACAACTACAGGAAGGCCTGGCTGTCACAAATAAGAATATGATGAAGAAGAAGAAGAAGATGAAGAAGTTGATTATGAAGAAGACTAATAGTTGAATAAAAAGAATATGAAGAATGTAAAAAAAAATAATAATACGAAAAAGGTGAAGAAGAAGATGAATAAGGTGAAGGAGAAGTTGATGGAAAAGATGATGCTGCTGAGGATGATGAAGAAGAAAGTGTGGGAGAAGTTAAAAAGAAGGTGAACAGCATGGAAGTAGTGAAGCATAAATATCTGACTAAATATAAAAAATCGTAACATAGTCAATAGCTTTGTAACTCCGAATGTCTTAAAAAAAAATGAATTCCGGCTATTCCATTTGATTGGGCTAAACCTCTATGCCTTTAATGTCTCCTCCACCTCCCCCAATACATCCTACATTATTCTTAGTTGTTTTCCTTCATGTAGAATTAACCTACAAGGAAAGAAAGGGTTTATTTTAATTCCGATATTTTGGTCCCATTGACTCGCATTGATATCGGGTATCGGTATAGGCGATATCCGATATTTTTTGGAATATCGGCCGATCCAATCCGATACCGATACTTTTGGATATCGGAAGGTATCGCTCAACACTAATCATATGGCAATTTCTTATAATTATTAAAGCATATGTGAGATTGACAAGTTTGAGGATTACAGGACTAATTTGCCTTTGATTGTCATATTTTAATTGGCTAATAAATGTCAATGTGCTAATTTAAGTTAACATGTTGTTAGCACCTTAGATATGTCTATCTTAATATATTCAGAGAACTTTTGTACAGCCATTTAGTGTCTAAAGGTTAATTTATAGCTACCAACTGATATACAGCATTAAACTCCTCATTTCCCTTGTGTACTGCTGCTGTCACTGTCAGTCAAGGAGTTTGATGATCTGTATAAAATAAAACTTCCTTCTCTCTAGTTGGATGTTCTTTGCCATCTTTTATTAATTGAATGAATATAAACAGTGTAGAGCTTTTCCTATCTTTTTAATAAGGTCACAGGAGGATGGGAATTACCTCTGTGAAAGAATTGGTAAACTCATTTTTAATATTTAGGTGAGTAATAGAATTTTGACAGCTTTGCATTAGTTTCTCGGATCTTTGTGCAAACATCTCATCTATTGCAAACTGATATAACTGATATCAGGCTCTGAACTAATGTTTTAAAACGATAAACTAAAATATGCAAGATATACAAAGTAATTTCTTGAACATTCAAATTTGTAAAGGAACATTCATTGCTTATATACAGTATATATCATCAAATCTTTGAACTGCCTAAGATATTCACATAGGAACATTAAATATTTCTAAAAGCCACAAGGGATAAGTAAAGTGGATAAAACTAAGCAGGCATATGCCCTGTAATAATAATAATAATAATTTTATTTCTATAGCGCCGACATTGTCCGCAGCACTTTACATTTTACAAGGGACTTGTACATACAATAGACATTAGAGCATAACAATAAGCACATAGATCAAAACAGATACCAAGAGGAATGAGGGCCCTGCTCGCAAGCTTACAATCTATGAGGAAAAGGGGAGACACGAAAGGTGGATGGTAACATTTGTAATGCATGCTTCAGCTTGTGGAACCCTATGGCTGCAACTGGTTTATTTGTGGATTGATTGGGCCAGGGGTGTCAAACTGCAATCCTCGAGGACTGCAAACAGGTCATGTTTTCAGGATTTCCTTGTACTGCACAGGTGATAATTTAATCACCAACTCATTATTTGTGTAGATGATTAAATTATCACCTGTGCAGTACAAGGAAATCCTGAAAACATGACCTGTTTGCAGCCCTCGAGGAATGCAGTTTGACACCCCTGGATTGGGCTGTAGAATCTAAATGACTTCAGCTATTTCCCAAGCAAAGAAGTGTGTTTTTTTCTTGAGGGTAATACCAGTTTACAGTCCCCAAAATAGTAATCAGTTGAAAGGTGAAAACTGAAAGGACAAGTGGACACAGCCTTGAAGACAAGAATACGGTTTTAAGACTGAATATACAGTTAGGACAGAGACAACATTTTTCTAATTTTGGTTATAGACATTACCACAATGAATTTTAAACAAAACAATTCTGGTGCAGTTGAAGTTCAGACTTTCAGCTTTCATTTGAGGGTATCCACATTAAAATTGGATGAAGGGTTTAGGAGTTTCAGCTCCTTAACATGTGCCACCCTGTTTTTAACAGGACCAAAAGTAATTGGACAGATTCAATAATTTTTAAATAAAATGTTCATTTTTAGTACTTGGTTGAAAACCCTTTGTTGGCAATGACTGCCTGAAGTCTTGAACTCATGGACATCACCAGACGCTGTGTTTCCTCCTTTTTGATGCTCTGCCAGGCCTTCACTGCGGTGGTTTTCAGTTGCTGTTTGTTTGTGGGCCTTTCTGTCTGAAGTTTAGTCTTTAACAAGTGAAATGCATGCTCAATTGGGTTGAGATCAGGTGACTGACTTGGCCATTCAAAAATATTCCACTTCTTTGCTTTAATAAACTCCTGGGTTGCTTTGGCTTTATGTTTTGGGTCATTGTCCATCTGTAGTATGAAACGACGACCAATCAGTTTGGCTGCATTTGGCTGGATCTGAGCACAGAGTATGGCTCTGAATTCCTCAGAATTCATTCGGCTGCTTCTGTCCTGTGTCACATCATCAATAAACACTAGTGACCCAGTGCCACTGGCAGCCATGCATGCCCAAGCCATCACACAGCCTCCGCCGTGTCTTACAGATGATGTGGTATGCGTTGGATCATGAGCTGTACCATGCCTTCACCATACTTTTCTCTTTCCATCATTCTGGTAGAAGTTGATCTTGGTTTCATCTGTCCAAAGAATGTTCTTCCAGAACTCTGCTGGCTTTTTTAGATGCTTTTTAGCAAAGTCCAGTCTAGCCTTTTTATTCTTGATGCTTATGAGTGGCTTGCACCGTGCAGTGAACCCTCTGTATTTACTTTCATGCAGTCTTCTCTTTATGGTAGATTTGGATATTGATACGCCTACCTCCTGGAGAGTGTTGTTCACTTGGTTGGCTGTTGTGAAGGGGTTTCTCTTCACCATGGAGATTATTCTGCGATCATCCACCACTGTTGTCTTCCGTGGGCGCCCAGGTCTTTTTGCATTGATGAGTTCACCAGTGCTTTCTTTCTTTCTCAGGATGTACCAAACTGTAGATTTTGCCACTCCTAATATTGTAGCAATTTCTCAGAAGGGTTTTTTCTGTTTTCGCAGCGTAAGGATGGCTTGTTTCACCTGCATGGAGAGCTCCTTTGACCGCATGTTTACTTCACAGCAAAACCTTCCAAATGCAAGCACCACACCTCAAATCAACTCCAGGCCTTTTATCTGCTTAATTGAGAATGACATAGCGAAGGGATTGCCCACACCTGTCCATGAAATAGCCTTGGAGTCAATTGTCCAATTACTTTTGGTCCCTTTAAAAACAGGGTGGCACATGTTAAGGAGCTGAAATTCCTAAACCCTTCATCCAATTTTAATGTGGATACCCTCAAATGAAAGCTGAAAGTCTGATCTTCAACTGCATCTGAATTGTTTTGTTTAAAATTCATTGTGGGAATGTCTATAACCAAAATTAGAAAAATGTTGTCTCTGTCCAAATATATATGGACCTAACTGTAGTTAGATGGGGCTAGGTGTTAGAAACAGATGTGAGGATCAAAGGCATAGAATCCAAAGGTCAAGAAAGGGCAGGCATGCAGAAGTCAGTTTGTAGAGAACCAAGTCATACACATGCAATCAATACAAGAATATATCAGAATAGTGCATTGTGCAGCCCACAGTCCACATGCTACCCACAAAACAATTCTGTGTGACCCTTAACAATCTGGTCATGGACTTACTTGATAGAACCTGGTAGCTGGTCACCAGTATTTGAAATGTTAAGGAGAAAAGGAGTGATGGATAGCACCGTAGGGACAGATACTAATGGCATAATGTGTGGCCTTCTTTGGGATTCATATATTTTGCATAATGAGGAGTTCTTAGCACAGAAAGTTGTAAATGAGGTAAAGAAGAGGCTATACATGAATGCAACTATATTTATTGTAGTTTAGGGGAGAAGGGAAACATTGCTGTTTCATTGTCTTGTATAAACTTCTGTTCTTAATTGTGAAAATGAGAGATTTCCATCCTACTGATAGGTGGGAGTCCTAGAAAAAAAATAGTGCCTATTAGATATTCATGCTATTGTGCTATTGCTTTTTTCACTTTAAACAAATGCTAGTCAAGTATTGAAATGAGTTGTGGATACAAAAAACATTCAACTCATACTGGTTATGAGGATTATTCATTACAGCAGCACAGCCAAATATTGTTCACATTTATCATCTATTCTGGAGGAGATCATCTCCCAGCCATTAGGAAGCAGCTATTTTCAGGTGTTCATAGGATTTTTGCCTGCACACAACCTGCTCAGGTAAGCACCTTTCTTTTACTCTCCTTTGCACCCGAAAGGGTATCACCCGATGGTCTTGTGCACTTTTGCTCCCCTACCACCATTCTAATATTAGATATTTATGGCATATTCTTTTGGTTCAATCTGACAATGCGGCCTTCAGACTTAAAAAGGTTGTGCACCTCTGCACTGGAAGGAGAAACTCAACATAACCAAAATCCAAGCACGTAATGAGATAAGTCAAATTCATTTAGCAACCCTTTATGGCCTTATAATTAGAGATGAGCGAATCTTTCAAGGACCGGTTTGGTTTTGATTGGCGAATATCCCAATGTTCAACCAACATGTTTGCCGAACGGTTCGACGAACACACCCGAACCTCATTGACTTCAATGGAAGCACAATCAAACACATAGACAACACCTTCAGGGGGGCCAAAAAGCTGCGAAAACAGCTAAAATTAGGGGCAGACACCAGGAAAAGTGGTATCAATTGATATGGGTTCCCCTGTATTTTTGATAACCAGGCAAAATTGACAGCTCTCAGCTGTCAACATTGACAAGGCTGGTTATCAAAAATAGAGGGGTCCTCACGCTGCTTTTTTAATTATCTAAATAAATAATTAAAATAACCGGTGTGGGGTCATCCCCATTTTTCACAACCAGCCAAGCTATAGCTGACAGCTGGGGGTTGGTATTCTCAGGCTGATAAGGGGCCGTGGATATTACCCCCCAGCCTAAAAATAGCAACCCACAGCCATCCCAGAAATGGTGCATCTTCTAGATGTGCCAATTCTAGCACTTTCCCCAGCTCTTCCCACTTAGTCTGTGGTGGTGGCAAGTGGGATTCATATTTGTGGGGTTGATGTCACCTTCGTATTGTCCGGTGACTTCAAACCCACGGCTTAGTAATGGAGAGGCAGCTATAAGACACCTCTCCATTACTAATCCTATAGTTATATTATAATAAACATACAATCATAATAAAGTCCTTTAATTGAAAGAATGAAAGAATCTGTGAGATCACCGCTAGCACAGTGAGAAAAAGTCTGAACTCACCAAGGTCACCACAATTCAGGGTCCCGGCTGAGAATGCAGCCTTAGTACCTATGGTAACCTTGATGATGTCACTGATAGTCACTGAGGGTGAGCTCACAGCAGCTGATTCCTCAGTGGCTCTCAGCCAGGACAGTCTCAACTTGACACTGTCCAGGTTGAAAACTGTTTTTCCCCAGACAGATTACAGCGTGACACAGAACCACGGACAGGTGAGTGATATGGTTGTTTTTTTTACCTTTGCTTGGAGAGTAGAGATGAGCGAACTGATTTTACGTTCGCCGAACAGTTCAACGAGCGTACCCTAACCCCATTACATTCAATAGGAGGCCAAACCAAACGTATACACATCACCTTAAGGGGTAAAAAAGCTTCCCAAATATCTAATATTAGGGACAGACACCATGAAAAGTGACATCAGTTGACCCACAGTAGAATTTTACAAATTGGCACATCAGCAGTCAGTCATAGTCCATGCATGAGGTATAAGGGTCTGGGCCAGCAATTACAGCTCTGAATTGAAGTTCCAATGAAGACTTAGTGGTTAAGGGAATGGTGTAAGACTTTGTTGCTGGGAGCCCTGATGCCTCATGCAACAGTTCCATTTTTTATTTTTTTTTTCCAACCACACTCAGATGGCACAAACATCAGTTTCATAAAGTGCTATTGGTATAAAAATGTAAGATAAGTTACACAGGTAGTTGACTGAACAACTGACCCACAGTGGAACCATTTATAATTGGCATCAGCCATGAGGCATGCATGAGGTGTCAGGGTCTGGGCTAGCATTTTCAGTTTTGAATTGGAGCTTCAATGAGGACCTGGTGGTCAAAAGAGCAGTGTAAGCCTTTTTTGCAGAGAGTCCTAATACATCATGCAACACCTCAAATTTTTTTTTGTTCCAGCCAAACTCAGATGGCACAAACACCAGTTTCATACAGTAATATTGGTAGCAAAATGTAAGGAAAGTAGCACAGGTAGTTGAGTTAAAGTAAGTGCAGGCTTGTTTGTCTAGAATCCCTACTTCTACAGGCAACACACATGAAGGAGATAAAACTTGAATTATCCACATTCCAAAAAATTATAGATACAGAGTAGATGCAGTATAATAGGCCTCTGACACACCTTTCACTACAGGCAATGCTCCAGGTAGAGAACTAACTTTGGGTTTCCACATTTCAAAAAATTAGCGTCACACACCACAAAAGTGGCATCAATTTCCACAGAGTAGAAATAGTATAATAGGTGTCTGACACACCTTCCAATACAGGAAACCCACCAAATGAAGACCCAACTTGGAGTCTTCACATTTCAAAAATTAGCATCAGCAGCAGTAGCAACAGCAGGCACAGAAGCCACGACAAAAGTGTCAGAGACTGCAATATTGCGAGATCAATGCATAACAGCACCATCGCCTAATCTGTCTAGTCTGCAACTGGGGTGCAAAAGACAATAGAGATCCATGACTTTTTCATTTTGATGAAAGTTAGGTGGTCTACATTTTCAAGGGACAGCCGGATGCACTGTCAGTACACCACCAGCAGAGCTAAAGACACTTTCTGAGAGAAAGCTTGCTGCAGGGCAGGATTAAACCTTCAAGGCATGACAGGCGAGCTCAGGCCACTCTTCCATTTTTGAAGACCAAAATGCAAAAGAGCCCACCCCACTGATACCTTTGATATTGCGCTCCAGATACTCCTGCACCACTCTCTCTAGTTGTTAACAAAGTATCAGACTTGTACTCTGTTCTGCTGGTGCACATACTGGTCTGAAAAATGTGTGAAACGATTCACAGAAATAGCTTATGCCAATTCCATGGCTGCTGCTGCTAATGTTTTTGTGATGGGGACTGAACGTATAGAACTGTGATGCACACTGTGTGCCTCACTGCTGTCTTAGGGAAACCACTCTTAAGATTATCTACAAGTGTGTTTCGATATTCCAGCATATGCCTGTCCCTTTCCAGGAGGGGAAGCATCTGGCAAAATTTACTCTTGTTCCGTGGATCTAACAAAGTGGAAACCCAGTAGTCATTTCATTGTAAGTGAGCACACAATGATGGTGCTTTCTGCAGCAGCACATCCATGCCAGGTTAGTGGTGGATAAATTGCTGTACCACCAGGTTGAGGATGTGAACCATGCAAGGAACATGTGTGAGGCTACCTCAGTGTAGGGCTGCCACCAGGTTTGCACTGTTTTTGCACATGACCTTCCCTGGCTCAAAGTTCAGTGGAGACAGCCATTGCTCTAACTCAGCCTGGAAAGTGTCCACAATTCTTGAGCTATGTGACTGCAATCTCCAAGGCAATTTAAACATTGCCTGATTGCTGTGAGCCATGGCTGTACAGTATGGAGGTGGGGAGGGAATTTATCTGCACTGTTGGAACTCGAGTCTGATTAAGGTAGAGGTTGAGGGCAAAAGTGGAGGCTCTAGAGGAGGTGGAGGAGCCAGAAGCAGTGCAGGAACTGATAGATACAAAGGTTGGTCCTGCAAGCTTTAGGGATTCAAAGACATGTGGAGCAGCCCCTTACCTGCTTGCCCCCACAGCCACCAGGGTCACCCAGTGTCTTTCCAAATCAAGTTCTATAAGTTTAATTAAACACAGCTGGACTCCAATGAAAGAGTAGAATCATCTCAAAGAGGATCACAAGGAAATGGATAGCATTTGATTTAAATATAAGTGTCTGAGCAAAGGGTCTGAATACTTATGACCATTTGATATTTCAGCTTTTCTTTTTTTATAAATTTGCAAAAAATTTTACATTTCTGTTTTTTTCAATCAAGATGGGGTGCACAGTGTACATTAATGAGAAAAAATGAACTTTTTTGATTTACCAAATGGCTGCAATGAAACAAAGAGTGAAAAATGTAAAGGGGTCTGAGTACTTTTCGCACCCACTGTATACTCTGCTGAGGTCATTTTCACTCTCTTTGGTACCCTAAAGGGACTTACCAGCTCTCTCCCCATGATTCCAGACCAATATTGCAGCCTTTTTGGGACATGGTTGCCCTCCACCAGACATCGACTACTCCATCCATCCGGACCATCCAAGGTGGCATGGCGCTCATCAGTAAACAAGACTGTTTTAACCCCTCTGTGACCTTAGACGTACTATCCCGTCGAGGTGCCCTGGGCTTATCTGACCCTGGACGGGATAGTACGTCATAGCCGATCGGCCGCGCTCACGGGGGGAGCGCGGCCGATCGCGGCCGGGTGTCAGCTGCTTATCGCAGCTGACATCCGGCACTATGTGCCAGGAGCGGTCACGGACCGCCCCCGGCACATTAACCCCTGGCACACCGCGATCAAAGATGATCGCGATGTGCCGGCGGTACAGGGAAGCACCGCGCAGGGAGGGGGCTCCCTGCGGGCTTCCCTGAGCCCCCCGCAGCAACGCGATGTGATCGCGTTGCTGCGAGGGTCTCCTCACCTCCCTCCCTGCTCGAGCCCCGGATCCAAGATGGCCGCGGATCCGGGTCCTGCAGGGAGGGAGGTGGCTTCACAGAGCCTGCTTAGAGCAGGCACTGTGAAGCAGCCTGCACTCCTATCAGATCAGTGATCTGACAGAGTGCTGTGCAAACTGTCAGATCACTGATCTGTGATGTCCCCCCCTGGGACAAAGTAAAAAAGTAAAAAAAAAAATTTCCAAATGTGTAAAAAAAATAAAAAAAAATATTCCAAAATAATGAAAAAAAAAAAAAATATTATTCCCATAAATACATTTCTTCATCTAAATAAAAAAAAAAAACCAATAAAAGTACACATATTTAGTATCGCCGCGTCCGTAACGGCCCGACCTATAAAACTGGCCCACTAGTTAACCCCTTCAGTAAACACCGTAAGAAAAAAAAAAAAAAAACGAGGCAAAAAACAACGCTTTATTATCATACCGCCGAACAAAAAGTGGAATAACACGCGATCAAAAGGACAGATATAAATAACCATGGTACCGCTGAAAGCGTCATATTGTCCCGCAAAAAAAGAGCCGCCATACAGCATCATCAGCAAAAAAATAAAAAAGTTATAGTCCTGAGAATAAAGCGATGCAAAAATAATTATTTTTTCTGTAAAATAGTTTTTATCGTATAAAAGCACCAAACCATAAAAAAATGATATAAATGAGGTATCGCTGTAATCGTACTGACCCGAAGAATAAAACTGATTTATCAATTTTACCAAACGCGGAACGGTATAAACGCCTCCCCCAATAGAAATTCATGAATAGCTGGCTTTTGGTCATTCTTCCTCACAAAAATCGGAATAAAAAGCGATAAAAAAATGTCACGTGCCCAAAAATGTTTTCAATAAAAACGTCAACTCGTCCCGCAAAAAACAAGACCTCACATGACTCTGTGGACCAAAATATGGAAAAATTATAGCTCTCAAAATGTGGTATTGCAAAAAATATTTTTTGCAATAAAAAGGGTCTTTCAGTGTGTGACGGCTGCCAATCATAAAAATCCGCTAAAAAACTCGCTATAAAAGTAAATCAAACCCCCCTTCATCACCCCCTTAGTTAGGGAAAAATAAAAAAAAATGTATTTATTTCCATTTTCCCATTAGGGCTAGGGTTAGGGCTAGGGTTAGGGCTAGGGCTAGGGTTAGGGCTAGGGTTAGGGCTAGGGTTAGGGCTAGGGTTAGGGTTAGGGCTAGGGTTAGGGCTAGGGTTAGGGCTAGGGTTAGGGCTAGGGTTAGGGCTAGGGTTAGGGCTAGGGTTAGGGCTAGGATTAGGGCTAGGGTTAGGGTTAGGGCTAGGGTTAGGGTTGGGGCTACAGTTTGGGTTGGGGCTAAAGTTAGGGTTAGGGTTTAGATTACATTTACAGTTGGGAATAGGGTTGGGATTAGGGTTAGGGGTGTGTCAGGGTTAGAGGTGTGGTTAGGGTTACCGTTGGAATTAGGGTTAGGGGTGTGTTTAGATTAGGGTTTCAGTTATAATTGGGGGGTTTCCACTGTTTCGGCACATCAGGGGCTCTCCAAACACGACATGGCGTCCGATCTCAATTCCAGCCAATTCTGCGTTGAAAAAGTAAAACAGTGCTCCTTCCCTTCCGAGCTCTCCTGTGTGCCCAAACAGGGGTTTACCCCAACATATGGGGTATCAGCGTACTCAGGACAAATTGGACAACAACTTTTGTGGACCAATTTCTCCTGTTACCCTTGGGAAAATACAAAACTGGGGGCTAAAAAATAATTTTTGTGGGAAAACAAAAAGATTTTTTATTTTCACGGCTCTGCGTTATAAACTGTAGTGAAACACTTGGGGGTTCAAAGTTCTCACAACACATCTAGATAAGTTCATTGAGGGGTCTAGTTTCCAATATGGGGTCACTTGTGGGGGGTTTCTACTGTTTAGGTACATTAGGGGCTCTGCAAACGCAATGTGACGCCTGCAGACCAATCCATCTAAGTCTGCATTCCAAATGATGCTCCTTCCCTTCCGAGCCCTCCCATGCGCCCAAACGGTGGTTCCCCCCCACATATCGGGTATCAGCGTACTCAGGACAAATTGGACAACAACTTTTGTGGACCAATTTCTCCTGTTACCCTTGGGAAAATACAAAACTGGGGGCTAAAAAATAATTTTTGTGGGAAAACAAAAAGATTTTTTATTTTCACGGCTCTGCGTTATAAACTGTAGTGAAACACTTGGGGGTTCAAAGTTCTCACAACACATCTAGATAAGTTCATTGAGGGGTCTAGTTTCCAATATAGGGTCACTTGTGGGGGGTTTCTACTGTTTAGGTACATTAGGGGCTCTGCAAACGCAATGTGACGCCTGCAGACCAATCCATCTAAGTCTGCATTCCAAATGATGCTCCTTCCCTTCCGAGCCCTCCCATGCGCCCAAACGGTGGTTCCCCCCCACATATCGGGTATCAGCGTACTCAGGACAAATTGGACAACAACTTTTGTGGACCAATTTCTCCTGTTACCCTTGGGAAAATACAAAACTGGGGGCTAAAAAATAATTTTTGTGGAAAAAAAAATATTTTTTATTTGCATGGCTCTGCGTTATAAACTGTAGTGAAATACTTGGGGGTTCAAAGCTCTCACAACACATCAAGATGAGTTCCTTAGGGGGTCTACTTTCCAAAATGGTGTCACTTGTGGGGGGTTTCTACTGTTTAGGTACATTAGGGGCTCTGCAAACGCAATGTGACGCCTGCAGACCATTCCATCTAAGTCTGCATTCCAAATGGCGCTCCTTCCCTTCCGAACCCTCCCATGCGCCCAAACGGTGGTTCCCCCCCACATATGGGGTATCAGCGTACTCAGGACAAATTGGACAACAACTTTTGTGGTCCAATTTCTCCTCTTACCCTAGAGAAAATACAAAACTGGGGGCTAAAAAATAATTTTTGTGGGAAAAAAATTTTGTTTTATTTTTATGGCTCTGCATTATAAACTTCTGTGAAGCCCTTGGTGGGTCAAAGTGCTCACCACACATCCAGATAAGTTCCTTAGGGGGTCTACTTTCCAAAATGGTGTCACTTGTGGGGGGTTTCTACTGTTTAGGTACATTAGGGGCTCTGCAAACGCAATGTGACGCCTGCAGACCAATCCATCTAAGTCTGCATTCCAAATGATGCTCCTTCCCTTCCGAGCCCTCCCATGCGCCCAAACGGTGGTTCCCCCCCACATATCGGGTATCAGCGTACTCAGGACAAATTGGACAACAACATTTAGGGTCCAATTTCTCCTGCTAACCTTGGAAAAATACAAAACTGGGGGCTAAAATATAATTTTTGTGGAAAAAAAAATATTTTTTATTTGCATGGCTCTGCGTTATAAACTGTAGTGAAATACTTGGGGGTTCAAAGCTCTCACAACACATCAAGATGAGTTCCTTAGGGGGTCTACTTTCCAAAATGGTGTCACTTGTGGGGGGTTTCTACTGTTTAGGTACATTAGGGGCTCTGCAAACGCAATGTGACGCCTGCAGACCATTCCATCTAAGTCTGCATTCCAAATGGCGCTCCTTCCCTTCCGAACCCTCCCATGCGCCCAAACGGTGGTTCCCCCCCACATATGGGGTATCAGCGTACTCAGGACAAATTGGACAACAACTTTTGTGGTCCAATTTCTCCTCTTACCCTAGAGAAAATACAAAACTGGGGGCTAAAAAATAATTTTTGTGGGAAAAAAATTTTGTTTTATTTTTATGGCTCTGCATTATAAACTTCTGTGAAGCCCTTGGTGGGTCAAAGTGCTCACCACACATCCAGATAAGTTCCTTAGGGGGTCTACTTTCCAAAATGGTGTCACTTGTGGGGGGTTTCAATGTTTAGGCACATCAGTGGCTCTCCAAACGCAACATGGCGTCCCATCTCAATTCCTGTCAATTTTGCATTGAAAAGTCAAACGGCGCTCCTTCCCTTCCGAGCTCTCCCATGCGCCCAAACAGTGGTTTACTGCCACATATGGGGTATCAGCGTACTCGGGACAAATTGGACAACAACTTTTGAGGTCCAATTTCTTCTCTTACCCTTGGAAAAATAAAAAATTGGGGGCAAAAATATAATTTTTGTGAAAAAATATGATTTTTTATTTTTACGGTTCTGCATTATAAACTTCTGTGAAGCACTTGGTGGGTCAAAGTGCTCACCACACCTCTAGATAAGTTCCTTAGGGGGTCTACTTTCCAAAATGGTGTCACTTGTGGGGGGTTTCAATGTTTAGGCACATCAGTGGCTCTCCAAACGCAACATGGCGTCCCATCTCAATTTCTGTCAATTTTGCATTGAAAAGTCAAACTGCGCTCCTTCCCTTCCGAGCTCTCCCATGCGCCCAAACAGTGGTTTACTGCCACATATGGGGTATCAGCGTACTCAGGACAAATTGGACAACAACTTTTGAGGTCCAATTTCTTCTCTTACCCTTGGAAAAATAAAAAATTGGGGGCAAAAATATAATTTTTGTGAAAAAATATGATTTTTTATTTTTACGGTTCTGCATTATAAACTTCTGTGAAGCACTTGGTGGGTCAAAGTGCTCACCACACATCCAGATAAGTTCCTTAGGGGGTCTACTTTCCAAAATGGTGTCACTTGTGGGGGGTTTCAATGTTTAGGCACATCAGTGGCTCTCCAAACGCAACATGGCGTCCCATCTCAATTCCTGTCAAGTTTGCATTGAAAAGTCAAATAGCGCTCCTTCCCTTCCGAGCTCTCCCATGCGCCCAAACAGTGGTTTACTGCCACATATGGGGTATCAGCGTACTCAGGACAAATTGGACAACAACTTTTTGGGTCCAATTTCTCCTGTTACCCTTGGTAAAATAAAACAAATTGGAGCTGAAGTAAATTTTTTGTGTAAAAAAGTTAAATGTTCATTTTTATTTAAACATTCCAAAAATTCCTATTAAACACCTGAAGGGTTAATAAACTTCTTGAATGTGGTTTTGAGCACCTTGAGGGGTGCAGTTTTTAGAATGGTGTCACACTTGGGCATTTTCTATCATATAGACCCCTCAAAATGACTTCAAATGAGACGTGGTCCCTAAAAAAAAATGGTGTTGTAAAAATGAGAAATTGCTGGTCAACTTTTAACCCTTATAACTCCCTAACAAAAAAAAAAATTGGTTCCAAAATTATGCTGATGTAAAGGAGACATGTGGGAAATGTTACTTATTAAGTATTTTGTGTGACATATCTCTGTGATTTAATTGCATAAAAATTCAAAGTTTGAAAATTGCAAAATTTTCAAAATTTTCGCCAAATTTCCGTTTTTTTCACAAATAAACGCAGGTACTATCAAAGAAATTTTACCACTATCATGAAGTACAATATGTCACGAGAAAACAATGTCAGAATCACCAGGATCCGTTGAAGCGTTTCGGAGTTATAACCTCATAAAGGGACAGTGGTCAGAATTGTAAAAATTGGCCTGGTCATTAACGTGCAAACCACCCTTGGGGGTAAAGGGGTTAAACTTAGTTTTCATGTATGTCTGGGCTCCCTGCAACTTCTTCTGTTTGTGACCACTGTTTAGGGGTGGCCAAATAGTAGAATCTTGCAAAAACCTTGAGATTCGCAGGACTCCAGGGGCGCCAGCAATTTTAAATACCTGTTTGTTTCTAGAGGTCACATCTAGAATATGGGATCCACTTTCGGACCCCTCATTTTAAAACAGATATTCAGAAGTCAGAGTGAGTACAATGGCAGGCAATTTGATTATTACAAGGGATGGATGGCCTTTCATATGATGAGTAGTGTTGAGCATTCCGATACCACAAGTATCGGGTATCGGCCGATACTTGCGGTATCGGAATTCCGATACCGAGTTCCGATACTTTTGTGGTATCGGGAATCGGTATCGGACACATATTAATGTGTAAAATAAAGAATTAAAATAAAAAATATTGATATGCTCACCTCTCCGGAGGCCCCTGGACATCACCGCTGGTAATCGGCAGCCTTCTTTGCTTAAAATGAGCGCGTTTAGGGCCTTCCATGACGTCACGGCTTCTGATTGGTCGCGTGCCGCTCATGTGACCGCCACGTGACCAATCACAAGCCGCGACGTCATTCTAGGAATTTAGGACCTGAGAATGACGTCACGGCTTGTGATTGGTCGCGTGGCGGTCACATGAGCGGCACGCGACCAATCAGAAGCTGTGACGTCATGGAAGGCCCTAAACGCGCTCATTTTAAGCAAAGAAGGCTGCCGGTTACCAGCGGTGATGTCCAGGGGCCTCCGGAGAGGTAAGTATATCAATATTTTTTATTTTAATTCTTTATTTTACACATTAATATGGATCCCAGGGCCTGAAGGAGAGTTTCCTCTCCTTCAGACCCTGGGAACCATCAGGATACCTTCCGATACTTGGTGTCCCATTGACTTGTATTGGTATCGGGTATCGGTATCGGCGATGTCCGATACTTTTCGGGTATTGGCTGATACTATCCGATACCGATACTTTCAAGTATCGGACGGTATCGCTCAACACTAATGATGAGAGGTTGCAAAAGTTGGGCTTGTTTATGTTAGAAAAAAGATACTTTAGAAGAGATAACATTTACATGTATAAATATATGCGTCGTCATTACCAAGGACTTGCACATCACTTAATCCTTCCAAAGGCCACACTATGGACCAGGGGACATTCATTATGGGCGAATGGAAGGAGATTCTGGCAACTAAGCGGGAAACAGTCAGACTGTGGAGCACCCTACCACAAGAGGCAGCAATGGCAAACACTATGACAGCTGTTAAAAAAGGGCTGGATGATTTCCTCGACACATATAACATTGTGGATTATAGTTAAAATAGTGACAAAATGTACAACTAGTGGAGAAAGGTTAAATTTGATAGATGGATGAGAAATATAATACCAATACATTTTTGAACAATTTTTGGAGGGTTAGATACCACCGAAATGTACCCAAGAAAATGTAATATCCTGTGTATGAGCAATTTAATACCAATACATTTTTGAACAATTTTTAGAAAAGTTAGATACCATCAAAATGCACCCAAGAACACATAATGCTCTATGGATAAGTTATATAATTCCAATATAATTTTGATCAATTTTGGGAGGGCTAGATACCAACGATATGTACCCAAGGAGACGGAATACACTATGGATGAGCAATATGATACCAATAAATTTTTTAACAATATTTTGTAAGGTTAGATACCAGAGAAATGCACCAAAGAAGATGTAATACTCTAGGATGAGAAATATAATACCAATAAATTTTTAACACTTTTATTGAGGGTTAGATACCACCACAATGTACCCCAGAAAATGTAATACGTTTTACCAACGAAATACGTAATACCAACAAAATGTACCCAAGGAGACGGAATACACTATGGATGAGCAACATAATACAAATACATATTTGAACATTTTTTGGGAAGGTTAAATACCATCGAAGTGTACTCAAGAACCTGCAATTCTCTATCAATGAAAAAAATTGATACTATTTTTGGAGGTTTAGATACCACCAAAATGTACCCAAGAACACTTAACACTCTATGGATGAGCAATAGAACACCAATACAGTTTTAAACAAATTTAGTTATATCCCACTGAAACTTACTCAAGGAGGGGGGCCCTAGGAGGGGGGTAATGTTAGGTGTCGAGTTCACGCCGCTGCACAGGGGGAATCTCAAACCACGTCCTCTGTGGTATTCGATTTTCCCCAGCCACTGAGGAGCCTGCTCAGCAGAGACGTCGCTCTGATGCTGTGGGTTGGCTTACCACTGTCATTCCTGGTTCTACTATTATAACCAACAGTGGTCAGCGGTGAGCAGATGTTCCTGGGACTAAGTCTTGTTTATTCTCAACTGAGCATGCCTGTGGGACGACCTCTCATTGGAAGTCGTGGATCACATGCCCAGGTGAAAAGGCCCTGATTGGACCACTGGGAAGGTCCCGGAAGGACGCCGCTATAAAAGGTTTACATGGTCGCTCAGCCATGCGCTAGTAAAAAAACGTATATCTTGTGTGTGTGGATGAATGTTTGACATTCGGTGAAAGCTTCTAATCAATCCCCTCCCTAGCATTGTTTTATGTGGTTTGGGTGTTGTAGTTGACTAGTGCTAGTTTGTGCCATCCTGCACAAAGCACGATTATACTAAATCATCTCAGCAGCGTCCACCAGTGCAGCGCCGTGCACATCTAGTGCGTTTTCCGGTCCCTAGCTCGGGTGGTTAGTGGCGTCTGCCAGAGCAGCGCTGCGCACACTCAGCGCACTAGATCTTTATATTCAGGTTTCTCCCTGGCACCATAGTTGCGGCGCCAAGTGCTAGTGGTCTAGAGGGACTCTAACCCTGTGTCCTTGGGGCAGAGTCCTGTGACCTAATACTAGCATTCACTTAGCGTTATTGCGGCCCTGTGAAGCAACAAGGTTCTCCCCCTATCTTACCGAGTAAAGTTAACCCATGTGAGTTCACATTATACCACCATATATTTCGCCATTACCGAAGAGCAGGTGTCATCTCTGCACGGTGGACCCCGGGCTGCGAACGCACCATATATCTTCCTTTATATTATTTGGTGCATTCCGCCAACCCTAACACTGTGTGGATGAGAAATATAATAATAGATTATCATCGGACAGGCATAAAATATGGTGTTTTTTATGTTTTTTCTTTTACAGTGGGACATGGGCATTGATGCATTACCGGCAGACACATGAGAAAGATGGCATTTTATTTTTTTTGTCTTTTACAATAGAGCATGGGCATCGATGGATTGTCGGCGGAAAGTTGAGTACAACTTTGCATTTTAATTTTTTGTAAATAAATGGGTAAAAGAGGGTCAGGAGTTTTTATTTCAAATAAATGACTTTATTTTGGCTCTATATTTTTTATAATCTGACTATGAGGTTATTAATCTGAGCATTTAATAGCTGCCAAAAAACAGCTGACATCAACTCCAAACCTATTACCCCACATGCCGCCACACGAGGGCTAGTGGGTAGAGCCCAGAAAAGCACAAGAATTCGCGCATCTAGATGGCTTTTTCTGGGGCAGCTGGGGCTGCTTTTTTTAGGCTGTGTGGGGGCAATATCCATGGCTCCTTAGCAGTCTGAGAATACCAGCTCCCAGCTGTCTGCTTTAGCTTGGTAGGACACCATGCCATGTTTTTTAATAATTTCTTTAAATAATTAAAAAGTATGGTATGGAGACCCCTCTACTTTTGATAACCAGACAATATAAAGCTGAAAGCTGGTGGTTGCAGCCCACAGCTGTCAATTTTGCATGCGTTGGTTATCAAAAATAGAGGGGAACTCATGTCATTTTTTTATTTACTGAACAGGCATCGGCTGATGAACACTCTCATCTGCCTCTCCTGCTCTCGCTGTAATCAGCAAGCCAGGTGTAGGATGATGAAGGTAGGACTCTCATCAGCCAACGCCTGTTACGAGAGGTAGCCTTTTTGCCACCATTCACAGCTAGCACAGAAGTAAGAGGAGGTGGTGGCACAGGAGGAAAAGGAGCAGAGCCAAATCACATTGTTATCAAGCCTGTTGTTCACAAATGGCTGAGGGTGGGTTACTGTTTTAACATCGGCCAGGTACCTAACAGTACAGCCATGGGACAGTTTAAGAGGATGATGAGGATGAGGGGGTGGGAAGAAGGAACAACCATGTTCACAGCAGGGCGGCATTCAGATCAGCTCACGGTCTTCACTGAATTGTTGCTGGGGAATACAAAAATAGAAAAAACATAAAAAAATGAAAAAATACAGAAAAAAGTGTTTGAATACTCCTAAGTTGGCAATACCACCCATACAGACACGTCCACCTCTTCCTCCACTTCCACCTACGCTTCATGGTTCTAGATAGCTAGATTTTTTTTGGCACATTGTAGGTTGTTTTAAGTCAGTTCCACAACAAAAATAAAAACAAAAAAGTATAATAAAAAGAAAAAAGAACACTATGCTTTCTTGACTCTATTTATTTTATTTTATTATTTTACTCAGTTATATAGCATCATTAATTCAACAGTGCTTTACAGACATTATCAGCACTGTCCGCACTTTGGCTCACAATCTAATTTCCCTATCAGTATGTCTTTGGAGTGTGGAAGAAAAACGGAGTACCCAGAGAAAAATTGCATAAACACTAAGAGGAGATATTAACTCCTTAGAAGTGTTGTTCTTGCTTGGATTTAAACCCAGGACACCAGTGCTGCAAAGTTGCTGTGCTAACCACTGAGCCACTATGCTGCCCTGCCTCTTCGACCAATATTGCCACGTCCTCCTCCTCTTCTAATCTACTGTAGTGACAGGACACAGATGTAGTGAGCAACAGTATTAGGTTTTGGATGTGCGCAGTTTTCCAAAAAACACTCTCTATGTGTACTCTGCACCATTGTCTGTGATAGTACCGTGAGAAACCAAAAGTTTTTATAATCTTCAACTCTGTCAGTGGAAGTGATGTGCATGCAAACATGTTTTTCTGCTCTTATGCAACCATGATAGTGCTGTGCCAAAGGCCACTGGGTGTATTTTTTAACTCATATCTGTGGGAGCACTGTGACTTTAAGCCACAGTGTGTATTCTGCAACCATGCCTGTAGGGATACTGTGTCCCAAGTTTTCACATTTCCCTGAGAAAGCTGATTAAAAATGTCATGCCCAAACAATGGGGCACTGTCACTATAATATGAATATGCCATGTTTTGAGTATATACCTAAAAGGTCCATGGGTTTTCAGACACACGCTGGGGGCTTTTCCGACCCCCCCTCTTCACTCTGCCTAGAAAGCTCTTCAGTCTCTTAGCTTGTAGGCAACTCCCTCCCCCCGCTATATGGCTGCAATGTGAGCCAAGTGTACCAGCAACACTGGAATCGCTGTAGAATTTTTATGGCTCGGAGCTGCGAAAGCCAGTCTTTCCATAAACCCCTCAACCCCCTCCGGCCAGATTCTAGCTAAAACGGGAACAGCCATTTCCAAACTGTAAGGGACTCTAATGTTCTTTCAAAGTTTTGTATACTGGCACTGATCAGGGCTAGAGATATAAGGATTATATATTCCGGATGTCCACCGAGAGATCTAAAGCTCACTGAAATCGCTAGGAGCTAAACCCAATGAGTTGCAAGGAGTAGATTTCTCCATAAGTGGGTCATGTATCTATGCTGTGTTTATACTTAAAAGAACCCCCCTGACATGGGGAACATCCTGATCATGGTGTCGTTCTTATACGTGGTTCATACAGCGAGTTATGTATAGAAATGGTTTGTCATAACTCTAAGAAAGGAGAGGGTTCAGCCTCTGAGTGAGGTCACCACAGGGGGAGTGCTTTGGTTTTGGGTTGGTAAATAAGTGAGTGAGACATCAGTCTTCCCTGTCTTTGGTCCTGGGTCTAGCTGTGAGACCGGAGTGATATGCATCTAGATGTGCGCCCCTCCCCCGCAGCACACGGTCAGCCATGAGATGAAATGACATGAACAAAATGTAAGTGTTTTTTAACTTTAGCCCCATTTTATTTGTAAATTTACTGTACATACGATACTTGTCTTTAGAATATCTTTTTATACTTCTGTAAACACTGCCTACCTTTTTAGGAGTAAAATACATAAAATTACTAGCCTTGTCTCTCCTTGCTCTATAACGAACTGTCACGTCCTCTGAGGTGAATTATGTTACTAATTTGGGTGGGCTCCGGACCCATTATTAAGAAATCGGAGCTGGTGGCAGCAGAATTTGTCCTGTGCTTTTTGGGAGGCTTTGTAGCAACGGCAGCGTTGATAATTATTGTTCCCAGCTGAGTGGGAGTAGTGTGCCCATTAGCCAGTACAAGATAAGGCAGCCTTTCTGACTACTAATTATCCTAGGTGCAGTACCCTGTCTGATCTGAGGGTAAGGGGACGCCAGAGAGTTGCATGTTCCAAACAGGAACTGGGAAGTGGGATATAGACAACTCCCCTTCAGAAAGAACCAGGGGCAACCAAACAACCCCAGTTCATGACAAATTGGTGTGAGTGGTGGTGATGATAAAGGTATCCTCCCTGTTATGAACTGGCGGTCAGGACAATAATGGACCTGGTGGTTAAGAGCACACGGAATGACCTGATAGTTTCTGATAATAAAGGACGAGCTCTGGGATGTGGGAACTCTGCTGACCGCAATCCCTAATCCTATCAAACACACTAGAAATAGCCGTGTATTGCGCCTAACGCTCCCTATGCAACTCGGCACAGCCTAAGGAACTAGCTAGCCCTGAAGATAGAAAAATAAAGCCTACCTTGCCTCAGAGAAATTCCCCAAAGGAAAAGGCAGCCCCCCACATATAATGACTGTGAGTAAAGATGAAAATACAAACACAGAGATGAAATAGATTTAGCAAAGTGAGGCCCGACTTACTGAACAGACCGAGGATAGGAAAGGTTACTTTGCGGTCAGCACAAAAACCTACAAAAAGACCACGCAGAGGGCGCAAAAAGACCCTCCGCACTGACTCACGGTGCGGAGGCGCTCCCTCTGCGTCCCAGAGCTTCCAGCAAGCAAGACAACAATAAGAATAGCGAGCTGGACAGAAAAATAGCAAACCCAAGAAATACAAGCTGAAACTTAGCTTTTACTGGGAAGACAGGTCACAAGAACGATCCAGGAGTGAACTAGACCAATACTGGAACATTGACAGGTGGCATGGAGCAAAGATCTAAGTGGAGTTAAATAGAGCAGCCAGCTAACGAATTAACCTCGTCACCTGAGGAAGGAAACTCAGAAACACCCACTAGAGGAAGTCCATGGACAGAACCAGCCGAAGTACCATTCATGACCACAGGAGGGAGCCCGACAACAGAATTCACAACAGTACCCCCCCTTGAGGAGGGGTCACCGAACCCTCACCAGAGCCTCCAGGCCGACCAGGATGAGCCAAATGAAAGGCACGAACCAGATCGGCAGCATGAACATCAGAGGCAAAAACCCAGGAATTATCTTCCTGACCATAACCCTTCCACTTGACCAGGTACTGGAGTTTCCGTCTCGAAATACGAGAATCTAAAATCTTCTCCACCACATACTCCAACTCCCCCTCAACCAACACCGGGGCAGGAGGATCAATGGATGGAACCACAGGCGCCACGTATCTCCGCTATAACGACCTATGGAACACATTATGGATGGCAAAAGAAGCAGGAAGGGCCAAACGAAATGACACAGGATTGATAACCTCAGAAATCTTATACGGACCAATGAAACGAGGCTTAAACTTAGGAGAGGAAACCTTCATAGGAACATAACGAGACGACAACCAAACCAAATCCCCAACACGAAGTCGGGGACCCACACAGCGCCGGCGGTTAGCGAAACGTTGAGCCTTCTCCTGGGACAATGTCAAATTGTCCACCACATGAGTCCAAATCTGCTGCAACCTATCCACCACAGTATCTACACCAGGACAGTCCGAAGACTCAACCTGCCCTGAAGAGAAACGAGGATGGAAACCAGAATTGCAGAAAAACGGTGAAACCAAAGTAGCCGAGCTGGCCCGATTATTAAGGGCGAACTCAGCCAACAGCAAAAAGGACACCCAATCATCCTGGTCAGCAGAAACAAAGCATCTCCGATATGTTTCCAAAGTTTGATTAGTTCGTTCGGTTTGGCCATTTGTCTGAGGATGGAAAGCCGAGGACAAAGACAAATCAATGCCCATCCTAGCACAAAATGATCGCCAAAACCTCGAAACAAACTGGGAACCTCTGTCAGAAACGATGTTCTCCGGGATACCATGTAAACGAACCACATGCTGGAAAAATAATGGCACCAAATCAGAGGAGGAAGGCAATTTAGACAAAGGTACCAAATGGACCATCTTAGAAAAGCGATCACAAACCACCCAAATGACCGACATCTTTTGAGAGACGAGGAGATCCGAAATAAAATCCATAGAAATATGCGTCCAGGGCCTCTTCGGGACCGGCAAGGGCAAAAGCAATCCACTGGCACGAGAACAGCAGGGCTTAGCCCGAGCACAAGTCCCACAGGACTGCACAAAAGAACGCACATCCCGTGACAAAGACGGCCACCAGAAGGATCTAGCCACCAAATCTCTGGTACCAAAGATTCCAGGATGCCCAGCCAACACTGAACAATGAACCTCAGAGATAACTCTACTAGTCCATCTATCAAGGACAAACAGTTTCTCCGCTGGGCAACGGTCAGGTCTATCAGCCTGAAATTTTTGCAGCACCCGCCGCAAATCAGGGGAGATGGCAGACAAGATTACCCCCTCTTTGAGAATACCCGCCGGCTCAGGAACACCCGGAGAGTCAGGCACAAAACTCCTTGACAGGGCATCAGCCTTCACATTCTTAGAGCCCGGAAGGTACGAAACCACAAAATCAAAACGGGAGAAAAATAACGACCATCGAGCCTGTCTCGGATTCAACCGTTTGGCAGACTCAAGATAAGTCAAATTCTTGTGATCTGTCAAGACCACCACGCGATGCTTGGCTCCTTCCAGCCAATGACGCCACTCCTCGAATGCCCACTTCATGGCCAACAACTCACGATTACCAACATCATAGTTACGCTCAGCAGGCGAAAACTTTCTAGAAAAGAAAGCACATGGCTTCATCACCGAGCCATCAGAATTTTTTTGCGACAAAACAGCCCCTGCTCCAATCTCAGAAGCATCAACCTCAACCTGAAACGGAAGCGAAACATCTGGCTGGCACAACACAGGGGCAGAAGAAAAACGATGCTTCAACTCCTGAAAAGCCTCTACAGCTGCAGAAGACCAATTGACCACATCAGCACCCTTCTTGGTCAAATCAGTTAACGGTTTAGCAACAGTAGAAAAATTAGCGATGAAGCGCCGATAAAAATTAGCAAAGCCCTGGAACTTTTGCAGGCTCTTCACAGATGTCGGCTGAGTCCAATCGTAAATGGCCTGGACTTTAACAGGGTCCATCTCGATAGTAGAAGGGGAAAAAATGAACCCCAAAAATGAAACCTTCTGAACTCCAAAGAGACACTTTGACCCCTTCACAAACAAGGAATTCGCACAAAGGACCTGGAACACCATTCTGACCTGCTTCACATGAGACTCCCAATCATCCGAAAAGACCAAAATATCATCCAAATACACAATCAGGAATTTATCCAGGTACTCTCGGAAGATATCATGCATAAAGGACTGAAATACTGATGGAGCATTGGAAAGCCTGAATGGCATAACCAGGTACTCAAAATGGCCCTCGGGCGTATTAAATGCTGTTTTCTATTCATCGCCTTGTTTAATACGCACAAGATTATACGCCCCTCGAAGATCTATCTTGGTGAACCAACTAGCCCCTTTAATACGAGCAAACAAATCAGACAGCAACGGCAAAGGATACTGAAATTTGACTGTAATTTTATTAAGAAGGCGGTAATCAATACAAGGTCTCAAAGAACCATCCTTCTTGGCCACAAAAAAGAACCCTGCTCCTAACGGTGATGACGACGGGCGAATATGGCCTTTCTCCAAGGATTCCTTTATATAACTCCGCATGGCGGCGTGTTCTGGCACAGATAAATTGAACAATCGGCCCTTAGGAAACTTACTACCAGTAATCAAATTAATTGCACAATCGCAATCCCTATGAGGAGGTAGGGCACTGGCTTTGGGCTCATCAAATACATCCCGATAATCCGACAAAAACTCTGGAACTTCAGAGGGACTGGAAGACGAAATAGACAAAAATGGAACATCACCATGTACCCCCTGGCAACCCCAGCTGGACACAGACATAGATTTCCAGTCCAATACTGGATTATGAACTTGTAGCCATGGCAACCCCAAAACGACCACATCATGCAGATTATGCAACACCAGAAAGCGGATATCCTCCTGATGTGCAGGAGCCATGCACATGGTCAATTGGGTCCAGTACTGAGGCTTATTCTTGGCCAAAGGCGTAGCATCAATTCCTCTCAATGGAATAGGATGCTGCAAGGGCTCCAAGAAAAAACCACAGCGCCTAGCATTCTCCAAGTCCATCAAATTCAGGGCAGCGCCTGAATACACAAATGCCATAACAGAATAGGATGACAAAGAGCAAATCAGAGTAACAGACAATAGAAATTTAGACTGTACCGTACCAATGGTGGCAGACCTAGCGAACCGCTTAGTGCGCTTAGGACAATCGGAGATAGCATGAGTGGAATCACCACAGTAAAAACATAGCCCATTCCGACGTCTGTGTTCTTGCCGTTCAGCTCTGGTCAAAGTCCTATCACATTGCATAGGCTCAGGCCCATGCTCAGATAGTACCGCCAAATGGTGCACAGCTTTACGCTCACGCAAGCGTCGATCGATCTGAATGGCCAAGGACATAGACTCATTCAGACCAGCAGGCATGGGAAACCCCACCATGACATTCTTAAGGGCTTCAGAGAGACCCTTTCTGAAGATTGCTGCCAGGGCACATTCATTCCACTGAGTGAGCACAGACCACTTTCTAAACTTCTGACAATATATCTCCGCTTCATCCTGACCCTGACACAGAGCCAGCAAGATTTTCTCTGCCTGATCCACTGAATTAGGTTCGTCATAAAGCAATCCAAGCGCCAGGAAAAACGCATCAACATCACGCAATGCCGGATCTCCTGGTGCAAGGGAAAATGCCCAGTCTTGAGGGTCACCACGTAACAAAGAAATAATGATCTTTTCTTGTTGAACAGGGTCACCTGAGGAGCGAGGTTTCAAGGCAAGAAACAATTTACAATTATTTTTGAAATTCAAGAACTTAGATCTATCACCAAAAAACAAATCAGGAATTGGAATCCTAGGCTCTGACATCGGATTCTGAACCACAAAATCTTGCATGTTTTGTACCCTTGTAGTGAGATTATCAATCCAAGAGGACAGACCTTGAATGTCCATGTTTACACCAGTGTCCTGAACCACCCAGAGGCAAAGGGGAAGAGAGAGACAAAACACACTGCAAAGAAAAAAAAAATGGTCTCAGAACTTCTCTTATCCCTCTATTGAGATGCATTAGTACTTTGGGCCACCTGTACTGTTATGACCTGGCGGTCAGGACAATAATGGACCTGGTGGTTAAGAGCACACGGAATGACCTGATAGTTTCTGATAATAAAGGACAAGCTCTGGGACGTGGGAACTCTGCTGACCGCAATCCCTAATCCTATCAAACACACTAGAAATAGCCGTGGATTGCGCCTAACGCTCCCTATGCAACTCGGCACAGCCTAAGGAACTAGCTAGCCCTGAAGATAGAAAAATAAAGCCTACCTTGCCTCAGAGAAATTCCCCAAAGGAAAAGGCAGCCCCCCACATATAATGACTGTGAGTAAAGATGAAAATACAAACACAGAGATGAAATAGATTTAGCAAAGTGAGGCCCGACTTACTGAACAGACCGAGGATAGGAAAGGTTACTTTGCGGTCAGCACAAAAACCTACAAAAAGACCACGCAGAGGGCGCAAAAAGACCCTCTGCACCGACTCACGGTGCGGAGGCGCTCCCTCTGCGTCCCAGAGCTTCCAGCAAGCAAGACAACAATAAGAATAGCGAGCTGGACAGAAAAATAGCAAACCCAAGAAATACAAGCTGGAACTTAGCTTTTGCTGGAACAAGTCACAAGAACGATCAAGGAGTGAACTAGACCAATACTGGAACATTGACAGGTGGCATGGAGCAAAGATCTAAGTGGAGTTAAATAGAGCAGCCAGCTAACGAATTAACCTCGTCACCTGAGGAAGGAAACTCAGAAACACCCACTAGAGGAAGTCCATGGACAGAACCAGCCAAAGTACCATTCATGACCACAGGAGGGAGCCCGACAACAGAATTCACAACACCTCCCCATAAACTGTGACAGGCACAGTATCCAAACAGCTCCAAAATGTCTGCTCCTGTAGCATATGTTACAAATACCAACAATGAAAATCTGGTGGTATGATCTTGGAACAAGCAGGTGGTCCACAGTGAGGCTTGCTATTGGCAGTCCATTTAAAAATGTCACCCACAAAGAAAGTTTCTTCATTTATATCACAGAAGTGGATAACAAATTTCACCATCAGAGCATGTAATCTACAGGTGCTTCTCACAAAATTAGAATATCACCAAAAAGTTAATTTATTTCAGTTATTCAATGCAAAAAGGGAAATTCATATATTGTATAGAGTCATTACAAACAGAGTGATCTATTTCAAGTGTTTATTTCTGTTAATGTTGATTATTGTGGCTTAGAGCCAATGAAAACCCAAAAGTCATTATCTCAGTAAAATAATAATTAACAAAAAGCACCTGCAAAGACTTCCAAAGCATTTAAAAAAAGTCCCTTAGTTTGTTTTAGTAGGCTCCACAGTCATGGGGAAGACTGCTGACTTGACAGATGTCCAGAAGGCAGTCAGTGACGCACTCCACATGGAAGGTAAGCCACAAAAGGTCATTGCTAAAGAAGCTGGCTGTTCACAGAGTGCTGTATCCAAGCATATTAATGGAAAGTTGAGTGGAAAAAGTGTGGCAGAAAAAGGTGCACAAGCAATCGGGATAACCACAGACTTGGAAGGATTGTTAAAAAAAAGGCCATTCAAATATTTGGGGGAGAGTCACAAAGAGTGGACTGCTACTGGAGTCATTCCTTCAGGAACCACTACACAACATGAGCTTCAAGTGTAATATTCCTTATGTCAAGCCACTCATGACCAATAGACAACCACAGAAGTGTCTTACCTGGGCCAAGGAGAAAAAGAACTGGACTGATGCTTCGTGGTTCAAGATGCTGTTTTCAGATGAAAGTAAATTTTGAATTTAATTTGGAAATCAAGGTCCCAGAGTCTTGTAGAAGAGCGGAGAGGCACACAAAACAACAGCATGAGGTCTAGTTTGAAGTGTCCACAATCAGTGATGGTTTGGGGAGCCATGTCATCTGATAGTGTAGGTCCACTGCGTTTTACCAAGACCAAAGTCAGCACAGCTCTCTACCAGGAAAAGTTATGCCGACAAACTTTTGGAGATGGAAATTTCATTCTCCAGCAGGATTTGGCACCTGTCTACACTGCCAAAAGTACCAATACCTGGTTTAAAAACAACAGTATCACTGTGCTTGGTTGACCAGCAAACGCGCCTGACCTTAACCCCATAGAGATTCAATGGGGTATTGTCAAGAGGAACATGAGAGCCACCAGAACCCACAATGCAGACGAGCTGAAGGCTGCTATTGTAGCAGCCTTGGCTTCCATAACACCTCAGAAGTTCCACAGGCCGACCACCTCCATGCCACACCACATTGATGCAGTAATTGATGCAAAAGGATCCCTGACCAAGTATTTAGTGTATTTACTGAACATGCATTTCAGTAGGCCAACATTTTGCAGTTTAAAATCATTTTTCAAGCTGGTGTTATAAAATATTCTAATTTACTGAGATAATGACTTTTGAGTTTTCATTAGCTATAAGCCATAATTATCAACATTAATTAACAGAAATAAACACTTGAAATATATCACTCTGTTTGTAATGACTCTAAATAATATATGATTTTCACTTTTTGTATTGAAGATCTGAAATAAATTAACTTTCTGTTGATATTCTAATTTTGTGAGTAGCACCTCATTCTTATCTATCTATCTATCTATCTATCTATCTATCTATCTTTATAGCCCCAGCACACCCTGAGGAAGCCTTCCTGAGGAAGCCTGTTGAGGCAAAACTTGTTATGGTGGCTATGTGATTATTTTAGGCAGCACTAGTGAAACCTGTATATATTCCTGACTATATCTGTTTTGATTAAGATTTTTCTGCCCATTCTCTGCAGCCGTGGCACAGATATCTTAGTCTTATGAAGGTACTTTGGTGATAAGCGAAATATACTGAGTATATAGGTCATACATCATATAGAGAAATAATACAGGATCACTAGTGTAGATTTAAATTCTATTCACTGCATTTTTTAAGTTATGGTCTGTTTACCCTTTGGGTAATTTAAGAGTATGAATTTTTATCCCTAGAGGGGTGCAATACACTCATTGGTTCAGAAGCCTCTGTGTACTCTGCAGCCGTGTGTGTATGAGTAGAGTGTCTAAAAATACTTTGACTCTACCTTTTTGGCCTGGTCTAAATCTCATTAAAGTATTTAACTACTCATTCAAACTGCATAGCCTCTAACTACAAGCTTTTTATGTGTGGCCGTTGCACTACTGTATGCTACTGAAGATAAACGTTTGGCTCTGTGGTGATATTTGTAAGCTGCTTCTATAAGGGTACTTTGTTCCATGCTCTGTGGGTGAAACTTTTTACAAGATTCAGTAGGAGTACTGTACCCCATGCTGGTACTCTGCTCCATGCTTTGTGGGTGAAATTTTTATAAGTTTATGTAGGGGTATATGACCCATGCTCTGTGGGTGAAATTTCTAAGCTGCTAATGTAGGGGTACTCTGCTCCATGTTCTGTTGGTTAAATTTGTAGACTGCTTCTGTGGGGGTAGTCTGCACCATGATCTGTAGGTGAAATTCTTTATAACATTCTGTAGGGGTACTGTGACCTATGCTTTGTGGGTCTAATTTGTATGCTGCTAATGTAGGGGTACTCTGCCCCATGCTCGTGGGTGAAATTTGTTAGCTGCTAATGTAAGGGTACTCTGCCCTATACTCTGTTGGTGAAATTTATTATTAGCTTATGTAGAGGTACTGTGTCCCATGCAAATTTTTAACTGGACTGGCATTAGCAAGCCTCAGACTCTGAGAGGGCACTGTTAGAATTGTAATATTATTCACCTACTTGTTATTTTTACCATGATTGCTATGGTGGCAGAACCCTTTTTATATCCTTATTTGTCTGCAGGACAATGTTCTGCTCTTACCCCATTATCTTCCTTTTCCAGACCCCTAGCCCTTACTCCAATCATTTTACAGCCATTAACTTGAATAGAGTTTGGAGTCTGGGGTCAAAGTTGTTGCACAGTTTGGTCGCAGAAGAAACTTGTGAGAGTAGATTATATGGGGTAATTCAGCTTTTATCTACACAGAACATGAGGTACATGCATCAGCTTCTTAATACAGCATAGCAGGAAGTCTAAAGGACCTTTTACCAGAGAGAAAGTGAAACCAAAGTAAAACAAGTATATGCATTACATTTAACTAAGCATAACAGTAACTATATCACCATCTACTGTCAGAAAACTGTAAACTCCTCCTGCACACAAATAAGTCGCATCTGTTGCATATCTGCCAACATGCTTTCTCAACAGCAAGGACTTATTCAGTTAAGCCTAATTTCTTCATCAGTCTCTGATGTCTTTCAGCATTTAATGCCTTTGAGAAAATATCCACTGTCATATCTTCAGTTGGGCAGTACTCTAAATTTAGGATTCCTTGTTCCTGGTGCTCTCACAAGAAGTGAAACTTGACATCAATGTGTTTAGTTCTTGGATTAACTCTGTCCATCTGAGCAAGAACTAGACATCATTGATTGTCCACATACATCTTTGTTGGTCCTAATTGTTGTTGTCCTAAGTCTTTTAGCAGTTGTCTTAACCATAGAACTTCTTGACTGGCATGTGCTGCGGCGACATATTCTACTTCTATCGATGACAGTGTTACTATAGATTGCTTCTTACTAGTCCAACTAATGGGTCCGCCTGAGAGCAAGAAAAGATAGCCACTTGTAGATTTCCTGTCAATTGGATCTCCAGCCCAGTCTGCATCAATGTATCCAGTTAAAATGCATTTCTCACTTGCAGGTAGTTTCAGTTTTACACTGCTGGTTCCTTTCAAATAATGGATTACTCTCTTCACTGCATTCCAATCCATTTTGTTGAGCTTTGACACCTTCCTGCTCAAAATTCATACTGCTGCTGCAATGTCTGGCCTAGTAAAAGTTGCAAGATATAATAATTTTCCTACTGCATTTCTGTATTTTCATTATTCGGTAACAGATTCTGTTCACTATTTATTTCCTTAACATAGTTGGTTTCCATTAGAGATTTTGCTGGTTTTGCATCTTTCAATCCAAATGTTTCGATTATGTCTTGAATCATGTGATTTTGATTAAAAAGGAAACTCCCGTCTTCTTCTCTTTCTATCTGTATTCCTAGGTACTGTTTCACATTTCTCAGCTCTTTGATCTCGAAATGTTGATCCCAAGTTTTCACTATCTCCACTTCATCCCTTTCCTTTTCAAAACAAACTAAAATATTGTCCACATATATCAGCACATAGATCCATCTGTCTGTCAGTCTCTTTGTATATAGACAAGGATCCGCTTTGCTTCTTTGAAAATGTTCATTTATGAGTAGGGTTGAGCGACTTTTACTTTTTTAAGGTCGAGTCGAGTTTCGCGAAACCCGACTTTCTCAAAAGTCGAGTGAAATCGGCAGATTATCACGAAAAGTCAGGGTCGGGGATCGACCGAAACACGAAACCCAATGCAAGTCAATGGGAAATATGTAATCAGTATGGCATCCGTACTGCGAGATTTTCTCGCAGGCTTGCAAAACCGACCTACGGACATACAATGGATCCATGTGCTCAAAAAATCATAAATACATATGTACTGTCTATATATATATATATATATATATATATGTACATATATATATATATATATATATATGTCATTGAGACACATATATATATATTTCTATTTACTTCAGCGCGATGTAGCAGAAAAGCCGGTAATTCAATTGCCGGCTTTTCATTTCTCCTTCCTAAACCCGACATGATATGAGACATGGTTTACATACAGTAAACCATGTCATATTCCCATTTTTTTGCATATTACACACTATTAATGTTAGTAGTGTGTATGTGCAAAATTTGGGCGCTGTAGCTATTAAATTTAAGGGTTAAATTGCAGAAAAAATTGGCGTGGGCTCCCGCACAATTTTCTCCGCCACAGTGGTAAAGCCAGTGACTGAGGGCAGATATTAATAGCCTAGAGAGGGTCAACGGTTATTGGCCCCCCTGGCTAAAAACATCTGCCCCCAGCCACCCCAGGAAAGGCACATCTGGAAGATGCGCCTATTCTGGCACTTGGCCACTCTCTTCCCACTCCCTTGTAGCGGTGGGATATGGGGTAATGAAGGGTTAATGTCACCTTGCTATTGTAAGGTGACATTAAGCCAGATTAATAATGGAGAGGCGTCAATTATGACACCTATCCATTATTAATCCAATAGTATGAAATGGTTAAAAAAACACACACACAATATTGCAAAGTATTTTAATGAAATAAACACAGAGGTTGTTGTAATATTTTATTCCACTCTCAATCCACCTGAAGACCCTCGACCTGTAACAAATTAAAAATAATAAACCAACAATATCCCATACCTTCCGATGATCTGTCACATCCCACGATGTAAATCCATCTGAAGGGGTTAAATTATTTTACAGTCAGGAGCTCTGCTAATGCAGCTGTGCTCATGCCAGTAAAACCCCAGCGCATGAATTGAAAGTAGGTCCATGACCTGTAGTTACCTTCATTCGCGGTGATGCGCCCTCTGCTGGATGTCCTCATATGACCTCGAGCGTGGGAACTTTTCTGAATATTTTCCCAGCCTCGAGGTCATATGAGGACATCCAGCAGAGGGCGCGGGAGCCCACGCCAATTTTTTCCACGATTTAACCCTTAAATTTAATTGCTACAGCACCCAAATTTTGCACATACACACTACTAACATACAGTAAACCATGTCTCATATCATGTCGGGTTTAGGAAGGAGAAATGAAAAGCTGGCAATTGAATTACCGGCTTTTCTGCTATATTGCGCTGAAATAAATATAAATATATATATATATATATATATGTGTGTTAGGAGTCGAGTTTCCTCTGCTGCACAGGGGGAATCTCGATCCGTCTCCACTGCGGTCTCCCATTCTCCTCCAGCCGCAGTGGAGTCTGCTCAGCAGGGACGTCGATCCCAGCGTCTCGCTCAGTCTGACTCTGTGCGAAGAGTTGCTGCTGCTTTTCCTGCTTCTGCCATTAAGGCCAGTGCTGGGCAGCGGCGAGTGGACGTTTCTGGATCTAAGTCCTTGTTTGCACGCACTGAGCATGCCCAGAGCAAGTTCTCCTGTTGGAGATCGAGGGTCACATGCTCAGGTGCTGCAGCACATCCCATTGGTCCTTTTGGCAGGTCTTGGAAGGGCAAAAGTTCTGTAGCCACTTCCTGTGCTGCAACTATATAAACTGCGCATGACCGCATGGCCATGCGCTAGTATTGTCTTGTAAATATGTGTGTGTGTTGTGAGTGAAAGTTGCTCTTTAAATAACCCTCCCTATTGAATGTCTGTTCGCGGAAGGTGTATGTTTGCTAATCTAGCGCCCGACTTATCCAACAGCACGAAACACACATTGCAGCGTCCTCTTGCTGTGTCCGCCTGTACGGCGCCGTGCGCTTGCCTTGCTCTTTCCATACCCAAGCCAGTGTGGTTGGTGGCGTCCGTCAGTGCGGCATTGCTCGCACTCCTGTGCATTCATATATTTATATTTAGTTACCTTACACACCCAGTTGCGGTGTAGTGCCAGCGAGGGTCTAATCGGACTTCAATCCCAGTTGGGGTTAAGTACGCTGACTACTCGCTCGCGCTTTAGGTGCGGTACCGCGATCCTGTGACGCAACAGGATTGCTCCCTTCACGCTGGGTGAGGTTGAACCCACGTGTATATACTTTAGTGTACCGCCATATAGCCTGTATTTACTAGCAGCAGGTTTTCACCTGCACGGTGGACCCCGGACTGCGAACGCATCTGTATCATCTTTCTTGGTGCGTTCCGCCAGTCTTAACATAATACTAGCGCCAGGGTCTGGCTAGTAAATTATGGACGATCAGCGTTCACAGCGGTACATCCAGCAGCTGGAGGGAAGGTTGGCGGCTCTTGAGCGTTCAACCTCAGCTGTGGATGTCACTGCTGTCGCTGTACAGGCTGCTAGTGTTGCTGCAGCCACCTTGTCCACTGCCGCTCCTGTCCCGACTCTAACTCGCCTCCCACTTCCAGAGAAATTCTCTGGTGACAGTAAGTCTTGTAGGGGTTTCATGAGTCAGTGCTCTATCCATCTCGAGCTTCTGGCCTCTCGTTTCCCTACAGAGCGGGCTAAGGTGGGATTTATAGTGTCTCTTCTGTCGGACAGAGCGTTGCAGTGGGCTACGCCGCTATGGGAGCGGAGCGATCATGTGGTGCAGAGTGCTCCGTTGTTTCTGAGCACTCTGAAACAGGTCTTTTTGGGACCTCGTGTCACCCATGATACGGCGCTCCAATTGTTGGCATTGACTCAGGGCTCGTCCATGGTCAGTAATTTTGCCGTCCACTTCCGCACCTTAGCATCTGAGCTGGAGTGGTCGGATAAAGCCCTCATTCCAATATTTTGGAGGGGGCTGGCTGACCACGTTAAGGACGCTCTGGCCACTAGGGAGATTCCCGCCACACTGGAGGAATTAATAACTCTATCCACTCGAATTGATCTCCGTTTTCACGAGCGGAGGTTAGAGCGAGCCCAGTGTAGGCAGAGGTTTCGGCTGGCTCCCACCTTCGCCAAACCTTTGGAATCTCCAGACCAGGCTCCTGAGCGCCATGAGCCTGTGGTAGAGTCTCGAGCAGGATCTAAGTCCCGGACTGCTCGTGCACTCCAGATATGTCATCTTTGCCAACAGTCTGGACATCTTGCCTCCAGATGTCTCCAGCGGTCGAGGAAACGTCAGCGTCTAGTGGTAGTTGGTGGAGGTGCACTAGACACGGCGACGTTTGCCTCCAAATTGTCCTTTAAGGGGACAATAACATTGGGCTCATCCTCTCACTCGGTGGAACTCTGCATGGATTCTGGGGCGGAGGGCAATTTTATGTCTTCAGCCTTCGCCCAACGTCACGCAATTCCTCTGGTCATGCTATCTCAACCAGTAATGGTACGAGTGGTGAATGGGTCGACACTGCCCACACAGATTACACATCAGACTATCCCTTTCACTCTGTCCATGTCACCATCTCATCAGGAGATTATATCTCTACTCGTCATTCCTGAGGGAATTGATGAGGTTCTCTTGGGGATACCTTGGTTACGGTACCACTCTCCTCACATCGAGTGGTCCTCAGGCAGAATTCTGGGATGGGGTGAATCTTGTGGGAACAGGTGTCATCGAGAGTGCGTTCAGGTTACTACTACAGAGGTACCCGCAGATCTCTCCTCTCTCCCCAAGCAATATTGGTCTTATGCAGACGTGTTCTCCAAAAAGGCAGCGGAGACTCTTCCGCCCCATCGCCCCTATGACTGTCCTATTGATCTCTTGCCTGGTGCTGAGCCTCCCCGGGGTCGAGTCTATCCATTATCTCTCCCGGAAATGGAGGCAATGTCTCAGTACATACAAGAGAATCTGGCAAGAGGGTTCATCAGGAAGTCAGTGTCACCTGCTGGGGCAGGGTTCTTTTTCGTGCAGAAGAAGAATGGAGAACTACGTCCATGCATAGACTACAGGGGTCTTAATGCTATCACAGTTAAGAACAAGTACCCTTTGCCGTTGATATCTGAGCTTTTCGATAGGCTTCGGGGAGCTAGAGTGTTTACTAAACTAGATCTGCAGGGTGCTTATAATCTGATTCGCATCCGTGAGGGGGACGAGTGGAAAACGGCATTTAACACCAGAGATGGGCACTATGAGTATCTGGTGATGCCCTTCGGGCTCTGTAATGCACCTGCCGTTTTCCAAGACTTTGCCAACGACATCTTCCGGGATATGCTTTCCACCTCGGTGGTAGTCTATCTGGATGATATTCTCATCTTTTCTCCTGATATTGACTCCCACCGGAGAGATGTTGGCAAAGTCTTCGACCTCCTACGGGCAAACTCTCTTTATGCGAAGTTGGAGAAGTGTGTGTTTGAGCAGGAGTCCTTACCTTTCCTGGGCTATATCATCTCCGCCCAGGGATTGGCTATGGATCCTGCCAAACTACAGGCTGTGATGGACTGGCAAGAGCCCCATTCTCTTAAAGCGGTGCAGCGCTTTATGGGGTTCATAAACTATTACCGCCAGTTCATTCCCCACTTCTCAACTCTGGTGGCTCCCTTGGTAGCCCTCACCAAGAAGGGAGCGAACCCCAAATTGTGGTCGGAAGAGGTCTCCAAGGCCTTCACTTCTATTAAGTCCCACTTTGCTGGCGCTCCCATCTTACATCGTCCCGATGTGGATAAGCCTTTCCTAATGGAGGTGGATGCCTCGTCCGTTGGTGCTGGAGCAGTCCTCTACCAAAAGGATGCTCAAGGTCGGAAGCATCCATGCTTCTTCTTCTCTAAGACCTTCACGCCAGCGGAGAGGAACTACTCCATCGGGGACAGGGAGTTGCTAGCAATGAAGTTGGCCTTTTCGGAGTGGAGACACCTTCTGGAAGGTGCGCGGTTTCCCTTCCAAGTTTACACGGACCACAAAAATTTGGTCTATTTGCAGACAGCTCAGCGTCTAAATTCTCGCCAGGCCAGATGGTCCCTGTTCTTCTCCCGGTTCCACTTTTCTCTTCATTATCTCGCCGGGGAGAAGAATATCCGTGCTGACGCTCTCTCTCGCTCCCTTATGTCAACTGAGGAGGAGGAAGAGGAGCCTCGGCTTATTGTCCCTTCCGAGAGCCTGAGAACCGTGGCGCCGGTTTCGCTAGAGTCTGTGCCTCCGGGTAAGACTTTTGTGCCCATTAATTTGCGACTGGAGGTTCTCTCTTGGGCTCATTCGTCCAGGGTGGGTGGACACTTTGGGACAAAGAGGACATCTGAGCTACTGGCGAGGACGTACTGGTGGCCGCATATGGTCCGGGATGTCAGGGATTATGTTCTGGCGTGTGTCTCCTGCACCAAAAATAAATCTCCGCGTCAAAGGCCAGCTGGTTTGCTCTATCCCCTGCCGGTGGCAGATAGGCCCTGGGAGATGGTCGGGATGGACTTTGTTGTGGGTTTGCCCAAGTCTCGCGGCTGTACCATCATTTGGGTCATCACCGATCATTTCTCAAAAATGGTGCATTTGGTGCCGCTACCACGGTTACCTTCTGCACGGGCCTTGGCAGCGTTGTTCATTAGACATATCTTCCGCCTGCATGGTATGCCAGACAAAATTGTCAGTGACCGGGGTCCCCAGTTTGCGTCTCGGTTCTGGAGAGAGCTCTGTCATCTTCTCAGTATTGAGTTGAATCTCTCGTCCGCTTATCATCCCGAGACAAATGGGTTGGTAGAGAGGGCCAACCAGACCTTGGTCACATACCTGCGACATTTTGTTTCAGCCAGGCAGGATGACTGGGCATCCTTGCTATCATGGGCAGAGTTTGCACTGAACAACGCCGTAGCCGACTCAACTGGACAAACCCCATTCCTCCTCAACTATGGTCAGCATCCACGGGTACCTGTGCCTATGCCCGTGTCTTCCGCCGACTCCAGGGTGGCAGACTGGGCTGTGGAGGCACGGGATATTTGGGACCGCACTCAGGATGCCATTCAGGCCTCTAAGGAGAGAATGAGGTCCTCCGCCGATGCTCATCGGCGCCCCGCTCCGACCTTTGCTCCTGGCGACTTGGTGTGGCTTTCCGCCCGTACCATCAGGCTGCGAGTTGAGTCCACTAAATTTGCTCCTCGCTACTTGGGCCCATTCAAGGTCCTCGAGCAGGTTAATCCTGTGGTCTATCGTTTGGCCCTTCCGCCACACCTGGGTATCACCGACACCTTTCATGTGTCCCTCTTGAAACCCATGTATATGTCCCGGTTCTCCGAGTCATCTGCTGGGACATCGGGTTCGTCTACGGACGATTATGAGGTGAACGCTATTTTGGGGTGCAAGGTGGTGCGTGGTAAAAAATTTTATTTGGTGGACTGGAAGGGTTATGGTCCCGAGGACAGGTCCTGGGAGCCTGTTGAGCACATTCGGGCTCCGCAGCTCATTGCTGCCTTCGAACGTAGCGAGGCCCAAGGAGGGGGGGCCCCTAGGAGGGGGGGGTAATGTTAGGAGTCGAGTTTCCTCTGCTGCACAGGGGGAATCTCGATCCGTCTCCACTGCGGTCTCCCATTCTCCTCCAGCCGCAGTGGAGTCTGCTCAGCAGGGACGTCGATCCCAGCGTCTCGCTCAGTCTGACTCTGTGCGAAGAGTTGCTGCTGCTGCTTTTCCTGCTTCTGCCATTAAGGCCAGTGCTGGGCAGCGGCGAGTGGACGTTTCTGGATCTAAGTCCTTGTTTGCATGCACTGAGCATGCCCAGGGCAAGTTCTCCTGTTGGAGATCGAGGGTCACATGCTCAGGTGCTGCAGCACATCCCATTGGTCCTTTTGGCAGGTCTTGGAAGGGCAAAAGTTCTGTAGCCACTTCCTGTGCTGCAACTATATAAACTGCGCATGACCGCACGGCCATGCGCTAGTATTGTCTTGTAAATATGTGTGTGTGTTGTGAGTGAAAGTCGCTCTTTAAATAACCCTCCCTATTGAATGTCTGTTCGCGGAAGGTGTATGTTTGCTAATCTAGCGCCCGACTTATCCAACAGCACGAAACACACATTGCAGCGTCCTCTTGCTGTGTCCGCCTGTACGGCGCCGTGCGCTTGCCTTGCTCTTTCCATACCCAAGCCAGTGTGGTTGGTGGCGTCCGTCAGTGCGGCATTGCTCGCACTCCTGTGCATTCATATATTTATATTTAGTTACCTTACACACCCAGTTGCGGTGTAGTGCCAGCGAGGGTCTAATCGGACTTCAATCCCAGTTGGGGTTAAGTACGCTGACTACTCGCTCGCGCTTTAGGTGCGGTACCGCGATCCTGTGACGCAACAGGATTGCTCCCTTCACGCTGGGTGAGGTTGAACCCACGTGTATATACTTTAGTGTACCGCCATATAGCCTGTATTTACTAGCAGCAGGTTTTCACCTGCACGGTGGACCCCGGACTGCGAACGCATCTGTATCATCTTTCTTGGTGCGTTCCGCCAGTCCTAACAATGTGTCTCAATGACATATATATATATATATATATATATATATATATATATATATATATGGCGCTGAACGCGTCATGCGAAACCCGACTTTGGTGCAAAGATCGCCGACCACATGGTCGATCCCACACTAGGATCAGGTCAGGTTTCATGAAACCCGACTTTGCCAAAAGTCGACGACTTTGATCCGTTTCGCTCAACCCTATTTATGAGTACTTCTGTGATTTTATCATCCATGCGTTAGCGGCTTGTTTTAAACCATATATACTTTTCCATAGCTTACAAACCATACTTGGTTTCCATTTATCCTTGAATCCTGTGGGTTGTTCCATGTAAATGTCATCTGTTAAGTCTCCATTCAGAAATGCTGCCTTTACATCCAGGTGTTTCAACTGCATTTGTTTTGTTGCTGCAACTGCAAACAAAGTTCTGATTGTGGTGTGTTCGACTGGAGCAAATGTCTCATCATAGTCTTCTCCATATTTCTGAGAATAGCAATTAGCTACGAGTCTTGCTTGGTATCGATCAGCTGTGCTGTTTGCTGTGTACTTTACTTTAAAAACTAATTTACATCCTATAGCCTTTTTTCTTTTGGTAGTTCTGTCAGTGTCCATGTCTTTGAATCATGCATGGATTTTATTTCTGTTTCTGAAGCCTTTATACATTTGTTGGCCTCTTCTGAAAGTTAACCTTTTTCTGACCTTGGACGGGATAGTACGTCCGAGGTCAGCTCCCTTACTTTGATGCAGGGCTCCACGGTGAGCCCGCATCAAAGCCGGGACATGTCAGCTGTTTTGAACAGCTGACATGTGCCCATAATAGGCGCGGGCAGAATCGCGATCTGCCCGCACCTATTAACTAGGTAAATGCCGCTGTCAAACGCAGACAGCGGCATTTAACTACCGCTTCCGGCCGGGCGGCCGGAAATGACGTCATCGCCGACCCCCGTCACATGATCGGGGTCGGCGATGCGTCTCCATTGTAACCATAGAGGTCCTTGAGACCTCTATGGTTACTGATCGCCGGTGGCTGTGAGCGCCACCCTGTGGAATTTTTTTTCACCACTTAGGTAAAAAATAACCTAGTCATGTTTGGTGTCTATGAACTCGTACTGACCTGGAGAATCATAATGTCAGGTCATTTTTAGCATTTAGTGAACCTAGCAAAAAAGCCAAACAAAAAACAAGTGTGGGACTGCACTTTTTTTGCAATTTCACCGCACTTGGAATTTTTTTCCCGTTTTCTAGTACACGACATGCTAAAACCAATGATGTCGTTCAAAAGTACAACTCGTCCCACAAAAAATAAGCCCTCACATGGCCAAATTGACGGAAAAATAAAAAAGTTATGGCTCTGGGAAGGAGGGGAGCGAAAAACGAACACGGAAAAACGAAAAATCCCAAGGTCATGAAGGGGTTAAGAATGACGTCGTGGCTTCTGATTGGTCGCGTGGCGGTCACATGAGCGGCACGCGACCAATCAGAAGCCGCTACGTCATTCTCATTCACTAAACTCCTAATTCTAGGAATTTAGGACCTGCGAATGATGTCACGGCTTCTGATTGGTCGCGTGGCAGTCACATGGGCGGCACGCGACCAATCAGAAGCCGGGACGTCATTCGCAGGTCCTAAACGCGCGCATTTTAAACAAAGAAGCCTGCCGGTGACCAGCGTGATGTCCAGGGGCCGCCAGAGAGGTGAATATATCAATATTTTTAATTTTAATTCTTTATTTTACACATCCCTATGGATCCGATACCGATACCCGATACCACAAAAGTATCGGATCTCGGTATCGGAATTCCGATACCGCAAGTGTCGGCCGATACCCGATACTTGCGGTATCGGAATGCTCAACACTAATCACTGTCGTTGCTCTCATTTTTCATTTCCAGTAATGTCATTATGTCATCATTTAGATCTTCAATGAATGTTACACTGTTACTCACTGTGATTCTTCATGTGGTTATTTTCATACATCAGTGTGTACCAAGTCAAGTGGTCTTGTGTTTTTTGTCTCACTCTCTTTAGGTATAGATACTCTTGTAGCTTTAGATTTTATACAGCACTTACATTGTACGGTAATTGAGCAATCAGATATCAATAGGTCTTTTGTCAAATTCTTTTGTAACGCCATTATACTCTCAGGATATCTGTGTCATAGGCATCTATGCCACATTGTGATCATGTGTACATAACTTCATCTGTTCCTTTAATGTGTCTAGATTATATAATTGTTCACTTGCTTTAACATTAAGTATTACCTTATCTCCAGTTACGATTGTACAATTATCATCTTTGAATTTTACAGTAAGTCCTTTGGTTGTCAGACGCTTTATGGATAACAATCCTCCTTCTAGTACTGGAACATATAACACATCCTTTACTAGCAATTTTTGAATTATTCCCAAATCTATCAGGACAGATTAGCATTCCTTGTCCAATACCTTTTGTGGTTATTTTACTCCCATCTGCAAGATAAATTGCTTCCTTCTTATTTTCATCAAGTTCAGTAAAGAAGCTTTTATCACTAGTCATGTGACTTGTTGCTCCTGAGTTAATAAACCAGCCTGACCATGACTCTTTATCAGTTACTTTAAATGCACCCTTCCAGTGATCTGCATGGGGGTTAGAAATTGTGCTTTTTACTTTTTGTTAATTCTCCTTTTGGTGTAATATCTGTTGTTCTGCTTTCCATATAGTACAGTCTTTCATTAAATGTTCCTTTTTCTTACATCTGAAACATTCTCTTCAGCTTCTTGATACAGAATAACAGGAAGCCTAAAGGACCCTTTAACCAGAGAGAAAGTGAAACCAAAGTATAACAAGTATGTGCAATGCATTTAACTAAGCATATAAAGAGTAACAACATCGCCATATACTATCAGAAAAGTGTAAACTCCTCCGGCACACAAATAAGTCTGTATCTGTTGCATATCTGCTAACAAAAGTCAGGTCCCAAACTTTTTGAAAAGTCTGCCCGAACCCTGCTAACCAGAACATCCACAGGTTCACTCATCACTATCTATAAAATTATGAAAATCACACATTATACAGTAATGTACTAAAATTTTAAGCAGGTGTTGGAAAAATGTTGTAAGTAAGAATAGACGTGTTAATAGCTTATCTTTATCAATTAATAAAATAAACAAAATAAAATGCTGAATATAAATCAATAGTGTGACCTTCAATACACCATCAAAGCATCAATTCTTCTAGGTACATTTGCAAGCAATTTTTGAAGGAACTTGGCAGGGAGGCATCCGATTGGCTCCAAAATTATTCTGCAGCAGTGCAATGAACCCAAACAGACAACCAATGTGATTAAGAAGTATCTTCACCGTAAAGAAGAACAAGGAGTCCTGCAAGTTATGATATGACCCTCACAGAGAGATGATCTCAACATCATCATGTCTGTTTGGGGTAACATGAAGAGTCCGAAGGATTTGCGCAAGCCTACATCAACATAACTTATGGTTATCTCTCCAAGACATTTGGAATAACTTCCTTACCAAGATCATTTAAAAAGTGTATGCAGGTGTGCCCTGAAGAAGTGTCGTTGCACCAAATATATTTTTTATTTAGATTTCTCTTTTGTTAACTTTCTTTGCATTTTGTTACTTGATAAAAATCAGCCATTATCACTTCTATTTGTGAAAGCATTCTTAAGGTACTGTCACACTAGACGATATCGCTAGCGATCCGTGACGTTGCAGCGTCCTTGCTAGCGATATCGTCCAGTGTGACAGGCAGCAGCGATCAGGATCCTGCTGGGAGATCGCTGGTCAGGGAAGAAAGTCCAGAACTTTATTTCGTCGCTGGAGTCCCCGTAGACATCGCTGAATCGGCGTGTGACACTGATCCAGCGATGTCTTCGCTGGTAACCAGGGTAAACATCGGGTAACTAAGCGCAGGGCAGCGCTTAGTAACCCGATGTTTACCCTGGTTACCATCCTAAAAGTAAAAAAACAAACACTACATACTTACCTACCGCTGTCTGTCCTCCAGCGCTGTGCTCTGCTCTCCTCCTGCTCTGGCTGTGAGCGTCGGTCAGCCGGAAACCAGAGCGGTGACATCACCGCTCTGCTTTCTGGCTGCCCGGCGCTCACAGCCAGACCAGAGAAGCAGAGCGCCGAGGACAGACAGCGGAAGGTAAGTATGTAGCGTTTGTTTTTTTACTTTTTAGGATGGTAACCAGGGTAAACATCGGGTTACTAAGCGCGGCCCTGCGCTTAGTTACCCGATGTTTACCCTGGTTACCGGGGACCTCGGGATCGTTGGTCGCTGGAGAGCTGTCTGTGTGACAGCTCTCCAGCGACCAAACAGCGACGCTGCAGCTATCCGGATCGTTGTCGGTATCGCTGCAGCGTCGCTATGTGTGACGGTACCTTTACTTTGCAACACTTTCTCCACACTTATCTAAACGTTTTGCACAATACTGTATATGTGTTGCTACTTGAAATTGAATGTTAAAATAGAAAATTCTATTAAACGTATTAGGTGGAAAAATGCTGCAAGGCAAGAATGCATTCATTCTAATATGTTGAAAGTTTATTAGCAATTAACAAAATGCAAAGTAAATGAGACAAAAAGAAATCTAAATCAAAACAAAAGTTGGTGTGATCACATATTGCTTTCAAAACAGCATCAATTCTTCTAGGAACAGTTGCACAAAGAGAGGAATTTTGCAGGATTATAGCCAGGTGTATGAGTAACCAATTATACCAAACAGGTGATAATGATTACCATTATTATAAATAGTTTAAAACAAAATAATTGAGAAAAACAGTTGTATTTCAGAGGTTTAAAACCAGGTGAGGAATAACTTACATGTCATACACCATGGCAAGGTTAAGCACATAAACAAAACACATATGCACACTACATACTACGTACACTGCATAATACATCTGCAAGTTGCCTCACAGACAAAGATTTCAGAGTGGACTGGGATTTCAAGATGTACTGTTCAAGCTCTTTTGGAAAACCACCAACAAATGAGCAACACTAAAAATTATAGATGCAATGGTTGGCAAAAGGAACTTAATGCAGTAGATAAAAATCACATCATGCTTACTTCACTTCCAAATCTGAAAATCTTCAGCAGTGACATCAATTCAAACCTGATATTAACCAGTTGGACCTATGTGCACCCACATATTGTTCATAGACATGTGACCAGTATTGGTATTCATGAAAATATGGGGTCAAAAAGCTTTCAATATTTAAACAAGGTTCAGTGACTGAACTGTACATGAAAACTTAAGAACTGGAGTGCAGATAAATGACAGCAGGTGCTCTGGACTGATGAGTGAAAAATGGAAATATTTCAGTGTAACAGAAGGCAGTTTGTTTAGCAAAAGGCTGGACAGTGGTGCAATAATTATTGCAGGCAACAGTGAAGCTATCATAACTCTATTGTCGAGTGTCCCGGGACCAGGGGCTCCTTCCCTGTCACTAACACTAGGGGGTGCCCCAGTTCACCATATTCCCAGGGTTACTTCTGAAGGTGAAGATGCCGGAGCCACGTACCTTGCCTTAGCTCCTGAATTCGCCCTCTGTCTGTACCCTTCCCCAACTCAGGGAAGAGCGGAGTAGTAGTGCACCATAGTACACCAACCAGACTAACAAGGTAATACAAACAGGGGTAATAGAAAATACCAAACATACAAATATACACTCACATTTAACAGAGGTATGCACCGGGGAGTGGAGGATCGGGTTAAGCCAGAGTAGGAGAAGAATTGGAATTATCACACTAAATAGATAAAAGTATAAAACACAATATCACCGGCACTCAACACCTCAGCTCACTACGTATATGAGAGTAACCTAATACAATAACCCAGCCGCTGGTAGCCTCAGAACATGTGCCGATTCTGTAAAAACCCAAATCAATATACTAACAACAGGCACCGCGCTTAGGTTATCGAAGTGACCTGAGTCAGGCCACAGGGGCGCAATCACCCCGGGTAGGCTGGTAAGAAAAGCATGTGTCACACTATAAAAACAATGTACTAGAAGTCACGCTGCTAGTCAGACGATCTACTTCTACGTACTTCAAATATATGTGCACCCTACATGTGCCAACACTATGAGCCCAAATGGGAGGTGACAGCAAATGCAAATACAATGGCCGAAATCACAAGAGAAAGGTAAATCTCTTACCATATGTTGCGATTGTGTGCACACTCTGCTGCACCTGGGCCGGGACGTTCCCTGGCTCTGCACTTAGCAGCGGCACCCTATACCGCTCTCGTCCACTCAAGCTCCTGTGCGCCCATCCTCCGGTTACCGCCAGCAGATCCGTTCTGCCCCCTGATCCACCTCGGCACTTGCGGACCATCACACATCCGTATTGACACCCACCAGGAGCAGGAGAGCGTGCACACAATCGCAACACATGGTAAGAGATTTACCTTTCTCTTGTGATTTCGGCCATTGTATTTGCATTTGCTGTCACCTCCCATTTGGAATTATCACACTCACAAAACCAAGCAACAGTCACAGATAAATCCACCAACCGCCTTCTGAAATAGCCATCAACAACCATGCTCCAAGCCATGCAGCATAAGCTATGTCTGATGATGTGTCAGGACCCAAATTGTATTGAAGATGGGAGTGGCTAACAGTGCACAGCTGAGAGCCTTAGCTCCAAGAGCTCTCAAGAGAGCATATTAACCCCTGAACTGCCCAAAGAAATATACACCGTTAAATTCAAAGGTGAAGTGCTTCTATTCAGCGCAGAATAAAATAATAAATACAGCCCAAAATGGAGGACATAGCAGTGACCCTCTTAAACATGCTCATCGCCATGTGGGGGAGCTAATGGTAGAGAGACCACACCAGAAAAATCTGAATCATCATAATCAAGAAAAGAAAACCGGAGTACATATCCAAAATAGTATAAAAGGTATACGTTTATTACATACTATAACAAAGACAAAAATGCATTTTAAATACAATATCAAAAAATTGTTACATGTTCAGCAAGGAATACAAGATAGAACCAAAGAACAGTGAGACCTAATAATACTGCTGCAAATGTAATCCAGAGTAAAGTGCTTAGTATTCCTTGCTGAACAGGTAACAATTTTTTGATATTGTATTCAAAATGCATTTTTTGTCTTTGATATAGTATGTAATAAACGTATACCCTTTTATACTATTTCAGATATGTACTCAAGTTTTCTTTTCTTGTTCAGCGCAGAAGTAGGAGAATTCAGATGCTGTGGTCTTCTGGCTTCTCTGTTGTGGTAAACCCGTCACAGAAGCATCGTGGAGGTTCCTTGCAAGTTTGGGACTGCATTTCAGAAAATGTAGTTGGTGGGGAATTTGTCAGGATTTGCAATGTCCTCAATGCTGAGAAACAAAGGAAATACAGGTAGATACTTATTCATTATGCAGTACCATTAGAAAGTTGCCTGATTGGCTTCAGTTGTATTCTGCCACAGGACAATGATTTCAAGCATACAACCAATACCATTAAGAACTATCTTCAGCCAAAAAAGGTGTCCTGGAAATGATGATATGGCTTCCACAGAGCTCTAATGTCTACATCATTGAGTTTGTCTGAGATTAAATGTAGAGTCAAAGAATTTGTGCAAGGCTACATTCACAGAAGATCTGTGGTTAGTTTTCCAAGATTTTTGGAACAACTTCTCTGCTGAGTTCCTTAAAAAATAATGTGCAATGAGAAAGCAATATGCTAGCTTTTCTTCTGAAATAATGTTTTGGCTTTCAGAAACGATCATAAATCTTGGTACCTCATCATTCTGTGAAAACTGGACTCACGCTGCCAAGAACAATGGCAGTGTCATGAAGTGAATGTCCTAGCATGACACAACCCAACGAGAGGTCGGTCACAAAACAGCAGAACACACAAGGGTACATCGGGGACACTTTAACAACGGTGGGCCCTGTGATAGGGAAATGGACACCTCCTGCACTCTCCTAAGGATGTGCCCTAATCTTCCTGACGTCCCTATACAGGTTCTTTCAACCTGTCGCCGAGCAGGATACCTTAGCCCTCACTCGCCCTGTACCTATCCCTGGGTAGGGAATTGGCAGGTGAGAGCACTGGTCCCACCGATGCACTAATACAACACAGGGGAAGTAACACAACACAGGGACAAAGAAACAATAGCACCACATTTAGCTTTTTCTGCTGCAATGCACTGAACAGCAGAGTAAGGCATCAGATAAGATTTCAGCTGAAGAACAACAGCACTCAGCAATCTCCTTTTCCAGCAAGGTTGGTAATCAAAGGACCTGTATAACCAACAGTCAGCTGATGCATAAGGTGACCTTATGAAGGATGGTGGGAGTGGTCACCAACATCAGCTGACCCTGCAGCAATGCAATGCAATGCAATAACACCAGCGGCCACCGGGGGGGAAACTGCATTAACCCCAAATGACCAGAAAGAAAAAAGGTTTAAACCAGAGTGAAACGAGATCTGCCACAGATCCAAACCTGGACCGTGACAGTACCCCCCTTTCAATGAGGGGCATCTGGACACTCAACACCAATCCTCACTAGAAAACAACCTACGGTGAGGACTCCTCGATCCACCAGAGTTCACCTCGGCAGTCACCTGAGTCTCAGTTTTGTGGCAAACGGGGCACAAAGGAGATACCAACAACAAAGGCTCCGGAGGCGCCACAAATCTCCAGAGCGCCGATCTAGGGAATGAGTTGTGTACATGCATAACTGGGGGTAACTCCAGCTGGTATGTTCCTGGGATGAGAATGGCTGACACTTGATATGGCCCAATCACCCTGAAACTCCAGGTCCCAGTTGCACACTTCCAACTTATGTTTTTGGTGAACACCCATACGTACTCATTCACACACAGGTCCAGACCTGAACGTTTATTTCAATGCATACATCTGCCACAAGATGGTGAATTCTTTGAGGAATTGACAACAGAGGCATACCCCTGTGTCACCACACTCACACCCCCACAATACTCAGAGGGAACCACCACCCTCCCCTGATCCCTCCTCCCAAGAGGACTCTGACACTCAGGGTTAGCTTGTGGAGAGGGTTGATTCCTGCCCCTATTCCCTGGGAGCACCTCTGCTGCCCCCAATGGAGAAGAAGGGGTAGATTGTAGAAGGACGGCAGAGACAGTCGCCCCCGGGCAGCAGCCCTCAAAAGACTGATCCCAGCTGACCACTTCCATTGACTGCCAATCTATGACCAGGTTGTGTTTTTTCAACCAAGGGAGTCCTAAAGCGATAGGTGTTGGTATTCCCCCCAAGACGTAGCACGACAGGAACTCCTCATGACGAGTCCCTATGAGCAGGTGTATATCATCCACGACTTGGGTCACCCACCCCTGGCTGAGTGGTGAGGAGTCAATGGCCTGAACGCTTAGGGGTTTAGCTAGTATTCTACACCTCAAGCCATGGGTCTGGACAAAATGAGCATCCACCAGATTGACACCTGCTCCACTGTCCAAAAGCACCGGTATACACTCAGTTACCCCACCAACCACTACTTCAGCTGACAGGGTACACTGAGGAGAAGATATGGAGGAAATATACACTCCCTGGTCGCCTCCCTCCACACATTCAGGGGGATGCGGCTTCTTAGGTGGTACAGGTATTTTGGAGGGAGCTGGGCAGACACCGATAAAATGACCAGTCTACCCACAGTAAAAACATGCCCCCATACCAAGGCGTCCCACAGGCAACCCCGTTTAGAAAGCAACTCCTCCGACCTGCATAGGTTTGTTCGCCTGCTCAGGTGTGTTCCCCTCCCTAGCAAGGACTACCAAAGGTACATTAGGTGTATGTCTCTCCCTAAAGCATCAATCTACCTAATGGCAAGGGAGATGGCGGCCTCCAACGACCAGGGGGCAGCATACTGCACAAGAGTATCCTGCAACCTTGGAGACAGACCCTGCCTAAAATGGCTCCTAAGTGCAGGGTCATTCCACTGTGTGTCATTGGCCCACCTCCGGAACTGCGAGCAGTAATCCTCAGCCGGCCGAACCCCCTGCTTGATTTTACGAAGTCGGGATTCCTCCAGGGAGACGCCATCAGTATCCCCATACACAAGCGCCAAAGCTGCAAAAAACTCGTCCACCGACCGTAAAGATGGAGAACCGTCCAGCAGGGAGAAAGCCCAAGATTGGGGATCACCCTTAAGAAGGGAGATTATAATCCCCACATGCTGTTTAAAGGGTTCAAATTTGACCAGCAATTTCTCATTTTTACAACACCATTTTTTTAGGGACCACATCACATTTGAAGTCATTTTGAGGGGTTTATATGATAGAAAATAACCAAGTGTGACACCATTCTAAAAACTGCACCTCTCAAGGTGCTCAAAACCACATTCAAAGAGTTTATTAACCCTTCTCGTGCTTCACAGGAATTTTTTGAATATTTTAAAAAAAATTAACATTTAATTTTTTTTCACAAAAAATTTACTTCAGCTCTTCAGCTCCAATTTGTTTTATTTTACCAAGGGTAACAAGAGAAAATGGACCCCAAGAGTTGTTGTACAATTTGTTCTGAGTACCACGATACCCCATATGTGGGGGTAAACCACTGTTTGGGTGCATGGCAGAGCTCGGAAGGGAAGGAGTGCCATTTGACTTTTCAATGCCAAATTGGCTGGAATTGAGATTGGACGCCATGTTCCATTTGGAGAGCCACTAATGTGCCTAAACATTGAAACTCCCCCACAAGTGACACCATTTTGGAAAGTAGACCCCTAAGGAACTTATCTAGATGTGTGGTGAGCACTTTGACCCACCAAGTGCTTCACAGAAGTTTATAATGTAGAGCCATAAAATTAAAAAATAATATTTTTTCACAAAAATGAATTATTTTGCCCCCAATTTTTCATTTTTGCAAGGTTACGAGAAGAAATTGTACCGCAAACATTGTTGTGAAATTTGTCCTGAGTACGCTGATACCCCATATGTGGGGGTAAACCACTGTTTGGGTGCATGGCAGAGCTCGGAAGGGAAGGAGTGCCATTTGACTTTTCAATGCAAAATTAGCTGGAATTGAGATGGGACGCCATGTTGCGTTGGGGAGCCCTTGATGTGCCTAAACATTGAAACCCCCACAAGTGACACCATTTTGGAAAGTAGACCCACTAAGAAACTTATCTAGGTGTGTGGTGAGCGTTTTTACCCACCAAGTGCTTCACAGAAGTTTATAATGTAGAGCCGTAAAAACAAAATATATTTTTTCACAAAAATGAACCTATTGCCCCCAATTTTTTTATTTTCCCAAGGGTACCAGAAGAAATTGTACCCCAAAAGTTGTGCAATTTTGTTGTGAATTCTGTTTTCGAACTCCCTCCTGTGGTCATGAATGGTACTTCGGCGAGTTCTGTCCATGGACTCCCTCTGGTGGCTGTGAGTGGAGCTGCTGCTTCTGAGGTTCCTTCCACAGGTGACGTAGTTTATTCTTTGGCTGGCTGTTCTATTTAACTCCACTCAGATTGTTACTCCATGCCAGCTGTCAATGTTCTTGTACTGGTTCAGTTCGCTCTTGGATCTTTCTGGTGACCTGTCTACTTCAGCAGAAGCTAAGTCCCTGCTAGTTATTATTTGTTCATTGTTTCCTTGTCCAGTTGGCTGTCATGATTTTGCCTTGCTAGCTGGAAGCTCTGGGATGCAGAGTGGCACCTCCGCACCATGAGTTGGTGCGGAGGTCTTTTTGCACACTCTGCGTGGTCCTTTGTAGTTTTTTGTGCTGACCGCAAAGATACCTTTCCTATCCTCAGTCTGTTTAGTAAGTCTGGCCTCCCTTTGCTGAAACCTGTTTCATTTCTGTGTTTGTGACTTTCATCTTAACTCACAGTCAATATATGTGGGGGGCTGACTTTTCCTTTGGGGAATTTCTCTGAGGCAAGGTAGGCTTTATTTTCTATCTTTAGGGCTAGTTAGCTCTTAGGCTGTGAAGAGGCGTCTAGGTCTTGTTAGGTACGCTCCACGGCTATTTCTAGTTGTGTGATAGGATTAGGGGTTGCGGTCGGCAGAGCTCCCACTTTCCAGAGCTTGTCCTGTGTGAGTTTAACCATCAGGTCGTTCCGGGTGCTCCTAACCACCAGGTCCATAACAGTACAGCTGGCCCAAAGTATTAATGCATCTCAATAGAGGGATAAGAGAAGTTCTGAGACCATTTTTTTTTCTCTGCAGTGTTTTTTGTCTTTCTTTTCCCCTTAACATCTGGGTGGTTCAGGACACAGGTGTAGATATGGACATTCAAGGTCTGTCCTCTTGTGTGGATCATCTCACTGCAAGGGTACAAAACATTCAAGATTTTGTGGTTCAGAATCCGATGTTAGAGCCTAGAATTCCAATTCCTGATTTGTTTTCTGGGGATAGGTCTAAATTCCTGAATTTCAAAAATAATTGTAAACTGTTTCTAGCTTTGAAACCCCGCTCCTCTGGTGACCTCGTTCAATAAGTAAAAAACATTATTTCTTTGTTGCGTGGTGACCCTCAAGACTGGGCATTTTCCCTTGCGCCAGGAGATCCTGCATTGCGTGATGTAGATGCATTTTTTCTGGCGCTTGGATTGCTTTATGATGAACCAAATTCAGTGGATCAGGCAGAGAAAATCTTGCTGGCTTTGTGTCAGGGTCAGGATAAAGCGGAGGTATATTGTCAGAAGTTTAGAAAGTGGTCTGTGCTTACTCAGTGGAATGAGTGTGCCCTGGCGGCAATTTTCAGAAAGGGTCTTTCTGAAGCCCTTAAGGATGTCATGGTGGGATTTCCCACGCCTGCTGGTCTGAATGAGTCTATGTCCTTGGCCATTCAGATCGATCGGCGCTTGCGTGAGCGCAAAGCTGTGCACCATTTGGCGGTATTCTCTGAGCATAGGCCTGAGCCTATGCAATGTGATAGGACTTTGACCAGAGCTGAACGGCAAGAACACAGACGTCGGAATGGGCTGTGTTTTTAATGTGGTGATTCCACTCATGCTATCTCCGATTGTCCTAAGCGCACTAAGCGGTTCGCTAGGTCTGCCACCATTGGTACGGTACAGTCTAAATTTCTTTTGTCCGTTACTCTGATTTGCTCTCTGTCGTCCTATTCTGTTATGGCATTTGTGGATTCAGGCGCTGCCCTGAATTTGATGGACTTGGAGTTTGCCAGGCGCTGTGGTTTTTTCTTGGAGCCCTTGCAGTATCCTATTCCATTGAGAGGAATTGATGCTATGCCTTTGGCCAAGAATAAGCCTCAGTACTGGACTCAATTGACCATGTGCATGGCTCCTGCACATCAGGAGGATATTCGCTTTTTGGTGTTGCATAATCTGCATGATGTGGTCGTTTTGGGTTTGCCATGGCTACAGGTCCATAATCCAGTATTGGATTGGAAATCTATGTCTGTGTCCGGCTGTGGTTGTCAGGGGGTACGTGGTGATGTTCCATTGCTGTCAATTTCGCCTTCTACTCCTTCTGAAGTCCCAGAGTTTTTGTCAGATTACCGCGATGTATTTGAAGAGCCCAAATCCGGTGCCTTACCGCCTCATAGGGATTGCGATTGTGCTATTAATTTGATTCCTGGTAGTAAGTTTCCTAAATGTCGACTGTTTAATTTATCTGTGCCAGAGCACACCGCTATGCGGAGTTATATAAAGGAATCCTTGGAGAAAGGTCATATTCGCCCGTCGTCATCACCGTTGGAAGCAGGGTTCTTTTTTGTGGCCAAGAAGGATGGCTCTTCGAGACCTTGTATTGATTACCGCCTTCTTAATAAGATCACAGTCAAATTTCAGTACCCTTTGCCGCTGCTGTCTGATTTGTTTGCTCGGATTAAGGGGGCTAGTTTGTTCACCAAGATAGATCTTCGAGGGGCATATAATCTTGTGCGAATTAAACAGGGCGATGAATGGAAAACAGCATTTAATACGCCCGGGGGCCATTTTGAGTACCTGGTTATGCCATTTGGGCTTTCTAATGCTCCATCTGTGTTTCAGTCCTTTATGCATGACATCTTCCGAGAGTACCTGGATAGATTCATGATTGTATATTTGGATGATATTTTGGTCTTTTCGGATGATTGGGAGTCTCATGTGAAGCAGGTCAGAATGGTGTTCCAGGTCCTTCGTGCGAATTCCTTGTTTGTGAAGGGGTCGAAATGTCTCTTTGGGGTTCAGAAGGTTTCATTTTTGGGTTTCATTTTTTCCCCTTCTACTATCGAGATGGACCCTGTTAAACTTCAGGCCATTTATGATTGGACTCACCCGACATCTGTGAAGAGCCTGCAGAAGTTCCTGGGCTTTGCTAATTTTTACCGTCGCTTCATCGCTAATATTTCTAGTGTTGCTAAACCGTTGACTGATTTGACCAAGAAAGGTGCTGATGTGGTCAATTGGTCCTCGGTGGCTGTAGAGGCTTTTCAGGAGTTGAAGCGTCGTTTTTCTTCTGCCCCTGTGTTGTGCCAGCCAGATGTTTCGCTCCCGTTTCAGGTTGAGGTTGATGCTTCTGAGATTGGAGCAGGGGCTGTTTTGTCACAAAGAAGTTCTGGTGGCTCGGTGATGAAACCATGTGCCTTCTTTTCTAGAAAATTCTCGCCTGCTGAGCGCAATTATGATGTTGGCAATCGAGAGTTGTTGGCCATGAAGTGGGCATTCGAGGAGTGACGACATTGGCTTGAAGGAGCCAAGCATCGTGTGGTGGTCTTGACGGATCACAAGAATTTGACTTATCTTGAGTCTGCCAAACGGTTGAATCCTAGACAGGCTCGATGGTCGCTGTTTTTATCCCGTTTTGATTTTGTGGTTTCGTACCTTCCGGGCTCTAAGAATGTGAAGGCTGATGCCCTGTCAAGGAGTTTTGTGCCTGACTCTCCGGGTGTTCCTGAGCCGGCGGGCATTCTCAAAGAGGGGGTAATTTTGTCTGCCATCTCCCCTGATTTGCGATGTGTGCTGCAGAAGTTTCAGGCTGATAGACCTGACCGTTGTCCAGCTGAGAAACCGTTTGTCCCTGATAGATGGACTAGTAGAGTTATCTCTGAGGTTCATTGTTCGGTGTTGGCGTGTCATCCAGGAATCTTTGGTACCAGAGATTTGGTGGCTAGATCCTTTTGGTGGCCTTCTTTGTCACGGGATGTGCGTTCTTTTGTGCAGTCCTGTGGGACTTGTGCTCGGGCTAAGCCCTGCTGTTCTCGTGCCAGTGGGTTGCTTTTGCCCTTGCCGGTCCCGAAGAGGCCCTGGACGCATATTTCCATGGATTTTATTTCAGATCTCCCTGTCTCTCAAAGGATGTCGGTCATTTGGGTGGTTTGTGATCGCTTCTCTAAGATGGTTCATTTGGTACCCTTGTCTAAATTGCCTTCCTCCTCTGATTTGGTGCCATTGTTTTTCCAGCATGTGGTTCGTTTGCATGGCATTCCGGAGAACATCGTCTCGGACAGAGGTTCCCAGTTTGTTTCGAGGTTTTGGCGGTCCTTTTGTGCTAAGATGGGCATTGATTTGTCGTTTTCTTCGGCTTTCCATCCTCAGACAAATGGCCAAACCGAACGAACTAATCAGACTTTGGAGACATATCTGAGATGCTTTGTTTCTGCTGATCAGGATGATTGGGTGTCCTTCTTGCCTTTGGCTGAGTTCGCCCTTAATAATCAGGCCAGCTCGGCTACTTTGGTTTTGCCTTTTTTCTGCAATTCTGGTTTCCATCCTCGTTTCTCTTCAGGGCAGGTTGAGCCTTCGGACTGTCCTGGTGTGGATACGGTGGTGGACAGGTTGCAGCAGATTTGGACTCATTTGGTGGACAATTTGACATTGTCCCAGGAGAAGGCTCAACGTTTCGCTAACCGCTGGTGCTGTGTTGGTCCCCGACTTCGTGTTGGGGATTGGGTTTGGTTGTCATCTTGTCATGTTCCTATGAAGGTTTCCTCTCCTAAGTTTAAGCCTCGTTTCATTGGTCCGTATAAGATTTCTGAGGTCCTCAATCCTGTGTCATTTCGTTTGGCCCTTCCAGCTTCTTTTGCCATCCATAATGTGTTCCATAGGTCGTTATTGCGGAGATACGTGGTGCCTATGGTTCCCTCCGTTGATCCTCCTGCCCCGGTGTTGGTCGAGGGGGAGTTGGAGTATGTGGTGGAGAAGATTTGGGATTCTCGTATTTCGAGATGGAAACTCCAGTACCTGGTCAAGTGGAAGGGTTATGGTCAGGAAGATAATTCCTGGGTTTTTGCCTCTGATGTTCATGCTGCTGATCTAGTTCGTGCCTTTCATTTGGCTCATCCTGATTGGCCTGGGGGCTCTGGTGAGGGTTCGGTGACCCCTCCTCAAGAGGGGGTACTGTTGTGAATTCTGTTTTCGAACTCCCTCCTGTGGTCATGAATGGTACTTCGGTGAGTTCTGTAAATGGACTCCCTCTGGTGGCTGTGAGTGGAGCTGCTGCTTCTGAGGTTCCTTCCACAGGTGACGTAGTTTATTCTTTGGCTGGCTGTTCTATTTATCTCCACTCAGATCGTTACTCCATGCCAGCTGTCAATGTTCTTGTACTGGTTCAGTTCGCTCTTGGATCTTTCTGGTGACCTGTCTACTCCAGCAGAAGCTAAGTCCCTGCTAGTTATTATTTGTTCATTGTTTCCTTGTCCAGTTGGCTATCATGATTTTGCCTTGCTAGCTGGAAGCTCTGGGATGCAGAGTGGCACCTCCGCACCGTGAGTCGGTGCGGAGGTCTTTTTGCACACTCTACGTGGTCTTTTGTAGTTTTTTGTGCTGACCGCAAAGATACCTTTCTTATCCTCAGTCTGTTTAGTAAGTCTGGCCTCCCTTTGCTGAAACCTGTTTCATTTCTGTGTTTGTGACTTTAATTTTAACTCACAGTCAATATATGTGGGGGGCTGCCTTTTCCTTTGGGGAATTTCTCTGAGGCAAGGTAGGCTTTATTTTCTATCTTTAGGGCTAGATAGCTCTTAGGCTGTGAAGAGGCATCTAGGTCTTGTTAGATACGCTCCACGGCTATTTCTAGTTGTGTGATAGGATTAGGTGTTGCGGTCGGCAGAGCTCCCACTTCCCAGAGCTTGTCCTGTGTGAGTTTAACCATCAGGTCGTTCCGGGTGCTCCTAACCACCAGGTCCATAACACAATTTGTCCTGAGCACGCTGATACCCAATATGTGGGGGTAAACCACTGTTTGGGTGCATGGCAGAGCTCGGAAGGGAAGGTGCGCCATTTGACTTTTCAATGCAAAATTTTCTGGAATTGAAATGGGATGCCATGTTGCGTTTGGAGATCCCGTGATGTGCCTAAACATTGAATCCCTCAACAAGTGACACCATTTTGGAAAGTAGACCCCCCACAAGTAACTCCATATTGGAACCTAGACCCCCAAGGAACTTATCTAGATGTGTTGTGAGAACTTTGAACCCCAAAGTATTTCACTACAGTTTATAATGCAGAGCCATGAAAATAAAAAATCATTTTTTTCCTACAAAAATGGTTTTTAGCCCCCCAAATTTTTATTTTCCTAAGCGTAACAGGAGAAATTGGACCGCAGAAGTTGTTGTCCTATTTGTCCTGAGTACGCTGATACCCCTTATGTTGGGGTAAACCCCTGTTTGGGCTCACGGGAGAGCTCAGAAGGGAAGGAGCACTGTATTACTTTTTCAACGCAGAATTGGCTGGAATTGAGATCGGACGCCATGTCCCATTTGGAGAGCCCTGATGTGCCTAAACAGTGGAAACCCCCAATTCTAACTGAAACCCTAACCCAAACACACTCCTAACCCTAATCCCAACCACACCCCTATCCCCAACTCCAACACACCCCTCACCCTAATCCCTACCATAACCCTACCCACATCCCTAACCCTGACACACCCCTAACCTTAATCCCAATCGTAAATGTAATCCAAACCCTAACCCTAGCCCCAACCCTAACCCTAGCCCTAACCCTAACCGTAGCCCTAAACCTAGCCCTAACCCTAACCCTAGCCCTAACCCTAGCCATAACCCTAACCCTAACCTTAGCCCTAACCCTAGCCTTAACCCTAGCCCTAACCCTAATCCTAGCCCTAACCCTAATCGGAAAATGGAAATAAATACACTTTTTTAATTTTTTTATTTTTCCCTAACTAAGGGGGTGATTAAGGGGGGTTTGATTTACTTTTATAGCGGGTTTTTTAGCGGATTTTTATGACTGGCAGCCGTCACACACTAAAAGACGCTTTTTATTGCAAAAAATATTTGTTTTGCGTTACCACATTTTGAGAGCTATAATTTTTCCATATTTTGGTCCACAGAGTCATGTGAGGTCTTGTTTTTTGTGAAACGCGTTGACGTTTTTATTGGTAACATTTTCGGGCACGTGAAGTTTTTGATCACTTTTTATTCCGATTTTTGTGAGCCAGTATGACCAAAAAACAGCTATTCATGAATTTCTTTTGGGAGGGGCGTTTATACCGTTCCGTGTTTGGTAAAATGGATAAAGCAGTTTTATTCTTTGGGTCAGTACGATTACAGCGATACCTCATTTATATCTTTTTTTATGTTTTCGTGCTTTTATACAATAAAAACTATTTTATAGAAAAAATAATTATTTTTGCATCGCTTTATTCTGAGGACTATAACTTTTTTATTTTTTCACTGATAAAGCTGTATTGCGGCTCGTTTTTTGCGGGACAAGATGACATTTTCAGCAGTACCATGGTTATTTATATGCGTCTTTTTGATCGCGTGCTATTCCACTTTTTGTTCAGCGGTATGATAATAAAGCGTTGTTTTTTGCCTGGTTTTTTTTTTACGGTGTTCACTGAAGGGGTTAACTAGTAGGACAGTTTTATAGGTCAGGTCGTTACGGACGCGGCGATACTAAATATGTGTACTTTTATTGTTTTTTTTATTTAGATAAAGAAATGTATTTATGGGAACAATATTTTTTTTTTCGTTTGTTTTTTTTTGTTTTTTTTTTACTTTTTTTTTTTACTTTATGACATTGCCCCAGGGGGGGCATCATGTTGTAAGGTCAGATCGCTGATCTGACACTTTGTAGAGCACTGTGTCAGATCAGCGATCAGGCTTAACAGCGCTTGCTCTGAGCAGGCGCTTGGTTAGCCACCTCCCTGCAGAACCCGGATGCAGCCCCGCAGCCATTTTGGATCTGAGGTCTGCAGGGAGGAGATGCTCGAGACAAGGTGAGCACATTGCCTTGTACCGAGAGTCTCAGGGAAGCCTGCAGGGAGCCCCCTCCCTGTTCGATGCTTCCCTATAGCCTAGGAACGCTGCGATCATGCTTGATCGGCCGTGACCACTCCTGGCGATAGTCAGCTGACACCCGGCCGCGATCAACCGCGCTCCCCCCGTGAACGCAGCAGATCGGGGGAGCGCGGATGATCACTATGACATACTATCCCGTCCCTGGGAATTTAGTCCCTGGTCTCCTTGACGGGATAGTACGTCATATGGGATTAAGGGTTTAATAAGAAAATATTTTGCTTGATGTAAGTGGTAGATGCATAAGTTTGCAAATTTTTTAATAGTATATCATCCTATGAGTTTATTTTTGTATTGTGAATCCAGATTATTAGGAAAATCTGGTTAAAAACCTTCACTATCTTTTTTCTATTTAATCCAAAACAACAATAAAAGGTTAATAACAATGTATTTTAATATTTATCCTGAGAAAACAGTTGGGCTTTTGTAGTAGGTGACTTTTTTTCCATATGCCTGCATCCCAGGGGTTTGACATACAACAATCAGAATAAATTGCATAATTTACTTTGACAGCAGTTCACTGTACTGTGTATACCAGATGGCTGTGGTCATCAGAGACATGGGTGCCAGACTTTACTTTTTTCTTTTTATTCATACTTTAACTTTTTTAAGCACACATTATGTATCAGAGTTTATTTTTACAAGACTGCAATTACATTTACCGTACATTCTAATGCAGATTTAGGCTATGTGCACACGTTCAGGAATTCATGCAGAAAATTCCTGCGAATTCCGGACATTTTCTGCATGAAATCCGCAAGAAAACCGCATGCGTTTTTGCCGCGATTTTGGCGCGGTTTTGACGCGTTTTTGCCGCGGTTTTGGCGCGTTTTTGCCGCGGTTTTTTCCGGACACTTCCCAATGCATTTTGGAGTGGGAAATCCGCAAAAAAAACGCAAAAAGATAGAGCATGTCCGGATTTTGTGCGGTATGCGTTTTTTATGTGGAAAAAAACGCATCATGTGCACAAAACATGCGGAATTCATTCTAAATGATGGGATGCTTATTGTATGCGGTTTTTTTGCGGTTTTATAGCGTTTTTATCGGGAAAAACCGCGAAAAAAACGCAACGTGTGAACACAGCCTTACAGTTCAGAGATCCAAACAAGAAACATGTAAAAGCCGTATGAGACATAAGTTTACTTTGGTCAAAATTTAGAACAGTTCACAAATAACATGTAATGGAATCAATTAAACCTGATAGTATTCATGATCAGTCTGAAATTGAAATATATTCTTATTCCAAATTGTGATGCAAGATATAATCATATTGAGTGGTCATATCTTAGAAAGCTGCAAAATACAGTAGAATATGTTATGAAACCAAACAAATATTTGTAAAAGTGAAGGATAAACCATAGCTAATTCCATGACGATGTGATGTGTATGCGCTTCAACATGTGTGCAGGAAGTGTAAGGATTGAGCCCAAGAGATGAGCCTGGTCCATACAAGGTTGTGCCAGCAATTTTTTCACAGCCATTTAACCTTAGATGCTTCAGTTAATAGCAATCACACTAAGTGGTTTAAGAGAAATAGTCCACTGTCACACCCATCCATTGCCCATACCCACTTTTTCATAAGAAGGGGTGCAGATTGAATAAGGCCCCAAAATCTGCTATCGTTACACTTCTATTAAGTGCTTTTTACAGAAGTATGAAAGTTCAATGTGTTAGGCACCGGGATTCTCCCTCTTCACAGGGTAGATCCCAAGCATTGCCTGAATCTGCGGTGTCCCATTCTGCCTTGACTGCTGAGGGTGCTGCTGAGCATAGACGTTGGTCCCAGCGTCTTGCTCAATCTTATGCTATTCGTCTGGTTACTGCTGGCTCTTCAGCCAAGCCTATGGTAACCAGCGGTAGTCAACGACGAGCAAGCACTCTGGAGACTAGGTCCAGAAATCACCCTACTGAGCATGCTCGTGATGTGGCGACATCTCATTGGTGGTTGGTCGTCAGCTGATCTGGTGATGTGGCAGGACCGGATTGGTCAGTGGGCAAGGTCCTGTCTGTCTGGACTTGAGCTGCACATATAAAAGGTTTTCAGAGGTGCATGCCGGTGCACTAGCATCAACCTAATCTCATGTGTTTCTGTACTTTGCAACTGTGTGGTCTGTGTCAGCATGTGCTCAGGGTTGGCTGATAGCCATTAGAATTCCGGCACCTCCAAGAGAGGAGTTTGTTCATATGGATTCAGGGCTGGCGTATAGCCACTAGAAATCTGGCACCTCCGGAGAGGAGTTGTTTGAGTGCTGTTACTGGCTGTCTGACCACTGTTGCTACTTGCTCCGATGGTGAGCTTCGATCCTCTGTGAAGTTAACAGGGATCATGTGTAGCGTCATATCTTCCGTTGCTGTGTGCAAGAGACACGGCTCTAATGCTGAGCATCTGCTTCGTTGCTGTGTGCGAGTGACACAGTTCTATTGCAGAACATCAGTTTTGTTACTGTGTGTGAGTGACAGTCCTTCATGTGCTGCTCACTGATTGACTTTTAACTCAGTGCGAGCAAGCAATTGCTCACTGCATTCTCCGCCATTGTTCACATTAGCTGCAGTTTTATATCTCTGCACGGTGGACCCCGGGTTGTAATTGCACTTCTCATTAAATCTATTTAGTGCAATCCGCCAACCCTAACACAATGTACTATACTAGAGATGGATCTACAGGTTCAAGTCCACTAGTGTGACTTAGAAAATGGTAAAGAAGAAGTATTAAAATCAAAAATATAAAACAAAATCTTTACAAATGTAATTTACCTCTCTGCTCCTTGGTAAAATAAAATCTTAACAGTAAAATAAAACAAATTTGATACTGCTAAATCCATAAACTTCTGAAGTAATACATTATCTTGCATAATTAACACCTTATAATTAGAGCTGAGCACATCTTTTGAAATACAAGTTTGCGTACCTCAGAATTTTCCCCCAAAATTTGATTTGCGCCAAATAAACTCAATACCAGAAAGATTATAATTGCTCAAAAGATACATGTGGGGGAGAGAAGAGAGAGAGAACCCCATTGACTATAAAAGTGTACAATCTACAAGAGAGAGTGAGAGAAGTTCCACCGACCATAATAGTATATACTCTACCGGCTAGAGAGAGAGAACCTCTCTGACCAAAAGAGCTTACACTGTACTCTACAGTAGAGCGAGAAGACACTGCTGACCATGAAAGCTTACATTCTACAGGCGATAGAGAAAAAGAGGACCCTGCTGACCATAAAAGCTTACACTCTACAGAAGAGACAGACACCCATTGTCTCTGGAGTTGGGAAATGACTCTTCCATGCGAACTGTGTACCACTGGGATCTGATGGTCTGTAGTGGCTTAGTTATTGACCACCACTGTACAAGGTATGATATAATCCTTAAGATGGCATGATATAATCCTTAAGATGTAATATCTATATGGTATTATGGAAAAGCCTGTGTGGCAATGAAAAATAACATTCACCTGCTCTCTGGTGCTTCATCAGTGTGGGAAATGGTGCCCAGCAAAGTTTTTTTTGTGAATCATGAATCAAATCTCAAAATGTTCAAATTCACATGAACCACATTTTTCAAGGAAATTCAACTCAAGCTCCATCCTCCATGGAACGATCTGCTCATCTATACTTAAAATGAACCTGACTTCTGATGCATGTTGCCCAATCTATGTATATTAATATGTACTTGTGTTATTAAACTTATACTAAAAAATATTTGGCTCCTGTGCACATGTGACAAGTGGATTTGTGCATGTGGAATAAATACTTGTTTAAGGATCTTAATGTCACATGTGCATTAGGCCCAAATACTCTTTCACCAGGACCAAAGTTACGGAATAAGCCTGATTCTAAATCCTACTCTGTTCTGAGAGAAATAATGTCTGAAAAAATTCAGCATCTTTAAATGCATAATTACCATGGACCTCACCAGCAGTCAGAGAGGCTGTGGTGGCATTGTGTGAGGCAATACACTGTGGGGACCATCATACTGTGCTTTGGGGGCTGTGGGGAATCACAATGGGTTAAGGGGGCTGTCGTGGCCATCATAATGTGCATTTGGGGATTTGGGGACATCACTCTGTGTAAAGGTAACAATGATACATCATACTTTGTATGGGGGCTTTTGTCACTATTGTAATGCATATGGGGTCATTTTATATAGGCACACTGAGGAGTTATTATAGGTAACTACAGGGGTTTTAATAATATGGGGCAGAGGGGTGTTTTTATTATTTGAAAAACCCTTGGATTCATTATTATTATTATTATTATTATTATTATTATTAATAAGCAAAGGGGGTGTTATTTTTAAAGGAGGCACGAGACATTATTATTTAACCCCTTTCTGCTAGCTGACATAATAGAATGTCAGCTGGCAGTATCCCCCGCTTTGAGGTGGGCTCCGGCGGTGAGCCCAACAGCTGACATAAGCCCGCAATGGGCGCAAGTGGAATCGCTATCCGCCCGCGCCCATTAACTAGTCAAATGCCAGAAGTACGCGCACCGCTGATCCCCGTGACGGGGGTCATTGGTGCATTGCCATCACAACCAGAGGTCTCCTGAAGACCTCTATGATTGTTGATGATAGATTGCTATGAGCGCCACCCTGTGGTCGGCACTAGTGATGAGCAAGTGTACTCGTTGCTTGGGTTTTCCCGAACACGCTCGGATGACCTCCGAGTATTTGTTATTGCTCGGAGATATAGTTTTCATGGCCTCAGTTGCATGATTTACGGCTTCCAGATACGCTAAATACATGTGAGGAATGCCTGTTTGTTAGGCACAAAAGTGGTATCATTAATAACGTCAGCACAGCATGCAAAAAATAAGCCCTCACACAACCCTAGATCACGAAAAATGGAGACGCTACTGGTATCGGAAAATTGCGCACTTTTTTTAAAATCAAATTTTGGATTTTTTTACCACTTATATAAAAGAGAACCTAGACATATTTGGTGTCTATGAACTCGTAATGACCTGAAGAATCATACTGGCAGGTCAGCATTTAGTCAACCTAGCAAAAAAAAACAAACAAAAAACACCAGTGTGGGATTGCGCTTTTTTTGCAATTTCATTGCACTTGGAATTTTTTTCCTGCTTTCTGTTACACGACAAGGTAAAACCAATAATGTTGTTCAAAAGTACAACTCGTCTTGAAAAAAATAAGCCATCACATGGCCATATTGACGAAAAAAAAAAAAAAAGTTATAGCTCTGGGAAGAAAGGGAGCGAAAATCGAAAACGAAAAAAGCTCCGGGGGTTAAAGGGTTAAGGAGCCACAAGGGGGAATATTATAAGGAGGAACAGAGGAGCATTATTATTATGAGGAAGTACAGAGGAAACATTATTACTGCGTATGACTGGTACTGTTATTTTGTTGGGCACAAAAGGTGGGTACTGTTACTGGGCAGGGCACAAAATGAGAATTATTTTTGTATAGTGTACTGCTTATAGCACTATATGGTTTGTGTAGAGGTAGTAGAATGTGAGGAGGGTGCTGGAAAAGCAGTAATCCATAGACGTCTGTTACATTTTACAGGGCCAAATAATGGATGGAAGAAATTGTTGTTTGGGCTGAATGGAAAAGAAAAGGGAAAATGAATGACAACAATCAGTGAGAACATCACAGGTGAATATTAGTGATGAGCGTGCTTGGATGTAGTGTTATTCATGCTTGCTCGGAACGTGTTATCCGAGTATCCGAGTAATATGTTCAAGCTCCTGTGGCTGTTAAACAGCAGCGACACATGCAGGATTGCCTGTTTGTTAGACATCCACAACACATGCAGAGATTGCATTCAAGCATATTACTTGAAGATCGGGGTCACACTACCGTTGAATACAGACGAGTGCTAGGCGATTAAAAAAAAAAATCGCATAGCACTCGGACCAGTATTCATATATGGGGCGTATTTTTTCTTGGCCATTTTCAGTGTGCGAGTGAAATCACAGCATGCTGCGATAGTCACAAACACTCGGCCGAGACTCGGGTGCGAGTGAGACAACCCACATCATCCGAGTGATATGCGATACACGCTGACCGAAGGTCATTAGCATATCGCATCCGATGCCATACGCTCGTCTGACGCTGGCCGAACCCCCATGATACTCGAATAACACTCGAGCATGCTAATCTATGACTATACCCGAGCATGCTCACTCATCACTAGTGAATATTTGTACAGTATATATATATAGTCTACAGAGCACTAGTATGGAACTGATATTACGATTACATGGTCACTTCTTGGTATATCAGTATATCAGTCTAGTACAGCAGTTTTTATTAATAATCAGAAAGTTGGTGTCCTTGCTATTGTATATGCTAGCAATATTTGGTTATGGTCTGGTGGTATTAATTGTCCATTTAATTAAAATTTTGCTGCCAATATTGGTATTGGTACAGTTGTGTCTGTTAAAAGGGTTGTACACACCTGAGGTTGTTTTGAAATTGTAAAAAGCATAGTAGCCTACTGAATCTTAGCAGTGTGAAATATACACATAATTAGGAATTACCTCCGCTTTCAAGTTCCAGAAGTTATTACATGATTACAAGTATGTGATTTCCATACTTGCAGCCATTTGACAAAAAAAGAACACATTGAATAAAGCATCTGAGACTCAAGTTTACACATGACATTGCATACTAGCAATCATGTGACATCTGCTGTAACCTGCAAGCAGAGACAAATCCTATCAGTGTGTGCATTACACACTGTTAAGATTCCTCAGGCTGCAATACTACTTGCCGAACATTTACTGAAGGGTGTATAACCTCTATATTAGTCAGTATTTAGTTACTATGCGGTGATATTATGTACAGTAGTAATGGTATAGGAGTATGATTTAATCTTATAATTTTGATTTTTTTTTTCTTCATATATTTGTAAACATTTTTTCACCTTTTGCTGTATTTATAAGACCTATTAGGGGACTTGAAACTTGATTGCATGGTGGCGATCAGCCTGTGGAACTGCTGAGGTGTTATGGAAGCACTAAGCAGCACTCGTGTGTGTGTGTGTGTGTGTGTGTGTGTGTGTGTGTGTGTGTGTGTGTGTGTGTATGTATATAGATAGATAGATAGATAGTTAGATAGATAGATAGATAGATAGATAGTTAGATAGATAGATAGATAGATAGATAGATAGATAGATAGATAGATAGATAGATAGATAGTGCCTTGCAAAAGTATTTGGCCCCCTGGAACTTTTCAACTTTTTCCCACATATCATGTTTCAAACATAAGGATCCCAAATGTAAATTTTTGGTGAAGAGTCAACAACAAGTTGGACACAATTGTGAAGTTGAACAAAATGTGTTGCTTATTATAAGTTTTTGTGGAAATTCAAAAACTGAAAAGTGGGGCATGCAATATTATTCGGCCTCTTTAATACTTAATAAATAATAATACTTAATACTTTGTTGCACCACCTTTTGCTGCGATTACAGCTGCAAGTCGCTTGGGGTATGTCTCTATCAATTTTGAACATCAAGAGACTGAAATTCTTGCCCATTCTTCCTTGGCAAACAGCTCGAGCTCAGTGAGGTTTGATGGAGATCATTTGTGAACAGCAGTTTTCAGCTCTTTCCACAGATTGTCAATTCAATTCAGGTCTGGACTTTGACTTGGCCATTCTAACACCTGGATACGTTTATTTGTTAACCGTTCAATTGTAGATTTTGCTTTATGTTTGGGATCATTGTCTTGTTGGAAGACAAATCTCCATCCCAGTCTCAGGTCTTTTGCAGACTTCAACAGGCTATCTTCAAGAATGGTCCTGTATTTGGCTCCATCCATCTTCCCATCAATTTTAACCATCTTCCCTGTCCCTGCTGAGGAAAAGCAGGCACAAACCATGATGCTGCCACCACCATGTTTGACAGTGGGATGATGTGTTCAGGGTGATGAGCTGTGTTGCCTTTATGCCAAACATATTGTTTGGCATTGTTGCCAAAAAGTTCGATTTTGGTCTCATCTGACCAGAGCACCTTCATCCACATGTTTGGTGTGTCTCCAGTTGGCTTGTTGAAAACTTTATACAATACTTTTTATGGATATCTTTGAGAAATACCTTTCTTCTTGCCACTCTTCACTCTTTGATATTCTCTCAATGTTATAATTAACCTACCCTTAAAATTATAGACTGTTCATGTCTTTGTCAGTGGGCAAACTTACTAAATCATCAAGGGATCAAATACTTATTTTCCCCACTGTATATCTGCATATATATTCATGACAATTTAAACATGTACAGTACAGACCAAAAGTTTGGACACACCTTCTCATTTAAAGGTTTTTCTGTATTTTCAGGACTATGAAAATTGTAATTTCACACTGAAGGCATCAAAACTATGAATTAAAACATATGGAATTATATACTTAACAAAAAAGTGTGAAACAACTGAAAATATGTCTTATATTCTAGGTTCTTCAAAGTAACCACATTTTGCTTTGATGACTGCTTTGCACACTCTTGGCATTTTCTTGATGAGCTTCAAGAGGTAGTCACTAGAAATGGTTTTCACTTCGCAGTGGTGCCCTGTCAGGTTTAATAAGTGGGATTTCTTGCCTTATAAATGGGGTTGGGACCATCAGTTGTGTTGAGCAGTAGTCTGGTGGATACACAGCTGATAGTCCTACTGAATCGACTGTTAGAATTTGTATTATGGCAAGAAAAAAGCAGCTTAGTTAAGAAAAACGAGTGGCCATCATTACTTTATGAAATGAAGGTCAGTCAGTCTGAAACACTGAAAACTTAGAAAGTGTCCCCAAGTGCAGTAACAAAAACCATCAAGTACTACAAAGAAACTGGCTCACATGAGGACCGCCCCAGGAAAGAAAGACCAAGAGTCACCTCTGCTTCTGAGGATAAGTTTATCCGAGTCACCAGCCTCAGAAATCGCAGGTTAACAGCAGCTCAGATTAGAGACCAGGTCAATGCCACACAGAGTTTTAGCTGCAGACACATCTCTACAACAACTGTTAAGAGGAGACTTTGTGCAGCAGGCCTTCATGGTAAAATATATGCTAGGAAGCCACTGCTAAGGACAGGCAACAAGCAGAAAAGACTTGTTTGGGCTAAAGAACACAAGGAATGGACATTAGACCAGTGGAAATCTGTGCTTTGGTCTGATGAGTCCAAATTTGAGATCTTTGGTTCCAACCACCGTGTCTTTGTGTGACACAGAAAAGGTAAACGGATGGCCTCTAATGCCTGGTTCCCACCATGAAGCATGGAGGAGGAGGTGTGATGGTGTGGGGGTGCTTTGCTGTTGGGGATTTATTTAAAATTGAAGGCATACTGAACCAGCATGGCTACCACAGCATCTTGCAGCGGCATGCTATTCCATCCGGTTTACGTTTAGTTGGACCATCATTTATTTTTCAACAGGACAATGACCCCAAACACACCTCCAGGCTGTGTAAGGGCTATTTGACCAAGAAGGAGAGTGATGGGGTGCTACGCCAGATGACCTGGCCAGACCTGAACCCAATCGAGATGTTTTGGGGTGAGTTGGACCGCCGAGTCAAGGCAAAAGGGCCAACAAGTGCTAAGCATCTCTGGGAACTTCTTCAAGATTGTTGGTAAACCATTTCCAGTGACTACCTCTTGAAGTTCCTCAAGGGAATGCCAAGAGTGTGCAAAGCAGTCATCAAAGCAAAATGTGGCTACTTTGAAGAACCTAGAATATAAGACATATTTTCAGTTGTTTCACACTTTTTTGTTAAGTATATAATTCCACATGTGTTAATTCATAGTTTTGATGCCTTCAGTGTGAATGTACAATTTTCATAGTTATGAAAATACAGAAAAATCTTTAAATGAGAAGGTGTATCCAAACTTTTGGTCTGTACTGTATATGGATATAGATATAGATATATTTAGATATATATTTATCCATATATATTCATGTAAATTGCCCTTCTGGGCGTGACAAGCTCCCTTTAGTAGTAAAATTATTAATAACCTCTTGTGTATAGAAACAAAACTGTACACTATTAATGAACATTAGTTGACCTTATTTAAAGCTTTAAGTTTTCACCTTTAAAAATGTGTGAAGCTAAGTTATAACTTTCAACTTGCAGTAATGTGTCACTTCTATGTATTCTATTTATCACTATTCATGAGCTGAAGGTGTACCTGTTTGTTAGAAAAACAGAAAATGCATTTCTTTTTGAGCTTTTTGCTGTAATTATTAAATAATATAAAAGTAAATAAAGTGAATTGTAAATGTTTTTAATGTTTTGCTTTTTACAAGTGTTCATTTTTCTACCTTATTGTTTAGATGTCCACTGTGTTGGTGTGATAAGCACAGCAGTCAGTAATGAGTTTATTTTCTACCGTCTTTTTTCAATATGCAACTTTACTTTAACTTAGTATGTGGGAATATTGAAGGCATATTATTTCTTACAATATCCATCAACTGTTTATGTTTTTTTTGTTACTTAAATCCATTAAAAACGCTTTGTGCATTCCCTGCTTATATATACTGAATGAGCAGTAAATATTTTAAATGTTTTACAATGCTGCCAGGCAAACCACAGACTGTTATCATGGACCATCATCCAAAAGAGCAAATATGAAGCAACATAGCCATAAAATAAGTCAAATTTTATTAGAACACATATCAATACATAAGACAAAAAAGTTTATAAAAACTGGGGCAGAAAATATGCAAAAAGAAAAACCACCGTAAGGAAAAATATAATGCAAATACTAAATGTACCGAGGTAATCAATGAAAAAAATATATATATAATGACTTCAATATGTTAAATTGTACGCACCAGACAAATGTCAGACATGGCAATAGCCTATGCCGTGCAAAAGTGAAAACAAAAGAAAGACCGGCATGCTACATAGTCCCATCAGACAGTGTTCACATGTAATACAAAAAATGTAGTAAATCCCTACGGCAAACCAAAATTGGTTAAATAGTACACTGCAAACAGAATATCTAAATATATAATAAGAAAAAAGTTCTTAAGTAAAATGGAGCCATCCTCAAAAAATATCAAAAAATGTTTATTAACTGTAAGAACTTAGTATGCGCAGCAAATGAACATAGCGATAAACCTATGCCCATAATGCAACCAGATGGCTAAACCAGTGTATGCAACTAAGCAGAGAATTTGGAGGGATGATGGGATAAAGACCCGTCTAAGTTTAGAGTCACATAGGCTAAACGTGCAGCAGTGCAACCGATGGGAAATAAGCAGCCATAGTAATTACCTAGCGGTGGTAGCAGCAACCCGACGCGCGTTTCGCGTGTAGCTTCGTCCGGGGATGAGTGCATTGTTATCATGGACCAATTTACCTTAGCCATTGCCTGTAAGTAATTTTTTATGAAGTGTGTAGATATTTCTGGGAAACTACAGTAGGCCACAGCAAGACAGATAGTTTGTGACCTATATCACCTTATTAGAAATTTAAAGCTAAGTTAAATGCAGGAAAACATTACAAATATCAATACCATGAATCAATTGTGTTATATAAGAATTAGATATGAAGATGACTATTGTTCGATAGTCATGAAATGGGTATAGACATATAATCAGAAACCATATGTGCCCAGAGAGATGAGCAATTGATGTGAATTAAATTTGTTTTGAATTTTGTGAAATTCTAAGTTACCAGCGAATTTGTGCAATTTTGTGATTTGATTTTGAGCGAATCATAAAAAAATACCCGTTTTCATTATACATAAAATTTGCATTGTAAAGAAATCTCCAACATGACCTCAGGCACAACTGTGCGGGCTCATTCATAATGCATTGCATCTATTACATCACTTGGTATATACTACAGCTAATAAGGAGGGACATTCACAGCCCATATAAAAGCTGAGGCAGAGAATGAATCAGCCATTTTAAGATGATTTAGGATAATGAAAGGATATCATAACTCAAAGCTCAGCAATAGATATAGGAAGTGAAAATCCTTAAACATTGGCAAATACTCCAGACAGTAATGTACCTACAGAACTGAAGATTACTTTTGTAGCATGTGATACCGAAAAGATATATATCTTTGTACTGTGCTAGACAGTAGATAGAAAAATATTTAGATTTAGATGTAGTGTGTGAAAAATTCATAGATTCAATACATAGGGTGGGAGAGATAGCAGATTTGCCAGTACTAGTGCCAGTGTGATTGGTCAGGGATATGATTTAGATGGCATTTGTCCTGCTGCATTTGAATTACACCTTTTTTCTTCATACTGAATTTACTAAAAAACAGAACAATATTTTTTAATTAAAAAAAAGCTGAAATCAGTGTCAGTCAGAGACTGTGCACAGGGGCATCCGATGATATGTTGCAGCTGGAAGTCGAGGCCTAGCGTGAAGATACCTGGGATTTTAGTACAGCGGTGGTAAGAAAAAGTACCGCAGAGCATATGTGGGATAGTAAGAGAGTATTAGTTGTATTTTTTTATCTACATCTTACGTTTATTTTGCCATGAGGTCTTTTTAGACCTCAAAGCATATTAAAGGACATGCAAATCAAGGAGAATTAATTTGTTGAAAATCAAAGCATGAAGATCAAAGCAATGGAGAGGAAACCTGGGGAACACCTTGGAGTGGAACACACCATCTCTCTACACCCCATACCCAATTTGTAGGCCTAATGCAGTGTAGTTTCCAACAACTACTAAACGAGAGCATGAAGATCGAAGCATTGGCGAAGAAACCTGGGGAACACCTTGGAGTGGAACACACCATCTCTCTACACCCCATACCCATTTTGTAGGCCTAATGCTGTGTAGTTTCCAACAACTACTAAACGAGAGCATGAAGATCGAAGCAATGGAGAGGAAACCTGGGGAACACCTTGGAGTGTAACACCATCTCTCTACACCCCATACCCAATTTGTAGGCCTAATGCAGTGTAGTTTCCAACAACTACTAAACGAGAGCATGAAGATCGAAGCATTGGCGAGGAAACCTGGGGAACACCTTGGAAAGGAACACACCATCTCTCTACACCCCATACCCAATTTGTAGGCCTAATGCAGTGTAGTTTCCAACAACTTCTAAACGAGAGCATGAAGATCGAAGCAATGGAGAGGAAACCTGGGGAACACCTTGGAGTGGAACACACCATCTCTCTACACCCCATACCCATTTTGTAGGCCTAATGCAGTGTAGTTTCCAACAACTACTAAACGAGAGCATGAAGATCGAAGCAATGGAGAGGAAACCTGGGGAACACCTTGGAGTGTAACACACCATCTCTCTACACCCCATACCCAATTTGTAGGCCTAATGCAGTGTAGTTTCCAACAACTACTAAACGAGAGCCTGAAGATCGAAGCATTGGCGAGGAAACCTGGGGAACACCTTGGAGTGGAACACACTATCTCTCTACACCCCATACACAATTTGTAGGCCTAATGCAGTGTAGTTTCCAACAACTACTAAACGAGAGCATGAAGATCGAAGCAATGGAGAGGAAACCTGGGGAACACCTTGGAGTGGAACACACCATCTCTCTACACCCCATACCCAATTTGTAGGCCTAATGCAGTGTAGTTTCCAACAACTACTAAACGAGAGCATGAAGATCGAAGCATTGGCGAGGAAACCTGGGGAACACCTTGGAGTGGAACACACCATCTCTCTACACCCTATACCCAATTTGTAGGCCTAATGCAGCGTAGTTTCCAACAACTACTAAACGAGAGCATCAAGATCGAAGCAATGGAGAGGAAACCTGGGGAACACCTTGGAGTGTAACACACCATCTCTCTACACCCCATACCCAATTTGTAGGCCTAATGCAGTGTAGTTTCCAACAACTACTAAACAAGAGCATGAAGATCGAAGCAATGGAGAGGAAACCTGGGGAACACCTTGGAGTGGAACACACCATCTCTCTACACCCCATACCCAATTTGTAGGCCTAATGCAGTGTAGTTTCCAACAACTACTAAACGAGAGCATGAAGATCGAAGCATTGGCGAGGAAACCTGGGGAACACCTTGGAGTGGAACACACCATCTCTCTACACCCCATACGCAAATGTAGGCCTAATGCAGTGTAGTTTCCAACAACTACTAAACGAGAGCATGAAGATCGAAGCATTGGCGAGGAAACCTGGGGAACACCTTGGAGTGGAACACACCATCTCTCTACACCCCATACCCAATTTGTAGGCCTAATGCAGCGTAGTTTCCAACAACTACTAAACGAGAGCATGAAGATCGAAGCAATGGAGAGGAAACCTGGGGAACACCTTGGAGTGTAACACACCATCTCTCTACACCCCATACCCAATTTGTAGGCCTAATGCAGTGTAGTTTCCAACAACTACTAAACTAGAGCATGAAGATCGAAGCAATGGAGAGGAAACTTGGGGAACACCTTGGAGTGGAACACACCATCTCTCTACACCCCATACCCAATTTGTAGGCCTAATGCAGTGTAGTTTCCAACAACTACTAAACGAGAGCATGAAGATCGAAGCAATGGAGGGGAAACCTGGGGAACACCTTGGAGTGGAACACACCATCTCTCTACACCCCATACCCAATTTGTAGGCCTAATGCAGTGTAGTTTCCAACAACTACTAAACGAGAGCATGAAGATCGAAGCATTGGCGAAGAAACCTGGGGAACACCTTGGAGTGGAACACACCATCTCTCTACACCCCATACCCATTTTGTAGGCCTAATGCTGTGTAGTTTCCAACAACTACTAAACGAGAGCATGAAGATCGAAGCAATGGAGAGGAAACCTGGGGAACACCTTGGAGTGTAACACACCATCTCTCTGCACCCCATACCCAATTTGTAGGCCTAATGCAGTGTAATTTCCAACAACTACTAAACGAGAGCATGAAGATCGAAGCAATGGAGAGGCAACCTGGGGAACACCTTGGAGTGTAACACACCACCTCTCTACACCCCATACCCAATTTGTAGACCTAATGCAGTGTAGTTTCCAACAACTACTAAACGAGAGCATGAAGATCGAAGCAATGGAGAGGAAACCTGGGGAACACCTTTGAGTGGAACACACCATCTCTCTACACCCCATACCCAATTTGTAGGCCTAATGCAGTGTAGTTTCCAACAACTACTAAACGAGAGCATGAAGATCGAAGCATTGGCGAGGAAACCTGGGGAACACCTTGGAGTGGAACACACCATCTCTCTACACCCCATACCCAATTTGTAGGCCTAATGCAGTGTAGTTTCCAACAACTACTACACGAGAGCATGAAGATCGAAGCATTGGCGAGGAAACCTGGGGAACACCTTGGAAAGGAACACACCATCTCTCTACACCCCATACCCAATTTGTAGGCCTAATGTAGTGTAGTTTCCAACAACTTCTAAACGAGAGCATGAAGATCGAAGCAATGGTGAGGACACCTGGGGAACACCTTGGAGAGGAACACACCATCTCTCTACACCCCATACCCATTTTGTAGGCCTAATGCAGTGTAGTTTCCAACAACTACTAAACGAGAGCATGAAGATCGAAGCAATGGAGAGGAAACCTGGGGAACACCTTGGAGTGTAACACACCATCTCTCTACACCCCATACCCAATTTGTAGGCCTAATGCAGTGTAGTTTCCAACAACTACTAAACGAGAGCCTGAAGATCGAAGCATTGGCGAGGAAACCTGGGGAACACCTTGGAGTGGAACACACCATCTCTCTACACCCCATACCCAATTTGTAGGCCTAATGCAGTGTAGTTTCCAACAACTACTAAACGAGAGCATGAAGATCGAAGCACTGGCGAGGAAACCTGGGGAACACCTTGGAGTGGAACACACCATCTCTCTACACCCCATACCCAATTTGTAGGCCTAATGCAGTGTAGTTTCCAACAACTACTAAACGAGAGCATGAAGATCGAAGCATTGGCGAGGAAACCTGGGGAACACCTTGGAGTGGAACACACCATCTCTCTACACCCCATACCCAATTTGTAGGCCTAATGCAGCGTAGTTTCCAACAACTACTAAACGAGAGCATGAAGATCGAAGCAATGGAGAGGAAACCTGGGGAACACCTTGGAGTGTAACACACCATCTCTCTACACCCAATACCCAATTTGTAGGCCTAATGCAGTGTAGTTTCCAACAACTACTAAACGAGAGCATGAAGATCGAAGCAATGGAGAGGAAACCTGGGGAACACCTTGGAGTGGAACACACCATCTCTCTACACCCCATACCCAATTTGTAGGCCTAATGCAGTGTAGTTTCCAACAACTACTAAACGAGAGCATGAAGATCGAAGCAATGGAGAGGAAACCTGGGGAACACCTTGGAGTGGAACACACCATCTCTCTACACCCCAAACCAAATTTGTAGGTCTAATGCAGTGTAGTTTCCAACAACTACTAAACGAGAGCATGAAGATCGAAGCATTGGCGAGGAAACCTGGGGAACACCTTGGAGTGGAACACACCATCTCTCTACACCCCATACCCAATTTGTAGGCCTAATGCAGTGTAGTTTCCAACAACTACTAAACGAGAGCATGAAGATTGAAGCAATGGAGAGGAAACCTGGGGAACACCTTGGAGTGGAACACACCATCTCTCTACACCCCATACCCATTTTGTAGGCCTAATGCTGTGTAGTTTCCAACAACTACTAAACGAGAGCATGAAGATCGAAGCAATGGAGAGGAAACCTGGGGAACACCTTGGAGTGTAACACACCATCTCTCTACACCCCATACCCAATTTGTAGACCTAATGCAGTGTAGTTTCCAACAACTACTAAACGAGAGCATGAAGATCGAAGCAATGGAGAGGAAATCTGGGGAACACCTTGGAGTGGAACACACCATCTCTCTACACCCCATACCCATTTTGTAGGCCTAATGCAGTGTAGTTTCCAACAACTACTAAACGAGAGCATGAAGATCGAAGCATTGGCGAGGAAACCTGGGGAACACCTTGGAGTGGAACACACCATCTCTCTACACCCCATACCCAATTTGTAGGCCTAATGCAGTGTAGTTTCCAACAACTACTAAACGAGAGCATGAAGATCGAAGCATTGGCGAGGAAACCTGGGGAACACCTTGGAGTGGAACACACCATCTCTCTACACCCCATACCCAATTTGTAGGCCTAATGCAGTGTAGTTTCCAACAACTACTAAACGAGAGCATGAAGATCGAAGCAATGGAGAGGAAACCTGGAGAACACCTTGGAGTGTAACACACCATCTCTCTACACCCCATACCCAATTTGTAGGCCTAATGCAGTGTAGTTTTCTACAACTACTAAACAAGAGTCGGAAGACCGAAGCAATGTGGACGAAACCTGGGGCACACCTTGGGGAGGCAGACACCGTTAGTAGGCCCTACCAAAGTTGTACCCCCAATGCAGTTTTAAAATTCCTAGAGGCTGAAAACAAGACTATTGACGCTCAGCTTTTTTCAAAGGAACACAGCTGAATTGAGTGGCGCAGACAGACACAGGTAGTAGGACTTAAACCAAAAATGTGGCTCACTGCAGCTTAAAAAAGTTACAGGGGTACACAGGCAGCATTGCTCTGGGCAGTGGAGGACAATTTCAATAGTGGTCCGCAGACAGACTTTGTACACCTACTATTAAAAAAAAGATGCTCTATGCAATTAAAAATAGGTTCCAGGGGTCCACGGGCAGCAGTGGTCTGGTCAGTGGACGAGTATTGGAAGGAGGGACCGCAGACAGGCGTAGTAGGCCTAACATAACAAAATTAGGCTGTAGACACTGTAAAATTGGTTCCAGGGGTACACGGGCAGCAGTGGTGTGGTCAGCGGAGGAAAATTTGAATTAGGGACTGCAGACAGACTTTGTAGGCTGTCCCCTGTGGACCATGCATCCAACACATTAACCCAGTGCGCCGTAATGGACACGTAACTTTTTGTGGACATGCCTACTGGTCCATGCGTCTCTTGTCAGGTGCACCTTTCTACTGTTTGATTGCCTGAGTGCTATGACAATGCAGACTTTTTCATGCCGCTGGAGGGCTGGGATGGCTTTTCTCGCAAAAGAAATGTCGACTGGGTAGCTTGAACTGTGGTACAGCGTAGTTCATCTGGGCTTTCTAAATATAAAACAAAGAAAAAAAGGAGGCTCCATGCACTTTCAGCTGGGTTCCAGGGGTACACGGCCAGCATTGGTCTGGTCAGTGGAGAACTATTGGAAGGAAGGACCGCAGACAGGCTTCGAAGGCCTAACATAAAAAAATTGGGCTGGCTGTAAGCAATTTTAAATTGGTTCCAGGGGTACACGGGCAGCAGTGGTGTGGTCAGTGGAGGCCTAGTGGAAGGAGTGACCGCAGACAGGCATCGAAGGCCTAACATAATAACAGATGGCTGTAGGCAATTTTAAATTGGTTCCAGGGGAACACGGGCAGCAGTGGCCTGGTCAGTGTAGTAGTAGTAGAAAGAACGGACCGCAGACAGGCTTCGAAGGCCTAACATAAAAAAATTGGGCTGGCTGTAGGCAATTTTAAATTGGTTCCAGGGGTACACGGGCAGCAGTGGTGTGGTCAGTGGAGGCCTAGTGGAAGGAGTGACCGCAGACAGGCATCGAAGGCCTAACATAATAACAGATGGCTGTAGGCAATTTTAAATTGGTTCCAGGGGAACACGGGCAGCAGTGGCCTGGTCAGTGTAGTAGTAGTAGAAAGAACGGACCGCAGACAGGCTTCGAAGGCCTAACATAAAAAAATTGGGCTGGCTGTAGGCAATTTTAAATTGGTTCCAGGGGTACACGGGCAGCAGTGGTGTGCTCAGTGGAGGCCTAGTGGAAGGAGTGACCGCAGACAGGCATCGAAGGCCTAACATAATAACAGATGGCTGTAGGCAATTTTAAATTGGTTCCAGGGGAACACGGGCAGCAGTGGCCTGGTCAGTGTAGTAGTAGTAGAAAGAACGGACCGCAGACAGGCTTCGAAGGCCTAACATGAAAAAATTGGGCTGGCTGTAGGCAATTTTAAATTGGTTCCAGGGGTACACGGGCAGCAGTGGTGTGGTCAGTGGAGGCCTAGTGGAAGGAGTGACCGCAGACAGGCATCGAAGGCCTAACATAATAATAGATGGCTGTAGGCAATTTTAAATTGGTTCCAGGGGAACACGGGCAGCAGTGGCCTGGTCAGTGTAGTAGTAGTAGTAGAAAGAACGGACCGCAGACAGGCTTCGAAGGCCTAACATAAAAAAATTGGGCTGGCTGTAGGCAATTTTAAATTGGTTCCAGGGGTACACGGGCAGCAGTGGTGTGGTCAGTGGAGGCCTAGTGGAAGGAGTGATCGCAGACAGGCATCGAAGGCCTTACATAATAACAGATGGCTGTAGGCAATTTTAAATTGGTTCCAGGGGAACACGGGCAGCAGTGGCCTGGTCAGTGTAGTAGTAGTTGAAAGAACGGACCGCAGACAGGCTTCGAAGGCCTAACATAAAAAAATTGCGCTGGCTGTAGGCAATTTTAAATTGGTTCCAGGGGTACACGGGCAGCAGTGGTGTGGTCAGTGGAGGCCTAGTGGAATGAGTGACCGCAGACAGGCATCGAAGGCCTAACATAATAACAGATGGCTGTAGGCAATTTTAAATTGGTTCCAGGGGAACACGGGCAGCAGTGGCCTGGTCAGTGTAGTAGTAGTAGAAAGAACGGACCGCAGACAGGCTTCGAAGGCCTAACATAAAAAAATTGGGCTGGCTGTAGGCAATTTTAAATTGGTTCCAGGGGTACACGGGCAGCAGTGGTGTGCTCAGTGGAGGCCTAGTGGAAGGAGTGACCGCTGACAGGCATCGAAGGCCTAACATAATAACAGATGGCTGTAGGCAATTTTAAATTGGTTCCAGGGGAACACGGGCAGCAGTGGCCTGGTCAGTGTAGTAGTAGTAGAAAGAACGGACCGCAGACAGGCTTCGAAGGCCTAACATAAAAAAATTGGGCTGGCTGTAGGCAATGTTAAATTGGTTCCAGGGGTACACGGGCAGCAGTCGTGTGGTCAGTGGAGGCCTAGTGGAAGGAGTGACCGCAGACAGGCATCGAAGGCCTAACATAATAACAGATGGCTGTAGGCAATTTTAAACTGGTTCCAGTGGAACACGGGCAGCAGTGGTCTGGTCAGTGTAGTAGTAGTTGAAAGAACGGACCGCAGACAGGCTTCGAAGGCCTAACATAAAAAAATTGGGCTGGCTGTAGGCAATGTTAAATTGGTTCCAGGGGTACACGGGCAGCAGTGGTGTGGTCAGTGGAGGCCTAGTGGAAGGAGTGACCGCAGACAGGCATCGAAGGCCTAACATAATATCAGATGGCTGTAGGCAATTTTAAATTGGTTCCAGGGGTACACGGGCAGCAGTGGTGTGGTCAGTGGAGGATGATTGTAATGAGTGTCTGCCAGTTAGTAGTCCAAAACAATACATAAAGGAGTGACCGCAGACAGGCATCGAAGGCCTAACATAATAACAGATGGCTGTAGGCAATTTTAAATTGGTTCCAGGGGTACACGGGCAGCAGTGGTGTGGTCAGTGGAGGATGATTGTAATGAGTGTCTGCCAGTTAGTAGTCCAAAACAATACATAAAGGAGTGACCGCAGACAGGCATCGAAGGCCTAACATAATAACAGATGGCTGTAGGCAATTTTAAAATGGTTCCAGGGGAATACGGGCAGCAGTGGCCTGGTCAGTGTAGTAGTAGTTGAAAGAACGGACCGCAGACATTCTTCGAAGGCCTAACATAAAAAAATTGGGCTGGCTGTAGGCAATGTTAAATTGGTTCCAGGGGTACACGGGCAGCAGTGGTGTGGTCAGTGGAGGCCTAGTGGAAGGAGTGACCGCAAACAGGCATCAAAGGCCAAACATAATAACATATGGCTGTAGGCAATTTTAAATTGGTTCCAGGTGAACACGGCCAGCAGTGGCCTGGTCAGCGGAGGATGATTGTAATGAGTGTCTGCCAGTTAGTAGTCCAAAACAATACATAAAGGTGAATGTCTCACATTAAAATCCAGCGAAAACACTAAAGGGTGCAATCTTTAGGTACAGGGGTGGGATCCTCTGCGTTGTTTCTGACCTACTAATTTGGCGCAAAGTTTTTACTTTGGTAAATAGAGGACACTGCCCCTGACTATGTTAAGTACCATTATACATGTCAACACAATGGTATTGTCAGTGGCAGGAATGGAAGGATGTCAGCGCATAGTCTAAACATTGGTGGAAGTGTGAGAGATAATTGTGGAAGTGGCAGAGCAATGTTTGACCTGGGGGTGGGTGAACTCTCTTGTGGACGGCGGTAGAGGCCCAGGGCCCCTCATGTTACAACAGTGTGTCTGACGTTGGGTGCGCACCACCACCACCAGAGACAGTTTAGTGTACTATGAGGGACCCAGTGGCAGTGTTGTCGACCAAAAGCGGGCACACTCACCTCTTCAGACAAACAGCACTCTCACGGGTGCTTGCGCCAAGTCGCGATACCACGGCCCCGTGTGGGGAGTTTGGCCATTTAGGGAGGTCGTATTCTGGACAATCAGCTGCTGCAAATTAAGACATTTGAAAAGTCATTCACAGTAGTCCACAGGCAAGAGCTTTTCATAGGAAAGCTAGGTGTCGCCCGGGCAAGGTGGGGCAAAAGAATTCGAAATCCAGTTGTGGTTCATTTTAATGAATGTTAGACCATCAACATTTTGTGTAGCCAGACGAGTCCTTTTTTCGGTTAATATTGAACCTGCAGCACTGAATACTCTTTCTGATAGGACACTAGCTGCCGGGCAAGCAAGCTCCTGCAATGCATATTCAGCCAATTCTGGCCAGGTGTCTAATTTTGATGCCCAGTAATCAAATGGGAATGACGGTTGAGGGAGAACATCGATAAGGGATGAAAAATAGTTTGTTACCATACTGGACAAATGTTGTCTTCTGTCACTTTCAATTGATGCAGCAGTACCTGTCCTGTCTGCGGTCATAGCAAAATCACTCCACAACCTGGTCAGAAAACCCCTCTGTCCAACGCCACTTCTGATGTGTGCACCCCTAACACTCCTGGTCTGCTGCCCCCTGGAGCTCGTGTGAGAACGATCACGGGCGCTGTGTGCTGGGAATGCCTGAAGCAAACGGTCAACAAGAGTTGATTGTTTTGTTGCTAATATTAGTTCCAAGTTCTCATGTGGCATAATATTTTGCAATTTGCCTTTATAGCGAGGATCAAGGAGGCAGGCCAACCAGTAATCGTCATCGTTCATCATTTTAGTAATGCGTGTGTCCCTTTTGAGGATACGCAAGGCATAATCCGCCATGTGGGCCAAAGTTCCAGTTGTCAAATCTGCGGTTGTGCTTGGTTGAGGTGCAGTTGCAGGCAAATCTACGTCACTTGTGTCCCTCAAAAAACCAGAACCCGGCCTTGCCACGCCACCAATTTCCAGTGCCCCCGGGAAAGCTTCCTCATTAAAAATATACTCATCCCCATCATCCTCCTCGTCCTCCACCTCCTCTTCGCCCGCTACCTCGTCCTGTACACTGCCCTGACCAGACAATGGCTGACTGTCATCAAGGCTTTCCTCTTCCTCTGGTGCAGACGCCTGATCCTTTATGTGCGTCAAACTTTGCATCAGCAGACGCATTAGGGGGATGCTCATGCTTATTATGGCGTTGTCTGCACTAACCAGCCGTGTGCATTCCTCAAAACACTGAAGGACTTGACACATGTCTTGTATCTTCGACCACTGCACACCCGACAACTCCATGTCTGCCATCCTACTGGCTGCCCGTGTATGTGTATCCTCCCACAAAAACATAACAGCCCGCCTCTGTTCGCACAGTCTCTGAAGCATGTGCAGTGTTCAGTTACACCTTGTTGCAACGTCTATGATTAGGCGATGCTGGGGAAGGTTCAAAGACCGCTGATAGGTCTGCATACGGCTGGAGTGTACAGGCGAACAGCGGATATGTGAGCAAAGTCCACGCACTTTGAAGAGCAGGTCGGAGAAACCAGGATAAGTTTTCAATAAGCACTGCACCACCAGGTTTAAGGTGTGAGCCAGGCAAGGAATGTGTTTCAGTTGGGAAAGGGAGATGGCAGCCATGAAATTCCTTCCATTATCACTCACTACCTTGCCTGCCTCAAGATCTACTGTGCCCAGCCACGACTGCGTTTCTTCCTGCAAGAACTCGGACAGAACTTCCGCGGTGTGTCTGTTGTCCCCCAAACACTTCATAACCAATACAGCCTGCTGACGCTTGCCAGTAGCTGCCCCATAATGGGACAACTGGTGTGCAACAGTGACAGCTGACGATGGAGTGGTTTGGCGACTGCGGTCTGTGGAAGAGCTCTCGCTTCTGCAGGAGATCGAGGAGGAGGAGGAGGGGGTGCGAACGCCTACAGCCAACTGTTTCCTAGACCGTGGGCTAGGCACAACTATCCCGAAATTGCTGTCCCCTGTGGACCCTGCATCAACCACATTCACCCAGTGTGCCGTGATGGACACGTAACGTCCCTGGCCATGCCTACTGGTCCATGCATCTGTAGTCAGGTGCACCTTTGTACTCACAGATTGCCTGAGTGCATGGACGATGCGCTGTTTAACATGCTGGTGCAGGGCTGGGATGGCTTTTCTGGAAAAAAAGTGTCGACTGGGTAGCTCGTAGCGTGGTTCAGCGTACTCCATCAGGGCTTTGAAAGCTTCGCTTTCAACTAACCGGTAGGGCATCATCTCTAACGAGATTAGTCTAGCTATGTGGGCGTTCAAACCCTGTGTACGCGGATGCGAGGATAAGTACTTCCTTTTTCTAACCAGAGTCTCATGTAGGGTGAGCTGGACTGGAGAGCTGGAGATCATGGAACTAGCGGGTGTGCTGGTGGCCATGGCAGACTGAGAGACGGTTGGAAACGGTATTGTTTCCACCGGTGCCCTAGATGCAGTATTTCCTCCTACAAAACTGGTGATTCCCTGACCCTGACTGCTTTGGGCTGGCAAAGAAACCTGCACAGATACTGCCGGTGGTGCGGAAAATGGTGGCCTTACAGTGACGGAAGGGATGTTGCGTTGCTGACTAGCTTCATTGGCCGAGGGTGCTACAACCTTAAGGGATGTTTGGTAGTTAGTCCAGGCTTGCAAATGCATGGTGGTTAAATGTCTATGCATGCAACTTGTATTGAGACTTTTCAGATTCTGACCTCTGCTTAAGCTAGTTGAACATTTTTGACAGATGACTTTGCGCTGATCAATTGGATGTTGTTTAAAAAAATGCCAGACTGCACTCTTCCTAGCATCGGATCCCTTTTCAGGAATTGCAGACTGAGCTTTAACTGGATGGACACGCTGTCCTCCAACAGTTTTTTGCTTTGCCACGCGTTTTGGGCCAGATACAGGCCCGGCAGATGGAACCTGTTGCGATGTTGATGCCTGCTGCGGCCCCTCCTCCTCCGCTTCAGAACTACTGCCGCCTGCACCCTGTTCCCCCAATGGCTGCCAATCGGGGTCAACAACAGGGTCATCTATTACCTCCTTTTCTACCTCGTGTGCAACTTCGTCTGTGTCACCGTGTCGGTCAGTGGTATAGCGTTCGTGATGGGGCAACATAGTCTCATCAGGGTCTGATTGTGGATCAGTACCCTGAGAGGGCAATGTTGTGGTCTGAGTCAAAGGACCAGCATAGTAGTCTGGCTGTGGCTGTGCATCAGTGCACTCCATGTCAGAATCTACTTGTAATGGGCATAGCCTGTTAACTGTTTCACTTTCTAAGCCAGGGACGGTATGTGTAAAGAGCTCCATGGAGTAACCCGTTGTGTTGCCTGCTGCATCCTTCTCTCTTGTTGTTGTTTTTGCTGAAGAGGACAAGGAAGCGACTTGTCCCTGACCGTGAACATCCACAAACGACGCGCTGCTTTTACATTTACCAGTTTCAGAAGAGGAGGCAAAAGAGCTAGAGGCTGAGTCTGCAAGGTAAGCCAAAACTTTCTGTTGCTGCTCCGGCTTTAAAAGCGGTTTTCCTACTCCCAGAAAAGAGAGCGTTCGAGGCCTTGTGTAGCCAGACGACGAACCTGGCTCCACAGCTCCAGACTTAGGTGGAATATTTTTTTTCCCACGACCACCTGATGCTCCACTACCACTACTATCATTACCAGCTGACAATGAACGCCCACTGCCACGACCTCTTGCACCAGACTTCCTCATTGTTTTATAAACTTAACCAAAGTAACTTTATTTGTTGCTGTCAAACAACTTACACGGTGAGCTATAACTTCTGTTTGATTTCAATATCCCTTTACAGGTTGGTGATACCACAAGGAAAATCAGGCACAATGTTACACACTCTGTTTTCTGTGGCACCAAATCACAGAGATGCCACACACGCAGGACTGTCACTCAAGCACAAATGTCAATATAAATCTCCCAATTTTTTTTTTTTTTTCAGGGAGACTTTATAAACAAAATAAAATAAAATGATTTTTTCAGGAATATTTAGAAACCAAATAAAATAAAATGATTTTTTCAATGACAATTTAGAAACCAAATAAAAAAAAATAAAAAGGCTTTCTATGCCCCACTGAGTGACAGATGGCACACACAGGAGTCAGGAGTGGCCCACAAGCCCAGAGGGCAATATTTTTCTCCCACTGATTGATGTAGTGATTTTTTCAGGTAGATTTTAGAACCCAAATCAAGCAAAAAAATTAATAGGCTTTCTATAGCCCACAATTTGAGAGAGAGAGATGGCACACCCAGGAGTCAAGACTGGCACACAAGCAGAAAGGGCAATATTAATCTCCCACCTATTTTTTTTTTTCAGGGAGACTTTATAAACAAAATAAAATAAAATGATTTTTTCTGGAATAATTTAGAAACCAAATAAAATAAAATGATTTTTTCAATGACAATTTAGAAACCAAATAAAAAAAAAAAAAAAAAGGCTTTCTATGGCCCACTGACTGAGAGAAGGCACACACAGGAGTCAGGAGTGGCACACAAGCCCTGAGGCCAATATTTTTCTCCCACTGATTGATGTAGTGATTTTTTCAGGTAGATTTTAGAACCCAAATCAAGCAAAAAAATTAATAGGCTTTCTATGGCCCACAATTTGAGAGAGAGAGAGAGATGGCACACCCAGGAGTCAAGACTGGCACACAAGCAGAAAGGGCAATATTAATCTCCCACCTATTTTTTTTTTTTATCAGGGAGACTTTATAAACAAAATAAAATAAAATGATTTTTTCAGGAATAATTTAGAAACCAAATAAAATAAAATGATTTTTTCAATGACAATTTAGAAAAAAAAAAAAAAGGCTTTCTATGCCCCACTGAGTGACAGATGGCACACACAGGAGTCAGGAGTGGCCCACAAGCCCAGAGGCCAATATTTTTCTCCCACTGATTGATGTAGTGATTTTTTCAGGTAGATTTTAGAACCCAAATCAAGCAAAAAAATTAATAGGCTTTCTATGGCCCACAATTTGAGAGAGAGAGAGATGGCACACCCAGGAGTCAAGACTGGCACACAAGCAGAAAGGGCAATATTAATCTCCCACCTATTTTTTTTTTTTCAGGGAGACATTATAAACAAAATAAAATAAAATGATTTTTTCAGGAATAATTTAGAAACCAAATAAAATAAAATGATTTTTTCAATGACAATTTAGAAACCAAATAAAAAAAAAAAAAACGGCTTTCTATGGCCCACTGACTGAGAGATGGCACACACAGGAGTCAGGAGTGGCACACAAGCCCTGAGGCCAATATTTTTCTCCCACTGATTGATGTAGTGATTTTTTCAGGTAGATTTTAGAACCCAAATCAAGCAAAAAAATTAATAGGCTTTCTATGGCCCACAATTTGAGAGAGAGAGAGAGATGGCACACCCAGGAGTCAAGACTGGCACACAAGCAGAAAGGGCAATATTAATCTCCCACCTATTTTTTTTTTTTCAGGGAGACTTTATAAACAAAATAAAATAAAATGATTTTTTCAGGAATAATTTAGAAACCAAATAAAATAAATTGATTTTTTCAATGACAATTTAGAAACCAAATAAAAAAAAAAAAAGGCTTTCTATGCCCCACTGAGTGACAGATGGCACACAGGAGTCAGAAGTGGCCCACAAGCCCAGAGGCAAATATTTTTCTCCCACTGATTGATGTAGTGATTTTTTCAGGTAGATTTTAGAACCCAAATCAAGCAAAAAAATTAATAGGCTTTCTATGGCCCACAATTTGAGAGAGAGAGAGAGATGGCACACCCAGGAGTCAAGACTGGCACACAAGCAGAAAGGGCAATATTAATCTCCCACCTATTTTTTTTTTTCAGGGAGACTTTATAAACTAAATAAAATAAAATGATTTTTTCAGGAATAATTTAGAAACCAAATAAAATGATTTTTTTCAATGACAATTTAGAAACCAAATAAAAAAAAAAAAACGGCTTTCTATGGCCCACTGACTGAGAGATGGCACACACAGGAGTCAGGAGTGGCACACAAGCCCTGAGGCCAATATTTTTCTCCCACTGATTGATGTAGTGATTTTTTCAGGTAGATTTTATAACCCAAGTCAAGCAAAAAAATAAATAGGCTTTCTATGGCCCACTGACTGAGAGATGGCACACACAGGAGTCAGGAGTGGCACACAAGCCCTGAGGCCAATATTTTTCTCCCACTGATTGATGTAGTGATTTTTTCAGGTAGATTTTAGAACCCAAATCAAGCAAAAAAATAAATAGGCTTTCTATGGCCCACTGACTGAGAGATGGCACACACAGGAGTCAGGAGTGGCACACAAGCCCTGAGGCCAATATTTTTCTCCCACTGATTGATGTAGTGATTTTTTCAGGTAGATTTTAGAACCCAAATCAAGCAAAAAAATAAATAGGCTTTCTATGGCCCACTGACTGAGAGATGGCACACACAGGAGTCAGGAGTGGCACACAAGCCCTGAGGCCAATATTTTTCTCCCACTGATTGATGTAGTGATTTTTTCAGGTAGATTTTAGAACCCAAATCAAGCAAAAAAATTAATAGGCTTTCTATGGCCCACAATTTCAGAGAGAGAGAGAGAGAGAGATGGCACACCCAGGAGTCAAGACTGGCACACAAGCAGAAAGGGCAATATTAATCTCCCACCTATTTTTTTTTTTTCAGGGAGACTTTATAAACAAAATAAAATAAAATGATTTTTTCAGGAATAATTTAGAAACCAAATAAAATAAAATGATTTTTTCAATGACAATTTAGAAAACAAACAAAAAAAAAAAAAGGCAATCTATGCCCCACTGAGTGAGCACACACAGGAGTCAGGAGTGGCCCACAAGCCCAGAGGCCAATATTTTTCTCCCACTGATTGATGTAGTGATTTTTTCAGGTAGATTTTATAACCCAAATCAAGCAAAAAAATAAATAGGCTTTCTATGGCCCACTGACTGAGAGATGGCACACACAGGAGTCAGGAGTGGCACACAAGCCCTGAGGCCAATATTTTTCTCCCACTGATTGATGTAGTGATTTTTTCAGGTAGATTTTAGAACCCAAATCAAGCAAAAAAATTAATAGGCTTTCTATGGCCCACTGACTGAGAGATGGCACACACAGGAGTCAGGAGTGGCACACAAGCCCTGAGGCCAATATTTTTCTCCCACTGATTGATGTAGTGATTTTTTCAGGTAGATTTTAGAACCCAAATCAAGCAAAAAAATAAATAGGCTTTCTATGGCCCACTGACTGAGAGATGGCACACACAGGGATGGCACTCTAGCAGAAATGCCAATCTTAATCTCCCACAAAAAAAAAAAAAAAAAAAAACAGGGACTGTCCTACAATTACTATCTCCCTGCAGTAATCTCAGCCAGGTATGGCAGGCAGCAATAAGGAGTGGACTGATGCACAAATTAAATAAAAAGTGTGGACAAACAAAAAAGATAGCTGTGCAGAAAGGAAGGAACAAGAGGATTTGTGCTTTGAAAAAAGCAGTTGGTTTGCACAGCGGCGTACATACAGCAATGCAGCTATCAGGGAGCCTTCTAGGGCAGCCCAATGAGCTACAGCGCTGAGGAAAAAAAAAAAATGTAGCTTCCACTGTCCCTGCACACCGAAGGTGGTGTTGGGCAGTGGAAATCGCTACAGCACAAGCGGTTTGGTGGTTAATGGACCCTGCCTAACGCTATCCCTGCTTCTGACGAAGTGGCAGCAACCTCTCCCTAAGCTCAGATCAGCAGCAGTAAGATGGCGGTCGGCGGGAACGCCTCTTTATAGCCCCTGTGACGCCGCAGACAGCAAGCCAATCACTGCAATGCCCTTCTCTAAGATGGTGGGGACCAGGACCTATGTCATCACGCTGCCCACACTCTGCGTTCACCTTCATTGGCTGAGAAATGGTGCTTTTCGCGTCATTGAAACGCGACTTTGGCGCGAAAGTCGCGTACCGCATGGCCGACAACGCACAGGGGTCGGATCGGGTTTCATGAAACTCGACTTCGCCAAAAGTCGGCGACTTTTGAAAATGTTCGACCCGTTTCGCTCAACCCTATCCTTGGCCATTCAGATCGATCGGCGCATGCGCTAGCGCAAAGCTGTGCACCATCTGGCGGTATTCTCTGAGCATAGGCCTGAGCCTATGCAGTGTGATAGGACTTTGACTAGAGCTGAACGGCAAGAACACAGACGTCAGAATGAGCTGTGTTTTTACTGTGGTGATTCCACTCATGCTATCTCCGATTGTCCTAAGCGCACTAAGCGGTTCGCTAGGTCTGCCACCATTGGTACGGTACAGTCTAAATTTCTTTTGTCCGTTACTCTGATTTGCTCTCTGTCGTCCTATTCTGTAATGGCATTTGTGGATTCAGGCGCTGCCCTGAATTTGATGGACTTGGAGTTTGCCAGGCGCTGTGGTTTTTTCTTGGAGCCCTTGCAGTATCCTATTACATTGAGAGGAATTGATGCTACGCCTTTGGCCAAGAATAAGCCTCAGTACTGGACTCAATTTACCATGTGCATGGCTCCTGCACATCAGGAGGATATTCGCTTTTTGGTGTTGCATAATCTGCATGATGTGGTCGTTTTGGGGTTGCCATGGCTACAGGTCCATAATCCAGTGTTGGATTGGAAATCTATGTCTGTGTCCAGCTGGAGTTGTCAGGGGGTACATGGTGATGTTCCATTGCTGTCAATTTCACCTTCCACTCCTTCTGAAGTCCCTGAGTTTTTATCAGATTACCGGGATGTATTTGAAGAGCCCAAATCTGGTGCCCTACCTCCTCATAGGGATTGCGACTGTGCTATTAATTTGATTCCGGGTAGTAAGTTTCCTAAGGGCCATCTGTTTAATTTATCTGTGCCAGAGCACGCCGCTATGCGGAGTTATATAAAGGAATCCTTGGAGAAGGGTCATATTCGTCCGTCGTCGTCACCATTGGGAGCAGGGTTCCTATTTGTGGCCAAGAAGGATGGTTCTTTGAGACCTTGTATTGATTACCGCCTTCTTAATAAGATCACAGTCAAATTTTAGTATCTTTTGCCGCTGCTGTCTGATTTATTTGCTCGGATTAAGGGGGCTAGTTGGTTCACCAAGATAGATCTTCGAGGGGCGTATAATCTTGTGCGAATTAAACAGGGTGATGAATGGAAAACAGCATTTAATACGCCCGAGGGCCATTTTGAGTACCTGGTTATGCCATTCGGGCTTTCTAATGCTCCATCTGTGTTTCAGTCCTTTATGCATGACATCTTCCGAGAGTACCTGGATAGATTTATGATTGTATATTTGGATGACATTTTGGTCTTTTCGGATGATTGGGAGTCTCATGTGAAGCAGGTCAGAATGGTGTTCCAGGTCCTTCGTGCGAATTCCTTGTTTGTGAAGTGGTCAAAGTGTCTCTTTGGAGTTCAGAAGGTTTCATTTTTGGGTTTCATTTTTTTACCTTCTACTATCGAGATGGACCCTGTTAAAGTTCAGGCCATTTACGATTGGACTCAGCCGACATCTGTGAAGAGCTTGCAGAAGTTCCTGGGCTTTGCTAATTTTTATCGTCGCTTCATTGCTAACTTTTCCAGTATTGCTAAACCGTTGACTGATTTGACCAAGAAAGGTGCTGATGTGGTCAATTGGTCCTCTGCGGCTGTAGCGGCTTTTCAGGAGTTGAAGCGTCGTTTTGCTTCTGCCCCTGTTTTGTGCCAGCCAGATGTTTCGCTCCCTTTTCAGGTGGAGGCTGATGCTTCTGAAATTGGAGCAGGGGCTGTTTTGTCGCAAAGAAGTTCTGATGGCTCGGTGATGAAACCCTGTGCCTTCTTTTCTAGAAAACTCTCGCCTGCTGAGCGCAATTATGATGTGGGCAATCGGGAGTTGTTGGCCATGAAGTGGGCATTCGAGGAGTGGCGACTTTGGCTTGAAGGAGCTAAACATCGCGTTGTGGTCTTGACGGATCACAAGAATTTGACTTATCTCGAGTCTGCCAAACGGTTGAATCCTAGACAGGCTCGATGGTCGCTCTTTTTCTCCTGTTTTGATTTTGTGGTTTCATACCTTCCGGGATCTAAGAATGTGAAGGCTGATTCCCTGTCAAGGAGTTTTGTGCCTGACTCTCCGGGTGTTCCTGAGCTGGCGGGTATTCTTAAAGAAGGAGTAATTTTGTCTGCCATTTCCCCTGATTTGCGGCGTGTGCTGCAAAAGTTTCATGCTGATAGACCTGACCGTTGTCCTACGGAGAAACTGTTTGTCCCTGATAGATGGACTGGTAGAGTTATCTCGGAGATTCATTGTTCAGTATTGGCTGGTCATCCTGGAATCTTTGGTACCAGAGATTTGGTGGCTAGATCTTTTTGGTGGCCTTCTTTGTCACGGGATGTGCGTTCTTTTGTGCAGTCCTGTGGGATTTGTGCTCGGGCTAAGCCCTGCTGTTCTCGTGCCAGTGGGTTGCTTTTGCCCTTGCCGATACTGAAGAGGCCCTGGACGTATATTTCCATGGATTTTATTTCTGATCTCCCTGTTTCTCAAAAGATGTCGGTCATTTGGGTGGTTTGTGATCGCTTCTCTAAGATGGTCCATTTGGTACCCTTATCTAAACTGCCTTCCTCCTCTGATTTGGTGCCATTGTTTTTCCAGCATGTGGTTCGTTTGTATGGCATTCCGGAGAACATCGTCTCGGACAGAGGTTCCCAGTTTGTTTTGAGGTTTTGGCGGTCCTTTTGCGCTAAGATGGGCATTGATTTGTCTTTTTCTTCGGCTTTCCATCCTCAGACTAATGGCCAAACCGAACAAACTAATCAGACTTTGGAGACATATCTGAGATGCTTTGTTTCTGCTGATCAGGATGGTTGGGTGTCCTTCTTGCCTTTGGCTGAGTTCGCCCTTAATAATCGGGCCAGTTCGGCTACTTTAGTTTCTCCTTTTTTCTGCAATTCTGGTTTCCATCCTCGTTTCTCTTCAGGGCAGGTTGAGCCTTCGGACTGTCCTGGTGTGGATGCGGTGGTGGACAGGTTGCAGCAGATTTGGACTCATGTGGTGGACAATTTGACATTGTCCCAGGAGAAGGCTCAACGTTTCGCTAACCGCCGGCGTTGTGTTGGTCCCCGACTTCGTGTTGGGGATTTGGTTTGGTTGTCATCTCGTCACGTTCCTATGAAGGTTTCCTCTCCTAAGTTTAAGCCTCGTTTCATTGGACCATATAAGATTTCTGAGGTTCTTAATCCTGTGTCATTTCGTTTGGACCTTCCAGCTTCTTTTGCCATCCATAATGTGTTCCATAGGTTGTTGGTGCGGAGATACGTGGCGCCTATGTTTCCCTCCGTTGATCCTCCTGCCCCGGTGTTGGTCGAGGGGGAGTTGGAGCATGTGGTGGAGAAAATTTTGGATTCTCGTGTTTCGAGATGGAAACTCCAGTACCTGCTCAAGTGGAAGGGTTATGGTCAAGAAGATAATTCCTGGGTTTTTGCCTCTGATGTTCATGCTGCCGATCTTGTTCATGCCTTTCATTTGGCTCATCCTGATCGGCCTGGGGGCTCTGGTGAGGGTTCGGTGACCCCTCCTCAAGGGGGGGGTACTGTTGTGAATTCTGTTGTCGAACTCCCTCCTGTGGTCGTGAATGGTACTTCGGCGAGTTCTGTCTATGGGCTCCCTCTGGTGGCTATGAGTGAAGCTGTTGCTTCTGAGGTTCCTTACACAGGTGACGTGGTTTATCCTTTGGTTGGCTTCTCTATTTAACTCCACTCAGATCGTTACTCCATGCCAACTGTCAATGTTTTAGCATTGGTTCAGTTCGCTCCTGGATCTGCCTGGTGACCTGTCTTCTCCTGCAGAAGCTAAGTTCCTTATTGTTATTTTTGCTCATTGTTTCTTTGTCCAGCTGGTTATCCTGATTTTGTCTTACTAGCTGGAAGCTCTGGGATGCAGAGTGGCACCCCGCACCGTGAGTCGGTGCGGAGGACCCTTTTGCACACTCTGCGTGGTCTTTTGTAGGTTTTTGTGCTGACCGCAAAGATTCCTTTCCTATCCTCTGTCTATTTAGTAAGTCTGGCCTCCCTTTGCTGAAACCTATTTCATTTCTGCGTTTGTGACTTTCATCTTTACTCACAGTCATTATATGTGGGGGGCTGCCTATTCCTTTGGGGAATTTCTCTGAGGCAAGGTAGGCTTTATTTTCTATCTCAAGGGCTAGCTAGCTCTGAGGCTGTGACGAGGCACCTAGGGAGCGTCAGGAGCGCTCCACGGCTATTTTTAGTGTGTGCGATAGGATTAGGGCTTGCGGTCAGCAGAGCTCCCACATCCCAGAGCTCGTCCTGTATGAGTTTAACTATCAGGTCGGGTGCTCCTAACTACCAGGTCATAACAGCCATCTATGGAATGGATTTTACTGAAAAAATGTTAAAAACCATTCTTTCCAGGACAATGACTTATATATAAGGCAAAATAAATAACAGAAAAAAATTCCCCTTTGGCTATGTTCACACGTAGTATTTTTGCATGTTTGCATTGCTTTCAATGGTGAAAAAAAAATTCACCAGGAAATGTTAATTTTCACATTTTACTACCTTATCTGGCATTGTGATATGTGAGACATGATCAGACACATACTGCTTAATTTATGAAGGAGAGACTCTGAAAGTCACAATTTTTTTTCAGGGCCATCAGGCGGCCATCACTATTTGTAGAAGGCCGTCAGGCAGCCATTATTATTGTTAAAGGAAAAGCAGTTGGCCCTTACTATTGTTAGAGGGCCATCAGGCAGCCCTTAGTCTAATTGTAGAGGTCCAGCAGCCGGCCCTCACAATTTATAGAGGGCCTGCAGGCATCTTGTGGACAGAAGAGACCAAAATAGACCTATCTTTTTGTTAAAGCACATCATTCTACGTTTTACAGTAAAAATGGAATGAGGCCTACAAATAAAAGAACACAGTAGTTATTGTCAAATATGGTGGAGGCTCAAAGATATTTTGGGGTTGTTTTGCTGTCTATGGCACTGGTTGCATTGACTGTGTGCAAGGGATCATGACATGCATAGATTCCCAAAGGATTTTGGGTCACATTGCAGCATCAGTTGTCAGGTGAATGCACCTGTTGGTTATAATAATACCCCCGTGACACTAAAAACCTGCTCTGACTAAATGCTAGCAGCAGGGCAGGCCAGAACCTCCAAGGCATAGAGAGACAGTTCATGCCACTTGTCTAGCTTGGATACCCAATAGTTCTAAGGCACAGAGGAATCATGGAGGACACTGGTACGTTTGGCAAGTAACTCCTTCAGCATCTTCCAAAACTTTTCCCTCCTTCTCAGACTATCTCACACATCATGGCTTTGGAGTTGGAAAAGTTTGAGGAAACTGTCCCAGACCTTTGATAGTGTTCTTCTGCCTCTGCTGCATCTGGTGTGTGTCTCCCTTATCTCTACTCCTTGGTTGTCCAAAGAACTGTGACCTCTGCTACCAACATTGTCCGATGGGAATTTTTAAAATAATTCTTCAACTAGGGCCTTCTGGTACTGCAACATTTTATTAGATATCTCTACCACGGCATGGAGAGATGGAAAGTTTTCCTCTTAGAGTGGGTCTAGAAGTTAATCAACCAGTATTAAGTATTGGCCAAGATGCAAAAAGACAGTGGAACATAAACTCACCCACGTGTGCCAGACTGCCAACAACCAAGACTTCCCTGTCCCCACCAAGAAGAGGACTGTCCATCTTCTCCTTCTCGTCATTCTCCTTATCCTTAGTCTCCTCCTTGTCATCAGGCTATCCATGCTGAACATCCAGGATGATAGTGTATATAGCAATGTTGCATAGGCCCCAAAAAATGTAATTCTGGAGTTTAATTTTTTTTTGTTACGCTGTTTAGATGATCTGATTAATTTACTTTATATTTTGATATATAGGACATTTCTGAATGCAGCAATACCAAATATGTGTTTTTAAATGAATTGTTATTTTTTAAATGGAGCAAAAAAAATGTGTTATGAACTTTTGTGTTTTTTTTTCATATTTTTAAAAACATTTTTTCACACTTTTTATAGCATTTAATAGTCCCCTTAGGAGACTTGAAGCTGTAGTCATTTGCTTCAGCACTGCTATGTATTGCTAAAATCACAATCTTCTATGAATGCCAGCCATGAGCCGGTGTTCACAGGAGTATCTTATTGACAGGCAACGGGGTCTTCTGCATACCCCATGTGTCATGACAACCCATCGGCATCCCCAGAGATGGACAGCGAGATTTAAGTGGTCAACAGCCGGGGGTGAAGCTATGATCCTCCCACAGTTGTAAAAGGCACATGACAACTGATTAAATCAGCTGTCATGTGCGAGGTAATATGTTGGCTCAGCACCGGAGCCAGCAACAAAGTCAAGGACACAATATATGATGTGAATATATGTTATATGTTGTGAAGCGGTTAATTATTTAAATTTATATTTATTATTTGAGCACCAATAACTTTATTAATTAGTTTATGGAGTCTGAATCACCCTAATTTATCCAATTTGTTAAATATTTAACCCCTTACCAGCATCGGACGTACTATACCGTCCGATGCCGGCTCCCCTGCTTTGATGCAGGGCTCCGCGGTGAGCCCGCACCAAAGCCGGGACATGTCAGCTGTTTTGAACAGCTGACATGTGCCCGTAATAGGTGCGGGCAGAATCGCGATCTGCCCGCACCTATTAACTAGTTAAATGCCGCTGTCAAACGCAGACAGCGGCATTTAACTACCGCTTCCGGCCGGGCGGCCGGAAATGACGTCATCGCCGACCCCCGTCACATGATCGGGGGTCGGCGATGCGTCTGGATGGTAACCATAGAGGTCCTAGAGACCTCTATGGTTACTGATCGCCCGTCGCTGTGAGCGCCACCCTGTGGTCGGCGCTCACAGCACACGTGCAATTCTGCTACATAGCAGCGATCAGCAGATCGCTGCTATGTAGCAGAGGCGATCGTGCTGTGCCTGCTTCTAGCCTCCCATGGAGGCTATTGAAGCATGGCAAAAGTTAAAAAAAAAAGTTTAAAAAAATGTGAAAAAAATAAAAAAAGCGTAAAAGTTTAAATCACCCCCCTTTCGCCCCAATCAAAATAAATCAATAAAAAAAATATCAAATCTACGCATATTTGGTATCGCCGTGCTCAGAATCCCCCGATCTATCAATTAAAAAAAAGTATTAACCTGATCGCTAAACAGCGTAGCGGGAAAAAAATTTGAAACGCCAGAATTACATTTTTTTGGTCGCCGCGACATTGCATTAATATGCAATAACGGGCGATCAAAAGAAAGTATCTGCACCGAAATGCTATCATTAAAAACGTCATCTCGGCACGCAAAAAATAAGCCCTCAACCGACCCCAGATCATGAAAAATGGAGACGCTACGAGTATCGGAAAATGGCGCAATTTTTTTTTTTTTTTTTTTTAGCAAAGTTTGGAATTTTTTTTCACCACTTAGATAAAAAATAACCTAGTCATGTTTGGTGTCTATGAACTCGTACTGACCTGGAGAATCATAATGGCAGGTCATTTTTAGCATTTAGTGAACCTAGCAAAAAAGCCAAACAAAAAACCAGTGTGTGATTGCACTTTTTTGGCAATTTCACCGCACTTGGAATTTTTTTCCCGTTTTCTAGTACACGAAATGCTAAAACCAATGATGTCGTTCAAAAGTACAACTCGTCCCGCAAAAAATAAGCCCTCACATGGCCAAATTGACAGAAAAATAAAAAAGTTATGGCTCTGGGAAGGAGGGGAGCGAAAAATGAACACGGAAAAACGAAAAATCCCCCGGTCATGAAGGGGTTAATAATGAAAGTATTTATATAATGAATGTAATTCTTACATAATATTATATGGAAAAAAATGCTGGCACGCCCCTATATTATGCATTTTAACTTGTGCTATGTCTTCTTTTCTAAACTGTTTTAATCAAGTTTTTTTGGGTGGTCTGTAAATAAAATTATTATATTGCACTGAACATTTTCTGGTACTCTATAGCGCCACCTGTTGGAAGTAGCGATCCTAAATTTCCCAGAGGAGCATTGTATGGCAAATAAGCCTCCTTACCTTGACAAGCCAAAGCTGGTATGTCACTCTCCATAAGGAGAAACGATACCCCTTAGGCCGGCGTCACACACAGCGTAAAACAATACGGTCCGTATATTACGGCCGTAATACGCTGAAAAGTCCCGAAAAAAGTGGTCCGTAGCTCCTCCGTAGGCAGGGTGTGTCAGCGTTTTTTGCGCATGGCATCCTCCGTATGTAATCCGTATGGCATCCGTACTGCGTGGTTTTCTCGCAGGCTAGCAAAACCAACATACCGCTATAGAAGTGATCCATGTGTCCCAAAAAGAAAAGAAAATATATATACACTGTCTATATATATATATATATATATATATATATATATGTCAGTAGACACATACAGTGGGGCAAAAAAGTATTTAGTCAGTCAGCAATAGTGCAAGTTCCACCACTTAAAAAGATGAGAGGCGTCTGTAATTTACATCATAGGTAGACCTCAACTATGGGAGACAAACTGAGAAAAAAAAATCCAGAAAATCACATTGTCTGTTTTTTTAACATTTTATTTGCATATTATGGTGGAAAATAAGTATTTGGTCAGAAACAAAATTTAATCTCAATACTTTGTAATATATCCTTTGTTGGCAATGACAGAGGTCAAACGTTTTCTGTAAGTCTTCACAAGGTTGCCACACACTGTTGTTGGTATGTTGGCCCATTCCTCCATGCAGATCTCCTCTACAGCAGTGATGTTTTTGGCTTTTCGCTTGGCAACATGGACTTTCAACTCCCTCCAAAGGTTTTCTATAGGGTTGAGATCTGGAGACTGGCTAGGCCACTCCAGGACCTTGAAATGCTTCTTACGAAGCCACTCCTTCATTGCCCTGGCGGTGTGCTTTGGATCATTGTCATGTTGAAAGACCCAGCCACGTTTCATCTTCAATGCCCTTGCTGATGGAAGGAGGTTTGCACTCAAAATCTCACGATACATGGCCCCATTCATTCTTTCATGTACCTGGATCAGTCGTCCTGGCCCCTTTACAGAGAAACAGCCGCAAAGCATGATGTTTCCACCACCATGCTTTACAGTAGGTATGGTGTTTGATGGATGCAACTCAGTATTCTTTTTCCTCCAAACACGACAAGTTGTGTTTCTACCAAACAGTTCCAGTTTGGTTTCATCAGACCATAGGACATTCTCCCAAAACTCCTCTGGATCATCCAAATGCTCTCTAGCAAACTTCAGATGGGCCCGGACATGTACTGGCTTAAGCAGTGGGACACGTCTGGCACTGCAGGATCTGAGTGCATGGTGGCGTAGTGTGTTACTTATGGTAGGCCTTGTTACATTGGCCCCAGCTCTCTGCAGTTCATTCACTAGGTCCCCCCGCGTGGTTCTGGGATTTTTGCTCACCGTTCTTGTGATCATTCTGACCCCACAGGGTGGGATTTTGCGTGGAGCCCCAGATCGAGGGAGATTATCAGTGGTCTTGTATGTCTTCCATTTTCTAATTATTGCTCCCACTGTTGATTTCTTCACTCCAAGCTGGTTGGCTATTGCAGATTCAGTCTTCCCAGCCTGGTGCAGGGCTACAATTTTGTTTCTGGTGTCCTTTGACAGCTCTTTGGTCTTCACCATAGTGGAGTTTGGAGTCAGACTGTTTGAGGGTGTGCACAGGTGTCTTTTTATACTGATAACAAGTTTAAACAGGTGCCATTACTACAGGTAATGAGTGGAGGAAAGAGGAGACTCTTAAAGAAGAAGTTACAGGTCTGTGAGAGCCAGAAATCTTGATTGTTTGTTTCTGACCAAATACTTATTTTCCACCATAATATGCAAATAAAATGTTAAAAAAACAGACAATGTGATTTTCTGGATTTTTTTTTCTCAGTTTGTCTCCCATAGTTGAGGTCTACCTATGATGTAAATTACAGACGCCTCTCATCTTTTTAAGTGGTGGAACTTGCACTATTGCTGACTGACTAAATACTTTTTTGCCCCACTGTATATTAGAGAAAAAAGCCGGTAATTCAGTGCGGTGTACAGTAAAATCACACTGACAGCTTACAGTAGAATAGGTAGAATAAATGTGTACACATAGAATAGGTATATATATATATATGTCAGTGAGACACATATATGTATATATATTAATATTTATTCCAGCGCTATACAGCTTGAAAGCCGGTAATTCAATTACCGGCTTTTTCTTTCTCCTTCCTAAAACCCGACATGATTTGAGACATGGTTTACATACAGTAAACCATGTCTTCTCTCCATTTTTTTTGCAGATTCCACACTACTAATGTCAGTAGTGTGTATCTGCAAAATTTGGCCGTTCTAGCTCTTAAAATAAAGGGTTAAATGGCGGAAAAAATTGGCGTGGGCTCCCGCGCAATTTTCTCCGCCAGAGTAGTAAAGCCAGTGACTGAGGGCAGATATTAATAGCCTGGAGAGGGTCCACGGTTATTGGCCCCCCCCTGGCTAAAAATATCTGCCCCCAGCCACCCCAGAAAAGGCACATCTGGAAGATGCGCCTATTCTGGCACTTGGCCACTCTCTTCCCATTCCCGTGTAGCGGTGGGATATGGGGTAATGAAGGGTTAATGCCACCTTGCTATTGTAAGGTGACATTAAGCCTAATTAATAATCGAGAGGCGTCAATTATGACACCTATCCATTATTAATCCAATTGTAAATCCAACGATGTAAATCCTTCTGAAGGGGTTAAAACATTTTGCAGCAAGGAGCTGTGCTAATGCAGGCTGCTCCTCGCTGCAAAACCCCAGGGAATGAGGCTAAAAATAGATCAATGATCTATATTTAGCTTCATTTGCGGTGAGGCGCCCTCTGCTGGCTGTTCATAGATCGTGGGAAATTACCTAGAAAGCTCCCTGGCTACATCGTTGGACGTTACAGATCTGCGGAGGGTAAGTATATTGTTGGTTTATTATGTTTTTTTACTCACAGAACGAGGGTCTTCAGTGACTGGATTGGGCGTTGAATAAAATACTGCAACACCCATTGTTTTTATTTCATTAAAATAATTTTAAATAATGTGTTTGTGTTTTATTTAACCCTTCACTACAATTGGATTAATAATGGATAGGTGTCATAATTGACGCCTCTCCATTATTAATTAGGCTTAATGTCACCTTACAATAGCAAGGTGGCATTAACCCTTCATTACCCCATATCCCACCGCTACACGGGAATGGGAAGAGAGTGGCCAAGTGCCAGAATAGGCGCATCTTCCAGATGTGCCTTTTCTGGGGTGGCTGGGGGCAGATATTTTTAGCCAGGGGGGGGCCAATAACCGTGGACCCTCTCCAGGCTATTAATATCTGCCCTCAGTCACTGGCTTTACTACTCTGGCGGAGAAAATTGCGCGGGAGCCCACGCCAATTTTTTCCGCCATTTAACCCTTTATTTTATGAGCTAGAACGGCCAAATTTTGCAGATACACACTACTGACATTAGTAGTGTGGAATCTGCAAAAAAAATGGAGAGAAGACATGGTTTACTGTATGTAAACCATGTCTCAAATCATGTCGGGTTTTAGGAAGGAGAAAGAAAAAGCCGGTAATTGAATTACCGGCTTTCAAGCTGTATAGCGCTGGAATAAATATTAATATGTATACATATATGTGTCTCACTGACATATATATATATATATACCTATTCTATGTGTACACATTTATTCTACCTATTGGACTGTAAGCTGTCAGTGTGATTTTACTGTACACCGCACTGAATTACCGGCTTTTCTCTCTAACACCGCTGCGTATTTCTCGCAAGTCACACTGCTTGTCCGTGTGTAATCCGTATTTTTCACGCTTCCATAGACTTTCATTGGCGTATTTCTTGCGCAGTACGGTGACAAACGCAGCATGCTGCGATTTTGTACGGCCGTAGAAAGCCGTATAATACTGATCAATAAAATACGGCAAATAGGAGCAGGGGCATAGAGAATAATTGTGCCGTATTTTTTGCGAGTTTTACGGACGTAGATTCTGCGCTCTTACGTCCGTAAAACTCGCAAGTGTGACGCCGGCCTTAGACACCAGTCCAGAGCCTCACACCTAGCCAAATTAGTTCTCATGCTTCGCACTGACGAGGGCCAACAGCCTGAAACACCGTGTCTGCGAATTGAGATACTGATTTGGCTTTTATCCTAAGTCATCTTGCACGACTCGTTAAAGGGTTGATTGTGACTTTTAGGATCGCTACTTCCAACAGGTGGCGCTATAGAGTTTAAGTCCTCTTTTTCTCTGAAGAGGCAATTTGCATATTAAATTTCCCAGAGGAGCATTGCACGACGAATAAGCCTCCTTACCTTGACAAGCCAGAGATGGTATGTCACTCTCCATAAGGAGAAATGTTACCCCTTACACAAATGATTGTTATTTCTGTGTGTCGCAACACTATTCTGATGCAAGACAATAGCTTTTAAAAGCACATTATACTTTAGGTTTTATCCTTCTGGAGAGTTATTTGCAAAACATGTAATTTAAGTTAATTGTGTAATTCTATTACGTTTTAGTATTTTATCATTTTTTATTATGCAGTAGCTTTGATTGAACTGAGTCATTGTTGGTATAACAGTAGATTGCTGCCTAAGTTAATAAGGAAACTTGTCTCCTTATTAAATTTAGTAATCTAGTGTGTAATAAGGCAGTTTTATCATTTTTTTAGAAGGCAGAGGTACAGTATTATAATAAAGTTCATTTTCTAAATAAAGTTACTGTGCTTGAAAATTGCATTGCTCACATTTAAACCACTGAAGTGAAATCTTGCCTCGGGGTTATGCAAATTGCAAAACATCCTGCACTGTAATTATTTAACAAATAAACAAGCACCGTTACTTCTTAGAACATGGTCCAATTTACTGTAATGTGGTTTACTTGGAATCAAGGAACTTCGGTCTGGTCTGTTTACAACAGAAGCATTGATGTAAGGATTTAGCTAGAAACATTGACTGGGATTAGTTCTCTAAAACATCTCTCTGCTTCTCAACCTTGACAGAGTTCAGAACACACAAGAGGAGGAGAGCAGACTAAACGATCTCTGAAGAAAAGACGAAAGGTCTTTATGCCGACTCATAATTTGTACATGACATCCAAAGTTCTAATTAGGAAACAGTAAGACTGGTGTTTGATTTTAGGAAAGAAACATTGTCACCCAAATATTAAATCATTTTTTGAGCATGTGTGTATCTAATAGAAAAAAACACCTCCAGCTGAAAATCCATATAAAATATAAAACTTTATTCCATTGCGTTTGAAAAATGAATAACATTCAATTTTATCCAGCAATGCAATATAAATGTATTGCTCTATGTGGATCTGTACCGTGCTGAGTCTAGCAGGAGTGGCTTCCCGCATACTGAGGATTTCAGTCGTATAGTAGAGGTTAGGCTACGTTCACATTAGCGTTGCGTCGGGCGCAGCCGCAGCGATGCATGCGTCATGCGCCCCTTTATTTAACATGGGGGCGCATGGACATGCGTTGTCTTGCGTTTTGTGACGCATGCGTTTTTTTGGCGCAAGCGTCAGGGCGCAGAGGACGCAGCAAGTTGCATTTTTTTTGCGTCCAAAAGCAAGCCAAAAATGGACGCATGCGTCACAAAACCATGCGTTTTTGCATGCGTTTTGCATGCGTTGTGCGTTGCGTCGCCGACGCAACACACAACAACGCAAATGTGAACGTAGCCTTAGCTGGTTGTCCTTATTTTTAACTGAGCATGTGTGACCAGCAGCATTCAACTAATTATGATACTACCAATTGCTGAAAATGTTTAAAACCAGATAGCAATGTATATAACAAAATGTTATAACTTTTCCCTTGGCCATTTTATTTTAAAGAATGTACATGGCAAGCTTTATTTATTTTTATGAACCATAACAGAACTGGGCAAACTGAGGGGCATGGGCCACATTCAGCTCTTTGGCTGTTCATCTACAGGCAGTGGATCTGGACTGCCAAAAGGTTGTACCGCAAAACACGAATGCTCACCATGCCTCACATCTCAATTTCAATGTTATCTACATCCTCAAGAATGCAAAAAAGCCACTTTTCAGTTTAGCTATGAAATAGTTGGAGTACTATTGTGCCATTTTGCTGCCATAGATCTCGTGCATTGTGGATATAGCTATTCAGCAAGGTTGTGGTTGTTGCATAATCTTTATTTTTAGTTTTGAGTTAATGATATGATTGTGTCCTGGGGTGGCCTGTGGGGGTGGTGGGGGGAGGGGTTTTCATGTGGTGCTCTGATTAGGTATGCAGACTGATGGCTTCTGACAAGTCAATGATAGCTCAGTGACCGGCCCCCATTTTATATAATGAATATTATTTATATGAAAAAAAATCACCTTCAGTAGACTGGTGCCGGCGGCATTGCCTGCAGTGCAGCATGATTGCATTTATAATGTGCATTTAATTCTTTATTTGCCTAATAAATAAGTTCATTAACAAAAAATTGTCTCAAAAATGCACCAGCTGCCCCTGCGCAGTAGCATCTATCGACAATCCAATAGATGCTACTGTGCAGGCACTGGGGTTTCTATCTTGATAGAGAAAAAAAATTGCCTCCTCCTTGATAGGGCCACCAGCATCCGTGCAGTAGCATCTATCGGATCACCAATATCTGCTACTTCGTAGGCGTGATTTTGAAGCAGATTTTTTAAAATAAATTTACCATATATTATTTTTATGCACTATGCTATTTAATTATTTCTTTACTGCAGTGTATTCAATTATGATATTTCTGCCTTTGTTTTTTTCTGTTCAGTGACCAGTGTGAACGTGATCTTACATGCTGCATGCACACCTGTTTATATCTCAGTTCATACCTTTTGTTTTTTTCTTGTCTGTTTGCATCATGTGCATATAAGGATGTGGCATGATTTTCTTTTCAGCTGGGTAGTGATGGGTAGTGTTGAGCGATACCTTCCGATATCCAGAAATATCAGATCAGATTGGATCGGACCGATACCCAAAAAATATTGGGTATCGCCGATTCCGATACCGGAAACCAATGCAAGTCAATGGGACAAAAATATCAGAATTAAAATAAACCCTTTCTTTCCTTGTAGGTTAATTTTACATGAAGGAAAACAACTAGGAATAATGTAGAATGTATTGGGGGAGGTGGAGGAGACATTAAAGGCATAGAGGTTAAGGCCAATCAAATGGAATAGCAGGAATTATTTTTTTCTAAGACGTTCGGAGTTACAAAGATATTGACTATGTTAAGCTTTTTTACATTTTGTCAGATATTTATGTTTCACTACTTCCATGCTCTTCACCTTGTTTTTTACTTCTCCCACACTTTCTCCATCATCCTCAGCAGCAGCATTTTTTTTCATCAACTTCTTCTTCACCTTATTCAACTTCTTCTTCTTCTTCACCTTCTTCCTATTCTTCCTTTTTTTCATTCTTCATATTCTTCTTATTCAACTATTCTTCTTTTTCATATTCTACTTCTTCATATTCTTCTTCTTCATCATATTCTTATTTGTGACAGGCATTCCTGTAGTTGTTATCTATAAAAGTTTGAAGATTACACCTTCCGTTTTGCCTGTCACAAAAGATTTACAACAGGATTCGTCCGTGTTCAGTTTTGCCTGCAGCAGCAGGTTTTTCTAGGGGCACCACGAGGAGGAAAGGACTCACCCCCATACACTGCTTACTCTTCTTCTGCTTATAATTTAGATAATATCTTTTGCTCTGATTTTCAGTCTTATGCTTAATGTACTTCTGCTTTTTGTTCTGCAGCTTCTTGTTCTTCTGCTTCTTGGTCTTCGGGGTGGTCTTCAGGGTCGTCGTCTCCAGGGTCGTCATCTCCGGGGATGTCGTCTTCTTCGGGGTGGTCTTCATGGTTGTCGTCCCCAGGGTCGTCGTCTCTGGGGCCGTCGTCTTCTTCGGGGTGGTCTTCAGGGTTGTCATCTCCGGGGTTGTCGTCTTCGGGGTCGTCTTCTTTGGGGTGGTTTTCAGGGTTATCGTCTTTAGGGTCCTCATCAGGGAGATCCAGAGTGATTACCAAAAACCATTTCAAAAAGCTTGAAGTTGGAAATGTAGCAGAAGGTACAAGAAGGCTGAGGAACTGCCGAGAACCAGCTGACGGTACTGGAACCCGGATGGGTACCCAAAGGTACAAGAGCCAATGGAACTACCGAGGACCAGCTGAAGGTACTGGAACCCGGTTATTAAGCAGGAGGTACCCATGCCAGAAAGCACTACCAAGACCAACAGACGTTGGTGGAACTCGGATACAGAGAAGGAGGCAAATAAGCCAAAGGCTCTGCCTGGAACCAGCTGACGGTACTGGAACCAGGATGGGTAGCAGAAGGTACAAGAGCCAAAGACACTGCCGAGAACCATCTTACAGCACCGGAACCCAGATGGGTAGCCGAAGGTACAAGAGCCAATGGAACTACCGAGGACCAGCTGATGGTACTGGAACCTGGTTACTAAGCATGAGGTACCCATGCCAGAAAGCACTATCAAGGACCACCAGACGTTGGTGGAACTCGGATACCGAGAAGGAGGCAAATAAGCCAAAGGCTCTGCCTGGAACCAGCTGACGGTACTGGAACCAGGATGGGTAGCAGAAGGTACAAGAGCCAAAGACACTGCCGAGAACCAGCTGACGGCACTGGAACCCGGATGGGTAGCAAAAGGTACAAGAGCCAATAGAACTACCGAGGGCCAGCTGATGGTACTGGAACCCAGTTTCTAAGCAGGAGGCACACATGCCATGCCAGAAAGCACTACCAAGGACCACCAGATGTTGGTGGAACTCGGATACTGAGAAGGAGGCACCTAAGCCAAAGGCTCTGCCTGGAACCAGCTGACGGTACTGGAACCCAGGGGGACCTATTCAAGATTGACTTCCAAAGAACCAGCTAATGGTGGTGGAACTCAAATAGGCAATAGAACGTCCACATGAAAAAAAAATTGCAAGGCCGCGAGCCGGCCAGAGTTACCGAAAACCCAGAGTCCTACAGGGGGAGCTTGTCCTATTGGCACTACGGAACCAGCCTTGATTGCCAGATCCCACAGCCAACGTAGGAAGCACCTAAACTGCAGGCACTATAGAGTCGGCTTACCCGACCGCAACCCGACAGGACAACGTATTGGAGGCAAATTGACCTTGACACTACCCGGAAACAGCTGGCGAGCTGCAACCAGGCTGGGCTGGAGGGAGTACCCGTGCCAAAGACACTTCTGAGCAGCAACTGGCAGTGTTGGAGCCCACGGATTCCAGGAGAAAAAGAGTGAAGGCAGAGGCCTAATTTGAGCAAGTTTAATATCTGTAGTAGTGTGAATGTGAAGGGAGCAGGAGAAATTGCCATACACACAGCAGGAAATCAGGTGACATTACTGAACCCCAATAACACAGGAGCAAGTGTTGACTGTGCAGATGGCACTTCTGAGCAGCAACTGGCGGTGTTGGAGCCCAGGGTCAATGCTAGAAACAGAGTGTAGCTATTGGCCTAATTGGAGCAAGTTTAATATCTGTTGTAGTGTGAGTGTGGACGGAGCAGGAGAAATTGCTGGATACACAGCAGGGGAACAGCTGATGTTGCTGAACCCCAATAACACAGCAGCAAGTGTTGACTATGCAGATGGCACTTCTGAGCAGCAACTGGCGGTGTCAGAGCCCAGGGATTCCAGGAGAAACAGAGTGTAGGCAGAGGCCTAATTTGAGCAAGTTTAATATCTGTAGTAGTGTAAATGTGGAGGGAGCAGGAGAAATTGCCACACACACAGCAGGGGATCAGCTGACGTTACTGAACCCCAATAACACTGCAGCATGTGTTGACTGTGCTATTGGCACTTCTGAGCAGCAACTGGCGGTGTTGGAGTCCAGGGATTCCAGGAGAATCAGAGTGCAGGCAGAGGTCTAATTTGAGGACGTTTAATATCTGTAATAGAGTGAATGTGGAGGGAGCAGGAGAAATTGCAGGATACACAGCAAGGTAACAGCTGATGTTACTGAACCTCAATAACACGGCAGCTAGTGTTGACTGTGCAGACGGCACTTCTGAGCAGCACCTGGTGGTGTTGGAGCCCAGGGATTCCAGGAGAAACAGAGTGTAGGCAGAGACCTAATTTGAGGAAGTTTAATATCTGTAGCAGTGTGAATGTGGAGGGAGCAGGAGAAATTGCCAGATACACAGCAGGGGATCAGCTGACGTTACTGAACCACAATAAAACAGGAGGAAGTTTTGACGGTGCAGACAGCACTTCTGAGCAGCAACTGTCAGTGTTGGAGCCCAGGGTCAATGCAAGAAACAGAGTGTAGCCATTGGCCTAATAGGAGCAAGTTTAATATCTGTTGTAGCGTGAGTGTGGATGGAGCAGGAGAAATTGCCGGATACACAGCAGGGGATTAGCTGACGTTACTGAACCCCAATAACACAGGAAACAATTGTTGACTGTGTAGACAGCACTTCTGAGCAGCAAATGGCGGTGTTGGAGCCCACAGATTCCAGTAGAAACAGAGTGTAGGCAGAGGCCTAATTTGAGCAAGCTTAATATCTGTTGTAATGTGAGTGTGGACGGAGCAAAAGAAATTGCCGGATACACAGCTGGGGATCAGCTGACGTTACTGAACCCCAATAACGCAGCAGCAAGTGTTGACTGTGCAGATGGCACTTCTGAGCAGCAACTGGCTGTGTTGGAGCCCAGGGTCAATGCTAGAAACAGAGTGTAGCCACAGGTCTAATTGGAGCAAGTTTAATATCTGTTGTAGAGTGAGTGTGGACGGAGCTAGAGAAATTGCCGGATGCACAGCAGGGGAACAGCTGACGTTACTGAACCCCAATAACACGGTGGCAAGTGTTGACTATGCAGATGGCACTTCTGAGCAGCAACTGGAGGTGTTGGAGCCCAGGGTCAATGCTAGAAACAGAGTGTAGCCAGAGGCCTAATTGGGGCAAGTTTAATATCTGTTGTAGTGTGAGTGTGGACACAGCAGGAGAAATTGCCGGATACGCAGCAGGTGATCAGCTGACGTTAGTGAACCCCAATAACACAGGAGCAAATGTTGACTGTGCAGATGGCACTTCTGAGCAGCATCTGGCGGTGTTGGAGCCCAGGGATTACAGTTCAGGTGGTGGAAACATGAACACAACTGTTCATACTGTTGCCAACCAATTATTTAATCTGGAAGAGGAGTGGCAAATTCCTGTGAGATCCTGGCCTTGTTCATTTTCAGAAAAGTAAGCCGGTCAATGTTATCGGTGGATAGTCGCATGTGACGGTCTTTTAGTACATCACCTGTGGCACTAAAGACACGTTCCGATAATACACTAGCAGCAGGGCAAGCCAGCAGCTCCAATGCATACTGGCTAAGCTCTGGCCATGTATCCAGCTTAGAGACCCAAAACTTGAAGGGGGAAGAGCCGTGTGGGAGAACACTGAGAGGGCAAGACATGTAGTCTGTCACCATCTGATGGAAACGTTGCCTCCTGCTGACTGGAGCCATCTGTAATGGTGTAGACATTTGTGGCGGGAACACAAAACTTTGCCACATTTGGGCCATACTGGTCTTGCATTGTGCTGAGGCATTGCTTCTGCTCCCTCTTTGTGCAGAGCTTCCTCCACTGCCTCAACGCACTGAGCTGCTTTGTAAAGCACTAGCAGCACTGCTCTCAGTTGGAATGGAGAACATGATGGAATGCACCAGTGTGTCTTGGTAGTACCGCATTTTACGCTCCCGGTTCAACAGTGTTATGAGGCTTTGTAAATTGTCCCGGTAGCGAGGACCTAGGATGGTGTACACCCAATAATCAGCCGTGTTGAGAATGTGGGCGATGCGGCGGTCGTTTCTCAGGCACTGCAGCATGAAATCAACCATGTGCTGCAGACTGCCAACTGGCCCAGAAACGCTGTCCCCTACTTGAGGCGTCATCTCTGCCTGCTCTGCATCACCCCACCCTCGCTCTACATACCGACTACTAGAGCATTGTGTATCTCCCTCCTCTGGACAGATGTCTTCCTCCTCCATTGACTCCTCCTGATCCTCCTCACAAAGTATCCCCTGCCTAGGCCTTTGTGAGGAACCACATTGCGCAGACTGTCCAGAAGCAGATTGCATTTGTGACTCCTCATCCTCCACCTTTTCCACAGCCTCCTCCCTTAGAGCTTGCAGTGCTTTTTAAAGCAGGCAGAAAAAGGGGATAGTCATGCTGACTCATGCATCATCTGCACTCGCCATCCACGTGGAATCATCGAAGGCACTCAAAACGTGGCAGATGTCCTTCATAGAGGCCCACTCAGTGGTGGTGAAGTGTGAACGGTGCACAGTGTGACTTGCTTGCGCCTGATGCAGCTGTTACTCCATTACTGCTGCCTGCTGATCACACAACCGCTCCAACATAAGCAACGTTGAATTCCACATGGTGGGTAGGTCACATATGATGCGATGATCTGGAAGGCGGAATCGGCGCTGCAGGGCTGCAATGCGTGACCTTGCCATGCTGGAATGCCACAAATGAATGCACTCTAGGTGGACCTTGTGCAGCAGTGCATCAAGATCCGGATAGTCCCTCAAAAAACTCTGCATGACCAAGTTGAGCACATGTGCCAGACATGGGATGTGAGTGAGGTCCAGAGCTGCCACCAGATTTCGGCAATTGTCACACACTACCATGCATGGCTGGAGATTCGCTGGCACAAACCACATGTCGCTCTCCTGCTTGATGGCATTCCAGAGCTCCTGCGCTGTGTGGCTTCGATTCCCCAAAGAAATAAATTTAAATACGGCCTGTTGCTGTTTGATCACAGCTGTGCTCATATCGTTCGTAACAGGCAAGCGTTCATGGGTCCATGTAGAGGTGGACTGTGATGGCTCCTGCAGCAATGATTCAGAGGAACTGGAGTATGAGGAGTAGTCAATGTGCACAGACTGGATTCCTGCAATCCTTGGAGTTGGCAGAACACATACAGCGCCACTCTCAAGATCTGTACCCGGCTCCACAAAATTTACCCAATGGGCAGTGAGGGAAAGGTATTGTCCCTGTTCATTGTGATTGGTCCACGCATTGGTGGTCAGGTGGACCTTGCTACTGACGGCGTTTAGTAGCGCATGTTTAATTTTTCCTTCCACATGCTTTTGCAGGGCAGGGATGGCTTGCCTGCTGAAATAACAGCGGCTGGGCACGTTGTATTGTGGGACTGACAATGCCATGAAGTTACGGAAGGTGTCAGTCTCCACCAGCCTGAATGAGAGCATTTCAAGGGACAGTAGTTTTGCAATGCCAGCATTCAGAGGCTGTGGTCGGGGGTTGTTTGCCGAGTACGGGCGCCTTTTCTCCCATGCCTGTGCTACCGATGGCTGTAGACTGGCCTAGGAGTGTGAGGATGACAGGGAATGTGGTGCTGTGGGTGGAATTACACTGTGTCTCTGTACAACAGTGCCAGAGGTTCTTCCATGGCGATCCTTTGAGGAAGCTGAACCAGCTTTGTGTGAGCTGGAGGAAGAGGCTACAAGACGAGCTGAAGAGGTGGTAGGCAGCGCTGTAGGTTGGCCTAGGTCTTCAGTGTGTCTTTGTAACTCCACCACATGCTTGGTCCACACATGTTTCCACATATTTGTGGTATTGAGGTTGCTGACACTTTTCCCTCTTTTGACCTTCTAATTACACAGCTTGCATTTGACAAAGAAAATGTCATCTGCAACTGTGTCAAAAAAGGACCAGGCATTGCAAGTCTTCGGAGCGCCCGTTTTGGGGTTTGGAAGAGGCATGCTCCTAATGGGTGCCGAAGTGGAGGCTACAGGCAACCCAGTCTGCCCCCTACTTCTCCCTCCTTTTTGGGCTGTTCAGGGAATCTCTTCCTCAGAGCTGCTCCCACTACCTTCCTGTACCTCACGCCATGATGGGTCAAGGACCTCCTCATCTACACTACCCTCTTCAAACAACTGCTTCTCCTGGGTTGTCTTGGCAGCACAGTTCGCACTAGAAAGTGGCACCTGAGTCTCATCATCAGATGCGTACTGAGGTGTGCTGACCGTAGGCACTGGCCCACCCGCCTCTTCAGATTCAGAGAGACAAAGCAGTTGCACATCACTGCATACTGCCTCTTCTTCAATTTCTTGAATGCTGCTTGGCTGGCCCCCTCTTTCCAAGCCAAGAGATTCAGAGAACAGAAGTAGAGATGGCTCCTGTCCAGGGCTCTCTGACTGCCTGGGCAATTTGGCAGGTGGTGAAGAGACAGATGGGTGCTCTTCAGTGCTTTGGACCTGAAAGGATGTGGCACTAATTGAAGTCGATGCGTTAGCTGCCATCCATCCGACAACGGCTTCAATTTGTTCTTCCTACAGCAATGGGGTATGGCGAGCTCCTGCAAAGCTGCGCATAAAGGACTGCTCCCTGCTAAAACTGGGGATGCTGAGTCACTGGTGCCTGCAGCAGGCACAGTATCACCACCTCCTCTCCCTGCAGAAACTCCGCGCTAAGGACCACGTGCCTTACTCACTGCCTTCTTCATCTTGGTAGACTGATAAAGATAGGCAGAAAAGTACTAAGGGCTTAGTGTGCTTATTCCTGAACAGCTGGTAACAGGTATAAGAAACGTTAATTTTAGAAAGTGTGGACTAGACTTTAATATGAGCTAATGTGGCCTACACAACTGTAAAGTGGAGTGCTTGGTGAACTTTATTAACTTTTTGTTTTTTTCACAAAAAGACACTGCATGTGCCTAAGATGTTAAACCAATAGTATCACAAACTTTTTGTAGCTATTACAATGCAGGAAGGTAACCTACAATGCAATAGATGAGCCTCCAAAAAATAGGCTAATACTAATCTGGCTGGGGCTGCAAGGCACAAGCCAGCAGAAAGGCTCTTCTATCTACTCCTATATAGTGTTTTCAAGCAATCTAGCTGGATATGGATGGAACAACACTAATAGGAGAATTCAGGAAATATGAGCTGCACTAATGACAAAAAAGGACAATGTATGAGGCAGTGACGCACAATGAGCGGACTACAACCAGATGTGGCTGCAGAACACAATGCAGTGTGAGCTGCACTCACACACACAGACCTCGCAGACAGCTGTGAACAGCGCTGCAAGGCTGCAGAAAAGCTGCCCTATCTACTCCTATATAGTGTTTGCATGCAATTTAGCTGGATAGGGATGGAAACACACTACTAGGAGAAATCAGGAAAAATGTGCAGCAGCACAAATGCAAAAAAGGACAATGTCACAGTGTGAGGCAGTGACGCACAGAGGGGACTACAACCAGATGTGGCTGCAGAACACACTGCAGCGTGTGCTGCATTCACACACACAGACCTTGCAGACAGCCGTGAACAGCGCTGCAAGGCAAAAAAAAAAGATTCTCACACAGCGGTTGCTACAGTAGCCTGGGTAAAGCACAATGAAGCAAATCGCTATCTCAAACTGTCCCTCAGTCAAAACACAGCGTCCTGTCCCTAACTGAATTCACAGCAGAGTGAACCAAAATTGGCGGCGGCGCCTTTTATGCATCATGACATCATTTCAGCAGCCAATCACAGCCATGCCAGTAGTTACACGCCTAACATGCATAACAGGATGTGCCCACACTTCTTAGGATTCCTCATTGGCTGAATTAAATCAAACTGGCTCATTGCATTATGGGAACTTCTGATTCCGGTATTCGATATTCAAAAAGTATCGGTTTTCTCTAGCATGCTCGGGTGTCATCCAAGTATTTTGGCATGCTCGGAGATTAGTTTTCGTCACCTCAGCTGCATGATTTGCTACTGCTAGACAGGCTGAATACATGTGGGAATTCCCTAACAAACAGGCGACCCCCACATGTATTCAAGCTGTCTAGCAGTCACAAATCATGCAGCTGAGGCGGTGAAAACTAAATCTCCGAGCATGCCAAATTACTCGGAGGACACCCGAGCATACTCAGGGAAAACCCAAGAAACGAGTATACTCGTTGGACCCAGTCCTTTTCAGCCCTTATCCACATGTATGTCACATTACAAACGGTAAGGTTTTTAATATTAGATTTATGACTTTTCCAACTACGATTGCCGTGATGAGGTGGGATGGCTTTCACATTTTTTGATCAAAAAACATTTTAACTAAGTACCGTATGTTATTTTCATGTACTATGATATTTATTTATTTACTGCAGGACATTTAATCATTATGTTTCTGTCTTTTTTTATGTTTACTGGCCAGTATATACGTGCACTAACATGCTGCATGCACACCAGTTTAGATGAATAGCTAAGCAGAACACTACATGAAGACCCCCACAGGTCGCATCAGAGCACGAGCATATCACTAACTCAAAACTGAAAATAAAGATTAAACAACAACCACAAGACGGATTTCATCAACCAAGGTAACATTTTATTCAGTATAACGGTGCCGACCTGACAGTGTATGTAGGTTACTGTGCACAATCCTGCTGACAGGTTCCCTTTAATAATTCAGACAGACTTTGAAGAAGAGCAATAAAATTCCATAAAAGATGCATTGCTTGTCACCCTAAGATAAACTTGACATTAGACCACTTATGTAAAGAAATTTTCTGGACACCACCTAAACAAATTCAGAACAGTCCAATACGGATTTCCTTAGTATTTTACAGGTGATGAAATTCCTGCCTATGAAGGTGATGCAATTATTATCTGGGCCATACTAAGGAAATCTTGAAAACATGACCTGTTGATGGTTCTTGAGGACCGGAGTTGGGAAACACTGCTATAGAGAAAAAGAAAAAATTTGTGCACCTCTGGTGGTGACCTAAAGCCCCCAGCTTGAGGTATTGACAAAAACTGCTAGCAAAATTTCCTGTTATCCTATGCCAGGATAACCAGCTATAAACAATATTCAAAGACACTCCCTTAGTATGCAACAGTCAATCTCCAGATGCAAGAATCTTATTGCCCTCTGATACCTATCCTTGCAATGTAAGGATCTGCAAAACCTGTACTCTTATAAAGACCACAGAGAGAATAATGATCGCAAACACACAGCAGAACTAAAGGATCCCAAGGACATTCACATATACTACATCCAATATGATGTACCTAATTCTGTGCACTAAATATCCGGCTGGTGGTCTCCCTATGTTGGAGAAACCGCAAAGAAACTGAAACCAAGGATGAAGTCTCACCGCCACACAACTACAGGCAAATAGATTCATCTACTTGTTGTAAAACATAATTGTGTTCCAAGACATAACATAAACAATATAAAAGTTGTCATCTTAAAAGACAACTTCAAATCACAAAGAAACACAAGGATTTGGAAATACAAATGTGTGAAGGTTTCGATACACTTCACACAGGAAAAAAATCTATCGCTAGGACTTATGTATTACTACAATATGTGAGAAACCTGATCCAGAGATAGTGAGGAAATGTGGTCTATAATCTTATATCAGTTTTTAAAAGCCATTTATTACCCCATTTTACTACAAATTTTGTACATCAGGTACATGCACTATCTGGATTCAGTGGACACATATAGGTTAAGATGACAGTAACACAGGTGCAAGAATACCAATGAGGCAACCGCTCACAGCCTACTAATTCATGGAGGGGGTGGCTGCTTGGTATATTGATGCACAGTAAAGATTTGTATGTGGCGCTGTTCACACTATGGCAATGCACAGCATCCAGGTTAACAGCCTAGTAGTTACACCCTTCTATTAGATCAGGTGGGCTGCCCAGCGCTATCAAAATGCATCCCATGTGAATAGACACCATAGTTAACAAGACAGAATGGGCCCAACTGCACCCTGGGAAAAAGTGCAAAAAAAACACATAAAAATGTGAGGTATTAGTTAATATTTTGGCCAAAATATGTAAGCTCGTAACCCCCCGTCAGGGGTCCTCACGCTTACGAGTCCTAACTCTAAACAGCAATAGCACAAAAAGAGGACTTGAAAATCCTCCAAAAATACAGAAAAAAGGCAAAGATCCTTACCTGTCCAGGCCTCCAAACAAATGCACTATCCAGATGCAGCGGACCCATATAGTTAAGATGGCAGCAACAAAGGTGCAAGAATACGGATGAGGCAACCGCTCACAGCCTACCAATTCATGGAGGGGGCGGCTGCTTGGTATATTGATGCCCAATAAAGACTTGTATCAGGCATGGTATAAAGAAGAACCAGAAGAAAAACACACACCTGTATTTACATACTGTATGTGTGTTCCTTCTGTCACTTCTTTATACCAAGCCTGCTAAAGTTTCCAAAGCTTTCTTGATAACATTATTTATATTATTTTGTGTTAGTCATTAAAAGTATCATATGTACAAAATTATTATTTTGTCTCTCTATCTGGGAACAAACAATATTTTTTTCAACTGGCTAATGTGATACCAAAACTATTTTTTTTCTTTTCACAATAGGGATATTTTTATTGTATTATTATCAGTAGCAGTTAATATACTGCTTTTTAAAAAGTTTAGAAAGCAATAGAAGTAGAAAGCAATAAATCATACTGTTCCTGATAATCAGCCCTCTACCTTGATCAACATCCCCCCTGCCAAAGTAATATGCTTCCAATCACCTCCCTTCCCCAATATGATGGCCCTCACAGCTCCCCATACAATATGATAAGCCCTACAATTACCCCACACAGTACGATAGATTCCACAGTCCCCCAAGCAGTATGATCCCCACAAAATATAATGTCCCCATTGTCCTCCCACAAACACATTATGATGCCACTGCAGCACACACAATACAGAATGATAGCCCTCCCAAAGAACTATGATTTAAAATAGCTCTCCCACCCAATATGATGCCCTCACTATTACCATATTTTTCGCTTTGTAAGACGCTCCGGATTATAAGACGCACCCCAAATTTTGAGGAAAAAATAGGAAAAAACTTTTTTTAATAAATTGGGGGGGCTTCTTATAATCCATGCGTCTTATTGCTTACCAGGGGTTGTGGCTGCGGTGGATCAGGGTCCCAGGGTCGTTGCTGGAGGCAGGAGTGGAGCATTGCTGCAGGCTGGGATGAGGGGGTCTGCAGGAGGGCTCCTGTGCTGCAGGGGGGCTCCTGTGCTGCAGGCTGGGATGAGAGGGTTTGCAGGGGGGCTCTGGTGCTGCAGGGGGGCTCCTGTGCTGCAGGCTGGGATGAATGGGGCCGGCAGGGGGGCTCCGGTACTGCAGGGGGCTCCAGTGCTGCAGGGGGGCTCCGGTGCTGCAGGGCAGCATGGACGAACTGCCGGGGGCTCTGGCCTTTCACAAAATGTCGGCAGAGCCCCCCACAGCATCGGAGCCTCCAGCATCACCCGGGTCAGCAGCGGACAACCATGGCAGCGGTGGTGGGCAGCAGCGGTGGTGGACAACCGTGGCAGCGGTGGCAGGCGGCAGCGGACAACTGCAGCGGCGGACACCCCCTCATCCCAGCCTGTCACGGTAAGCGCTATATCCGCTTTGTAAGACGCACCCCCATTTCCCCCCCAAATTTGGGTTAAATAAAATGCATCTTACAAAGCATAAAATACGGTATATTGTTGCCTCATCCCTCACTTCATATAATGTGTTCCACCACAAATAGTACTTCATTATTTCTGTTCCTTCAACATGCTGCTCAATCTGTGGTGTGTGTACAATGAGGTTCTGCACACCAGGCATGTCATGACACTTGCTGCTCTGAGGTTTATTGCATTGGCTGAATGATGAATGCAATAAGTAAGGATTATGTATGAGTGAATATGCTTGGTGATACTTGGTTATCACTCGAGTATCATGATGTTCGGATGTGCTCGTTACTCGGTGAGTAATGGGCGGTGCTCGATGTAAAACTCGAATCCCCGCCCCACATCTTTGGCACCTGTTGCATACCTACAAAGCGTTTGGGGATTGCATGTTGTTCACTGTATTGCCATAGCCATCTTGGTTGTGGCATTACTGTGGTTCCTTGTCTGTCTGACATAATCAGGGATTATAAAAAGACAGGCTTCCATTTCTCAGACATACACTGTTTTGTGGTCTGTGAACATTTCTGTGACCTCTAAAACTGCTAAAAAGCTTTTAAAAATGTTCTGTGATCTCTAAAAGTAGAGAAAAGCTTTTGGAAATTTTATGGGTTTCTATTTCTCAGACAAAGTGTTACATAGTCTGTGAACATTACTGTCATCTCTAAAACTGCTGAAAAGCTTTTACAAATTTTGAAGGCTTAAGTTTCTCAGGCACACAGTGTTATGTGATCTCTGAACAATTTTGTAACCTCTAACACTGATAAAAGGATTTTAAAAAAGTTTTAGGCTTCCATTTTTCAACCATACAGTGTTATGTGGTCTGTGAACATTTCTGTGATCTCTAAAACTGAGAAAAAGCATTGAATCTTTTTTCTGGATTGAATTTGATTGTCATCCATACACTTTTGCATTCTTTCTGTTACATTATGGTGGAGTAAGGCTACGTTCACACTAGCGTTATGCTAGTTTGCGTCGGGTTTGCGTCGGGCGACGCAGCGGCGACACATGCGTCACGCGCCCCTATATTTAACATGGGGGACGCATGCGTTTTTGTTTGTTGCGTTGTGCGACGCATGCATCTTTTTTGCCGCAAGAGTCGGACCAAGAAAACGCAACAAGTTCCATTTTTCTTGCGTCCAAATTTTGGCAAAAAACGACGCATGCGTCGCAAAACGCAGCGTTTTTGCGTGCGTTTTGGTGCATTTTTATTTGCGTTGTGCATTGCATCGCCGATGCAGCGGCGCACAACGCAAATGTGAACGTAGCCTAAACTCACAAAAAACGCTTTGTTTGCTGCAGATGGCCAATTTTTTTTTCTTTTATAAAATAAACTTGGTTTCAAGAGACCTACCAATTACAAAATTAGTAAGGCATGTGTTAAAGGATGAGGAATTGGAAGTCCTGATGATGGTGCACGCAGATGCTGAGGACGTTGAGCAGGTGTAACTAGGTCTGTTGCTGGAGCACAAGAAACATGACCATCCGCGAAACATAGGTTCCTGTCCCACTTTGCAGGGAGGCATGGCACACCACTTCTGAAGCCAGAGCAGTGCGAATAGGTGTTCGGTTGGATAGCAGATGCTTCTATCAGGCTTGGCAGTACCACACAGTCTTCCACATGGTCCAGTCTCACCAGCCTAATGTCTGGATCACTTAGTACTCACCCTGATACTCCTTCCTCCCACTATGTTGAGTCCCAGGAGACAAGTGATCTCACACTAGGACACTCTGAGGAGCTCTTTACAACATTATTAATTTATTGTGGACTTTCAACCTGCATGATCCAAAAGGGACAGGAGGACATGCTATTTTGTGATGTACAAAACTTAGATCAGTCACAGCCAGAAGATCATGATGGTGGGGAATGGAAAATTTGGGAAAAGGAGGAAGATGATGCTAAGACACAGTTGCTGCTAAGTCTTGTTGTTGTTAAGTTATGAAGTCAGGAGGACCAAACTGTGGTAGTGGAAAATGAGGGGGTGGATGACAAAGTCACTGACCCATCCTGGGAAGTTGGCATTCAGAGCAAGGCCAGCAGGGCTAAGGGGGAGAGATCATCAGCACTTAAAAAGACAGGAAGAGGCAGCGGGGTGACCAAAGTGGGCAACGGTTTCAAAGTGCACCGACACTCCTGAATTTCTCCATCAAGGGTGTTCAGTGTTCCCCAGTCTGTGACTTTTTAAAAGAGAGTTCTGAGACAAACAAAATGGTCATTTGCAACCTGTGCCATGCAAAGATCAGCAGAGGCTGGACCACTAAAAATCGAACCACCACCAACATGATCAGGCACATCTAAGCACCTAACTTTGTGGCCCGATCACCTGGGTACTCGAATGGTGCCATTGGGTGACACCACTATCTCTTCCCCTGTGCTATGTGCTTCCTAATACCCTATCCATAGAGACTGTGAGTCAAGCATATAGAGGTGGCAATAGCTGAAAATTAGAGCTGAAGTGACAGAGGCTTCAGATATACGTTAGCCCTTCCATCTCATTTACATATAAACTCAAAAGCAAATTTCTCAGCAATGGAGGAATGGACTGGCTATGTAAAATATTGCTGGACTTGTCTTTGAAAGAAGTACAAGCACATAAAAATGGTTTTAGGGGGTAAACACTGCTGACAATTTCCCTTTAACATCTGAGATCCCAGTTCCCTCTCCTCAGCCTATTAATTTCTATAAAGTAATTAGCTGCTCTCCTCCCTTCCCCTGTCAACCATTTACATAGAGTTGACATTATCAGTCTTGCAAAATCACAAGACCATGCTCCCACTTGTTTTTGATTTCAAAGCAATTCTCCTAAGGCTGGTTTCACATTTGCGTTTTTTTGGGTGCGTTTTTGTGGTAAAAAACGCAAAAAAACGCATGGTGAAAAAACGCATGTAAACGCCTGCAAACGCTGCTTTTTGTTTTGATGCATGCGTTTTTGCATGTGGTGAAAAAAACGCGGCGTTTTGATGCGTTTACATGCATTTTTTTATGCGTTTGCATTTTTTAAACGCATGCTGAGAAATGTGTGACAGCTGCCAATCATCAAAATAAAGTAAAAACCCCACTATAAACAGAAATAGTTAGGGTTAGGGTTAGGGTTAGGGGTAGGGATCATAACCGTAACCCTAACCCTAAAGGGATCCTAACCCTAACCCTACCCCTACCCCTAACCCTAACCCTACCTCTAACCCTAAGGGATCCTAACCCTAACCCTAGCCCTAACCCTACCCCTAACCCTAACCCTAAAGGAATTAGGGTTAGGGGTAGGGGTAGGGTTAGGGGTAGGGTTAGGATCCCTTAGGGTTAGGGGTAGGGTTAGGGGTAGGGTTAGGGTTAGGGTTAGGGGTAGGGTTATGGCTAGGATCCCTTAGGGTTAGTGTTAGGGGTAGGGTTAGGGTTAGGGGTAGGGGTAGGGTTAGGGTTAGGATCCCTTTATCACCTTTATGTTGGGGGTGGCATATCAGTGTGTTTTCTGGTTTTTTAATATAAAAACGCAAAAAAAAACGCATGCACAAAAAAACGCATGCGTCCCCATTGACTCCAATGTATTTTTTGACCCAAAAAAACCGCATGAAAACGCATGCGTTTTTTTTGGTCCAAAAAACGCCTCTCAAAAATACTACAAGTTGCATTTCTGAACATGAACGCATGCAGTAAAAAAACGCATGCGTTGCAAAACGCGACCACACGCGTACAAACAAAAACGCATGCGTTTTCAATGTTAAATATAGGGGAAAAAAACGCATGCGTTTTTTTGAAAAAAAAATACTGCAGACAAAAACGCAAGTGTGAAACCACCCTAATCACTGCTCTCAACTTTGAGAGCCATGTGCATTATTCAAAGGCCCTGTTATCTTTACATGTAAATATAGTGATAGAAATGTAGATTTTAGACCAAGTGCACTGATAGACCTGAGTTCATCACCATAGCACAACAAGCTGAGCGGAACGATATGCTATTGAGCTAGAACTCAAGAAATAAACCAGTGCCTAGGGTGGCGGGTTGCAAGGAGCGGTGCCGAGCTCAAGATTTAAAAAAAAATTTTTAAAGTCTTCCCTTCCCTCCCCAGTTTTCATAAGAAAACCAGAGTCTTTGCGGCATTACCATAAATGAAACTCCATGCGCGTCATCCATTTCTGAGGTTAGTGGTGCTCCAATTTGCATCCTGACCTGACGTGTGGCAGCATGCTCATTCTACTGATGTCACGTCAGCACAAAGAGTTTACCTCATCACAATGACAACATTACTGTAGACCGCCACAGAGAAGGAGATGCCTCCTAAACTTGGATCAGCCAGGTAAGCATTTATTGAGCCAAAGCTAAAGGGGGCAGCCTGGAGTGGGGGGCTCAATGTACAGAATAGCAGCCCAGTATCTTAAAAAGTGCTCATAATGCAAAAAAGGCTCACATGAAGTGGTATGTGACTGGAAAAAGGGGCTTCATAAGGGTGGTGTGTCTCTGGAAAAGGGACCTCTATGAGGTGGTATGTCTCTGGAAAAGGGGGGAGTCACAAGGGGTGGGATGTCTCTAGAATAGGGGACCGCATGAGGTGGGATGTGTCTTGAAAATAGGGCCACATGGGTTGGGATGTCTCTGGAAAAGGAGGCCACATATGGTAGGATGTTTCTGTAAAACGGACAGCATTGCATCACTATGAAGAAGGGGAAGCATGTGGTGGGATCACTATGCAGAAAGGGCAGCATGGGATGGGCTCAGTATGTAGGAGTAGCATTAGGGGTTTAGTATGGGGAAATGGGCTCAGTATGGAGAAGGCTAACTTAGGGGAGATATTTCAAAGAGGAGGCAGCATGTGGTGAGGACAGTGATTAAGTTGTACCTCATAAGTGAGAAGGGTGTAATGGCTAGAATTCATAAGGGGGGTGATGTGGTGCTCATAGTATATAATGAAGGGGTAGCACGGTGCTCATAGCATATAAATGGGGGTGACATGGTGCTCATAGTATATAAGTGGGGACGGTGTACTGGTCATAGTATAGAAGGGGAGACGGTGTAGTGGTCATAGTATACAAGGGGGTGGTGGGAATATTTTATAGGAATGGACAGTGTGGAGGCCATCTACCATAAGAGAGCCAGTGTGGACTAATTTTTTTGTGCAAGGATCACAGTGAAGAGATTTTTTTTATTTTGGGGCCAAGCATTAGGCCCATTTAACACACAGCATGTGTTGTTCTTTTTATTCAGGAGAATTATAATTACAGTTATTTTTACTTTCAAAATATTTTATTAGATTTTCAACTTTAATGGGAAAAAGGGGGGTGAGGGGGAGATGGGGGGGGCAGTGAGGAGGTGGGGGAGGGGGAGGGAATTACAGTTATTTTTAAAGGCATCTTGTCAGGGTGTGTAGCGCAAGACCGAAGAAGATAGAAGTCTGCAGAGACGAGCTGTGGATGGGAAATGTCATCATGGCGCCAGGACCTGTGACGTACCTAGATCTAAGAGTGACTAAATACATTGGCTAAATGCAGATTTTAAATGATGACTGATCAAACAGATTGTCAGTCGTTTATAAGCCTGTTTAGACAGTCTGTGACCGCACTTTCATGCACATTGGGCGATCTTAACATGATCGTCCTGCGCATAGAATAACATTGTTCTTGGCAGCATATGATCACAGGACTATGTGCTGCCAAGAAAGATGATATTTAAATGGCATCTCTCACCCCACAAATGACAATTAAACTACATACGTTTTTATTTAGGGAACGTAGCCCATATAAAATTCATACCAAGCATACACAGTTTAACCTAATAATGAAAAATATTTTTTAATTTTTTTTTTATGCAAATAAGGGTGCATTGGTGCTCCTTTGTCGTGGCCTATGCCTTGGTGCACTATTACATCCTTATATTTGTAAATTAAAGTCAGTGCCCTGTCTTGATTAATAGTGCTTGATTGGTAAGAGCGAACAGTATATAAAATCATTGCGCTCCAAGTGTCAATGAGGTTGGGCACACAATGAGCCTGCAGGTGCGTTCTTATTTCTGGTTCTTGCCTATCTTTGGCCGCCGCTCAAGCAGCTTTAATGACAAGGAGGAGGGGTGTTTAACTGAACAGACAGCATGTACACGTTACATGGTGCTGTCGTCCCTGAAGCCACTCGCTACACTTGCAAGTGCGTTGTGCCGCGACCATGCACAGACAGGATCCAGGATCAGAGCACATGCATAGCCACATTATGTGCACACCAGGACTTTCCCTTGGAGCACTCGCTGTTTTCAATCAATACAATGGACTACCTTCAATTTGCAAATATTATGGCATATCAGTGCACCAAGGCATAGACCACACCAAGTGTGCACTGAAGCGCCCTCCTTTACATATTAAATGTGGATTTTTTTACTAAGAAGATAATTCTTAGTAAGGTACAATTATCAGATATGTGAAAATAGATTATGTACCCTAAGACTCTACAGCATTTGTATATTTTTTTTTAATTTCCCTATTCTGCTGTATAGCACATTTGCAGAAATTCCTGCAACAAATCTGGCACCTTATAGCATACATAAATGTTTAATAACTCACGAATAATATGCCTATAGTAATAAATTTCATACCTTCTTCAAGTAAAGTCGTTTATTTCCATTCCTTTGCTAATTTTATGAATTATAACCTGTCAGTTCTATATGATCACTGTAATTGACAATTTATATTATGAAAGAGTCTCTCTCCATCGTACAGTATGACAGTTGTGAGACCATAGGGAAGTACACGATTTGGGACAGCTCCTCTAATGGAGCCTTAACAATCCACAGTAATTGATATATCCAAAAGGTTATATTTGTATATATAAAAGATGACTCTGTATCATTTATAGTTTGCCTGATTATGGAAGTCCGTGGAAACAATACATTAATTCCTCTTGCATATTTTATGAAATGACGTGAGCCTATTTGATTGCTTTCTATAAAATAGTGTAGGATAATTTGTTCTTTCCTGACAGCTATTATCTTTCCCTTGTCACATGCATGCTGCTTTCATTCAGCTATTACTTGAACTATACAAAGTATTGTGTTACGTATACTAAGTGTAAGAGACATAAAAGTACAATGAGATTTATTTGTAATGAACTGACCCGGCTATCGGAAGCTCAAAGAAAAGATTGCATTGCTGTAATTGGTGGCCAATTCTTATCAATATGACTTATTCTAAAACTGTATAGCATGTTTACATAGGCAATGTCTGTGCTTAAAGTAATTCTACATAATGAAATAAACACTGACTTTAGAGGTTTTCAATCGCTTATGTAACATTAAATCATAGTGAATTTTATTAGGCTGATCTGTAAAAAATGGGAAAAACAGTGCTCTCCATGGTGTGGAGACTTCTAGGTTAGAATAAACAGCGAACAAGAAATGTAATCTGCTCGTTACACCCTGTGGTTATAGAACATTCTGTTTGGCCGATTCAAGAGACTTATGAAAATTGTACAACTGGAACACGGAACAGACTAGAATTTGAAAAAAAACTCTTTAAGGAAAACCTCTAGTGTACTTCTATGTGCTGTAACAAAAAAAACTTTTAAAGGGCCAATATCTTCGGCAGAAATCACAAGATATCACTATTCTATCAAAATGTCAACTTTATTACCACCGACAGAACGGGATACTCTGTTGCTAGAGAATTACTTAACCTCATTGAAATATCTTGCTCAATGATCCATTTCTCAAAAGTTGTTTACTTAAAAAACACAGCTTCACATACAGGCCATATAAAATACCTGCTCCCTTTAGGCTGCAAAGAAAGAATTAAAAATGCCGACTGTTTCCTTCATTAACAGGTGTTTGCAAATGTGGCAAATATGTCACCGCAGATAAAAAATTCAGGCAAATAATTACCCAAGAAACCTTTCAGATAAAGTACTTGGTGATGATCAATCAAGGTTTAAGATCGCTGTAGAGCATACTAACGCCACGCCAGTTGTCATGGAGCAGAAGACGCTGAACTCGTTAAGAGGTGCACGCCACTTAAATTCAGTGCTCGTTCTTTTTGGCATGTGCCTCTGTGTGGTTGTTTGGAAATGCTATTTTGGAGTAGCATTTCTTGACTGGGCTGGCATTTCTGGCAAAAGACATACCGCCACTGTTCATGAATCGGATGGGCAAGCCTGACTACACCCTGTTCTGCCACAGCTGCACCCACCTCTGTGAAGCTGATTCAAGATGGAGTGAAAGCAGCAAGAGTTGTGGATTTCTTCATAAAAGCTTTGATGAATCGGTCCCTTTCTGATTTGGTTATTTAGCTCCATAAATACACCTGTGATTTACAGCATATTAGCCAAATGGTCCAATAAGTATGCCATATACATAGGTCTATAGGTACATAGGTTTAATAAAAGGACCTCTCACTTGCCATAAATATGTATTTTTTACCTGATGTAAATGCCACTGTACTCCTGAATCTGGCATTTTCTTTTTTTCTGTGCCTCTCCATTACTGATGTATGACCTCCTCTTTTGTGTTTATATAGTCTTATTAGCTAATAGCATTTGTTAGGGCTAGCGGAACGCACCAAATAATAGGATAGGTAGAATAAGGTGCGTTCGCAGCCCGGGGTCCACCGCTCAGAGATGGAACCTGCTGCCAAGTAATGACGGACTATATGGTGGTACAATGTGAATACACACGGGTTAACTTCACCCTGTGTGAAGGAAGCGAACCCTGTTAAGTCACAGGGCCGCGGTACCGCACACAAGAGCACAAGCAAGGAGTCTCCGAGCTCAGGCCAAAGACTTGGGATCTGAGTCTGTGAAGACTACTTGCGGTTGACACCGCAACTGGGGTGTCAGCGTAACCAGAATAATAACAAAGAAATGCACGAGAGTGCGTGTGGTGCCGCACTGGCGGACGCCACTACGATACGATACGATACGATACGATACACTTTATTGATCCCGTGGGAAATTATGGTATCACAGCAGCACAACTTAAATCATAAAAATCATAAAGGAATTACATAGTTGACATGACAGTTTGTTGACAGAAGAACATTATACATTAGAATAAGACATACACAACAAGTGAACTGAAATGTAGAGAAATAAGTAGACATTCACCTTGGTGGTTTAACCCTAATGTTATTGTTGTACATTCCCATGGCAGTTGGCACAAACGATTTCCTATATTTTTCCTTCTTACACCTCAGAAGTATAAGCCGGTTGCTGAAGGTGCTCTTCTGTCTCATGAATAGCTCATATAGTGGATGTGCATTATTGTTCATAATTGCCATACACTTTTTCAGAGTTCTTTTCTCCACTACCTCCCCAAAAGTGTCCAGATTGCAGCCCACAGCAGAACTTGCCTTCTTAATAATCTTATTCAGCTTATTAGCATCAGAGGCCCGCACACTACTACCCCAGCACGTGATTGCAAAAAAGATGGCACTTGCCACCACAGATTGGTAGAACATTTCTAACATTTTGCTGCACACATTAAAAGACCTCAGTTTCCTTAGGAAATACAATCTGCTCATCCCCTTCTTGTAGACAAACTCTGAGTGGCATCTCCAGTCCAGTTTGCTATCCAAATGGACCCCCAAATATTTGTAACTCTCCACCTGCTATACCTCCTGACCAGCAATAGTGATCGGTAAGCATTCCATCTTTATCCTGCTATAGTTGGCCACCAACTCCTTAGTTTTCTTAACATTTAGTTGTAGATAGTTACCATTGCAACAATCCACGAAATTCGACACCACTCTTCTATATTCCTCATCCCCCTGATCTCCCCTAATGCATCCCACAACCACGGAGTCATCCGAAAATTTTTGAAGGTGGCAAAGTTCAGATTTATACTGAAAGTCTGAAGTATACAGTGTGACTAGAAAGGGCGCAAGCACCGTTCCCTGGGGGGCACCTACACTACTCAGTAATCTGCTTGACACAACTGCTCCCATCTGTACAAACTGTGGCCGATCTGATAGGTAGTCAGTTATCCAATTTCTCATCCCCTCCTCCACCTTCATATCAGTCATCTTTTTGTGTAGTAAAAGTGGCTGCAGGGAGTTAAATGCACTCGAGAAATCGAAGAACATCGCTCGCACCGTGGTGACACTAAACACCTAGGCTTGGGTCAGGAAAGCGCTGTGAAAGCGCATGGCGCCGCACTGGCGGACACAGCAACTAGGCGCTGTATTAGTGTGTAACGTGCTGTTGGATAAGTCGGGCGCTAGATAGCAAACATACACCTTCCGCGAACAGTCATCCAGTAGGGAGGGTTATTTAAAGAGCGACTTTCACTCACAACACACACACATTTACAAATGTACACTAGCCTTAAATAGCTGCAGCACGTACAGGACCCTTCAAAGAAGGACCAATGGAATTGCTGCAGTACCAGAGCATGTGACCCTAGATCTCCACTGAGAGATCTTGTCCTGGGCATGCTCAGTGTGCAAAGCAGAACTTAGTCCTAATACCTGCAGGAACTTTCGTGAGAAGGACCAATGGAAGTCACTGCAGTACGTGAGCATGTGACCCTAGATCTCCACTGAGAGATCTTGCCCTGGGCATGCTCAGTGTGTGCAAAGTAGGACTTAGGCCCAGAAGCATCTGCTCACCGCTGCCCAGCACTGGCTTCAATGGCAGAAGCTGGAAAAGCAGCAGTAACCCTATGCACAGAGTGAGACTGAGCAAGACGCTGGGACCGACGTCTGCACTGAGCAGACTCCACTGCGGCTGGAGAAGAATGGGAGACTGCAGCAGAGATGGTTCGAGATTCCCCCTGTGCAGAGGTGGGAACTTGACACCCAACATTACTCCCCCTCCTAGTGCCCCCCCTTGGACCTCGCTACGCTTGAAGGCAGCAATGAGCTGTGGAGCTCGAATGTGTTCAGCAGGCTCCCAGGACCTGTACTCTGGGCCATAACCCTTCCAATCCACCAAATAGAATTTTTTGACACGTACCACCTTGCACCCAAAAATAGCGTTCACCTTGTAATCGTCCGTAGACGAACCCGATGTCCAGGCAGATGACTCGGAAAACCGGGACATGTATACGGGTTTCAAGAGGGACACATGAAAGGTGTCGGTGATACCCAGGCATGGAGGAAGGGCCAGACGGTAGACCACAGAATTAACCTGTTCGAGGACCTTGAAGGGACCCAAGTAGCGAGGTGCAAACTTAGTGGACTCAACACGCAGCCTGATGTTACGGGCGGAGAGCCACACTAAGTCGCCAGGAGCAAAGGTCGGAGCGGGGCACCGATGAGCATCGGCGGAGGACCTCATTCTCTCCTTGGAGGCCCGAATGGTATCCTGAGTGTGGTCCCAAATGTCCCGTGCCTCCACAGCCCAGTCTGCCACCCTGGAGTCGGCGGAAGACACGGGCATGGGCACAGGGACACGCGGATGCTGGCCATAATTTAGGAGGAATGGAGTCTGACTGGTAGAGTCAGCTACGGCATTGTTAAGCGCAAACTCTGCCCACGGTAGCAAGGATGCCCAGTCATCCTGCCTGGCAGAAACAAAATGTCGCAAATACAGGTCCTTCTCAAAAAATTAGCATATAGTGTTAAATTTCATTATTTACCATAATGTAATGATTACAATTAAACTTTCATATATTATAGATTCATTATCCACCAACTGAAATTTGTCAGGTCTTTTATTGTTTTAATACTGATGATTTTGGCATACAACTCCTGATAACCCAAAAAACCTGTCTCAATAAATTAGCATATTTCACCCATCCAATCAAATAAAAGTGTTTTTTAATAACAAACAAAAAAACCAACAAATAATAATGTTCAGTTATGCACTCAATACTTGGTCGGGAATCCTTTGGCAGAAATGACTGCTTCAATGCGGCGTGGCATGGAGGCAATCAGCCTGTGACACTGCTGAGATGTTATGGAGGCCCAGGATGCTTCAATAGCGGCCTTAAGCTCATCCAGAGTGTTGGGTCTTGCGTCTCTCAACTTTCTCTTCACAATATCCCACAGATTCTCTATGGGGTTCAGGTCAAGAGAGTTGGCAGGCCAATTGAGCACAGTAATACCATGGTCAGTAAACCATTTACCAGTGGTTTTGGCACTGTGAGCAGGTGCCAGGTCGTGCTGAAAAATGAAATCTTCATCTCCATAAAGCATTTCAGCCGATGGAAGCATGAAGTGCTCCAAAATCTCCTGATAGCTAGCTGCATTGACCCTGCCCTTGATGAAACACAGTGGACCAACACCAGCAGCTGACATGGCACCCCACACCATCACTGACTGTGGGTACTTGACACTGGACTTCAGGCATTTTGGCATTTCCTTCTCCCCAGTCTTCCTCCAGACTCTGGCACCTTGATTTCCGAATGACATGCAAAATTTGCTTTCATCAGAAAAAAGTACTTGGGACCACTTAGCAACAGTCCAGTGCTGCTTCTCTGTAGCCCAGGTCAGGCGCCTCTGCCGCTGTTTATGGTTCAAAAGTGGGTTTACCTGGGGAATGCGGCACCTGTAGCCCATTTCCTGCACACGCCTGTGCACGGTGGCTCTGGATGTTTCCACACCAGACTCAGTCCACTGCTTCCTCAGGTTCCCCAAGGTCTGGAATCGGTCCTTCTCCACAATCTGCCTCAGGGTCCAGTCTCCTCTTCTCGTTGTACAGCGTTTTCTGCCACATTGTTTCCTTCCAACAGACTTACCATTGAGGTGCCTTGATACAGCACTCTGGGAACAGCCTATTTGTTGAGAAATTTCTTTCTGGGTCTTACCCTCTTGCTTGAGGGTGTCAATGATGGCCTTCTTGACATCTGTCAGGTCGCTAGTCTTACCCATGATGGGGGTTTTGAGTAATGAACCAGGCAGGGAGTTTATAAAAGCCTCAGGTATCTTTTGCATGTGTTTAGAGTTAATTAGTTGATTCAGAAGATTAGGGTAATAGGTCGTTTAGAGAACCTTTTCTTGATATGCTAATTTATTGAGACAGGTTTTTTGGGTTATCAGGAGTTGTATGCCAAAATCATCAGTATTAAAACAATAAAAGACCTGACAAATTTCAGTTGGTGGATAATGAATCTATAATATATGAAAGTTTAATTGTAATCATTACATTATGGTAAATAATGAAATTTAACACTATATGCTAATTTTTTGAGAAGGACCTGTATGTGACCAGGGTCTGGTTGGCCCTCTCTACCAACCCATTCGTCTCGGGATGATATGCCGAAGAGAGATTCAACTCAATACTGAGTAGACGACAAAGCTCTCTCCAGAATCGAGACGCAAACTGGGGACCCCGGTCACTAACAATTTTGTCTGGCATACCGTGTAGGCGAAAGATATGCTTGATGAACAACACAGCCAGAGCCCGTGCAGAAGGTAGCCGTGGAAGAGGCACCAAGTGCACCATTTTGGAAAAATGGTCGGTGATCACCCAGATAATGGTGCAGTTATGAGACTTGGGTAAGCCCACCACAAAATCCATCCCGACCATTTCCCTGGGCCTGTCCGCCACTGGCATGGGGTAAAGCAACCCAGCTGGCCGTTGCCGAGGAGACTTGTTCTTGGCACAGGAAACCCATGCCCGAACATAGTCTGCGATGTCACGAGCCATATGCGGCCACCAGTATGTCCTCGCCAAGAGCTCAGATGTCCTCTTGGTCCCAAAGTGTCCACCCACCATGGACGAGTGAGCCCAAGAGAGAACCTCCGGTCGCAAATTAGATGGAACGAAAGTCTTGCCTGGGGGCACAGACTCTAGCGAAACCGGAGCCACTGTTCTCAGGCTCTCTGAAGGGACGATAAGCCGAGGCTCCTCCTCCTCCTCCACAGATGACACAACGGAGCGAGAGAGAGCGTCGGCCCGAATGTTCTTCTCCCCAGAAAGAAAATGGAGGGTGAAATGAAACCGGGAGAAGAACAAGGACCATCTGGCCTGGCGAGAATTTAACCGCTGGGCTGTCTGTAGGTGCACCAAATTTTTGTGATCTGTGAAGACTTGGAAGGGAAAACGAGCTCCCTCCAAGAGATGTCTCCACTCCGAGAAAGCCAACTTCATGGCTAGCAACTCCCTGTCCCCGATGGAATAATTCCTCTCTGCTGGTGAGAAGGTCTTAGAAAAGAAGAAGCAAGGATGCTTCCAACCTTGAGCATCCTTTGGGAAGAGGACTGCTCCAGCACCAACAGATGAGGCATCCACCTCCATGATAAATGGCTTATCTACATCGGGGCGATGTAGGATGGGAGCGCTAGCGAAGTGTGACTTTATGGAGTTAAAGGCCTTGGAGAACTCCACAGACCACAATTTGGGATTTGCCCCCTTCTTGGTGAGGGCAACCAAGGGAGCTACCAAAGTTGAGAAGTGCGGAATGAACTGGTGATAATAGTTTATGAACCCCATAAAGCGCTGCACCGCTTTAAGAGAATGGGGTTCCTGCCAGTCCATCACAGCCTGTAGTTTGGCAGGATCCTTAGCCAATCCCTGGGCGGAGATGATATAGCCCAGGAATGGTAAGGACTAGGGTTGAGCGAAACAGATCGGCACTTTTCAAAAGTCGCCGACTTTTAGCAAAGTCAGGTTTCGTGAAACCCGACCCGATCCCACTCTGGGATCGGGTCGGCGGTCGGCAATCTCTACTGAAAAGTCGGGTTTCGTTTTATATATATATATATATATGTCATTCAGACACATATATATATATTTATATTAACTTCAGCGCGATATAGCAGAAAAGCCAGTAATTCAATTACCGGCTTTTCATTTCTCCTGCCAAAATCCGACATGATATGAGACATGGTTTACATACAGTAAACCATGTCATATCCCCATTTTTGTTTTTGCATATTCCACACTACTAATGTTAGTAGTGTGTATGTGCAAAATTTCAGCGCTCTAGCTCTTAAATTTAAGGGTTAAATCGCAGAAAAAATTGGCGTGGGCTCCCGCGCAATTTTCTCCGCCAGAGTGGTAAAGCCAGTGACTGAGGGCAGATATTAATAGCCTGGAGAGGGTCCATGGTTATTGGCCCCCCCTGGCTAAAAACACCTGCCCCCAGCCACCCCAGAAAAGGCACATCTGGAAGATGCGCCTATTCTGGCACTTGGCCACTATCTTCCCATTCCCGTGTAGCGGTGGGATATGGGGTAATGAAGGGCTAATGCCACCTTGCTATTGTAAGGTGACATTAAGCCAGATTAATAATGGAGAGTCGTCAATTATGACACCTATCCATTATTAATCCAATTGTATGAAAGAGTTAAAAAAACACACACACATTATTAAAAATTATTTTAATGAAATAAACACACCATTTGTTTTAATATTTTATTATTCAGGTAATACACCTGAAGACCCTTGTTCTGTAACAAATAAAAAATAATAAACCAACAATATACATACCTTCCGTAGATCTGTAACGTCCCACGTTGTAAATCCATCTGAAGGGGTTAAAATATTTTACAGCCAGGAGCTCTGCTAATGCAGCGCTGCTCGTGGCTGTAAAACCCCGGGGAATGAAGGTAATGTAGGTCAATAACCTGTAGTTACCTTCATTCGCGGTGATGCGCCACCTGCTGGATGTCCCTGGAGCGTGGGAAAAGTTCCCAGGCTCGAGGTCATATGAGGACATCCAGCAGGGGGCTCATCACCTCCATTATTAATCTGGCTTAATGTCACCTTACAATAACAAGGTGACATTAACCCTTCATTACCCCATATCCCACCGCTACACGGGAATGGGAAGAGAGTGGCCAAGTGCCAGGATAGGCGCATCTTCCAGATGTGCCTTTTCTGGGGTGGCTGGGGGCCGGTTATTTTTAGCCAGGGGGGGCCAAAAACCGTTGACCCTCTCTAGGCTATTAATATCTGCCCTCAGTTACTGGCTTTACTACTCTGGCGGAGAAAATTGCGTGGGAGCCCACGCCAATTTTTTCACCGATTTAACCCTTAAATTGCCTTTAACCCTTAAATTTAATAGCTTTCAGCAATTTAAGGATTAAATCGCTGAAAAAATTGGCGTGCGCTCCCGCGCAATTTTCTCCGCCAGAGTAGTAAAGCCAGTGACTGAGGGCAGATATTAATAGCCTGGAGAGGGTCCACGGTTTTTGGCCCCCCCTGGCTAAAAACATCTGCCCCCAGCCACCCCAGAAAAGGCACATCTGGAAGATGCACCTATTCTGGCACTTGGCCACTCTCTTCCCACTCCTGTGTAGTGGTGGGATATGGGGTTAATGAAGGGTTAGTGTCACCTTGCTATTGTAAGGTGACATTAAGCCAGATTAATAATGGAGAGGTGTAAATTCTGACATCTATCCATTATTAATCCAATTGCATTAAATGGTTAAAAAAACACACACACATTATTAAAAAGTATTTTAATGAAATAAAGACACAGGTTTTTTAAATATTTTATTGTACTGCCAATCCACCTGAAGACCCTCGCTCTGTAACAAATAAAAAATAATAAACCAACAATATACATACCTTCCGTAGATCTGTAACGTCCCACGTTGTAAATCCATCTGAAGGGGTTAAAATATTTTACAGCCAGGAGCTCTGCTAATGCAGCACTGCTCGTGGCTGTAAAACCCCGGGGAATGAAGGTAATGTAGGTCAATGACCTGTAGTTACCTTCATTCGCGGTGATGCGCCCCCTGCTGGATGTCCTCATATGACCTCGAGCCTGGGAACTTTTCCCACGCTCCAGGGACATCCAGCAGGGGGCGCATCACCACGAATGAAGGTAACTACAGGTCATTGACCAACATTACCTTCATTCCCCGGGGTTTTACAGCCACGAGCACCCCTTCAGATGGATTTACAATGTGGGACGTTACAGATCTACGGAAGGTATGTATATTGTTGGTTTATTATTTTTTATTTGTTACAGAACGAGGGTCTTCAGGTGTATTACCTGTATAATAAAATATTAAAACAAACGGTGTGTTTATTTCATTAAAATAATTTTTAATAATGTGTGTGTTTTTTTTAACTCTTTCATACAATTGGATTAATAATGGATAGGTGTCATAATTGACGCCTCTCCATTATTAATCTGGCTTAATGTCACCTTACAACAGCAAGGTGGCATTAACCCTTCATGACCCCATATCCCACCGCTACACGGGAATGGGAAGAGAGTGGCCAAGTGCCAGAATAGGCGCATCTTCCAGATGTGCCTTTTCTGGGGTGGCTGGGGGCAGGTGTTTTTAGCCAGGGGGGGCCAATAACCATGGACCCTCTCCAGGCTATTAATATCTGCCCTCAGTCACTGGTTTTACCACTCTGGCAGAGAAAATTGCGCGGGAGCCCATGCCAATTTTTTCCGCGATTTAACCCTTAAATTTAAGAGCTAGAGCGCTGAAATTTTGCACATACACACTACTAACATTAGTAGTGTGAAATATGCAAAAAAAAGGGGGATATGACATGGTCTACTGTATGTAAACCATGGCTCATATCATGTCGGGTTTTGGCAGGAGAAATGAAAAGCCAGTAATTGAATTACCGGCTTTTCTGCTATATCGCCCTGAAAGAAATATATATATAAAAAAAACCCTATAGACTTTCATTGGGTTTCGAGTTTCGGCTGATCCCCGACCCCGACTTTTCAATAGGATCGGCCGATTTCACTCGACCTGACTTTTGAGAAAGACGGGTTTCGTGAAACCCGACTCGACCCTAAAAAATGAAAAGTCGCTCAACCCTAGTAAGGACTCCTGCTCGAACATACACTTCTCCAACTTGGCGAAGAGGGAGTTTGCCCATAGGAGGTTGAAGACTTTGCAAACATATCTCCGGTGGGAGTCAATATCTGGAGAGTAGATGAGAATATCATCCAGATAGACTACGACCGAGGTGGAGAGCATATCCCGGTAGATGTCGTTCACAAAGTCTTGGAAAACGGCTGGGGCATTACAGAGCCCGAAGTGCATCACCATATATTCATAGTGCCCATCCCTGGTGTTAAAAGCCGTCTTCCATTTGTCCACCTCAAGGATGCGAATCAGGTTGTAAGCACCCCGCAGATCTAATTTAGTAAATACCCTTGCTCCCCGAAGCCTATCAAAGAGCTCAGATATCAAGGGCAAAGGATACTTATTCTTAACGGTGATGGCATTAAGACCCCTGTAGTCTATGCATGGACACAATTCCCCATTCCTCTTCTGCACGAAGAAGAACCCTGCCCCAGCAGGTGACACTGACTTCCTAATGAATCCTCTTGCCAGATTTTCCTGGATGTACTGTGACAGTGCCTCTGTCTCCGGGAGAGATAACAGATAAACTCGACCCCAGGGAGGCTCAGCACCAGGCAAGAAATCAATAGGACAGTCATAGGGGCGATGGGACGGAAGGGTCTCCGCCGCCTTTTTGGAGAACACGTCTGCATAAGACCAATATTGCTTGGGGAGAGAGGATAAATCTGTGGGTACCTCTGTAGTAGCAACCTGAACGCACTCCCTCTGACACCTACCCCCACAAGATTCACCCCATCGCAGAATTCTGCCTGAGGACCACTCAATTTGAGGAGAGTGGTACCGCAGCCAAAGTATTCCCAACAGGACCTCATCAATTCCCTCAGGAATGATGAGCAGAGATATAATCTCCTGATGGGATGGCGACATGGACAGAGTAAAAGGGATGGTCTGGTGTGTTATCTGTGAGGGCAGTGTCGACCCATTCACCACTCGTACCGTTACTGGTTGAGCTAGCATAACCAGGGGTATTGCGTGACGTTGGGCGAAGGCAGAAGACATAAAATTGCCCTCCGCCCCAGAATCCACGCAGAGCTCTACCGAGTGAGTGAATGAGCCTATTGTTATTGTCCTCTTAAAGGACAATTTGGAGGCAAATGTCGCCGTGTCTAGTGTACCTCCATCTACTACCACTAGACACTGACGTTTCCTCAACCGCTGGGAACATCTGGTGGCAAGATGTCCTGACTGCTGGCAAACATGACAAACTTTGAGTGTACGAGCGGTCCGGGACTTAGATCCCGCTCGTGACACTTCCATGGCCTCATGTGACTCAGGAGCCTGGACTGGAGATTCCAACGGTTTGGCGAAGGTGGGAGCCAGCCGAAACCTCTGCCTACACTGGGCTCGCTCTAACCTCCGCTCAGGAAAACGGAGGTCAATACAAGTGGACACAGCTATTAACTCCTCCAGTGTGGCGGGAATCTCCCTAGTGGCCAGGGCGTCCTTCACGTGGTCAGCCAGCCCCCTCCAAAATATCGGAATTAGGGCTTTATCCGACCAGTCCAGCTCAGATGCTAGGGTGCGGAAGTGGACGGCAAAATGGCTGACCAAGGACGAGCCCTGAGTCAATGCCAACAGTTGGAGCGCCATATCATGGGTGACACGAGGTCCTAAAAAGACCTGTTTCAGAGTGCTCAGGAAAAATGGAGCACTCTGCACCACATGATCGCCACGCTCCCACAGCGGCATAGCCCACTCTAACGCCCTGTCCGACAGGAGAGACACTATAAACCCCACCTTTGCCCGCTCTGTAGGGAAACGAGAGGCCAGAAGCTCGAGATGTATAGAGCACTGACTCACGAAACCCCTACAGGACTTACTATCACCAGAAAATTTTTCTGGCAGTGGGAGGCGTGATAAAGTCGGTACAGGGGTGGCAGTGGACAAGGTTGCTGCAGCCACACTAGCAGCTTGAACAGCAACTGTGGTTACATCCACAGCTGAGGTTGTGCGCTCGAGAGCCGCCAACCTACCCTCCAGCTGCTGGATGTACCGCAAGGATTGCTGTTTGTCCGTCATTACTAGCCAGACCCTGGCGCTAGTGTAATGTTAGGGCTAGCGGAACGCACCAAATAATAAGATAGGTAGAATAAGGTGCGTTCGCAGCCCGGGGTCCACCGTGCAGAGATGGAACCTGCTGCCAAGTAATGACGGACTATATGGCGGTACAATGTGAATACACACGGGTTAACTTCACCCTGTGTGAAGGAAGCGAACCCTGTTTAGTCACAGGGCTGCGGTACCGCACACAAGAGCACAAGCAAGGAGTCTCCGAGCACAGTCCAAAGACTTGGGATCTGAGTCTGTGAAGACTACTTGCGGTCGATACCGCAACTGGCGTGTCAGCGTAACCAAAATAATAACAAAGGAATGCACGAGAGTGCGTGCAGTGCCGCACTGGCGGACGCCACTAACCACCCAGGCTTGGGTCAGAAAAGCGCTGTGAAAGCGCATGGCGCCACACTGGCGGACACAGCAACTAGACACTGTATTAGTTGGATAAGTCAGGCGCTAGATAGCAAACATACACCTTCCGCAAACAGTCATCCAATAGGGAGGGTTATTTAAAGAGCGACTTTCACTCACAACACACACAAGTTTACAAATGTACACTAGCGCATGGCCATGCGGCCATGCGAGCCTTTAATAGCTGCAGCACGTACAGGACCCTTCAAAGAAGGACCAATGGAATTGCTGCAGTACCAGAGCATGTGACCCTAGATCTCCACTGAGAGATCTTGCCCTGGGCATGCTCAGTGTGCAACGCAGAACTTATTCCTAATACCTGCAGGACCTTCCATGAGAAGGACCAATGGAAGTCGCTGCAGTACCTGAGCATGTGATCCTAGATCTCCACTGAGAGATCTTGCCCTGGGCATGCTCAGTGTGTGCAAAGTAGGACTTAGCCCCAGAAGCGTCTGCTCGCCGCTGCCCAGCACTGGCTTCAATGGCAAAAGCTGGAAAAGCAGCAGTAACCCTATGCACAGAGTGAGACTAAGCAAGATGTTGGGACCGACGTTTGCACTGAGCAGACTCCACTGCAGCTGGAGAAGCATGGGAGACCGCAGCAGAGATGGTTTGAGATTCCCCCTGTGAAGAGGCGGGAACTCGACACCTAAGAAGCATTATCCTCAAGAACACTTGAGCGAAAGTTGGAGACCACTCCCACTTGGGTAAAAAATTAGATTTAAATACAGGGAAGAAAGAGTTCATAACGTAAGAATAGAGAGGTACAAACATTTTGGGAGCACAGCAGCATTTACACATGATAAAAAAATAACCTTTATGGCAAGTGACAGGACATTTTTAACACAGCATCTCTATATCCACTGTCATTAATTGCAGTTCTAAGTGCATTTATTTAAATCCCCATTAGAAAATACCGATGGCTTTATTCAAAGACAGAATTCAAATTTTTAGCAACTTACAAGAGAAAAATGTACAGGACTACGCAACAGTTTTACACTTGTGCGGAAAATAATGCTGGATAATAAGAATGCTTTCAAAAATACAAGTGCAAATTGTTTATTTTTTATCAAAACTAGAGATGAGAAGGCACTAAAGTGCTATGATGTCCATTACTCCAACTGAGCAATGCCCAATGCTCGAATATGGGAGTCAATGGGAAATCTGAGCATTTTTCTGGCAGACCTTAGAAGAAAGTCTGGGGAAAGTGAAAATGTTGAAATGGATTAAAAAATGTGCTGAATGGAAGAGTACCCAGGCAAAGACCCCTGGAAGCATCTCTGACTCCCAGATCGCTGTTGAGAACAAAGGTGTCACAGTTTTATTCCACTAAAGAAACATTTTTTCCTCTATAATGACTTGTAGATAAGGCAAAAATTTAATAAAGATGTAAAAAATAATAATAATTTAAGTAAGCCAAAATTTAAATTTTTATTAAAACAATAGAAATGTCAGTGTAATTTATGAAGAAAACAAGAACTGCCAAAAATATGATGGCGGATGGACTCTGATACGCAGTGTATTAGAGGTAGGACAGACTCATGCACACTGTGTTCAAATTGTCATTTAGTGGTACTTCTAGACTCAAAAAGGCTATGCAATAAGTGAAAAGCCTACCATAAATTACAAGCAGGGTCATCCATACACCAACTTTAGTACCTCATTCAAATATTAAGAACAAAGTGTAGTCGTGGTACTTCTACACTCATAAAAACTCTACAGGCAAACAGTGCAAAGCCTTCCAATAATCACATAAAAAATTAGGAAAGTGTAGTTGTGGATCTTTTGTAATCATCAAAGCTCTATCTGGAAAGGTTTTCAGAAACCACTGAACTGCCAAGATGAGCATGTGGGCCAAGCATGATATGTGTGTGAGTTTGCCAAGCTTCACAGCCACCTCCAAGTTGTGGTGATTATCACACAAGGCTATGCCTGTTTGGCGGTTCAGCAGTGAGAGCCACAGATCTGTTTCGTCTGTTTTTCCTTTCAATAACTCTTCCACAGTGTGTGGTTTGTCTCCTGGACAAGTTAACTTCAGCAAAGCCTGTTGCTTCTTCACTGAGGCAGTGCTGCAAAATTCCACCTCCTGGCTGATGTGAATGACATGCGCAGAGATAGCACATAAGAGATGGAGAATGAGGAGGAGCAGGAGGGGCTGCAGTAACTGGTGTAGGAGGTGGAGGAAATCCTTATAGTTGTAGGGCCAGCAATTCTTGGCATTGGTAGCACATGTGCCATGCTAGGGTGGGACTTGGCCCCAGCCTCCGCAATGTTCACCCAGTGTACCATCAGAAAATGTAGTGTCCCTGGCTACAAGCACTTGTCCAGGTGTTGGTCATTAAGTGAACAATTCCAGTAAATACATTGCTAAGGGACAGGTGATGTTCCTGGACACGTGCTGATACAAGGTGCAAAAACCATGCCAGGAGAAATAGTCATGGCTGGGGACCGAGTACCAAGGGACCAAATTTGTACACTTGTAGCAGGGTACACTTGGATTTTATTTCAAACCAATGAAATTTCACACGAGCAATGTTCTACAGCAGGGGTCCCCAACTCCAGTCCTCAAGGCCCACCAACAGGTCATGTTTTCAGGATTTCCTTAGTATTGCCCAGGTAATAATTGCATCACCTGCGCAAAACAAAGGAAAACCTGAAAACATGATCTGTTGGTGGGCCTTGAGGACTGGAGTTGGGGAACACTGTTCTACAGTATATATGGCAATAGTCAGTTTATTAGCAACTTAATTTGTACACCTGTTTGTACACAGTCTTACAAATACCTTATGGATGTTCCTTCTACTTGTTAACAGAAAATATAATGGAGATGGGCCAGACATAAAAGCTTACACAAATTAAGAGAAGTTAGTTTCTCTGGAGGTTACTATCAGCTGACATTACTTACAATTCACCAGGGATGCTGAGCTGGAGTAGCTGAAACTCATGATATCTTTCTAGAACAGGATGAAGAGTGCAGTCTGTATTGCAGTAATGAGGATTAAGTGAAAAACATAAGTGGTTGTAGAGAAAGAGGTTACTTTCCTTTCATTATGTGCAAAGAAAACGGAGAGCTGAAATTATGAAATGGCTCATTATATCTGCTGATTACCTATACTTCTTTTATACTGTATTATTTGAAATTTTACTTTGCTCTTAGATATTTGCCCAATGAACATCTTTAACAAGATACAGAACTGACATAATAGAATCCCATTTTGCATGTTGCAACAAAAAAAACCCACTGAGCTCATTTTCCACCATGTAAGAAAATTATATAACTGCCTCCAATTTCAAAGGTGCCTAATTACAGACCACTGTGTGCAGCACTGGCTTTGGACTAACAGCAGAGGAAAAACAGTTGCTCTACAAATAAATCATAGTACGCGTGCGTTAGATTTAATACTTTACTCTTATATTCATTTCTCTTTAAAGATAAATGTAGTGTAGAACAATTTTATAGCAAAACTATCCTAACTCTCACACTAAATTCTATTTCCAATTTTCTCACCACTTTTACAAAGTGTTGAAAGCAGAGTAGAACGGCAGAAAGTGGTTCACCAAAATTTGAGAATTATTTTTCCCAGATACAAAACCATCGATAAATTCTCCACATTTTCTCCACTTGGCTAATTGTACTCTAACTATGTTATGCCATCCAAGATAAAGTTTACAAGGAGAATCAAATAATATTTATCACTGAATTTTCAGAACTCCCATGTTCAGTTAGATAACTTCTAGGCAATGTTTTCTCATGTTGAAGCTAATGTTAAACCTATCTATAAGGGATTTTATGTTTGAAAAGCTAGTACAGGAAATTACCACCCAGCAATCTCAAAGCTGTACATGCTTTGATGTTCATTCTCAATCATCTGACAATGTTCTTTTCTCACCATTGGTTTAGTAGTTGTAGTTTTTCATCAATAGAAATTAACTTTCTATGTTTGGAATTGCTAGTGGAATATATGGCAGAAATAAATGTGAACAGGCAGCTTACAAGGTAAAGCATAAAACAGAGTGAGAGTAAGGGGCAACAGATTGAGTCTCTAACATTAAAGAAGAAAGGCAAAATTAGCAATTGTAAGTACACAGCGCTATATAATATGATGATTGCAATTATTAAGAGGATAAAAGCTTTGATGGGAGTGTTTCTAGGACAAAAATAAGTTAGGAAACGTTTTTGTTTAATTTTTACAGGGCTATTCTCTTTAGGTTTATACTTAGAGTTGCATTTCAATTCTGTGCAACCTCCTACATAGCAGGTAAAATAGTTACTGACTGTACATAGTATATTATAAAAATAACTTTTTTGTTCATCATACGTCCATAAATGTGAATAGATAATTCTTGCATTTTAAAGGTGATCTGTCTCTAGATTTCATCATATAAACTCCATATAATAATAAAAAAATGTTACACCTTAATTAATAATTATTGCAATTTTATAGATCATTTAATGTATATGACTTATGATTCTTGTATCATTTATTTTTTATTCTGTATATGTGCTATAAATATATTTGACCATGGGGAGATATACAGTGGGGCAAAAAAGTATTTAGTCAGTCAGCAATAGTGCAAGTTCCACCACTTAAAAAGATGAGAGGCGTCTGTAATTTACATCATAGGTAGACCTCAACTATGGGAGACAAACTGAGAAAAAAAAATCCAGAAAATCACATTGTCTGTTTTTTTAACATTTTATTTGCATATTATGGTGGAAAATAAGTATTTGGTCAGAAACAAAATTTCATCTCAATACTTTGTAATATATCCTTTGTTGGCAATGACAGAGGTCAAACGTTTTCTGTAAGTCTTCACAAGGTTGCCACACACTGTTGTTGGTATGTTGGCCCATTCCTCCATGCAGATCTCCTCTAGAGCAGTGATGTTTTTGGCTTTTCGCTTGGCAACACGGACTTTCAACTCCCTCCAAAGGTTTTCTATAGGGTTGAGATCTGGAGACTGGCTAGGCCACTCCAGGACCTTGAAATGCTTCTTACGAAGCCACTCCTTCGTTGCCCTGGCGGTGTGCTTTGGATCATTGTCATGTTGAAAGACCCAGCCACGTTTCATGTTCAATGCCCTTGCTGATGGAAGGAGGTTTGCACTCAAAATCTCACGATACATGGCCCCATTCATTCTTTCATGTACCCGGATCAGTCGTCCTGGCCCCTTTGCAGAGAAACAGCCCCAAAGCATGATGTTTCCACCACCATGCTTTACAGTAGGTATGGTGTTTGATGGATGCAACTCAGTATTCTTTTTCCTCCAAACACGACAAGTTGTGTTTCTACCAAACAGTTCCAGTTTGGTTTCATCAGACCATAGGACATTCTCCCAAAACTCCTCTGGATCATCCAAATGCTCTCTAGCAAACTTCAGACGGGCCAGGACATGTACTGGCTTAAGCAGTGGGACACGTCTGGCACTGCAGGATCTGAGTCCATGGTGGCGTAGTGTGTTACTTATGGTAAGCCTTGTTACATTGGTCCCAGCTCTCTGCAGTTCATTCACTAGGTCCCCCCGCGTGGTTCTGTGATTTTTGCTCACCGTTCTTGTGATCATTCTGACCCCACGGGGTGGGATTTTGCGTGGAGCCCCAGATTGAGGGAAATTATCAGTGGTCTTGTATGTCTTCCATTTTCTAATTATTGCTCCCACTGTTGATTTCTTCACTCCAAGCTGGTTGGCTATTGCAGATTCAGTCTTCCCAGCCTGGTGCAGGGCTACAATTTTGTTTCTGGTGTCCTTTTACAGCTCTTTGGTCTTCACCATAGTGGAGTTTGGAGTCAGACTGTTTGAGGGTGTGCACAGGTGTCTTTTTATACTGATAACAAGTTTAAACAGGTGCCATTACTACAGGTAATGAGTGGAGGAAAGAGGAGACTCTTAAAGAAGAAGTTACAGGTCTGTGAGAGCCAGAAATCTTGATTGTTTGTTTCTGACCAAATACTTATTGGCTTTTTAGCTGTCCGTTTTTTTGGGGGGAGAATGTAGAAAAAAACAGGCCCAGTGTATTACACTACACAATGTCAGTGGCAGAACGTGGCTGCCAGATATACGACCAACAGAACTGATGTATAGAAACTTGTTGGCAATTTAACTCCATTTTTTAGGGGGGAGAATGCAGCAAAAAACAGGCCCAGTGTATTACACTACACAATGTCAGTGGCAAAACGTGGCTGGCAGATGTATCAAAAAATACAAGGGCTTTAGTACTATTTCAATCTCCCTACAATGATCAAAGGACAAGTATGGCAGCAATGATAAGGACTGCTGCACACAAAAGAGTGTGGACAAAGAAACAGGAGAACTGTGCAGAAAGGAGCAGCACACTGCAGTGCTAGAACATACAAACTTGAAAAACGAAATTTGAACTGCATTACTACACTAGAAATATGAAAAATGAGAGCGTTTAGTGCATAAAAATGGCCAATTTTATGTGTACCTGGTAGCCCCATTACGGCATCTCTCTTATACCAGGTCCTACACTTGCCTTACCTCGCTGAGAATAAACGTCTCCATCTGAATGGGTACATGTGAAACCTCTACTTAGACTAAAATTCTCTCTCTCTGTGGAGGGGTATTGGACCTGCTGTAATTAAAACACCTGTGGCTAGGAGGCGGAGTGCACGATCAGAAGGCTAGAGAATACATTTCAAAAACCTGACCGGCACATCCAAACATAGACTCAGTGTGAACAGGTGCTGAACCTAGAGTCGCCAACTCGTATATAGTTAAGTAAATAAGGCAGCACAGTGCAGCGCTAGAACATACAAACTTGAAAAACGAAATTTGAACTGCATCACTGCACTAGAAATATGAAAAATGAGAGCGTTTAGCGCATAAAAATGGCCAATTTTATGTGTACCTGGTAGCCCCTTTACGGCATCTCTCTTATACCAGGTCCTACACTTGCCTTACCTCGCTGAGAATAAACGTCTCCATTTGAATGGGTACATGTGAAATGTCTACTTAGACTAAAATTCTCTCTCTCTGTGGAGGGGTATTGGACCTGCTGTAATTAAAACACCTGTGGCTAGGAGGCGGAGTGTACGATCAGAAGGCTAGAGAATACATTTCAAAAACCTGACCGGCACATCCAAACATAGACTCAGTGTGAACAGGTGCTGAACCTAGAGTCGCCAACTCATATATAGTTAAGTAAATAAGGCAGCACACTGCAGCGCTAGAACATACAAACTTGAAAAACGAAATTTGAACTGCATTACTGCACTAGAAATATGAAAAATGAGAGCGTTTAGCGCATAAAAATGGCCAATTTTATGTGTACCTGGTTGCCCCTTTACGGCATCTCTCTTATACCATTTTTATGCGCTAAACGCTCTCATTTTTCATATTTCTAGTGCAGTAATGCAGTTCAAATTTCGTTTTTCAAGTTTGTATGTTCTAACGCTGCAGTGTGCTGCCTTATTTACTTAACTATATACGAGTTGGCGACTCTAGGTTTAGCACCTGTTCACACTGAGTCTATGTTTGGATGTGCCGGTCAGGTTTTTGAAATGTATTCTCTAGCCTTCTGATCGTGCACTCCGCCTCCTAGCCACAGGTGTTTTAATTACAGCAGGTCCAATACCGCTCCACAGAGAGAGAGAATTTTAGTCTAAGTAGAGGTTTCACATGTACCCATTCAGATGGAGACGTTTATTCTCAGCGAGGTAAGGCAAGTGTAGGACCTGGTATAAGAGAGATGCCGTAAAGGGGCTACCAGGTACACATAAAATTGGCCATTTTTATGCGCTAAACGCTCTCATTTTTCATATTTCTAGTGCAGTAATGCAGTTCAAATTTCGTTTTTCAAGTTTGTATGTTCTAGCGCTGCAGTGTGCTGCCTTATTTACTTAACTATATACGAGTTGGCGACTCTAGGTTCAGCACCTGTTCACACTGAGTCTATGTTTGGATGTGCCGGTCAGGTTTTTGAAATGTATTCTCTAGCCTTCTGATCATGCACTCCGCCTCCTAGCCACAGGTGTTTTAATTACAGCAGGTCCAATACCCCTCCACAGAGAGAGAGAATTTTAGTCTAAGTAGACATTTCACATGTACCCATTCAGATGGAGACGTTTATTCTCAGCGAGGTAAGGCAAGTGTAGGACCTGGTATAAGAGAGATGCCGTAAAGGGGCTACCAGGTACACATAAAATTGGCCATTTTTATGCGCTAAACGCTCTCATTTTTCATATTTCTAGTGCAGTAATGCAGTTCAAATTTCATTTTTCAAGTTTGTATGTTCTAGCGCTGCAGTGTGCTGCCTTATTTACTTAACTATATACGAGTTGGTGACTCTAGGTTCAGCACTTGTTCACACTGAGTGTTACGTGTCCAGTTCCCGCTTCTGCACAAGGGGAATCTCGAGCCATCTCCCCTGCGGTCTCCCATTCTTCTCCAGCCGCAGTGGAGTCTGCTCAGCAGAGACGTCGGTCCCAGCGTCTTGCTCAGTCTCACTCTGTACAAAGAGTTACTGCTGCTTTTCCTGCTTCTGCCATTGAAGTCAGTGTTGGGCAGCGGAGAGCAGATGCTTTTGGGGCTAAGTCCTACTTTTCTCTTTCTGAGCATGCCCAGGGCAGGATCTCCCATTGGAGATCGAGGGTCACATGCTCAGGTACTGCAGCACATCCCATTGGTCCTCCAGGAAGGTCCTGAAAGGGCAAAACTTTGGTAGCAGCTTCCCATTGGTCCTTTATTGGAAGGTCCTGAACGTGCTGCAACTATATAAGCTGCGCATGACCGCACGGCCATGTGCTAGTATAGTCTTGATAATGTGTGTGTGTAGATGGATGTATGTCGATGGATGAAAGTCGATCTTTAAAATCCCCTCCCTACTGTATGACTGCTCGCGGAAGGTGGATGATTGCTACCTAGCGCCCGACTTAACCATCAGCACGTTACACACATTACAGCCTCTAATTGCTATGACCGCCAGTGTGGCGCCGTGCGCTTTCACATTGCTTTCCTGACCCAAGCCTGGGTGGTTAGTGGCGTTCGCCAGTGCGGCACCGCATGCACTCTCGTGCTTCTTTGTTTTAATTATTTCAGTCACTCTGACACCACAGTTGCGGTGTCGAGCGCATGAGGTCTCTATGCACTCAAATCCTGTGTCTTGGGATTGAGTTCTAAGACTCCTTGCGTGCGTTTTTGGTGTGGTACCGCGGTCCTGTGACGCAACAGGGTACGCTTCCTTCACACAGGGTGAGGTTAACCCGTGTGTGTATTCACTTTGTACCACCATATAGTCCATCATTACTTGGCAGCAGGTTCCATCTCTGCACGGAGGACCCCGGGCTGCGAACGCACCATACTCTATCTGTCTTATTATTTGGTACGTTCCGCTAGCCCTAACATTATACTAGCGCCAGGGTCTGGCTAGTAATGACGGACAAACAGCAATCCTTGCGGTATATCCAGCAGCTGGAGGGTAGGTTGGCGGCTCTCGAGAGCTCAACCTCAGCTGTGGATGTTACCGCAGTTGCTGTACAGGCTGCTAGCGTGGCTGCAGCAACCTTGTCCATTGCCACCCCTGTTCCGACATTATCTCGCCTCCCGCTGCCAGAAAAATTTTCTGGTGATAGCAAATTTTGTAGGGGATTCGTGAGTCAGTGCTCTATTCACCTCGAGCTCCTGGCTGCACGTTTTCCCACAGAGCGGGCTAAGGTGGGATTTATAGTGTCTCTCTTGTCGGACAGGGCGTTGGAATGGGCTACGCCGCTGTGGGAGCGTGGCGATCATGTGGTGCAGAGTGCTCCGCTGTTCCTGAGCACTCTGAAACAGGTCTTTTTAGGACCTCAAGTCACCCATGATACTGCGCTCCATCTGCTGGCATTAACTCAGGGTGAGTCCTTGGTCAGTCATTTTGCCGTCCAATTCCGCACTTTAGCTTCTGAGCTGGACTGGTCGGATAAAGCCCTTATCCCCATATATTGGAGGGGCCTGGCTGATCACGTTAAGGACGCTCTGGCCACTAGGGAGATTCCTGCCACACTGGAGGAGTTAATAACTGTCTCCACTCGAATTGACCTCCGTTTTAACGAGCGGAGGTTAGAGCGAGCCCAGTGTAGGCAGAGGTTTCGGCTGGCTCCTACCTTCGCCAAACCTCTGGAATCTCTGGTCCTGGTTCCTGAGTCACATCAGGCCATGGAAGTGTCACAAACGGGATCTAAGTCCCGGACCGCTTGTGCACTCAAGGTCTGTCATGTTTGCCAGCAGTCAGGACATCTAGCCACCAGATGTCCTCAGCGGTCGAGGAAACGTCAGCGTCTAGTGGTAGTAGGTGGAGGTACACTAGACACGGCGACGTTTGCCTCTAAATTGTCCTTTAAGGGGACAATTATTATAGGCTCATTCTCCCACTTGGTAGAGCTCTGCGTGGATTCTGGGGCGGAGGGCAATTTTATGTCTTCTGCCTTCGCCCAACGTCACGCAATACCCCTGGTTATGCTAGCTCAACCAGTAACGGTACGAGTGGTGAATGGGTCGACACTGCCCTCACAGATAACACACCAGACCATCCCTTTTACTCTGTCCATGTCGCCATCTCATCAGGAGATTATATCTCTGCTCGTCATTCCTGAGGGAATTGATGAGGTCCTGTTGGGAATACCTTGGCTACGGTACCACTCTCCTCATATTGAGTGGTCCTCAGGCAGAATTCTGGGATGGGGCGAATCTTGTGGGGGTAGGTGTCAGAGGGAGTGCGTTCAGGTTGCTACTACAGAGGTACCCGCAGATCTATCCTCTCTCCCCAAGCAGTATTGGTCTTATGCAGACGTGTTCTCCAAAAAGGCGGCGGAGACCCTTCCGCCCCATCGCCCCTATGACTGTCCTATTGATCTCTTGCCTGGTGCTGAGCCTCCCCAGGGTCGAGTCTATCCGTTATCTCTCCCGGAGACGGAGGCAATGTCACAGTACATCCAGGAAAATCTGGCAAGAGGATTCATTAGGAAGTCAGTGTCACCTGCTGGGGCAGGGATCTTCTTCGTGCAGAAGAAGAATGGGGAATTGCGTCCATGCATAGACTACAGGGGTCTTAACGCCATCACCGTTAAGAATAAGTATCCTTTGCCCTTGATATCTGAGCTCTTCGATAGGCTTCGGGGAGCAAGGGTATTTACTAAATTAGATCTGCGGGGTGCTTACAACCTGATTCGCATCCGTGAGGGGGACGAATGGAAGACGGCTTTTAACACCAGGGATGGGCACTATGAATATCTGGTGATGCCCTTCGTGCTCTGTAATGCCCCAGCCATTTTCCAAGACTTTGTGAACGACATCTTCCGGGATATGCTTTCCACCTCGGTCGTAGTCTATCTGGATGATATTCTCATCTACTCTCCTGATATTGACTCCCACCGGAGAGATGTTTGCAAAGTCTTCGACCTCCTACGGGCAAACTCCCTCTATGCCAAGTTGGAGAAGTGTATGTTCGAGCAGGAGTCCTTACCTTTCCTAGGCTATATCATCTCTGCCCAGGGATTGGCTATGGATCCTGCCAAACTACAGGCCGTAATGGACTGGCAGGAACCCCATTCTCTTAAAGCGGTGCAGCGCTTTATGGGGTTCATTAATTATTATCGCCAGTTCATTCCGCACTTCTCAACTTTGGTAGCTCCCTTGGTTGCCCTCACCAAGAAGGGGGCAAATCCCAAATTGTGGTCTGAGGAGGTCTCCAAGGCCTTTAACTCCATAAAGTCACACTTCGCTAGCGCTCCCATCCTACATCGCCCCGATGTCGATAAGCCATTTATCATGGAGGTGGATGCCTCATCTGTTGGTGCTGGAGCAGTCCTCTTCCAAAAGGATGCTCAAGGTCGGAAGCATCCTTGCTTCTTCTTTTCTAAGACCTTCTCACCAGCAGAGAGGAATTATTCCATCGGGGACAGGGAGTTGCTAGCCATGAAGTTGGCTTTCTCGGAGTGGAGACATCTCTTGGAGGGAGCTCGTTTTCCCTTCCAAGTCTTCACAGACCATAAAAATTTGGTGTACCTGCAGACAGCCCAGCGGTTGAATTCTCGCCAGGCCAGATGGTCCTTATTCTTCTCCCGGTTTCATTTCACCCTCCATTTTCTTTCTGGGGAGAAGAACATTCGGGCCGATGCTCTCTCTCGCTCCGTTGTGTCATCTGCGGAGGAGGAAGAGGAGCCTCGGCTTATTGTCCCCACCGAGAGCTTCAGAACTGTGGCCCCGGTTTCGCTAGAGTCTGTGCCTCCGGGCAAGACTTTTGTACCATCCAGTTTGCGGCCGGAGGTTCTCTCTTGGGCACACTCGTCCAGGGTGGGTGGACATTTTGGTTCCAAAAGGACATCTGAGTTACTGGCGAGGACATACTGGTGGCCGCATATGGCTCGTGATGTCGCAGAATATCTTCGGGCGTGTGTCTCTTGCACCAAGAACAAGTCCCCTCGGCAATGGCCAGCTGCTTTGCTTTACCCTCTGCCGGTGGCGGACAGGCCCTGGGAGATGGTCGGGATGGACTTTGTGGTGGGCTTACCCAAGTCTCGTAACTGCACCATTATCTGGGTGATCACCGACCATTTTTCCAAAATTGTGCACTTGGTGCCTCTTCCACGGCTACCTTCTGCACGGGCGTTGGCTGTCTTGTTCATCAAATATATCTTTCGCCTACACGGTATGCCAGACAAAATTGTTAGTGACCGGGGTCCCCAGTTTGCGTCTCGATTCTGGAGAGAGCTTTGTCGTCTACTCAGTATTGAGTTTAATCTCTCTTCGGCATATCATCCCGAGACGAATGGGTTGGTAGAGAGGGCCAACCAGACCTCGGTCACATATTTACGACATTTTGTTTCTGCCAGGCAGGATGACTGGGCATCCTTGCTACAGTGGGCAGAGTTTGCGCTTAACAACGCCGTAGCCGACTCCACCGGTCAGACTCCATTCCTCCTAAGTTACGGCCAGCATCCGCGTGTTCCTGTGCCCATGCCTGTGTCTTCTGCTGACTCCAGGGTGGCAGACTGGGCTGTGGAGGCACGGGACATTTGGGACCGCACTCAGGATGCCATTCGGGCCTCCAAGGAGAGAATGAGGTCCTCTGCCGCTCATCGGCACCCGCTCCGACCTTTGCTCCTGGCGACTTAGTGTGGCTCTCCGCCCGTAACATCAGGCTGTGTGTTGAGTCCACTAAGTTTGCACCTCGCTACTTGGGTCCCTTCAAGGTCCTTGAACAGGTTAACCCTGTGGTCTACCGTCTGGCCCTTCCTCCACGCTTGGGTATCACCGACACCTTTCATGTGTCCCTCTTGAAACCCGTATACATGTCCCGGTTTTCCGAGTCATCTGCCGGGACATCGGGTTCGTCTACGGACGATTACGAGGTGAACGCTATTTTGGGGTTCAAGGTGGTACGTGGCAAAAAGTTCTATCTGGTGGATTGGAAGGGTTATGGCCCAGAGGACAGGTCCTGGGAGCCTGCTGAAAACATTCGGGCCCCACAGCTCATTGCTGCCTTCGAGCGTAGCGAGGCCCAAGGAGGGGGGGTCCTAGGAGGGGGGGTAATGTTAGGTGTCGAGTTCCCGCTTCTGCACAAGGGGAATCTCGAGCCATCTCCGCTGCGGTCTCCCATTCTTCTCCAGCCGCAGTGGAGTCTGCTCAGCAGAGACATCGGTCCCAGTGTCTTGCTCAGTCTCACTCTGTACAAAGAGTTACTGCTACTTTTCCTGCTTCTGCCATTGAAGTCAGTGTTGGGCAGCGGAGAGCAGATGCTTTGGGGGCTAAGTCCTGCTTTTCTCTTTCTGAGCATGCCCAGGGCAAGATCTCCCATTGGAGATCAAGGGTCACATGCTCAGGTACTGCAGCACATCCCATTGGTCCTCCAGGAAGGTCCTGAAAGGGCAAAACTTTGGTAGCAGCTTCCCATTGGTCCTTTATTGGAAGGTCCTGAACATGCTAAAACTATATAAGCTGCGCATGACCGCACGGCCATGCGCTAGTATAGTCTTGATAATGTGTGTGTGTAGATGGATGTATGTCGATGGATGAAAGTCGCTCTTTAAAATCCCCTCCCTACTGTATGACTGCTCGTGGAAGGTGGATGATTGCTACCTAGCGCCCGACTTAACCATCAGCACGTTACACACATTACAGCCTCTAATTGCTGTGACCGCCAGTGTGGCGCCGTGCGCTTTCACAGCGCTTTCCTGACCCAAGCCTGGGTGGTTAGTGGCGTTCGCCAGTGCGGCACCGCATGCACTCTCGTGCTTTTTTGTTATAATTATTTCAGTCACTCTGACACCACAGTTGCGGTGTCAAGCGCATGAGGTCTCTATGCACTCAAATCCTGTGTCTTGGGATTGAGTTCTAAGACTCCTTGCTTGCGCTTTTGGTGCGGTACCGCGGTCCTGTGACGCAACAGGGTACGCTTCCTTCACACAGGGTGAGGTTAACCCATGTGTGTATTCACTTTGTACCGCCATATAGTCCGTCATTACTTGGCAGCAGGTTCCATCTCTGCACGGTGAACCCCGGGCTGCGAACGCACCATACTCTATCTGTCTTATTATTTGGTGCGTTCCGGTAGCCCTAACACTGAGTCTATGTTTGGATGTGCCGGTCAGGTTTTTGAAATGTATTCTCTAGCCTTCTGATCGTGCACTCCGCCTCCTAGTCACAGGTGTTTTAATTACAGCAGGTCCAATACCCTTCCACAGAGAGAGAGAATTTTAGTCTAAGTAGAGGTTTCACATGTACCCATTCAGATGGAGATGTTTATTCTCAGCGAGGTAAGGCAAGTGTAGGACCTGGTATAAGAGAGATGCCGTAAAGGGGCTACCAGGTACACATAAAATTGGCCATTTTTATGCGCTAAACGCTCTCATTTTTCATATTTCTAGTGCAGTAATGCAGTTCAAATTTCGTTTTTCAAGTTTGTATGTTCTAGCGCTGCAGTGTGCTGCCTTATTTACTTAACTGTGCAGAAAGGAGCAACAGGATTTTTGCTTTTAAAAAAGCAGTTGGTTTGCACAGTGGCGTACAAACAGCAATGCAGCTATCAGGGAGCCTTAGAATGCAGCCTAATAAGCTACAGAGCAGATGCACCAAAAAAAACTCCACTGTCCCTGCAAGGAAAAGGTGGTGTTGGGCAGTGGAAATCGCTACAGCACAAGCAGTTTCGGGGTTAATCTTCCCTCCCTAACTATATCCCTTTTTCTGATGAAGCTGCAGCAACCTCTCCCTATGCTTAGATTGGCAGAAGTTAGATGGCGGTCGGCGTGCATGCCCCTTTATAGCCCCTCTGATGCCGCAGAAAGCAAGCCAATCACTGCCATGCCCTTCTCTAAGATGGTGGGGACCGAGACCTATGTTATCATGCTGCCCACACTCTGTGTGCTCCCTCATTGGCTGAGAAATGGCGCTTAAAGCATCATACGAAACGCGACTTTGGCGCGAAGATCGCCGACCTCATGGCCGATCCCACAGTGGGATCGGGTTGGGTTTCACGAAATCCGACTTTGCCAAAAGTCAGCAATTTTTGTAATTGTCCGATCCGTTTTGCTCAACCCTAGTAGCCAGTACTGGGCAGCGGCGAGCAGATGTGTTTGGGACTAAGTCCTGCTCTTCCCTTTCTAAGCATGCCCAGGGCAAGATCTCTCATTGGAGATTAAGGGTCACATGCTTAGATACTGCAGCAAATCCCATTGGTCCTTTAGGAAGGTCCTGAAGGTGTTCTTCTTCTGTGGCTGACTCTCATTGGTCCATCTGGGAAGGTCCTGTTCTTGCTGCAGATATAAAAGGTTTGCATGACCACACGGCCATGCACTAGTGTACATTTGGAATCATGTGTGTGTTGATGAGTGCAAGTCATTCTTTAAAATCCCCTCCCTTGTGTATGACTGTTCGCAATAGGTGGATGCTTGCTGTCTCACGCCCGACTAAGCTGTCAACATACAGACACACGATACACTGTCTATTGCTGTAACTGCCAGTGCGGCGCCGTGCGCTTATAGAGCACTTTTCTATCCCAAGTCTGGGTGGTTAGTGGCGTCCACCAAAGCGGCACAGCATGCACTCTTGTGTTTTAAGTTATATTTTCTGGTACTTTGACACCCCAGTTGTGGTGTCGATTGCAAGTGGTCTGAACGTACTCTGACCCTGTGTCTTGGGAAAGAGTCCTGAGACTCCTTGCTGTCGCTCTTGGTGCGGTACCATGGCCCTGTGACATAACAGGGTTTGCTTCCTTCATACAGGGTGAAGTTAACCCATGTGTGTATCCACATTGTACCGCCATATAGTCCGTGATTCCTCAGCAGCAGGTTCCATCTCAGCACGGTGGACCCTGGGCTGCGAACGCACCTTATACCATCTCTCTTATAATTTGGTGCATTCTGCTAGCCCTAACACTCTGTCGCATTAAAAGTTTGGTCTCTGTTGCAAAAAATCCTATTGCTCTTTGTGTAAATTAGCTTGTACTCTTTCAGAAAAAACTTGTACTCTGTGCCATAAAAATCTGTTGCACTTTGGCATAATAGCCTTGAGTAGAGTTCCCAAATCCAGCCTCTTGCCTACAAGACATTTTTTTAAAGGGGGAAAATCATGAGGAGAGCAGCAAATAGGAGATGCGAACGTGGTTGTGGTGCTGCTGGTGGGGATTAGAGATGAGCGAATTTGCTCAGGTTCCCTCTTATTCAGCAAGTTGTAGCGCTTGCCGAATAAGCTGCAGAGGGAACCCGGCTTCCTGGATCCCACCACGCAGTCCCCTGCAGAAAGCGTTCAGTTGGCACCTGAGTATTTCAGTCATCATTTTTCCACCTCACCCCCTTCCAAATATTCCAAGCATTCTGAGCCCCAAGTCATGCAGAAGTCGCTTCTGCTGTTTGTTGAGCATGCTAGCTGGGGTTCTGTGGCCCCTTCACCTGGACTTGCCCCAGAAATGGAAGACACTGAGTGCACTGATGCCTAATCACTGGTTCTGTTGGAGGATGAGTACATGAGAGTGTCAGTGCACATGATCAGCCTACCACCCTGTGGAAATGGAAACACAAGTGCTAAATGCGGAGGCTTTCTTCAGTGTGCCAAAGGTCAAGTAGAGCAGGGTCAGGATTGAGTGGAAGATGATCCGGGGGATGATCAGGGCCTCGGCCTCACATGGATGGAAGGGCCTCACAGTGATGTGTGCAGTTTGGAGGAAAAGGAGGTGGTAACACTTCCTGATCAGCACAGCAAAAAAAGGGTGCAGGGTGTAAAAGCACAGCAGCTTGTCCATAGTCATTATGTTGTCTGTTACTGCCCCCCTTGCCAAGGGAATGAGCCCCCAAAATCCAGCTCAAAGGGGCTTTCACTCATGGAACTTCGTCACCCAATGTACTGAAGACAAGCAGCAGGTCGTTTGCACGCTGTGTCATCAAAACCTCAAGCAATATTCTAAGGGCTCATTCCCACTTGCGATGAAATCGGATGAATGCAATCAAATTAAAAATCAGATTGCATTGTGACCAATGTTATTCTATCATTGTGTGTTCATCTGATTTTTTTTTTCCAGCTCGGATCAGATCACAATCGGACTGGAAAAAAAACGCAGCATGCTGCGATTGCAATTGAAAATCGGATCGCATCCTGAAATAGAAGTCAATATGTGTGAGAAACAAAATCGCACAGCACTTTAACCATGGGAGTGCTGTCCGATTTTTACACAGTGATTGCATTTGAAATGCCGGCAATTCATGTGCTGCATACAGTAAAATCACAGAGTGACAGGTTACAATAGAAAGAATAGATATATACACATAGGATAGATAGATAGATATATAGATGTCAGTGGCACACACATATACAACCCCTGGCAAAAATTATGGAATCACCGGCCTTGGAGGATGTTCATTCAGGTGTTTAATTTTGTAGAAAAAAAGCAGAGCACAGACATGTCACAAAACTAAAGTAATTTCAAATGGCAACTTTCTGGCTATAAGAAACGCTAAGGCCGGCATCACACATAGCGTAAGACAATACGGTCCGTATATTACGGCCGTAATACGCTGAAAAGTCCCCAAAAAAGTGGTCCGTAGCTCCTCCGTAGGCAGGGTGTGTCAGCGTATTTTGTGCATGGCATCCTCCGTATGTAATCCGTATGGCATCCGTACTGCGTGTTTTTCTCGCAGGCTTGCAAAACCAACACACAGCTATTCAAGGGATCCATGTGTTAAAAAAAATATATATATGTATATATATATATATGTGTCATTAGACACCTATATGTATATATATTATTACTTCATACAACGCTAGATAGCTTTAAAGCCGGTAATTCAATTGCCGGCTTTTGCTCTCTCCTTCCTAAACCCGAAATGATATGAGACATGGTTTACATACAGTAAACTGTTGTGAATTCTGTTGTCAAGCTCCCTCCTGTGGTCATGAATGGTACTTCGGCTGGTTCTGTCCATGGGCTTCCTCTGGTGGTTGTGAGTGGGGCTGCGGCTTCTGAGTTTCCTTCCACAGGTGACGAGGTTAATTCGTTAGCTGGCTGCTCTATTTAACTCCACTTAGATCATTGCTCCATGCCACCTGTCAATGTTCCAGTATTATAAGTCACCTTTCCTATCCTCTGTCTGTTAAGTAAGTCGGGCCTCTCTTTGCTAAATCTATTTCATCTCTGTGTTTGTGATTTACATCTTAACTCACAGTCATTATATGTGGGGGGCTGCCTTTTCCTTTGGGGAATTTCTCTGAGGCAAGGTAGGCTTATTTTTCTATCTTTAGGGCTAGCTAGTTCCTTAGGCTGTGACGAGTTGCATAGGGAGCGTTAGGAGCAATCCACGGCTATTTCTAGTGTGTGTGATAGGATTAGGGATTGCGGTCAGCAGAGTTCCCACCTCCCAGAGCTTGTCCTGTATTATTATTAACTATCAGGTCTTTCCGTGTGCTCTTTACCACCTGGTCCATTATTGTCCAAACCATCAGGTCATAACAGTAAACCATCTCATATCACCTTTTTTTTTTTGCATATTCCACATTACTAATGTTAGTAGTGTGTATATGCAAAATTTGGCCATTCTAGCTATTAAATTAAAGGGTTAAATGGCGGAAAAAATTGGCGTGGGCTCCCGCGCAATTTTCTCTGCCAGAGTAGTAAAGCCAGTGACTGAGGGCAGATATTAATAGCCTGGAGAGGGTCCACGGTTATTGCCCCCCCCCCCCTGGCTAAAAACATCTGCCCCCAGCCACCCCAGAAAAGGCACATCTGGAAGATGCGCCTATTCTGGCACTTGGCCACTCTCTTCCCATTCCCGTATAGCGGTGGGATATGGGGTAATGAAGGGTTAATGCCACCTTGCTATTGTAAGGTGACATTAAGCCAAATTAATAATGGAGAGGCGTCAATTATGACACCTATCCATTATTAATCCATTAGTAGTAAAGGGTTAAAAAAGCACACACATTATTAAAAATTATTTTAATGAAAAAATCACAAAGGTTGTTATAATAATTTATTCTACGCTCAATCCACTCACTGAAGACCCTCGATCTGTAACAAAGTCAAAATAATAAACCAACAATATCCTTACCTTCCGAAGATCTGTAACGTCCAACGATGTAAATCCACCTGAAGGGGTTAAAATATTTTGCAGCCACGAGCTTTGCTAATGCAACGTTGTTCGTGGCTGCAAAACCCTGGGGAATGAAGGTAAAGTAGGTCAATGACCTATATTTACCTGCATTTGCGGTGAGGCACCCTCTGCTGGTTGTCCCTAGATTGTGGGAACTTTCCTAGAAAGATCCCAGGCTCGAGTTCATAAGAGGCGCCCTCTGCTGGTTGTCCTCATATGAACTCGAGCCTGGGAGCTTTCTAGGAAAGTTCCCACGATCTAGGGACAACCAGCAGAGGGCGCCTCTGGATCTAAAGGCGATCGTGTTGTGCCAGCTTCTAGCCTCCCATGGAGGCTATTGAAGCATGGCAAAAGTTAAAAAAAAGTTTTAAAAAATGTGAAAAAAAAAAAAAAAATATAAAAGTTTAAATCACCCCCCTTTCGCCCCAGTCAAAATAAATCAATAAAAAAAAGTCAAACTTACACATATTTGGTATTGCCGCGTTCAGAATCGCCCGTTCTATCGATAAAAAAAAGCATTAACCTGATCGCTAAACGGCGTAGTGAGAAAAAAATGCGAAACACCAGAATTAGGCTTTTTTGGTCGCTGAGACATTGCATTAAAATGCAATAACGGGCAATCAAAAGAACATATCTGCACCAAAATGGTATCATTAAAAACGCCAGCTCTGAGTGCAAAAAATAAGCCCTCAACCGACCCCAGATCATGAAAAATAGACACGCTACGAGTATCGGAAAAAGGTGCAATTTTTTTTTAGCAAAGTTTGGAATTTTTTTTCACCACTTAGGTAAAAAATAACCTAGCCATGTTTGGTGTCTATGAACTCGTAATGACCTGGAGAATCGTAATAGCAGGTCAGTTTTAGCATTTAGTGAACCTAGCAAAAAATCCAAACAAAAAACCAGTGTGGGATTGCACTTTTTTGCAATTTCACTGCACTTGGAATTTCTTTCCCGTTTTCTAGTACACGACATGGTAAAACCAATGATGTTGTTCAAAAGTATAACTCGTCCCGCAAAAAATAAGCCCTCACATGGCCATATTGATGGAAAAATAAAAAAGTTATGGCTCTGGCAAGGAGGGGAGCGAAAAACGAACACGGAAAAACGGAAAATCCCAAGGTCATGAAGGGGTTAAAGCAATATGTCTCCAAAACAGGAAATGCATAGCAAACCAAATGAGGAACGAATGGGTGGAAACTGGAGTCAATGTCTGTGACCGAACTGTAAGAAACCGCCTAAAGGAAATGGGATTTACATATAGAAAAGCTAAATGAAAGCCATCATTAACACCTAAACAGAAAAAAACAAGGTTACAATGGGCTAAGGAAAAGCAATTGTTGACTATGGATGACTGAATGAAAGTCATATTCAGTGATGAATTGCGAATCTGCATTGGGCAAAGTGATGATGCTGGAACTTTTGTTTGGTGCCATTCCAATGAGATTTATAAAGATGACTGCCTGAAGAGAACACACATATTTCCACAGTAATTGATGATATGGGGCTGCATGTCAGGTAAAGGCACTGGGGAGATGGCTGGCATTGCATCTTCAATAAATGCACAAGTTTATGTTCATATTTTGGACACTTTTCTTATCCCATCAATTGAAAGAATGTTTGGGGATGATGAAATCAATTTTTAAGATGATAATGCATCCTGCCATAGAGCAGAAACTGTGAAAACATTCCTTGAAAAAAGACACATAAGGTCATTGTCATGGCCTGCAAATAGTCCGGATCTCAATGCAATTGAAAATCTTTGGCAGAAGTTGAAGAAAATGGTCCATGACAAGGCTCCAACCTGCAAAGCTGATCTGGCAACATCAATCAGAGAAAGTTGGAGCCAGATTGATGAAGAGTACTGTTTGACACTCATTAAAGGGACACTGTCACCTGAATTTGGAGGGAACAATCTTCAGCCATGGAGGCGGGGTTTTGGGGTGTTTGATTCACCCTTTCCTTACCCGCTGGCTGCATGCTGGCTGCAATATTGGATAGAAGTTCATTCTCTGTCCTCCATAGTACACGCCTGCGCAATGCAAGATTGCCTTGTGCAGGAATGTACTACGGAGGACAGAGAATGAACTTCAAGCCAATATTGCAGCCAGCATGCAGCCAGTGGGTAAGGAAAGGGTGAATCAAAGACCCCAAAACCCCGCCTCCATGGCTGAAGATTGTTCCCTCCAAATTCAGGTGACAGTGTCCCTTTAAGTCCATGCCTCAGAGACTGCAAGCTGTTATAAAAGCCAGAAGTGGTGCAACAAAATACTAGTGATGTGTTGGAATGTTTTCTTGTTTATTTGTTTTTCAGGATTCCATAATTTTTTCCTCAGAATTGAGTGATTCCAAAATTTCCCCCCCTATGCTTGGTTTAAAAAAGTAACCATTATTGACTACCACATTTTTTGTTCTTGATTTCTTTTAGTGTTTCTTAAAGCCAAAAAGTTGCCATTTGAAATTACTTTAGTTTTGTGCCATGGCTGTGATCTGCTTTTTTTTCTACAAAATTAAACAACTGAATAAACATCCTCCAAGGCCGGTGATTCCATAATTTTTGCCAGGGGTTGTATATGTATATATATTACATACTGTAGATAAATAGAAGAAAAGCCTGTTTCATAAAGTTGATGTTGCTGTCGCAGTCCCCCAGTGCCAGTTGCCAATTCGTCATTACTTCTCTAAGTAAGATGTGCCTGCGCTACCCCAGCATGTCGCAGACAACATACCCATTCCCTGAAAAAAATCTATGTCTGCTAGGGTGCATTTAACCACAGACACCAGGATGAGCAAACATGGGCAGTGGCATTATATCTCACTGACTGGGTACTAGGTGACTCTGGTGGCTGTGAGGGCAGGCAGCCAAGGGGCTGCTCCACAAGTCTTTGAATCCCCAAAGTTTGCGGGACAAACCTCAGTATCTAACAGTTCCTCCACTGCTTCTGGCTCCTCCACGTCCTCTCAGACTTCCACCTGTGCCCTCAATCTCTCCCTTAATCACGAGTTCCAACAGTGCAGATAGAATCCTCCCCACCTCCGTACTCTGCAGCCATGGTTTCACGGAGTTAACGTGACAGAGAGGAGCCAGAAGACCACAATATCTGATTTCTCCTACTCCTGCACTAAATAAGAAGCACTTCACCATCTTTTTACATGGTGTAAATTTATTTTGGCAGTACAGGGGTTACTCGCCCATGTTGGGAGCTAAGGCTCTCAGCTGAACACTGTTAACCCCTCCTATCCCCTATATAATCTGTCAGAGATAGCTTATGCTGCATGGCTGGGAGGATAGTGGTTAGTGGTTATATGAGAATGTGTTTGTTGGGTTTATCTGTGACTGTTGCTTGGTTTATTAAGACGGATAATTCCCTTTCCTTCTCCTGCTTTGGTTTTACCCCATACTCTACTCCCTGATGCATTCCTATGTTATATGTGAGTGAATATTTGTATTCCTGGTATTTTCCCTTTCACTTGTCAGTGTTACTTTGTTCATCCAGCTGGTGTACTACAGTGCACAACTACTCCCCTTTTCCCTAGGTGGGGAAAGGTTACAGATGGAGTGCAGATTCAGGAGATAAGGCAAGGGATATGGCGCCGGTGAAGTAACAGGGGAAGAGGATGAACTAGGGCGCCCCCCTAGTGGTAGCGATAGGGAAGGGGCCCATGGTCCCAGGTTACCCGACAACAGAGTCATGACATTAGCTCTGACCTAAACCATTTTTTGATCCATTATGGATCTTATTAATGCTCTGACAGGGTAACTGCAGCAGCTCAGAATGGAGGTGGCAGATTTACATAGTGTCTTTTTCAGCACCCTAATATATCAGGTGTTGTGAATTCTGTTTTTGGGCTCCCTCCGGTGGTTGTAGAGGGTAATGCAGTTGTGCCTGGACTGCAGGATTGGACAGGTGTATCTACTAATTGCAAAACTGACTGGGGTATATAGCTTTGCAGGACTCTTTAGTCCCTGCCAGTTGTCCATTGTTTTTGGAGGATTCACATCCCTTCTGGTCTCTCCTGTTCGCTGTGCTTCTCTTCAAAGATAAGTCCTGGCTTTGTTTTTGCTGTCCACCTGCTGTGGACCTTATAGTTCTGTGCATTTTCATGTTTTGTCTTGTCCAGCTTTGTCTGCGAAGTATTTTTTGCAGCCTTGCTGTGTCTCTGGAGATGCAGATATACCATCCATGTCTTTAGTCAGATGTGGTGTTTTGTATTTTCTGTGGTGGATATTTTCTAGTGTTTTAATACTGACCGCATAGTACTCTGTTCTATTCTTTCTATTTAGCTAGTATGGCCTCCTATGCTAAATCTTGATTTCATGTCTGCGTGTGTTATTTCCCTCTCCGCTCACAGTCAATATTTGTGGGGGCTGTCTGTCCTTTGGGGATTTTCTCTGAGGCAAGATAGGTTTCCTGTTTCTGTCTTTAGGGGTAGTTAGTTTCTTAGGCTGTGTCGAGGGGTCTAGCGAGTGTTCGGTACCCCCCACGGCTACTTCTAGTTGCGCTGCTAGGTTCAGGATTTGCGGTCAGTACAGGTGCCACCTTCTCCAGAGTACTTCTCATGCTGCTCCAAGGCCACCAGATCATAACAATCAGGTGTGGGAATCATGACTCCCATGCTACCCTTAATGGAGCTCAAGGTTTTTTGGGGGGCGTGACAAGTTTGTTATTTTCAAGGAGGTCTGTAAGTTGTACTTTAGTTTACATCCCTGTTTCTCAGGAACAGAGGAGCCACTTGTGGGGATAATAAACTCGCTCCTTTAGGGGGACCCGCAAGCATGGGCATTTTATCTCCCGTCTGATTCCCAGTTGCTGCAGACGGTGGAGGAATTTTTTTCTGGGGCTTGGTCTTATATATGATGACTCTGACCACATCTCCTTGGCTGACTCCACACTGTGACAGCTCAGCAGGGAGACCAGCTGGTGGAAGAGTATTTCTCTGAGTTTCAGAGGTGATCCACAGACAGTAGGGGGAATGACCCTCTGCCATTCTACTCCATAGCCAGTTCTGTGATGGACTATCAATAAAGGTGAAGGATGCTTTAGCCCTGTAAGACTCCAGTCTCACTTGAGGAGGCCATGTCTCTGGCTATCCAGATTGATTGTTGTCTTCGCCAGAGATATAGGGAGACACCCTAATATGAGGGAGGTCTGGGGCCAAGGGAGATCGTGTCTGAGTCATCTGAGGAACCAATCCAGAGGGGTGCATCATCTCATCCTGAAAAGCAGTCTGTTGTTTGGGGGAGTGTGCTTTTGCTGCAGTAAAAAGGGCCATTTCGTGGGCACGTGTCCTTCCCGATTTAACACCAAACAGCTGCCAGAAAACTTAAAAGCCCGGGTTGCAGGAAGGTTAGCAACCCAGGTGTACTCCACAGGTAGGGCACAAGTTTTTTTTTCTGCCAGATGAAAATCATCTGAGTGAAATTAAGTTGGTTGTGTCTGCATTTTTGGCTAGTTGGGTGGGATTTAACTTGATCTATGCTAGGATCGTCCCGGTCAAGGGCCTCAAACCACATACACTGTCTAGACCCATACTCATAATCAACATTGACTCTGACCCCTTGAGACAGGGGTATTTTACTTGAGCCCTCCAGGGGTTACATCTTCAGGTAGGGGCCATGCACCCTGAAGTGATTGACTTTCATGTGCTAGAGGGTCTCCACTCACCTGTGATTCGTGGACTTCCTTGGCTCACTCTGCGCAATCCTGTGGTAGATTGGCAGACTCGGGAAGTGGTAAAGTGGAGTATTGTCAAGGATGCTGCATGGGTACTCAGCTTGCTAGACTGGATATCCAGTCTGTGCCTAAATACCTGTCTGAATTTGGGGATGTGTTCTCGGAGCAGAGGTGTCAAGAACTTCCTCCCCATCATCCTCATGATTACACCGTTAATCTTGTTCCCAGGACCCAGCTGCCTAAGAGCAGACTGTATAATATCTCTAGTCCAGAGAGGCAAGCCATGAAGGACTATATCATGGAAACTTTGTGCATTTCAGTTCTAGATATCCAAACCCGCGAACGTGAAGATGCCATCACAAATATATTAGCAGCAGCAGTAAGTGACATAATCTATTTCTGGGAGTCGTTTCACACATTTTTTAGACCAGCCCGTGCACCAGGAGAACAGAGTACAAGTCTGGCATATAGTGAACAACTGGAGAGGTTGGTGCAGGAGTATCTTAAACTCAATGTAAATGCTGTTGTGAATTCTGTTGTCGAACTCCCTCCTGTGGTCGTGAATGGTACTTCGGCGAGTTCTGTCCATGGACTCCCTCTGGTGGCTGTGAGTGAAGCTGCTGCTTTTGAGGTTCCATACACAGGTGACGTGGTTTATCCTTTGGTTGGCTGCTCTATTTAACTCCACTCAGATCGTTACTCCATGCCAGCTGTCAATGTTCCTGTGCTGGTTCAGTTCGCTCTTGGATCTTCTGGAGACCAGTCTCTTCCTGCAAGAAGCTAAGTCCCCGTTTGTTATTTTCTGCTCATGGTTTTCTAGTCCAGCTTGCTTTCATGATTTTGTCTTGCTAGCTGGAAGCTCTGGGATGCAGGGTGGCGCCTCCGCACCGTGAGTCGGTGCGGGGGTCTTTTTGCACACTCTGCGTGGTCTTTTGTAGTTTTGTGCTGACCGCAAAGATACCTTTCCTATCCTCTGTCTATTTAGTTAGTCTGGCCTCCCTTTGCTAAACCTGTTTCATTTCTGTGTTTGTGACTTTCATCTTAACTCACAGTTAATATTTGTGGGGAGCTGCCTTTTCCTTTGGGGAAATTTCTCTGAGGCAAGGTAGGCTTTATTTTCTATCTATAGGGCTAGCTAGTTCTTAAGGCTGTGCCGAGGCGTCTAGGCCTGTTAGGTATGCTCCACGGCTATTTCTAGTGTGTGTGATAGGATTAGGGATTGCGGTCAGCAAAGTTCCCACTTCCCAGAGCTTGTCCTGTGAGTTTAACCATCAGGTCATTCCGGGTGCTCCTAACCACCAGGTCATAACAAAATGCCATCGGGGGGTTGGACCCTTTTGCATTTTGGTCTTTAAAAATAGAAGAGTGGTATGAGCTCACCTGCCATGCCTTGGAGGTTTTGTCATGCTCAGCAGCCAGAGTTCTATTAGAACGTGTCTTCAGCGTTGCTGGTGGTGTCCAGACAGATAAGAATATCCGGCTGTCTCCTGAAAGTGTAGACCATCTTGATTTCATCAAAATGGACAAGTCATGGATCTTCAATGACTTTTCGCAGACTGGGCACACTAGGCAATGGTGTTGGTTTTAAGCATTGATCTTGCATTATTGCAGTCTGTGCCATCTCTGTCATAGCTCCTGTGCCTGCTTTTGGTGCTGCTGATGATGTTACAAGCAATTTTTTTTTAATTTGGAGACTCCAAGTTTGGTCTCCATCTGGTGGGTGGCCTTTGGTGGAAGGAGTGTCAGAGGCATATTATACTGTTTCTATTCTGTGGAAATTGATGCCACTTTAGTGATGTGTGACAATTATTTTTTGAAATGTGGAGACTCCAGGTTGTGTCTCCATCTGGTAGTTTATCTGTAGTGGAAGGTGTGTCAGAGGCCTATTATACTGTTTCTACTTTGTGGAAATTGATTCTACTTTAGTGGTGTGTGACAATATTTTTTTGAAATGTGGAGAATACAAATTGTGTCTCCATCTGGTGGGTTGCCTGTAGTAGAAGAGGTGTCAGATTGCCATTATATTATTTCTACTCTGTGGACAAGCATTGACAGCTTGAAATTGAAACTTCAATGACGACCTGTTTGTTAAGGGAGCAGTGTAAGACTTTTTAGCTGAAAGACTTGATACCTCATGTAACACCTCCAATTTTTTTTCTTTATTTTAGCCACACTCAGATAGCACAAAAATCAGTTTCATACAGTACTATTGTAGAAATTTGCAAATGGCACAGCAATAGTCAGCCATGGGCCCTGCATGAGGTATCAGGGGCCTGGGCCAGTAGCCCATGGCTGCCTGCTACTTTGCGATTTGCAAATTTCTACTGTGGGTATACTGTGGGTCAATTGATGCCACTTTACATGGTATCTGCCACTAGTTTTAGCTGTTTGGAAAGGTTCATTCATCTCTTGTTCTTTTTGTTGGTATATAACGCTCAAAAGTGCATAATCTTTATGAGTCTATGATTATCAATAAATTACAAATTGAACAGAATATGACTGAGGTCCTCCTTTATGTCTAATACAGGGTGTATCTGATTCTCCAAGTCCCTAAGTTCCTATTTTTTAATTAAAATAAAACAATTTTTGTTCACTTAATTTAGAATTGTTTTCAAATCAATTTTGAATTTTGCCTTATATACAAGTCATTAACCCCTTCATGACCAGGGGATTTTTCGTTTTTCCGTGTTCGTTTTTCGCTCCCCTCCTTCCCAGAGCCATAACTTTTTTATTTTTCCGTCAATTTGGCCATGTGAGGGCTTATTTTTTGCGGGACGAGTTGTACTTTTGAACGACATCATTGGTTTTAGCATGTCGTGTACTAGAAAACGGGAAAAAAATTCCAAGTGCGGTGAAATTGCAAAAAAAGTGCAATCCCACATTGGTTTTTTGTTTGGCTTTTTTGCTAGGTTCACTAAATGCTAAAAATGACCTGCCATTATGATTCTCCAGGTCATTACGAGTTCATAGACACCAAACATGACTAGGTTATTTTTTATCTAAGTGGTGAAAAAAAATTCCAAACTTTGCTAAAAAAAAAAAAAAAAAAATTGCGCCATTTTCCGATACTCGTAGCGTCTCCATTTTTCGTGATCTGGGGTCGGTTGAGGGCTTATTTTTTGCGTGCCGAGATGACGTTTTTAATGATAGCATTTCGGTGCAGATACGTTCTTTTGATCGCCCGTTATTGCATTTTAATGCAATGTCGCGGCGACCAAAAAAACGTAATTCTGGCGTTTCGAGTTTTTTTCCCGCTACGCTGTTTAGCGATCAGGTTAATACTTTTTTTTATTTGATAGATCGGGCAATTCTGAGCGCGGCGATACCAAATATGCGTAGATTTGATATTTTTTTTTATTGATTTATTTTGATTGGGGCGAAAGGGGGGTGATTTAAACTTTTATGTTTTTTTTATTTTTTTCACATTTTTTTAAACTTTTTTTTTAAACTTTTGCCATGCTTCAATAGCCTCCATGGGAGGCTAGAAGCAGGGACAGCACGATCGGCTCTGCTACATAGCAGCGATCTGCTGATCGCTGCTATGTAGCAGAATTGCACGTGTGCTGTGAGCGCCGACCACAGGGTGGCGCTCACAGCGACGGGCAATCAGTAACCATAGAGGTCTCAAGGACCTCTATGGCTACAATGGAGACGCATCGCCGACCCCCGGACATGTGACGGGGGTCGGCGATGACGTCATTTCCGGCCGCCCGGCCGGAAGCGGTAGTTAAATGCCGCTGTCTGTGTTTGACAGCGGCATTTAACTAGTTAATAGGTGCGGGCAGATCGCGATTCTGCCCGCGCCTATTACGGGCACATGTCAGCTGTTCAAAACAGCTGACATGTCCCGGCTTTGGTGCGGGCTCACCGCGGAGCCCTGCATCAAAGCAGGGGAGCCGGCATCGGACGGTATAGTACGTCCGATGCCGGTAAGGGGTTAAACAGGAAAAAATGTTTTTTAACATTTGTTTCCTGTAAAATGCAATTTCTCATCTGGTTGGAATGTTTTATTGTAACTCTTCAAAGTGGAGTAAAAGTGGGACATCATTGTTCTAAGCAGCGATCTGGGAGTCAGAGATGCTTCCAGTGATCTTCCCCATGCTGTTCTCCTTCCATTCAGCACTTTTTTCATCCACCACCCAAAACTCCTTGTAGATTGGATTTCCCATTCACTCCCATTATATTCATTATTCAAAATGAGCATTCAAGTATTAGGAATTAGTCCGGGGTCACACTAGCGAGTGCAATGCAAGAAACTCGCAAGAGTCTCTTGCATCAATACTTGGCACTGCCACCGGCACTCGGGATTGACGCGTTCAGCTACATAGAAATACATGAAGCTGCACACTCCGGTCCCGAGTGCCAGTGGCAGTGCCGGTGTCATGATCCAGTTCTGAGTTTATGTTCAGCTGTCTTGTCTCTGGACTGGTCATGTGGGAGTTAATCCCCTCTGCCTCACTTTGAAGCTTGCTGAGCTATTTAAGTCCGCTGCAGCCTGTGGGCCAGTGTCAGCTATAGTTCATGCTGCACGATTTGAGCACCTGACCTGGATACTTGTACTAGTGTTCCTTTTGCTTCTGTCTGCCTGCACCCGTTTATGACTTACTCTGACCTCTGGCTTGTACCCCGACTCCGTCTTACGTCTCACGTTTTGGTTACCACGTTCCCGGTAGGCTCTGACTACTTGCTTGTCCCCGTCTATTCTCTGCTCGCCCCTTCTGTACCACGCTGCTATCTCCGTGCATGACCTTGGCTTGTCTGACGTCCCTTTCATTACCTGTGACACCTGCGTTGCTGTTCAGTGTTGCTGCGCTGTGTGTACAACCTCTTTTCCTTAACCAGCACCCCTTGGTAGAGGTTGCTCTATGCTGCACTGCAGCAGCACATTACAGCCGGGTATTGATGCGAGAGCCTCATGTGAGTTTCTCACATTGCACTAGCAAGTGTGACCCCAGCCTTACTCTGTTCGAGCAATGAGCACCTGAGCATTTTAGCGCTCTCTCATCTCTAAAAGTAACCACTTTAAAAATGCCCATTTACTATTTCTATTGGGCTGTCATTTCATTTTTTACTTTATAGCTTTTTTTCAGAATCAAGAAAAAAGTAACAGAACTATTAGCATAATCCTTAACTTTAGCAAACTCACCTAAGATTTCACAGCTGATGGTCTCTTCTCTTTATGTTGGAGTTTGCAGACCTTACTTAGCATGAAAGCAGCTTCCACAAAATCAATAATTCATTTAGTGACATTCCCAATGATTAGAAAATACATTAAGCAAGTTTTTGCCTCTATTTCACAGCTTGTTTGCCACTTAATGGATAGAGAATTAGAGATGCAATTTAGAAGTAAATAATGGGAGCTATAAGGCTCAGCAAGAAATAAATGTAGGTTCTTTAACAAGATCTGTGGTTGAATACTGCCCAAATACTTGCATGTTGTTCAGCCTAGTGGAATAAATGATTGATACTCAGCATGACAGCTTTTACAGAGAAAAGGGCAAATAGAGGAACAATCAGATCAGAACAAAAATTTGTTTCATCATTTGCTGTCGATTGATCTCTCCCATGAGTTTTTTGTTCTCCCTGAAGGAACAGATAATGTCTAGTTCTGAGAGCATAGAGAACAAATTACCCTTATTGACAAATCTCATACCATATGTAAGGAAAATACAAAGTCTTCTCAGAGGACTGTCAGTCTTGTTTCTGTAAAGTAAAACAAGTATTAGTAAACTTTTCTCATTTACTCAGAAGACAAAATAATTGGAAATTACAGGATTTATAGCCTCTCTAACAATAAGTTTCATATAAATTGGAGAGATCGAAAAGAGGGAAGCATCAAATAAATATTACGACCCAATACAGTGACCACACACTCAAAATTCAACTGAATATAGTATCTTATATTAGCTCTATACAAATACACTATAAATAGCAACAGTATATTTCACTATTGAGAGAGAATTGATAATGCTGCAGAATTCTATTCTATTATAAATAGTGATGAGCGAATATATTTAGCACTATTTGTTACTCGCACGAATAGTATGGTATTAGGGCTATTCATTACTAGGGAAGTAATTTGCTCTTCGCCTCAGTATATTTGAGCATGTTTGGTGCTTTATTTGCAGCCAATGAACATGCTGGGCTTGCTTGCCAATCTCAATAATGCTGGCATCATCTTTGGTGTGGTATTACTGTGATTGGCTGCCCAAACACTGAGTGCTTGTTGTGCTGTCATGTGCCTGACAGCAAGGCAAACACCGCTTCTGATTGGAGGTGAAATCATCACCGTCGATCAGAGAGCAACGGTTCCCACAAAAGACACTGTGAGGGTATGTGTACACGTTCAGGATTTTTTGCCTTTTTTTTGCCTTTTTTTCGCAATAAAAATGCATTAAAAATGCATACATATGCATCCTATCATTTAGAACGCATTCCGCAATTTTTGTGCACATGGTGCTTTTTTTCCGCGAAAAAAACGCATTGCGGTAAAAAAAAGCAGCATGTTCATTAATTTTGCAGATTTTTCACGTTTTTCCTGCTATTTAATGCATTGGGGAAAAAATGCACAAAAAACACACAAAAAAGCGTAAAAACGTGCAAAAAACCGCGTCAAAAACGGTTTTTGTCAGGAAATTTCTGCAAGAAATCCTGAACATTTTCACATACCCTGAGCGTGCAGCTGTGATCTGAGGTATCAAGTTCACCTCCGGTTACTGTTATCAGCTGGAACGGCTGATGGGAGTATTCATCAGCAGACTCTTGTGCTGTAAATAAATAATTTAAAAAAAACCTGGCTTAGGTTCCTTTGTATCTTTGATAAACTCACAGCTGGGGGCTGCAACCCTCAGCTGTCAGCTTCAGCAAGTCTGGTTATCAAGAATAGAGGGGTCCCCATGCCATAGTTTTTAATTGTTTAAATACAAATTTTAAAAACGACGTGCAGTCCCCCCATTTTTTGCAACCAGCCTTGCTAAAGCAGACAGCTGGAGGCTGCTATTCTCTGGCTAGTAAGGGGCCATAGATATTGGCTTCCCCCAGTCTAAAAATAGCCCCCCACAGCCATCCAGAAAAGGGGCCTTTATAAGATGCACCAATTCTGGCACTTTGCCCGGCTCTTCCCACTTGCCCTGTTGCGGTGGCAAGTGGGGGTTCATATTTGTGGTTTTGATGTCACCTTTGTATTTTCAGGTGACATCAAGCCCACAGCTTAGAGAGGTGTCTATAAGACTACTAATCCTATAGTTATATGGTAAATAAAGACAGAATAAAGTCCTCCATTAGAAATAAAACAAAACACACTTTTCCATTTTTATTTAAAAATAACAAACAAAGTTATACTCACCAAATGCCTAATTCCACTGAATCCCTCGTTTCCTGCAATATAACAAAAACAAAAAAACAATATCTCTCACCTCTCCATCTTTCTGTCCCACGCCGTAATCCATGTCTAGGGGATAAACAGTTTTCAACCTGGACAGTGCAAAGATGCGACCGTCCAGGCTGAGAACCATTGCTGACTGAACTGCTGCAAGTGCAGCCTCAGTGACTAGCAGTGACATCATTGAGGTTACCTCTGGTCACTGAGGCTGCATTCCCAGCTGCGCTGAACTGCTGTGACCTCAGCACTGTGGGAAAAAGTCAGTGCTGAGGTCACCACAGTTCAAGCTCAGTGACTTCACCACAGTTCACGTGAGAATTTCTAACCATGATCTATGGTGACGTCACAGAACTTGAACTGCAAACTCACTGACATTTTCACACAGTGCTGATGTCGCTGAGGTAACCTCGATGATATCACTGCTTGTCACTGAGTTTGCTCTAGCAGCAGCTCATTCACCAGTGGTTCTCAGTCTGGACGGTTGCATCCTGGAACTGTCCAGGTTGAAAAGTATTAATTCCCAGGCATGGATTAAGGCGTGGGACAGACTGACAGAGAGGTGAGCGACATTGTTGTAATTTTATTTTAGTTTTAGTTCCAGGAGGGATTCAGTGGAATTAGGTGAGTATAACTGTGTTTGTTATTTTTAAATAAAAATAGAAAAGTGTGTTTTGTTTTATTTCCAATAAAGTACTTTAATCTTGCTGTTTCCTTATTTACCATGTAACTATAGGATTAGTAATGGATAGGTGTCTTATAGACATCTCTCCATTAGTAATCAGTGGGCTTGCTGTCACCTGACAATGCAAAGGTGACATCAACCCAACAAACATGAACGCCACTTGCTACCACTACAGGGCAAGTGGGAAAAGTCTTAGCAAAGTGCCAGAATTGATGCATCTAATAGATGTGCCTTTTCTCGGCAGTTGCGGGCTGCTGTTTTTATGCTGGGAGGTCAATACCAATGGCCCTTTACAACCCTGAGAATACTAGCCCCCAGCTGTCTGCTTTAGTAAGCCTGGTTGTCAAAAATGGGGGAACCTCACGCCATTTTTAAAAATATATATATTTTTTAAATAATTAAAAACTATGGCGTGGTGACCCCTCTATTCTTGATAACCAGCCTTGCTGAAGCAGATAGCTGAGATTTGCATACCCCTGCTGTCACTTTTGTCTGGCTGGTTATAGAAAATACAGGGGAATACATGCCATTTTTTTATTTATGTATTAATTTATAGCGCAGGTGACCTGTATGGAATTCTCCCATCAGCTGCTCCTGCTGTCACTGTTATTGGCGACATTAGGTGTGGGCTGAGTAAAAGTCCAAAAATCCAACGCTGGCTGTCACTGTTCTAAGTTGAATACAACTCTCATCATTCTCCCCTGCTTGTGGTGATTGCTGACAGAGCAGGCAAGAAGGATGAGAGTCATATTCAGCACCAGGCGTCGGGGAACAGTGCTTACTGTACCGCTGCTTCCTTGGTGCCCTCCGTGTGGTAATAATGCAGCACATGGTTGTCACACGTGTGCCACATGTTTGACACACATGTGCAACACGTTTTACACACACGGACACTGACATCTCCAGTACCGATTTGACATTGGGTGAAACAAAAGAAAAGAAGCCACTATATGGTATGCACACCACCCATGAAATTGTAAAAACAAGCAAGTTTTATTGATAACAATGATGAATACAGTTTAAAAACAATATATCAATCTCCCTCATTAATCCTGCTCCTATACAAGTCAATAACAGTGTAAAAATTTACAACTGAATAGAACACATGGCATCCAGGGAATCACATGAAATTGCTTGGAAATGCAAAACACCTATGGCACATGGTCTAACCTGATTAATAACAGGGCACACAAAACACCAATGCACTGCAAAATAAAGAAATAGCTTCCAGTAGTCAATAGATGTTCAGGATGTGGCAAGGAATATAATAACACCAGCAACATAGAATATGTGAACAAGCCGCATGTGGATTTCCATGGTCCAACCAACAGGGCAGAGGGCTAATGCTGCTCAAAAGTACCAGGGTGTCCTATAGGAAAAAATGCATACTGGAAAGCCAGTGGAGGAAGCAGGATATGGCAGAGGGAGGACCCAACGCGTATTGCTGTTACCAGGACAGTTTGGTCATGGGAAGTGAGCATATAGCTAACAATAAGGTCTATAAATACCTATATCATTGGTGATCAGTGTCGCCTGGTGTGTGGTTCCACCCAGGAAGGAAATGGAAGCGCCGGATGTGCATCCTATGGGCAAGACAGATGTCTCTGCCAATAGTTGTCTAATGCACACGCGCTGGTCGCAAGACCAGCGGTCCGCATGAGACAAAGCAGTAGAATGAATTAGGGCGCGTGAGCGGCTCCCGGGAGCAGAAAAAACAGAACGGCAGAAAGAGGTATGTAGGTGAATAAATAAGAGACTAACAGTTGCACAAGACTTTTGGAAAACAAAAGGAGTGATTCCAAATTAGATCAAGTGGGAGTAATGCGAACCAGAAAAGAGAATTACAACAGGGTACGGAATGGATATAAATGAAATAACATGAATAAGAAAAATTCTTTAACACCATGAAATTAGCCTCAAAAATAATAAATGAGACAAAAAAGAATGATAAAGATAATACCGAAAAAGAACAACATGAAAATGTCAAATGAAAAATCGAAAATAATGAAAATAAAAAATAAAAAAATATGCAAAACCAAGATAAAAAAAAATAAATAAATAAATAAATAATAGAAAATGATAGATAATAAAGAATAAAAAAAAAATGAAAAAAAAAAAAAAAAAAAAACAGAGTATGTTAATGGACATGAAGAAAATGGCATAAACATATCAAAAGATTGAAAAAATATGTGAAGAAAGTTTCAAGAGTGAAACCAATGAGTTTAAGACCAAAGAAGATATATACAGTGGGGCAAAAAAGTATTTAGTCAGTCAGCAATAGTGCAAGTTCCACCACTTAAAAAGATGAGAGGCGTCTGTAATTTACATCATAGGTAGACCTCAACTATGGGAGACAAACTGAGAAAAAAAAAATCCAGAAAATCACATTGTCTGTTTTTTTAACATTTTATTTGCATATTATGGTGGAAAATAAGTATTTGGTCAGAAATAAACAATCAAGATTTCTGGATATCACAGACCTGTAACTTCTTCTTTAAGAGTCTCCTCTTTCCACCACTCATTACCTGTAGTAATGGCACCTGTTTAAACTTGTTATCAGTATAAAAAGACACCTGTGCACACCCTCAAACAGTCTGACTCCAAACTCCACTATGGCGAAGACCAAAGAGCTGTCAAAAGACACCAGAAACAAAATTGTAGCCCTGCACCAGGCTGGGAAGACTGAATCTGCAATAGCCAACCAGCTTGGAGTGAAGAAATCAACAGTGGGAGCAATAATTAGAAAATGGAAGACATACAAGACCACTGATAATCTCCCTCGATCTGGGGCTCCACGCAAAATCCCACCCCGTGGGGTCAGAATGATCACAAGAACGGTGAGCAAAAATCCCAGAACCACGCGGGGGGACCTAGTGAATGAACTGCAGAGAGCTGGGACCAATGTAACAAGGCATACCATAAGTAACACACTACGCCACCATGGACTCAGATCCTGCAGTGCCAGACGTGTCTCACTGCTTAAGCCAGTACATGTCCGGGCCTGTCTGAAGTTTGCTAGAGAGCATTTGGATGATCCAGAGGAGTTTTGGGAGAATGTCCTATGGTCTGATGAAACCAAACTGGAACTGTTTGGTAGAAACACAACTTGTCGTGTTTGGAGGAAAAAGAATACTGAGTTGCATCCATCAAACACCATACCTACTGTAAAGCATGGTGGTGGAAACATCATGCTTTGGGGCTGTTTTTCTGCAAAGGGGCCAGGACGACTGATCTGGGTACATGAAAGAATGAATGGGGCCATGTATCGTGAGATTTTGAGTGCAAACCTCCTTCCATCAGCAAGGGCATTGAAGATGAAACGTGGCTGGGTCTTTCAACATGACAATGATCCAAAGCACACCGCCAGGGCAACGAAGGAGTGGCTTCGTAAGAAGCATTTCAAGGTCCTGGAGTGGCCTAGCCAGTCTCCAGATCTCAACCCTATAGAAAACCTTTGGAGGGAGTTGAAAGTCCGTGTTGCCAAGCAAAAAGCCAAAAACATCACTGCTCTAGAGGAGATCTGCATGGAGGAATGGGCCAACATACCAACAACAGTGTGTGGCAACCTTGTGAAGACTTCTGTCATTGCCCTCTGTCATTGCCAACAAAGGATATATTACAAAGTATTGAGATGAAATTTTGTTTCTGACCAAATACTTATTTTTCACCATAATATGCAAATAAAATGTTAAAAAAACAGACAATGTGATTTTCTGGATTTTTTTTTCTCAGTTTGTCTCCCATAGTTGAGGTCTACCTATGATGTAAATTACAGACGCCTCTCATCTTTTTAAGTGGTGGAACTTGCACTATTGCTGACTGACTAAATACTTTTTTGCCCCACTGTAAGAGACATAATAAATGAACCAGCAGGTAATATAGAAAACTGAAAAAACAGAAAAACTTAGTAATCAGCATGCCCAAAGTGTAAATGAAAGAGACCATGTTGAGTCAAGAATATTCTATATTTTATTTGTTCATGCATAATTAAAGGAGTGTGAAGCCTCAACGGCATGATCACCGGTTCAAGCGACAGTCAACTGATGTGAATTCCTTGGGGTCCTTGTTATACACAATGTTGTAGCATTATGTATTAGAAAAACAGGAAGGTAAAAAGTGAGAACAAAACACCAATAAATGACGGTGACAACTACTTAGTTCATAATGATAGGGGAGGGGTGGGAAAAAGTATCCCATAAAGAATTTGTGGGTTGGACCGCGCAAATCCACATGCGGCTTTTTCACATATTGTACAGTAGATGAAATCCATCTACACTACGCGACTGCTAAATTGCCAGCTTTTCTTCTATCTATCTATGTAATATATATACTTACTAGCTGTACTACCCGGCTTCGCCCGGGTTAATAACTGCTGTTAGCAAAATGCGAGTGTTAGGAATTAAAGAGCATCTCCGCTGAGCCTCTGCTTATGCATCTCACATGAAGAAGAGTTGAAGAAATTGAGGTTCTTCTCCTTGTAATGGAAGCAGTGAGCCAATTGAGTGGTAAACCTATCCTTGAACTTTAAATGTCGGCATAAATCCTGTTGTAAACATTTCTTTTGTTGCACCAAATGATGTCATTTGGAAGCAGGAGTTGTACTTCCTGATGTTGTCCAAGAAATGCTTTGATATTGTACTGGCACCGGTCATCAGAGACTTTAGGGGATCTGGTGGTGACAGGAGAGGTCACCACCAGGCGGTTCATCTTTCCATTTCAGGGCACTGTAGTACATGCAGACCACATCCATTTTTCCTATCTGAACTTTAGGATTATCCTGATAGCTTATGTCTGACTGGTAACATAAGGCAGCATGTTTCAAATCTCCAACCATTTGCTGTGCCCTGGTGGAAGAAATAGCAATTCTCTTAGTGGCAAGTCGGCATTCTCTCTGCTGAAATGACTCATTAGCCCTTGAGGAATCTGCTTTTCTCTTATCTGCAAGCCTTGCTTCCCTCTCCTCAGAAAGTTCATTGAGGAAGCAGCTCATTTTTTCATGTCTGCAAGCCTCGCTTCCCTCTCCTCAGAAAGTTCATTGGCTTTTGAGGAAGCAGCTCTTGCTTTCATGTCCACAAGCCTCACTTCCCTCTCTTCGGAAAGTTCATTGGCTCTGGAGGAAGCAGCTCTTGTTTTCATGTCTGCAAGCCTCACTTCCCTCCTCTCAGAAAGTTCATTGGCCCTTGAGGAAGCAGTATATATTAGCTCACATATACACATAATAGACAGGTCATGTGACTGACAGCTGCCGTATTTCCTATAGGGTACATTTGTTGCTCTTGTAGTTTGCTTATTAATCAGATTTTTAATTTTGAAGGATACTACCAGACTTGTGTCTGTTTTAGGGCAAGTTTCACAAGTCAAGTTGTGTGTGTTGAGTTGCGTGTGACGAAATGCATGTAGCGACTTTTATGAGATGAGTTTTGTGTGGCGACATGCGTGTAGCAACTTTTTGTGTGTCGAGTTGCATGTGACAGGTTAGTGTAGCAAGTTGTGTGCAGCAAGTTTTGCGCATGGCGAATTTTGCGCGTGGCGAGTTTTATGTGTGGGGCGTTTTGAGTATGTGCAAGTTTTGTGTGAGGCAACTTTTGCATGTGTTGCAACTTTTGTGCATGTGGCAATTTTTCCGCGTGTGCAAATTTTGCGTGTGGCGAGTTTTCCATGAGGTGAGTTTTGCACGTGTGGCAAGTTTTGCGTGAGCCTAGTTTTGCATGTGGTGAGTTTTGCATGTGGTGAATTTTGCGCATGGCGAGTTTTCAGTGGCGACTTTTGTGTTTCGACTTTTATGTGGCAAGGTTGTTGTATGTGTGGTGAAATGTGTGCTGAGGGTGATATATGTGGTAGTGTGTGGTGCATTTTGTGTGTGTTCATATCCCGGTGTGTGGTGAGTATCCCATGTCGGGGCCCCACCTTAGCAACTGTACGGTATATACTCTTTGGCGCCATCGCTCTCATTCTTTAAGTACCCCTTGTTCACATCTGGCAGCTGTCAATTTGCCTCCAACACTTTTCCTTTCACTTTTTCCCCCATTATGTAAATAGGGACAAAATTGTTTGGTGAGCTGGAACGCGCAGGGTTAAAATTTCAAACATTTGGAGAATTTGAGTTTTTGTATATAAAAATATCTTTTATTAAATATAAAACATCAACAAGACAAAAAATTATTTAAAAAATGAATGGAACAATTTATCATTCGTATGGAAAATTATGTGATCCTAATTGGTGAAGACGCAAAGTGATCGCTTTTACCAGGGCTGAAAGATAGAGCAGCTTTCAAAAATTACTACCAAATAGGCATACATATAAACATAAAAAAGTGCTCTTATTCCATGCATATGCTGAAAACCAGGGACATTTTTCCCAAGAGTAGTAAGTCAAAGGTAAGTATCGTGCAAAAAATGCATTGAAACGCTGTGCAAGATAATATTGTAGTCAAAGGTTACCCATTATGTTCAAGGTTCAGTCCTGGGAGCGACCACTCTCCCGACGCGTGTTTCGCGAGAGACTGATTCTCGCTTCCTCAAGGGGGCGTGGTCTTAGGTAGACAGACGTCGGAATTAAATACAAGGCCGTTCCGGTCACAAGCTTGGGAATCGGCCTATAACATCTCCTGCCTTCGCGCATGCATGAATGCTATCCCCAGGTCCCCCGATTGCAATCCAGCACTACTCATGCACATGCCGGGAGCAGCGGCCGGCGCCTAGCCACATAACACCCGACATGGGACAGAGGAGCGCCGAGAGCAAGTACGGGACCAGATTACAGCAGACACACACTATGGGCAAAGTATTAACAATATAGATTACAAATTTCATACATATAGATAGATATATATTACATAAAAAGAAGATTAATTCGATAAATAGAGATGACAGTTGTGACATTTTATATCTATTCAATTAATATATTATATAATATGATAAAACTGTGCTATTACAAGTGACATATAATAAGTATGGAGATATAATCAATACAAATAATAGCATTGTTTTTTCACATTATATATATTGCTTAGATATGCACATTTTGACACATATATTATGGTATTGTTTTTATTATATGTCACTTGTAATAGCACAGTTTTATCATATTATATAATAGAGTATAATACAGTAAATTCACAGCGTTACAGGTTAGAGTAGAATAGATTGAAAAGATATATACACTTAGAATACATAGATATATAGATGTCAGTGACTCACATACACACACACATATATATATATATATATATATATATATATATATATATATATATATATATATATATATATATATATACAGTTGTGATCAAAAGTTTACATACCTTGGTAGAATTTTTGCTTTCTTGGCCTTTTTTCATAGAACGTGACTGATAACACCAAAACTTTTTCTCCACTCATGGTTCTTGGATGGGTGAAGCCATTTATTGTCAAGCTACTGTGTATTCTCTTTTTAAATCATAATGACAACCCAAAACATCCAAGTTCACATACCCCGTTTCTTAATATTGCCCCCTCTAACATCAATGACAGCTTGAAGTCTTTTGTGGTAGTTGTGGATCAGATTCTTTATTTTCTCAGATGGTAAAGCTGCCCTCTTTTCTTGGCAAAAAGCCTCCAGTTCTTGTAAATTCCTGGTCTGTCTAGCATGAACTGCGCTCTTGAGATCTCCTCAGAGTGACTCAATGATATTGAGGTAAGGAGACTGAGCTGGCCACTCCAGAGGCTTCACTTTGTTCTGTCCATTAACTGATCAATATTTCTGCATTGATGCCAATTTATTTTCTTAACCTAAACCACATTTCGGAGGGTTTAAGCTTTCAAAAGAATAATTTATACAACCAATGGATGAATTTAACGTTAGGTTCTAAGCCTTTATTTACATAACATGGATAAGCAACATAACTTCTGTCAGGGAGTGTAACATTTATGGTTGTGGCCAAAAAGTTCAATTTTGGTCTCATCTCTACAAATTGCCTTGTTTCAGAAGTTTTGAGGCTTGTCTCTGTGTTGTTTTGTGTATTGTAGGTGAGATACTTTGTGATGTTTGCATAGTAATGGCTTTCATCTGGCGACTCAACCATGCTGCCCATTTTTCTACAAGTGCCTCCTTATTGTGCACCTTGAAACAGAAACACCGCTAATTTTCAGAGAGTCCAGTACTTCAGCTGATGTTATTTGTAGGTTTCTCTTTGCATGCCAAATAATTTTCCTGGTAGTTGTGGTCAAAGTTTTTGTTGATCTACCTGACCGTGTTTTTTTTGTTTTTACAGATCCCCTGATTTTCCATTTGTTAATCACAGTTTGATGCTGCTGACTGGCATTATCAATTCTTTTGCTTTCCCCACGACTCACAATCGAGAAACGTCAGTGTCTGGATGAAAGATGCAAGAGTCTGTCTGGATCCCAGAAACTCACCCAGCTTTTATGCACATGTGAGAGGGGCCAGTGCTGTAGTCGTGGCTGACACAGGATGCTCATTCACTCCATGGTTCCCCGTCACATGCACACAATGTTCATTTTGTATCATACCTTTCCTTCCACTTTCCAATTTCGGTTTTACTTGGTTCCATTCTCAGTACATCCAGCTCAGTTACAGCAGCATCATAGGAAACGTCATAGAACACATCCTTGTCTTGCCCTGTGCTTTCCCTCACTTCTTCTGGAATGTACCCGGCGTGCACCAACTCGACCAGCACCGAAGTGTTCTTTTGGGTCAGCCTAACTATCTTCAATTGTTCCCCTGTCCTTTTTGATCCAGACATAAGGGCATCAGCCCATGTAGTCAGCTGCCATATGTTGGAGCTGCCCTGCATTAATTCACTGATGTGATATTTAATTGCTGTGACTTTCGGCCCACTGGCCCTGAATGACTGGGCCCCTACTTAAGCATATTATGTGGTCAACTGCTTTGTTCGGGTTCTAAGGCCCTCTGTACTGTCCAGGCTCCCCAGCCCTACTAACTTATATGCAGGAAATACTCTGTTAGGAGTCGAGTTCCCGCCGCTGCACAGGGGAAATATCGAACCATGTCTGCTGCGGTCTCTCATTCTGCATCAGCCGCAGTGGAGCCTGCTCAGCGGAGACGTCGTTCCCAGCATCTCACTCAGTCTGATTCTGTGCAAAGGGTTACTGCTGCCTTTCCAGGCTCTGCCATTGTAGCCTGTATTGATCAGCGGTGAGCAGATGTCTCTGGGACTAAGTCCTGCTTTTCCCCTTCTGAGCATGCCCGAAGGAAGACCTCTCAGTGGAGGTCTGGGGTCACATGCTCAGGTACTGCAGTAGCTCCTATTGGTCCTCTAGGAAGGTCCTGAAGCTGCTCAGTTAATGTAGCAGTTCTCATTGGTCCTCTAGGAAGGTCCTGAACTTGCTGCAGCTATAAAAAGTTCGCATGGCCGCACGTATCCTCATCGTACCGCCATATAGTCGGTCATTGCTTAGCAGCAGGTTCCATCTCTGCACGGTGGACCCCGGGCTGCGAACGCACCTTATTCCTTTTCTCTAATTATTTGGTGCGTTCTGCTAGCCCTAACATACTCTGCCTTACCCACAGTTGGCCCCTCCTAATTGTAAATAGTTCCTATATTATCACTGCTTGGTCCCAATGGGCCCCCTCTTGTGGGCCAAATGTATTGCTACAAATTCCCTACAAATTTGTGTACATATAGCAGCATCATAGGACATTATAATATATATACACAGTAGAAAAGTCATACAAAATATTACATTCAGAACCGGGGCATCTTTAGGGCATAAGTCACTGTAGCCCCCTTACACTCCCCCATCCTTTAAGAATGGTTGTCCCCGACTGTACTGTGCCTAAAACTTTCATATTTACAGGGTTATTCTCCATGCAGGGAGACAGATGAGGCAGAAAGTTTACTAGCTCAACGTGAGTAAAGACTTTTGGCTCAACGAGGCACCAGGGGACCACCCGCCGCCACTGGAAAGCATCCTTCCTATGCTGCTTAAGAGTCTGTTTTTCTTAATAGGTGTCTGGTACACAGTCCACCAGGTGGCACCTTCAATCCACTGAGCCCAGGTCCCGTCTGCTTACAGGACCCGAGCACAACAACTGTCCATTACACATTAACTTGACCTGCTCGACAGGTCCTTAGTCCCGAGGAGCTTTACCCCCTTTCCTTTGTAAAGAGCATGACCCTTTAAGGCAAAGGTTTGCTGCATTTCAGTAAAATGCAGTCTTTTTTTAGTCCAAGGGCCCATGACACCACATAGGGTAAAACTTAAGCAACGTTCAAGTATGGCCCGTGCTGGCCACACTGCACCCAACTTTGGTGCTCTAGGGCTCCTTTCACCCCCAGGGACACAGAACAGTCCTGATTTTATGAGTTACAAAAGGGTTAAGTGGCATCCACTCAGCGACATTTGTCCCATGCCGCCTTATCTCCTTTTGGACTCCATGCCCATATTTGGGCTGATGACGACTCTGCAGCCGCAGGCATCATGTTCTGCAAAGACATTACAGGAGCAGGGCTTGGCCAGACAGTGGCCAGGGAACAGGGGACCAGCTGAGCCTGTTCCGGGCTGCAAAAATTCCCAATTCGTCTTCTTGATGTAGACTAATGGCCACGGCGTAGTACCCCCGAGGGTTATCCTCCTTATAAAAGTTGACCTAATCTCCCTTCCTCAGGGACCTGCCAAATTTTGCTGAGGTGGCTTTCATATAAACTTTGGCACTCACATCCATCTCTCGAATAAATCCATAGCCTTGGTCCACATCTGTGTACACCAACTGCCCACTGGTGCGACGTCTGGCCATGGCGCCCTCTCCTAGTTGGTGCAGCTCTGTCCACACCTCTGTCTCCTGCTGTTTCTTATGCTCAATGAACCCTGCAATCCAGGCGAACTGCCAGGGGATGGGAAGGTGTCCTTGGTCTCCTGGTGTAACTGAGAGAGACTGAGGGATCAGGTACCGCTATGCATGGGCCTGCTCTCCGAAGTTTGGGGCCAAGGTCCACTCACCAGCATCTGCTTGAGCATTCTGGCCACTACCGTCCTGCTACTGTCATATCCTTCCACCAGTGCTGCTGCACACTCTGGCTCAGCCTCTATTTCTGGCGCAGGCTCCTCCAGGGCAGTCGCTGCTTCTGGAAGTTGATGATCCAGCTCCGAAAGCTGCTGGTCCTGCTCCTCCACAGGTAAGAGGAATTGATGGGTCCAGAACTTGTCAGCGACTCCCCTCAGCCTTTTGGGTCAGATCCTTTCTTCCTCCTGTTGTCACTTCCACTCGACGTAGCCTATGCCATCATGACACCATGTGCATGAATGGTCCAACGCTTCCAGTGCCATGTCTTGCAATGGCACCGTGAAGCTGCACATGGAATTTTCTTCTGGACCCCACCCATTCCAAGGTGGAGTCGGTTTCAGCCACTCCACCAATTTCTCTGCAATCTGTTGTAAGGGGTGAGGCCTTCTTCCTTTCTACCGTGACCACTAAGGGCAAGCATCATTCACCAAGGCTTGCATTTCCAGCCCAGGCCCCCAACTCTGCCAGACAGATTTCTGTGCCATTTTATGGTTAGGACACCCACGATGGGTGGGATTAGCGTTGTCATTCTCTATCTTTGCACCATTTTCCACCATCTTCAGAGTCGCCATCTTTGCCACAAATAAAGTGTCAATCATATCTAAGGTATCAGTCACATTAAGAATATCCTCATCTTCCATGCATTCCCACATTGCAAGATTACGGAATCCTGCTGACTATGCCAATTGTGAGAAGGGCCAGGGCTGTAGTCGTGGCTGACACAGGTTGCTCATTCACGCCCTGGTCCCCCGTCAAATGCATACAATGTCCCCTTTTCAGCCTACCTTTCTTTCCACTTTCTGACCCATCAGGGTCCTCTCTGGTCTGCTGAGGAGTTTTTCCTGATGGCATCAAACAAGGAGAGACAGAGTACAATTCCAGCCTAACATAAACGGTTATACTTGGTCCCATTCTCAGTAGATCCAGCAACATAAGGGAATAACATATAACACATCCTTGTCTTACCCTGTGCTTTCCTTCACTTTTTCTGGAATGTCCCCGAGTGCACCAACTCATCTGGCACTGCAGCGTTCCTTCAGGTCAGCTTATCTATCATCAGGTGTTCCCCTGTCCATTTTGATCCAGACATAAGGGCATCAGCCCACTTAGTTAGCTGCCACATGTTGTTGCTGCCCTGCATTCCTTCTCTGCTGTGACTTTACATTGATGTGACTTTCGGCCCACAGGCCCTGGATCACTGGGTCCCTACTTAAACGTTATGTGGTCAACTGCTTTGTCTGGGCTCTAAGGCCCTCTGCGCAGTCTGGGCTCCCTGGGCCTACTAACTTATATGCAGGAAATACTTACCTTCTCCACAATTGGCACCTCCTAATTCTAACCAGTTCCTATATTATCACTACTTTGTCCCAAAGTGCCCCCTCTAGTGGGCCAAAGTATTGCATTCAGAAATGGGGCTTGACCATAAATCAGTCTCTGTACCCCCTTACACACACACTGATTACAAGCAAACAGGTCACAGGTGAGTATGTTACCTTTACTAGCTATTGAAACCCATTTGTGTCAACCTTTGTGCATGTTATGAGGCAAAAATCACCAGGGTATGTGAACTTTTCATCAGAGTCATTTGGATGTTTTGGGTTGTCATTATGATTTAAAAAGAGAAAACACAGTAGTTTCACAATAAATGGCTTCACCCAACCACTAACCATGAGTGGAAAGTTTTGGTGTTATCACTCATGCTCTGTGAAAAAAAAGACCAAGAAAGCAATTTGAAAAATATTTACTTAGAAAATGATGTGTAAATGACATGTATAATCATGTTAAAATCTCTTTGCAGTCGGATAGCAATCACACTGCATTTGGATGTAAATCAGATGCTAGGTGTGAAAAATCGGATTATACTGGCATGACACTTGCATTACACTTGTCCGACTCTCCTGCATCAAAATCGGACCAATTTTAAAATCGATAATGTGACTCCAGCCTAATCAGAAACTCCCAACAATGCTGAATGACTGTTATGCCAATTATTATTTGCTTACAATATTAAACAAGGAGGGATATACTATTGAATAAATGTTAAAGAATATTTCTAATAATATTTTTTTAAATCATACAATCTATGAATTTTGTGTAGTGTGTGTTCTGGTGATTATTGTATACTCTGCCAACTCAGTTATCTGCGCTAGGTTTAATACAGTACAGTGTGTCCGTAACATTATGGTGCACTTTTGACCAGTCACTGGAAAGCAACAAAACATGATAGAAATGTGAAATCTGCTCCAAATAAAAGAAAAACTCTCCCAGTTAGATGCGGGCTCCATTTGTTGCCTTACACCCATCCAAACGATAGTGAAGTTCTTGCCACACACAGGTAAGGACTTGAAAACACAAAAAAGCACAGTAAAACCAAAAACACTCGGTTGCAAAAAAATCACAGTGGACAGCAAGTTCTGGTAAAAAGATGGAAAAAACTGAGTATTTGGTTGATACGTTTTTTGCAAAAAATGTATATTAAGCCGATCTACCAATCGTCAAGGTATACCCATATCAGAGCAGTCCTAGCTAATGTATGTAATCCCTATCTGATGTATTTAAAACCTGGTCATATGTACAATACCTGTATGAGCAGGATTCAGAAAAGGAATGTCCATGTGGACACGCTGGACAGAACGGCTCCTGTGCGCACAGCTCAAAAAAAGAGGGGTGGAGGCCTCCCCAGTCTTGTGGACACAAGAAAACAATTATGTGCGCGCAGCTCATGTGTTCTGGTTTCTGGTGAACTCGTCACTGACTGATGGCCTCTCCACCAAACTGCCGGTTTCCTTCAACTGCTTATCCCACCGAGTAATGTTATTCCTATGTGGTGGCGCTTCGTTATAAACGCGCCGATATTCACGTAGCACTTTGGTCATGGATTTGAATTTAGCGAGCCACAGAACACACTGAACTTTCCTCTGTACTGTCCACATCTCGATTGGCATGGAAAACCACACTACTGGAATAAGTTTGTGATTGCATGATGTCACAGACCTGGCAGTGCATTAATCAGAGTTCAGTTTATCAGGGGTTAATATGACTGGGGGCTCAGCAACAGCTTACATGAGTTTGCATTGGTTCTTGTTATTTCTCCTCATGAACAGGTCTGATATGATTGGGCCAGAGAAAGGGCGCCAAAATGTAAACTATAAAGTGCACCATGACTTTACAAACACACTGTATAGTGTCTAACCTTTTGCCTGGAGTATTCTAACATTTTCATTACTGTTGAGAGATCTTGGGCATTGCTGGACATCTCTTGATTTATGTGAATACATCAAAGGGCCAGTTACTTTAAAAGGAATGTATCATCAGAAATGTATCTATTGTTGAAATCAAGTGTTTATGAAACAAATATTTTTTATATTTTTGTTGATATTTCTTCTAATTTTCCATGTCATTATCTACTGTACAGAGACGAGTGGATCATTTGAAATTCAAATTTGTCAACTTTTCAAATGGTTCCCAAAATGTTTGATTTGCAATGCTGCAAAGCCTACAATTGCCCAGAAAATGTTTTTTTCACTAGCCACCCAAAAATGATCCCTTTTAGTGATGTGCGAGCATGCATCAGGGTGCTCACTACTCTTTGAGACTCCACCCCACATCTTTGGCACTTGTTAGACAGCCAATAAACTTGCTGGGATTGCCTGACAGACACTGTAATGCCGTAGCTATTTTGGTTGTGGCATTACTATGATTGGCTGGACACATAGCATCATCGGGTCTATTTTATAACTGGGATGCCATGCTTGGCACAGTGCACCAACGAAAACAGAAGAAGAAGCACACTTCACAAGCAATGTAGTAGAATAAATATAAACCACAATATATAACAAAGCTTGATAAAGGAAAAAATAAAAACAAAAAATGGCTGACCATTCGGTAAATAAGGAATACAACAAAAGAGAAAAAAACCGAACTACAAGGATCAATACAGCAATGAAAAAGACCACAAAAAGATGTATAAAGTAGTTCAAAAAAATATATTTATTGGTAATACATAGGGACAAAAAAAGAAAAAAGAAAATGGCAAAGTGGCACTAACCACACGAAATGTGTATAGGCCCACACAGACACCGTATACGTTGTATGAAACTATATAATCCTCAAATGTACATACAACAATGGCATATATCAACTATTATGTATAAATTACCCATAGTATGTACTAAATCGGCAGATGCATGTACAAACAAGAAAAGGTACATCAGGAAACCAGACAACCGCAATGATCAGTGCACATAGTCTGAATGGAATCTATTGTTGAATGTAAGACCGAATCCATCGCTTAATGTAAGACATAGTCATACCGTGACCTGCAGCTGCACAGGAAATCAGTCACATAATATGTCTATGGATGTCATGGTTTACCTGAAAATAGCGGTGAGTGTGAGCCAAACGCGCCTGAAACGCGATCTGAAATCCTTCGTCAGGGGGAGTGGCGTCCATTAGATGACAGGGGTTTAAAAAGGATGATGCGGCCAATGGGAGCCGACTGCTCGTAAAGCGACGCATGCGCAGCCAGGAGGTAACCGGCGCCATGAATCCCAGCGTCACGCTGGGACCTCCTTGGAAATAATCCCATTATCTTTGGCTGATAACAGAATGGATTTCAGTTCCGATTGAAATTTTGTCAAGGGATTGAAGGTCATTTTTCTGTAACAATTGGTGTCCCTCAACTGGCGAAAAGCCTCCATCTCGTACATCTTTTTAGGCCAAACCACCACATTCCCACCCTTATCCGCTGGCTTGAATGCAACATCCTGCAGACCCTGTAATTTTTTCAAAGAGACCCTCTCCTCTCGTGTGAGATTATCAGATGTAGAGTACTTAGGGATGTTCAAAAAGTCATTACTGACCATCCTAACAAAAATATCAAAGTTTTTAACTTTCCCTTGTTTTATGTTTTACATTTAGATGTGGCCTGTCCTTTTGTTCATTTTGGTGTCCTCTGTAGATCCACGTCACGACATCTCGACGGATGAAGCTTCTTAGTTTTGTTTGTTTTTTTTCCTTTTTATTTTATATTGTATGTATTTTTATATATTTCTGGTGCATATATAACATTTATACATTTTTGTATGTATTTTTATATATTTCTGGTGCATATAGAACATTTATACATTTTTGTGTGGTTTATTGTATTTGCACAATATATGGTTTATATATTTTTATAGGAATGATATTTTTCAATTATGTGCAGATATATACATCGTTATATTGTTTATATTGCTTTGCAATGTTTTGATTATGTTATTCTTTTATTGCACTTAGTCACTTTATTCAATAGTTATCCATGTACTTGACGCAGTTGAGGACTTTTTCTTGCTCTAGTCATGGTCATCATGCACGTTATTTAGGTCTTTAAATAGTGTTCCGTTTTCATGCGCTTTTACTGCCTTTTGCAGTATGCATATTTGCACTGGTCACTTTATTTACACTCGTCACTTTATCCCCCCTCTTTCCTCCCCTTCTTTTCACACTATACACGCCTAGTTTATTGTTTGTATAATCAGCACGTGTCACTTTTTGTGCTGTATATACTTTTTTATATACTCACCAACCACCATTTATGTCCATGTTTAATATATACACACTGGCTGTATTTTCGGGCCGCGGTTTTGCTTTTCTGCGCCTTTATGTCAGGATGGCAATGAATCACGTGCTGTTCGCACTTGTCACTCATACCATTAAACAGTGTTTTTTATTTCCATTTTTGTATTTATCTTTATTTCTTTTTTCTTTTTTTACATGTGCCATCTTTTCCTCTTCCCCCTTCCCTTTCTGGATGTACATGGTGCTATGTTTACTGAGATACATACATACCCGTTATTCCTGCGCTTCTTCTTGGACTCTCATTGATCTATTTGTCTCTATGTGTGCTGCTCTGCTCAGTATGCATGCTCCGCCTGTGTTCCCTGGCTGCTGATGGGTTCCGGCGTCTTTACGTTGTCATGGTGGCGGATCACATGGTGTGCTCCATCATCTTGGTCAGCGTGACGCTGGGATTCATGGCGCCGGTTACCTCCTGGCTGCGCATGCGTCGCTTTACGAGCAGTCGGCTCCCATTGGCCGCATCATCCTTTTTAAACCCCTGTCATCTAATGGACGCCACTCCCCCTGACGAAGTATTTCAGATCCGAAACGCGCGTCGGGGCGCGTTTGGCTCACACTCACCGCTATTTTCAGGTAAACCATGACATCCATAGACATATTATGTGACTGATTTCCTGTGCAGCTGCAGGTCATGGTATGACTATGTCTTACATTAAGCGATGGATTCAGTTTTACATTCAACAATAGATTCCATTCAGACTATGTGCACTGATCATTGCGGTTGTCTGGTTTCCTGATGTACCTTTTCTTGTTTGTACATGCATCTGCCGATTTAGTACATACTATGGGTAATTTATACATAATAGTTGATATATGCCATTGTTGTATGTACATTTGAGGATTATATAGTTTCATACAACGTATACGGTGTCTGTGTGGGCCTATACACATTTCGTGTGGTTAGTGCCACTTTGCCATTTTCTCTTTTTTCTTTTTTTGTCCCTATGTATTACCAATAAATATATTTTTTTGAACTACTTTATACATCTTTTTGTGGTCTTTTTCATTGCTGTATTGATCCTTGTAGTTCGGTTTTTTTCTCTTTTGTTGTATACCAACGAAAACAGGCAGAGCATGTAGAGATGCAGCTTAACTAGTTACAGAGATTTAGTTGCGTATTGACAGGGATTAGACACTATTAATATTTCATTCAACTGCAGCAACATCCCTTACTAGGAATAATTATAATCAATATTAATACTGCTGTTAGCAGCACTTAGGGAGAGATTGTGCTGAAGGAACAGTGTAGCACAGGATTGGGTTAATTGCACGTCCATTGAGCTGCAACTCAAACAAAAAGTCCTTCTCTGGAATAGTATTTTTTTAGCTCTTAGTCCTACAAATTGTTTTGAGCAGGGAAAAATTATACAAAATTTATACTGCGCCAGTTGTGCATCAAAAGCAAACTGCCAGTCTCGGTTGGTTAGCAATAGCATCGCTATAATGCTACTGCAGTGTAACAATTCCATCTGAGGTTGGCAAATTTTCTGTCATTACTAATCCTGCAATGTTTTTTCAGCAGGGAACTATTATTTGCCATTTATACTGCACCCGATGTGCATCAGTAGCATATAGCCAGACTTGGTTTGTTGCAATTACATCGCTCTATTGCTCCTTCAGTGTAACAAGTCCACCTGAGGTGTGTAAATTTTCCTGCAATACTAATCCTGCAGAGTGTTTTCATCAGGGAAATACACGCCGTTTATACTGTGCCAGTTGTGCGTCAAAAGCATACAGCCAGACTTGGGTTAGCAATAGCATCGCTGTATTGCTACTGCAGTGTAACAAGTCCATCTGAGGTGGGAACATTTTTCTGCAATACTAATCCTGCAGAGTTTTCTCAACAGGGATATATCATGCATAATTTAAAATGGGCAAGGTGGATGGTAAGGAACAGGGAAGTGGATGTGTTATTGGTGAGTGCAGAGGTCGAAACTGTGGGCAAGGTGAAACTGTGCCTGCTGTGTGAGCACAATAAACACACACATCATGTCAACCTAGCTTCCTGTGCCATTTTGTAGGGGGGCGCGAAACACCACTCTTGAAGCCATACCAGTGTGAAAAGGTTGTTGGATGGATAGCAGATAATGCTTCCAGTCAGTTTGCCAGCACAACCCTGTCTTTCACATGGTCTCAGGAACCATGATTCTGGACCACATAATCCTCTCGCCCTTCCCATTTCAAGTGGGACATGAGGAGATTGCAGGTAGCAAGCCATATATATAATTATCTAAGGGTTTTTCCATCTGTCTTTCTGTCTGTCTGTCTGTCTTTCTGTCTGTCTGTCTGTCCTGGAAATCCCGTGTCTCTGATTGGTCGAGGCCGCCAGGCCTCGACCAATCAGCAACGGGCACAGTATCGACGTAGAAATCCAGCGTCTCTGATTGGTCGAGGCCTGGCGGCCTCGACCAATCAATCAGCAATGGGCACAGCGACGATGATGTCATAAAGGACGTAGATATCCCGCGTCTCTGATTGGTCGAGGCCGCCAGGCCTCGACCAATCAGCGACGGGCACAGCGACGATGATGTCATAAAGGACGTAGAAATCCCACGTTTCTGATTCAGTGACGGGCACAGTATCGACGTAGATGTCATAATGGTTGCCATGGCGACGATGATGTCATAAAGGTTGCCTCGACCAATCAGCGACGGGCACAGTCTGCCGCAAATTCTGGAATCATCATTGTCCATATACTACGGGGACATGCATATTCTAGAATACCCGATGCGTTAGAATCGGGCCACAATCTAGTGCACAAATATTTAAGCAGCCATGGTCCCAAGAAAGTGATGGTGGGAAAATGCAATTACTGTCACAAGAGGTGGATGATGAGACACAATTGCCAACAATTGATGCTAAATCAGCAAGTCAGGAGAAGGACCAGGGTGCTGAATTGGAAGACGAGGTGGTGGATGATGAAGTCATTGACCCAACCTTGGAAGGTGACATGCAAGCAAGGACAGCATCGAACAGGAGGAGGGATACACAGTATTAAAAGAGGCAGGAAGAGGTAGTGGGGTGGCCAGAGACACAAGATGGGCAACTGTTCCCCAGAGCACCAACACAGGTGAAGTTGCCAGGCCAATGGTTAGGTGTTCCTGTGTCTGGCACTTTTTTAAAGACAGTCCAGTTAATCAAAAGAAGGCCATTTGCAACATCGGCCATGCCAGCATCATCAGGAGCAGCACAACTACCCTGACCAACATCAGCATGTTCAGGTACATGACAGCAAAGCACAAGACTAGTTGGGCTGAACTGAATTTTAAGGAGCTGGAACTACCACTTTATTCCATATATTGTATCCACTGCACGTCGGGTCAGGACGAGTTCCGCGCACCTGTGGTATCGGTGAGCTGGCAGAGGCTTAGCCTCTTTTTCTTTTGTTTTACTATATCGTCCAGAAACAGTGCCTGTGGGTGACATCACTGTCTCTTCCCCTGCTCTATTTGCACTGAAATCCCCTGTCTATGATGCAGAAGATACCTCCCACCAAGTACCTGTTGTTGCAAACTTGCAATCACCATCAGTCCACATCCTTGTACCAGCGCAGTGTTCAGTTGTCCCTACCCCAGTCCCTGGAATGCAAGCATAAATATGCAGCCACAATACAAAATGGCCACATTTCCAGACTGCATGCCCTGAAAATGTTGCTGTATAGGCTTGTGGAGATGGAAGCTTTCTCCACCCTCACGGTGGCGGCCGTCCCTTGGTACTCAGTAACCAGTTGCCATTATTTCTCCAGGTGTTCCACCGCACCTTACACAAGCATGTGTCCCATAACATCAGCCATGCCCTGACCAATTCTGTTACAGGGGAGGTCCTCTTAACCACAGACACGTGGAAAAGTGCTTGTGGCCAGGGATGCTACATTTCCCTGAAGGCATACTGTGTGAACATTGTGGACGCTGGGACCCAGTTGGACCCTGGGACAGAACATATGCTATCAACACGAAGGATTGTGTGCCCGGGTTCAATCAGGGTTTCCCCCAGCTTCTTCAGTAGTTAATCTGCTTTCTCCCCTCCTCCTTTCACACACTATCTCAGAATTGTCACCATCAGTTGCAAGTTAGAAGCACTGCAGCTTTTTTCATTGCCACTGAACCTTGATGATTCTGAATGCAATTCCTCCAGTACAACCATTGAAACAATTTCATCCATACAATTTTCTTTGCTGAACTGAATTCGGTTCATTTGAGCAATCAATATCATGTGCAAAATGTCTTTTCACATTAATCCCTCTTACAAATTTGTTTATATCGCACATTGTAGTGAAGAAGACTCTGCAGACTCACCCACAGTTAGTTGGGCAGTTGGAGAGTTGTGATGCTGCGTGAAACAAGGGTAATAGGGGTGCAACCTCTGAGGACTGTACTGCTTGTGATGTTAATGTGGAGGAAGAATAGGAGAGGCCCCTTGATGCAGTGCTTGTCATCCACTAGAGCACATGCTCTTTCTGGCCCTCATCTACAAGGTCATGCTTAAAGTTCTGCCCTTTATCTACTAATCCCCTGATAAACCCCTTAGCAAAACTGAAAGGGGAAAAATACATCTGGATGGGGTTTTCAGCCTGTCATCTTTACTAAATGCTCGTACTGTATTGTTACCTCTATTTAATATGGCATGCATACATGTTTGATGCTGATATGACTGAGGGGGTTGCCCATTGATTGGCAATTCCTTATATCATACATGATTATGCATCTATTTTTGGATTGATCATCTTTATAATTATATATGTGGCTCAGTGGAATACTTACCATATAAGGATGGGAGTGCAATATTAAATATTTAACCTATTCCTTTTCCACTCATTGGGCTTAAGTTCTGGAAGGATACAACTCCACATAAGATATAGCTCATTCTATATATTGGGCTTAGGCGAGTGCTCATCAAATATGGATATGATTGCTAATTCCATATAAGATATATAAATGATCCCGCTGATTGCATCTCTTACATTCTCTCCATTGTATGTAATGAGCACCTGTTTTCTCTCTAAACCTCTTATCTTTACACCCACAAAAAGACAGCTATACAATTCTCATTAAATGCCTGTAGTAGCTTCTCCAGATGAGGAGACATCACTCATATAAGCACTTTATTTGGATGGTGGTGTTGGCTTTTGGTGAGGGAAGCCCTACGTTACCAACCTCCGCTGGTAGGAAGGGATACTAAGGCAAAGGTTCTGTCTCCTTTAGAATATTTTCTAAGTTTTGAAATCGTACTCTAGTATTAATATTTGAAATATGATTTGGGCTACCAAACTCGCCTTTTAAGATATATGCCACTGGATGTTGCTTTTATCTTGTGAAGAGCAGAACAAAAATGATTACCTCAATGAACAAAAATAAAAAAAAAGAATTTGTGATAAATATTGACCTGTCCATTCAAGGACATTTTAGCTATAGTATGAAATCCTGTTTTTCTTGTCTGTGGAATTGCCTTTGTACTGTTTGTTGTGAAACTGCCGCCCACGAAACTGTTTTCTTTTCTTTTCTTTCTTTCCTGTTTTGTCTCTTTGTTTAAACATGCAAAACTTGTATAACCACTAAACCTACTGAAACAACTATATAAAGAAGGGATAGCACTTTGAAGGCAGGCGTGCTTCAGAGACTTCCCAGTGATACACTATACAAGACGTGTCTTGTGTATTATTTCTGGTGATCCCCCACTTCCAAAGGCTGCTCCGACTGAGTGTGATCCCGACATTTCCTGGCGCCTGAACAGGGACCCGAGGTCTGTGTATTCCTTCAAGAACACCGGCAGAATACGAACGAAAAGAGAATCTGGGATAATGGACGGCAGATGAACAAAAACCTGGCCAGGTAAGAGACACTGTTAGATCTCTTACATCTGCCCTGCACTGTCCGTAAGATTTTCTGTGTCGTGTTCTTTAGCGGGTAGTTCTAGTAGAGGAGGATACCTATAGCTCGGGTTCTTGAACTATTTAGGAATTGATCACCTCACGGAGTATGGCATTGAATGAGAGTGAATGTGAATAGAAGATGTGTGGAAGTTGGGAATAGCCCTATAAGCCGCCCAGGGGGTTGAAACAGAAGAAGTGACTGTCCCACTGGGCAACGTGGTTGCGTCCTTTCGGGGAGACCTCCGCGCCTATGTTCAATCTCTGATCCTGTCTTTGACAAAAACCTGGTGATGGATAAGTGTATGATAGTATGAGCCCAGGACAGATAAATTAGCCTGGGACAAGAATACGTTGTATGTGATAGTATGAGCCCAGGACAGATAAATTAGCCTGGGACAAGATACGTTGTATGTTCTTTTTCTTTTTCTGTCTGGTTGCATTTGTGTTGTTTGCTATAGGTGTAGGAATCAGGATTTTCTTACATCAACACAGTTTAAACATCCTAGCTCCTTAGGAAGAAGGTAACGAGGTATTCTCATACCCAAACGCCACCTAGGGCAAGAAAAAAGACATCCTAGCTCCTTAGGAAGAAGGTAACGAGGTATTCTCATACCCAAACGCCACCTAGGGCAAGAAAGCTCAGGATAAGAAAATGGGGAATAAGCAAACAAAGTCGGAACCAGAAGAATTAGATATCTATACTATCATAAAGGAGAGAAGTGGTGAAGATGCCACTAAGGGGCTGAAAAAGATTTTTAGTAAGTTTGGAGTTACTAGGGCAGAAGCTTTTAGTAGAAAACTATGGGAAGGAATTCAGGAAAGGAAAAAAGGCATAATCAGAGACAAGAAATGGATAGATCAGATCCAAGCATTGATTGATGTCTCTAGGGTAGCAGAAAATGAGGGATGGACATATAATCAACAGAGTAAAAAGTGGTGTATTAGACCCACAGGCTGTGGAGAAAAACAAAATGTGGAATCTAAAAATACCCCACCCCCATACCTTAACCCACATGCCCCATCTTTTCTCCAAACACCACCTCAAAGTTTAGCCGGACCAGGAGGATGGGTATGTCCGCACTGTGGACAACAAAATCCAGACTGGAGAAATGATTGCCTAGCCTGTGGTACACCTAGACATGGCGCTGTACTTGCCCCTGTTAGGGTAGTACCAAGACCCTTTAGGGAACCTGGTGCTGACGGAGTAATGGGAACTAGATATCACCAAACTCGACAATATTTCCCTTGGTCCCCCGCTGAAGGCATGTCTCTCTTGCATAACGCACCAGATCCCACCCAGTGTCCAGTTAGATTTGCACAATATATATAGCAAATTATGCAGACTCACGCTGGAGTTTGGGCAGATGGAGAAGAATTATGTAGAATGAAAATGACTCCTGGACTCTTCCAGGAGCTATTAGCAAATCTACAGGTACATAGGCCCCAAGCAGGAGATGGTGCCTTACAAACGATAGAATCAGGTACACAATTTGTAGATCACTTAATGGTTTTCATGAGGGAGAGACAGAGGCAGAGAGGAACAACGGGAGTGGTGGCTCAGAAATCTGGACAATCAGTAGACGAATATTATCTAAGTGTAGAAAATAATTTCAGAGATGAAGGCATGGATCTAACCGCTCCAGGAATGATGAGGTTAGTTACAAAAACCTTTATAGATGGATTGTCTCCAAAAGTGAAGGAAAAGCTTAAGACCGCAACCCCTGATTGGAGAACCTTGGAAGACCCACACCTGGCTAGACAGAAAGCTGTAGGGATAGAAATGGACTTAAGAGAAAATTCTAAGCCAGTAAAAATTGCACAGGCTAATACTGGCTCTGCTAATCAAAAGTTTACTTGTCATTACTGTAAGAAGCCAGGACATTTCCAAAGGGAATGTAGGAAGAGAAAAGCAGATATAGATTCAGGAACCTTTGTACCCAAAAATAGGATAAATAACCCAGTGCCTGATCAAACAGACAGCTCAGAATGACTGAAAGTTATGCAGGTCTCTCTTCCTTCTAGAAGACCAATAATACAAGTTGAAGTTGAGGGTAAAAATGTACCTTTTCTGATAGATACGGGAGCAACATCCTCCATTTTAAATCAGGACTTTTTACCATATCCTGACAATATATCTTCAAAGGTTACATATGCAGAAGGGTATGATGGAAAAATTCAGGCGTTGCCCTTTACAAAACCTTTAAATGTGAGCTTTGGCCCTAAAACTTTTGTATCCAAATTTTTATTTGCTAAAGGTGCACCTACCTGCTTGTTGGGTACTGATGTCTTAAGTAAAATGCATGCAAACATCCATTTTAGAGAAGATGGCACAGTTATGCTGACCATCCCTGAAGATGCAGAAACTCTGGAACCATATGTTAGAATACAGGCAATGGAGGATTTTCCCGAAATTTACACTCAACAAGCAAAAATTGACTTGTCTCGGGTTCCTGACGGCCTATGGACAAAAGGAGACACTGATGTAGGATTTTTATCTGTAGCTCCTATACTGTTAGAAACTGCCCCGGGAACCATATTACCTCAGCTTAGGCAATACCCCATCAGCGCCCAGCAAGAACAGGCGATTTCTCAACAAATTCAGGATTATGTGTCAAAAGCTGTTTTGGTAGAAATCAGGTCACCCGCCAATACACCCTTATATCCTGTTAAAAAGAAAGTGTCCTCCAAAGAAACTATGGTGAAATATCGCATGGTGCACGACTTACGGGAAATCAATAAGGTTTTGGCACCGGTCACCCCTGTGGTACCGAATCCTCATACCTTACTGTCTCAAATTCCCAGCACTGCTGCATATTTTACGGTAATTGACTTATCAAACGCATTTTTTTCTGTGCCACTACATAAGAACTGTTGGCATTTGTTTGCGTTTACATTCAAGGGTAAACAATTAGCATGGACAAGATTGCCACAAGGTATGGTACACTCACCAACTTTGTACTCTGAAGCAATGCAGACCGTGCTAAAAAAAATTTCATCCCAGAACCAGGAGTAGTCATTCTACAGTATGTAGATGACTTACTTATTTGTTGCCCTGATGAGCAGACGGCAGTTACCTCAACTGTTAATTTCT